>NC_133328.1:300239020-300937665 GCF_042186555.1 Aquarana catesbeiana | reverse complement strand
ATAAAATTAATGCTTAAAAGCTCATATTTCTGAGAAGTCATACATGAACATAGCCCTAAAACTGAAATGTCACAATACAGAAGCAAAAACATACCATGGTAATTAAATATTTATGTTCATTTTATTAGAATACATGGACAACTGGTATATACTGTAGCTACTAGTTCTTTAGTGCCTCTGGATTGGAAAACAAAAATCACCATTTAAAATCAACACAATTTGAATTTATTATTTGGGAACGGGTGGGGGCATAGTTGCGTTTAGCAGGTTTATATTATTCATTTGTATGTCTCTGATCCTTTATTCAACTGCTCTTAATGCTATCTGTATGTCATATTTGTTCAAAGCTCTTTTCATCTGAACCTTCCTCAAGACTTCACTATGTGGTTTATTTATTTTAAAAAATTGCTGTGTGAATGCTGGGGCCTTTAAGGTGTCTCATATGGGCATTTCCTATGATCTTCAGCTTTATCTAGCGGACTTAATGTGGTGTCTTCCTGAAATACAGCAAACAGGAAAATACTGCACTATGACTACAACATGGATCCAATGATCATAGGAAAGAGCCATATTAGACACATGACAAAAATGATTCATGTAGGAAATACTTATATTAAATACAGTGCAGGAATTATTTGCAATAGCAGTGGTAATACTGAGGTATTCTCCCATCAAATTATTTATTAGTAGACCCCAAAGTGTCAGACTTTAGACATTTATGGGAGCATAATTTAATCCACTAGACTGGGGACATCTTGTGGCAGAGATGAGAAATTGTGATTGACAGCTTAGAGTTGAAGGTGAATATTGCAGCCAGAGCTTCTTTCTTTTTTTTACCTGGGGGGCCTTAAAATAAAGATTTTAGTCCAGAATTGGGTTTTAAATGAACTTGTTCAAATTTGCTTTAATGCTGGCCCCATTTGCTGCTTATATTTATCTTTCTCTTCACTCCACTGCTGCCCCATTCACTCGGAGAAGCAAGAAGCAGAATTCCTGTTTAATCTCCAGATTGAACCTTGGAACTTGACATAGCTGCGGACTCTCTACTTGTCCACGTATGACAGTGCTGAATAGTTAAGTGGCCAGTCACCAATAACCAGTGTCACAGGGAAGTCACATGTTCCCCTATATTCAGAAATACAGTATGTAACTTCTCTTCCAAGAGCAAAAAGAAAGGCAGGGGAGTAAAGGAAATGGAAGTATAAGAGCTGTTACCCAAAATAGGCAAATCATGGGTTCACATTGCTGAATTGCTGAATTGTATGTAGTGCATACCGCTGTCACACATACATTTCCAATAAAATGTCACACGAAACCTTCTCCTCTTCACCACAGTGAAATGACATGACACTACATATAAATCTCACAGCATGTCTCCATTTAGGGTGAATGGTTGGTCATTTTGCTAGTGCCCATGCCAAATTATTAGAAACACAGTGAGCATGTTCTGAGTTAATTAACAGATTGTTTTATTACCATGTATACCTCTATAGATGCAGCTTCCACCAAATATGAATCAGTGAGCAAAGACAGATCTATGCAGCAATATTCAGTTGTCACCTTTATATAAACACTGAATTTGCATTAAACCTGTTTGACGAAGACTGAAGCACTTTGGCCTATATGGCTCAAAGGATATTTTGGTCTCAGTGCAAAGCCTGCATTTGCTACAAATGAACCAAGAACTGCGTGCTGAATTGGGCAACGAAGAGTAAATTTGTGTCTGTGCCTTCCATTCCCTCCAAGGACAAGGACCTGCCAGTTTTAGCTATTGTTGGAGAGAGATTTCATAATCCCCTATGGCGGATAAACGTTTCTGTGAATCTTTCATCCCTTTGCCATTGAGGTTTAACAAAATGCCCAGCACCGTGGGGGTTAATAGCATACATTGAAATGTAACTTCTTTAAGGTATATGACCTTGAATCAACCTATATATTTAAACAAATCGGAAATAAAGATCTTCCTGGTAACAAGTAATAGCAGTAACGTATTATCACAAAGCACTTAGAGATTATCTGATTATTATTCAGATGAGACTGCATTTTTAATTAAACTAGTGTTGTCATTAAAGTTTGAATCCCCTGGTGCAAAGCATTACTCTTCCAAACTATTAAAACATTTGCGCAATTATCACAATGATTAGCAACATTCTTTGTACTGGTAAAGCAAATCGAAATGAAACCAATGGGCACTACTCACAGAAGGAGCTTGCACTCTTATAATGTAGATTTTCATAGCTCTGCTAATATAAAAAGACAACTATAAGTAGCTATCTTTGGCAGTAAATTTGGTGAGATCATATTTGGCATTCCCAATCTCTAAGCCAACCAAAAAACCCCGTGCAGAGCCTGTCTACTGCAAAAGTATGACTGATTAAAATGTACTCTATAATAACTAGATAGTACTGGTAAATGGGCATCCCCCTAGATCAGTGGTCATCCACCCTGTCCTCAGGGCCCACTAACAGGCCAGGTTTGCAAGATAACTGAAATACATCACAGGTGATATAATTTGCTGTTCAGTGATTGCAGTATTCTAGTCTGCATTTCTCCAAGGTAATACATAAAACCTGGCCTGTTAGTGGGCCCTGAGGACAGGGTTGATGACCACTGCTCTAGATCATAATGAGCATGTCTGCCTGCATTAAGTCTTGTTCTCCTGGTTATTCTTGGAGAGGTGCTTTACTAAAAACTGTTAGGATCCAAACCGTGTAAATCAACTTCAGGTGACCGATTCTTCAGAAAACTTTAAAAAACTGGCAGGAAATGGAATGAAAAAAAAATGGAAAACTGGCCAAAATTTGAAGACGTAATGGCAGAGACTTTAAAGAATTTAAAGACTTGGGAAGGACTTTTAAAGAATTTAAAAGAAGGACTTTTAAAGAATTTACGAGTGTTATACTGGTGTACTCAGTTATAGTGGTGTACTCAATTAGAGAAAATTTTTACTTTGATATAAATTTTTTAGTTTAAAAAATGTGGTGACATGAAATCAAACATGGAAAATGGCCAAAGCACCCAGTGAAATAAATAGTAGCAAAATAATAAAAGGGTTAGTATGACCCTCCAAACCAGATAGCAAGGATAACTTGCTACACATTTGTGGCAGTGTTGAATTTTAAAGCGGAGTTCCACCCAAATTTTGAACAATATCTGTATGTATTCTCTTCCTTGCCTAGATGCTGACATGCCGTTTAAAAAAATTTAAATCGCCGTAATTACCTTTTATTTTTCTATTCTTCTTTGCACTTCCTGGTTCTCCTCCTGTGGGAGTAGGCGTGTTTCTAGCCTCTCCCAGACTCCTGGGAGCTAATCTCAGGCTTCCCAGGATGCCACTGAGCATGTGCGGAAACGAGCGGTGAATGCTGGGAGCACAGCATTCACCACATCCAGGAAATAAATGCTTGTGGGCTTCATATGCCCACAATGAAGATGGAAACCGCCTGCAGTGAATAATATAAGTTATTCTTTCTGACGAAATCTGACACAGGCGGACATATTACACACAATATGTGAGTATGTAATGCTGAGAAGAAAAGTTTGTGAATGAACTCAAAAAAAAAAAAACGATAGATAGGTGGAGCCCGCTTTAAGTCTGTTAACTTGCTGCACATTTTCACTGGCAAGTTGTACACTTGCAGAGCACTTGAAGCACAAGTTCTAGTTGACACTTTTCCAGTGTGTAGTAAGTTTGTGTCGCAAGTCTCTAGCAAGAGCAAAGTTGCAGTAGTGAGTATACAGCAAGAGCTCTGCAAGTTTACAGCATGAAAATTCAGCCACAGTGACCCCTGTGGTGGGATGACTATTGCACAAAATAACTGAACCAGAACTACAGTAACAGCAGGCTTGCAGAATGTTTTCAAAGAAAGTTGATCTGGAGTCATGGAATGCGGACTTGCTGCAATTGTGCAATAAACTTGTAAAGCCTGGCAAGTCTAGCAATAGCTTAGCAAGCTATTTTAAAACTTGCAGCACAATTGTTTGCTATCTGGGAATAAGCCTTTAAAATTTGAATGAGCTGTGAATTGCAAAAATCCTACTGTTTAGGATATATCTTCTAACAGCCAGATATACAGAGATACTCATGCTTTTCCTTCCTCATGTAAAAATTTGAGTATATCTGAACCAGGTAAAAACAGCGCTGTAATGCAACAGGAGCGACACCTCTTCTGTCATGTGCAATATCAGATCATTGTCCATTGCATGTACACACATAAATATTTCAACATGTTGGAAAATACTTGTCTGTGATACCAAATGCTTTTGATGTTGGATCACAGCCTTATTCTTACCTGCTCACCTTCAAGTTTTGGGGAGGTCGTGGAGGGTTTACAATATATAAGTCCAATAAACACCACGTATTATGACCATTATAAGTTTACTGAAAAAGCTAAAGCGTATAATTAAATGAATATTTTTCATCATCAGATGTCATGAGAGGCACACATGTTCTGCCTCTGGAAGAAGTTGCAACAAAAAGCTTATTTTATTTCTGTAGCCATCTTCAGTCAGTGAAAAAAGAGCTTCTAAGAGAACAAAGTATATGCAAACTCCCAGTGCTGTACAATCACACCAGCTGCACATAAAAAGCTCTTTTATGCAGGTTTCATCAAAGGAATATTGTGCCAAGATATTGAGAGTTATGTGTCTGAATTCTTACTGATCATAACCTTTGCTTTAAATGATGCTCCACTCCTGATATTTCTCAATACGCCAGCCGTTTTTGCAGGGCTATTTATCAAACATTCTGGTGTGTGGAGCATAATTTTTGTTTTGTTGATATGCTTATAATCACAGGCCATTGCTACAGATGGCTAGCAATTTTTCCAGCCTGCCAACCTATAATCCCAGAAAAACAGTGAGCGCACTCATAGGACATTGGAGTATTGTGTTTGGTGGAGTTCCTAGTACTGACAGATTACATTTGTGGTTCCATGAAATTACACAACACCGTTCACCCCCGTGCGTACATACACACACACACACACACATGTTAGTATTATAGTTTGCTTCTTATAATATTCTATCAATTCTATTAATATACACTAAACCTACATTAAGCTTATTACTATACTGTCTTTTTAGTGTTTTAAGCACAAGACAGAATTTATGATGTAAGACTAATGTACCATTTGTTTACATTTTATTGCTATAGAGGGTTAAATAGGAACCTCTGATACCTTAATATTCATAGGCAAAGGTCGAAAGGGTTTCACTTCTTTAGCAGATACTCAGAAGCATATCTTGGGTTGCAGATCCCTGCATAATTACAAATTGTGCACGGTGATGCCATATTGCTTTTAGGAAAAACATAATTGCGCATTTACAGTAGGAACCTCTATTAATCCCTGCTGTGCATAGGTATGTTTCTGTGTGCCCACTCTGATTGGCTTTACCAGGGTCGTATAAAGTTTGTATATGTATAGCTTGCAGCCTAACTACAGCCATTTGTAGATTTCGATAGAATAGCGAAAAGTTAGCATTTCAGGTAGATTTTTTTTATTTCTGTCTGTAAATCCACTAGTGAGATTTTCCCCACTTCCTGTCCCTGTGACACCCATATAAGAACTGAGGGGTGTAATAGTCATTCAAAAAATATATATATAGATATCTGTGAGCTAAAAAGGCACAGGAAATTTGGTCAAAATTGATGGCAAGATGAATGCAGTATGTTATCAGAAAATACTGGAGGAACATTTGCATTTGCATTCATCAGCCAGGAAGCTGTGCATGGGACGTGCTTGGACATTCCAACATGACAATGATCCAAATCACAAGGCCAACTCAACCTGTCATTGGCTACAGCAGAATAAAGTGAAGGTTCTGGAGTGGTCATCTCAGTCTCCTAACCTCATTATCATTGGGCCACTCTGGGGAGATCTGAAACTTACATTTTATGCACGACAGCCCAAGAATTTATCTATATATATATCTACAGTGCCTTGCAAAAGTATTCATCCCCCTTGGCTTTTTACCTATTTTGTTACATTTTAGACTTGAGTTCAATGTTTTTTTAATCTGAATTATATGTGATGGATCAGATAGTCTAAGTTGGTGAAGTAAAATTTTAAAAATATATACATAAAACAATTTTTCAGAAATAAAAAACTGATAATTGGCACGTCCGTATGTATTCACCCCCTTTGTTATGAAGCCTATAAAAAGCTCTGGTGCAACCAGTTACCTTCAGAAGTCACATATTTAGTGAAATGGTGTCCACCTGTGTG
Source organism: Aquarana catesbeiana (assembly GCF_042186555.1). Taxonomy (NCBI): domain Eukaryota; kingdom Metazoa; phylum Chordata; class Amphibia; order Anura; family Ranidae; genus Aquarana; species Aquarana catesbeiana. Next base: position 300,931,438 of record NC_133328.1, on the reverse strand, counting down.
CAATCTAAGTGTTACATGATCTGTCATTACATATACACACCTTTTTGAAAGGCCCCAGAGGCTGCAACACCTAAGCAAAAGGCAACACTAACATAGAACATAGCACAACAGCAAACCTGCCAAGAGACGGCCGCACACCAAAACTCACGGACCGGGCAAGGAGGGCATTAAACAGAGAGGCACCACAGAGACCTAAGGTAACCCTAGAGGAGCTGCAGAGTAACACAGCAGAGACTGGAGTATCTGTACATAGGACGACAATAAGCCGTACGCTCCATAGAGTTGGGCTTTATGGCAGAGTGGCCAGAAGAAAGCCAATACTTTCAGCAAAAAAACAAAATGGCACGTTTTGAATTTGCGAAAAGGCACATGGGAGGCTTACAAAATGTATGGAGGAAGGTGCTCTGGTCTGATGACACTAAAATTTAACTTTTTGTCCATCAAAGGAAACGCTATGTCTGGTGCAAACCCAACACATCACATCACCCAAAGAACACCATCCCCATAGTGAAACATGAACGTGGAAGCATCATGCTGTGGGGATGTTTTTCAGCATTCGGGACTGGGAAACTGGTCAGAGTTGAGGGAAAGATGGATGGTGCTAAATACAGGGATATTCTTGAGCAAACCTGTACCACTCTGTGTGTGATTTGAGGCTAGGACGGAGGTTCACCTTGCAGCAGGACAATGACCCCAAACACACTGCTAAAGCAACACTTGAGTGGTTTAAGGGGAAACATGTAAATGTGTTGGAATGGCCTAGTCAAAGCACAGACCTCAATCCAATAGAAAATCTATGGTCAGACTTAAACATTGCTGTTCACAAGCGCAGGCACACTGCTAAAGCAACACTTGAGTGGTTTAAGGGGAAACATGTAAATGTGTTGGAATGGCCTAGTCAAAGCACAGACCTCAATCCAATGCCTGTGTACAAAAAAGCGATATATAGAGATAGATAGATACAGTGCCTTGCAAAAGTATTCACCCCCTTGGCATTTTCCATGTTTTGTTGCCTCACAGCCTGGAATTAACATGGATTGTTTGAGGATTTGAATAATTTAATTTACAGAACATGCCCATGACTTTGAAAATTATTTTTTTTCTTTTATTGTGAAGCAAACAACAAATAGGACAAAATAATAGAAAAAGTCAATGTGCATAACTATTCACCCCCTTAAAGTCAATACTTTGTAGAGCCACCTTTTGCGGCTATCACAGCTCCAAGTCACTTTGGATAAGTCTCTATGAGTTTGCCACATCTTACCACTGGGATTTTTGCCTATTCCTCCTTGCAAAACTGCTCCAGTTCTGCAAGGAGGAATAGGCAAAAATCCCAGTGGTAAGATGTGGCAAACTCATAGAGACTTATCCAAAGTGACTTGGAGCTGTGATAGCCGCAAAAGGTGGCTCTACAAAGTATTGACTTTAAGGGGGTGAATAGTTATGCACATTGACTTTTTCTATTATTTTGTCCTATTTGTTGTTTGCTTCACAATAAAAGAAAAAAAATAATTTTCAAAGTCATGGGCATGTTCTGTAAATTAAATTATTCAAATCCTCAAACAATCCATGTTAATTCCAGGCTGTGAGGCAACAAAACATGGAAAATGCCAAGGGGGTGAATACTTTTGCAAGGCACTGTATCTATCTATCTCTATATATCGCTTTTTTGTACACAGGCATTGGCAACAGTAAACCATGCAGAAGACAGGTGCAACTATCCACAGGCGTACAATTAAAGCAGCTTTATTTCCAACGCCCTGTGATTACATCTATGGGATTGAACATGTTACATTGAACTATTTCAGGGACTCATTAATGGTTACTTTGGTTATCTTGCTCCACAGTAGGTTGGATGTTCAAATCATTCCATATACCTTTTATGTTTGGACTTTTCATGTGCGTCCATAATATTGTATGATTTTGTGTTTCTTCACAGGATTATTTTTCTATATATACCCCTGGTATTTTGAACCCCTGGTATTTTGAGCCCCTGGTATTTTTAACCCCTGTAAAAAAAGCTCATTTACCCATGTCAGCTGTGTTTTTCCAGGTCCATGTTGACAATTTTCTTATTAAAATTTCAAAGAACAGCTTTTTAGTTTGAATCAACTTTCCATGATGTCTCAAAGCAAGAAGACAGCATATTAGGAAATGATCTGTGGGTTATTGTTCCTCTGTGATAAACTAAGACCAACTGACTCTTCCTCCTTCCTTGCTATTCCCTATCTCCAGTATATCATACTTATCTGTGAACCCAATTCTCTAGATCTTTACTGGACAGCCTGCTGCATGCTGCATAGTCTCTCTTCCTCTGACACATTTTGCATAGCATTGCCCAATCAGGAACTTCACATACACTGTCCAAAATCTATCAGACTATTGCCATATTTCCACTGAAGTGAACAGAGTCCATAGTGTTTATGCATTGGTGGTGCAATGCATAACTCAGGTTTCAGGATAGAGATTATGTAGCACAAGGCAGAGTACCCAGTGAATATCCCAAAAGAATGGGGTTACAGGTGTGTATGATCTGTCGCAAAAGTGATGGGGGAAGAAAAGGATAAGTGCATTGAAAATATGTTTAAAATTTAACAGTTCTTCCTTTCGTTTAATGTAGTCTGGTTTAAGTTGACCATAGATGTTTGACTCTGCATATCCAACTGCCTTCAAAGATTTCTAATAAATTCTAAATTCTAAAATAAAGAAATGTGATGCAAGAAGGATTTGTAATGCATGTGAAGAGCTTTATGATCTACTTAGCTTTGACCTGTGCATTTCTACCCAATCTAATGTGTATAGTTATACTAACTCAGATGGCCAACTTAAAGGGAACACAACTAGTTTTTATATCTATTTGTATATATTTTAATTATTATGTTCAAGACTAACTTTAATAAATTCATTTTTCATTTACTGTATTTAGTATATATGAACTATTGCATTAGAATATTTCCTATTTAAAATGTACAGCCAGCAGGTGGAGCTCTCTTCACATATTTACTGCATTTTATTGCAGGGAATCCTATACCAAGAGAAACATGCAAGCGTCCATTGTTGAGCTCCTTTTGAGAATGCTAGTCATTTTATCACTTTATAATTCACTGACCCAGAACAAGTATGCAGCAAGTAAAGTAGAGTGAAGTCAGAACTCCAGATCTGCATGCTTGTTTATGGTCAGTGTTAAAGTTACTGTACCAGCATGACAGCCAGGAAACTAGAATTTTCTGAAAGTAAAGTTAGCAATGATAGCCTTAGTACAGGTTTCTTTTAACCGCTTTGCTGTTGTATATTTAACTGTTTAGCTGAAATTAAAATTACACACACAGCTCAAAAAGGAGTAACCCCTCTTGCTTATGTAGCACCCTCTAGTGTGTGTTAGAAGTAGTTGTTAGTGTAGGAAAACTTGGCTTGGCTGAAAGCCAGGCTTGAGTTGTGAATCTGGGTCAGGGTTTAGTGACTTATGGGCTGGATGACTCATCTGGTAGCTCTCTCTGACACTTCTCCCTGGTCTGGAAGTTGGTAGAAACTTCCAGAGCTGGAGGATTGGATAAGGGGACTGCCATGCATATTTATGAGGTCCTCGACCAATCTCTAGCAAGAAGGGGCTGGAAGGGGGCAGGCCACCTCATAAATGGACATGGGCCATGCTAGCTAGTGCAGTCGGGTTAAAGATGGAGATGGAGTGCTGAGGAGGCTGTCAAGGGCCTTTGAGGGTGCCCCCTTGTAGGGGGGGGTGACCTTGGGCCTGGGGCCCGGATGCTGGAAGATTTCCTGGAGGCATGGGGCAAGGAGAGAGGACAGCAGGAGCAGGTCAGCACATCTGGGAGATCTCCTGATAGTCAGCCGGGTGGGCTGGTGAGTGTCAGTCTTCAGGACTGTGGGGAGAATTTAGCCTGGAAGGCTAGAGAAAGAGGCAGTCGCAGCCAGGCAGGTTGGCAGTGCTTGAAGAGGTGGTGCGGGATGAGTAGCCACAAAAGGAATGTATACTGGACACTGAACTTTTGCTAGTAAGGGACCTCGGGTTCTTGCCTGTAATGAACTATCTGCTTCATCTATTTGAGTGACTGTTGGATAATCACAGTGTTTCATCTGGGTTCTGTAAGCAAGTGAGCGCTGGAGGAAGAAGAGGAGCTGTATATAGAGATTGTATATAGGAAGAGTTGTCCCTTAAGTTTTGTTCTGAAGTTGAAAGGATATCCAATAATATCCTGTCCCTATCTAAGTTATTATCCCCCCAAAAATAACAAAAACAAAGTCACAGACTGTTCTCTGACTTTGAGTGCCTGTGGAAATTCGTTGTGCCTGGCTGTGCAGGGTGGGGGGTGCGCTACGCTTTGTTCATACCAGGCCACAATTATATGCAGAGATATTCAGCTCATGAGCAGCTACTTTTAACCTCCCTGGCGGTATGATTATGTCAGATTTTTGATGCTCAAAGCGGTACAATGTTTTGCATGGAAATTTGGGGTTTTATATTGTAGGCCTGTAATTCTTAGGAATAACTCACTTAAATCTGTCCAAACAAGAGTCTAGTAGACATCCCGGGTATGCTAAAGTTTGAAACACGAAATCATAAATTATAATATAATAAATAACTTTAAATAATTATAACAAATAATAATATAATAATAATACAAATTATTCAATAATGTAATCAAATTAAAAACACTGAAATTTGCTCAGTTGCAGAATTGTCGCTGCCATTACTTTTCAGTGCTTGATGACGGATCTCCCCACAAATCACTATCGCTCAATTCTGCAAGTGATTCTAATTTATTATCTCTGTTTTCTAGCTGGTCTAAAACCACTTTTTATGTAAAAGGGACACTTTTTGGTTGCTATGGACAATCTCCAGTTTCCAGGCAGAAAGAAACTTTATTTATATATAATATAAAACTGCATGCAGGCCACCGGACAAACCACTAGGGACAAAAGGGATGTGAAATAATTTGATACAGTAATGTAATCTGTAAGATTACAGTGTACTGTATGTATTGTGTGTTTTTCACTTTTTGAATTTGGCACCGTGCTCCGTCCCCGTGCGTCGCAACGCTTGCAGGGAACAGAGCTCAGCACTGTGATGAATCGAGCAGAAACACGGCTTGCACACACAGCGGGGAGACATCGCAGGATCCTGGGGACAAGGTAAGTAACTTTGCCTGGATCCTATGATGCAATCCCAAGTGTGGCTCGGGGTTACCGCTTTTGGTACTGAAAATTCACCCAAGCCACACTCAGGAATATCACCACTAAGGAGGTTAAACTAAGGTTTCAAAGAGAAGTATAGCCAAAGCTTTTTTTGGGCATACTTCTCTTCTGGGGCAACGGGTTGCACTTTCCTTTGTACTCCTGTGACCCAGAGTCAGCCGACAACAGGCTTTAGTAGAACTGCTCCAGGCTCCGGAAGGATTTCAACCAAATTGTTGAGATCCAACCACCTGCCTGATTGACAGTTGGCTCCTGCTCTCAGCATGCGACAGAGAGCCAAATCCAGCTGCGCCCGCCCCCTCCCCAGCCTGGCGCTCCAGTGAGCACTGGCAGGGCAGAGCAGAGAGCAGGGACTGATAACCACCACTCTCTGCTCTGGGAAGAACAGGAACTGAGCAATAAGTGGCCATGTGATCACTCAGTTCTCAGTCTTAGAGCTGGCAGGGAACAGGTGAGTATGTATGTTTATTTTCTTTAAACTTCTTCTTTAAGATTTTATATGTCCCTGTATGTCTTCTGACAGCTTACTATTATGGTCCAGTTATATGACTGCATGATACTGTTAGTATCAATACTAGGCTGGTAGCTCACTGGTTGCTGGGAAGCTGTCAAATTTTTATTTTTTTAAAAGCTTTATTGCCAGTGTTTGAATCCATTTCACATCTTCAAAAAAATGTTAGAACTCTACTACTCCAGATTAGAATAATGTAACAGAAAATAACCACAGATGAGCACCTTTCAATTGGTCGATGAGACCACTTATTACACTGATGAGTGAACCAGGAGGTTCAGGAACGGGCGGGGTCAAATGGTGACTTACAAGTTGAAGTTAGTATTTGAATATTATAGTTCTCTGAGTTAGGAGAGCTTGAAGAAACATAATATGACCAGTAAACACCTGTGAATGTCTGCTATTGCTTTTAGGTGGCAGATTACAAAGCTGTATTTCACTACAGGCTTCTTTAGGAAAGCATGTACCAGTGTAATTTATATAGATTTCCTCACAATTTTGGGTGATTTCTTCTAATACGAGCTGCTGGACCTGTCATAAGCATTCCTCAAGAGTGCCATCTATTCCCACCCCTTCTACTCCCCGCCTTCATTCATAGAAGTTGTTGTTTCCTATGAAAAGCTGTTATGGCAAGCCTTTCTGAAAAAACCCCATAATGAGTATGTTCCAATAGCAAAGGCTTAAGCCGGGTACACACTAATAAAACTGACAGCTCTGGGTGGAACTGCTGTACAGCCCGACTTTAGTACAACGATCTCCCCCAATGAGCTGCTGTGTTCTGAAAGGGGGATGCCCCCCCCGCCAGAATACTCAGGTCAGCATTCTCAGCCATTGGCGAAGATCACTGAATGGGAGCCGGTTTTCCAGCATGCTCATCCGACAGAAGCCAGTCAAATGGCTGGCTTCTGTCGGACCAGCTGACATACGCACGGCCCGAATATCAGTCATTTTTTTATGGAACCGGCCGATGTCGCTCCACATTCAGTGCCTGTGTGTAATAGGCATAGGGAAAAGCTTAGGTTTCTCTCATTAACATACAATGGATAAGCTCAGCTTTTATGTTTAGTTTGGAAATGATAAGAGAGATCTGCCAGCACAATACAGTCAGGAAAACACAGCTCACCAGCATATTCCCCTATTAAAAAAAAAATAGAATTAAGTTGGATTGTTCAGTGCTGGGCTATTAGAAAAGATCATCTAAAAATAAGTAAGCTGCATTTTTAAAAATATTTCTAAAAATGATGCTATGTGAATGGAAACAAATACAAAATACCTTCCCAATTTGGCAGCAAGAGTAGAAATACACTATAAAGCATATGATAGGAAGGTTTGCTTGGGATAAAAAAAACCCTTTACAGCAGACAGGAGTCTAATAAAAGTTGTGAATATGCTAAACGCTACATAAGGTATGACTAAACATTTGTTTTTGTGTGTAATAATAATTGCAAGTTTATTGTTTTAATCTATATATGCAATAAAATAATCTATTACATATACAGTATACTGTATATTATATACATCTTTACAAATATAACATGGTTAAACAGATGGTGTTAGTTTATTTTAAATTGGACCTGCTATAAACTAAATTCAAGATATAAACCATAAACCTATAAACCATCTGCTTAGTAGAATGGGTTCTACTCTTCTTTAAATAAGGATTCTTTATATATTATTTCATAAATATATACAATTCTTAATATAAAAGAATCATTTTATAGCTGGCAAACATTGAATAATAATCTGCGAGAAACAGGCCTGTACTGTCTCATGTCTTACATTTACATAGCAAAATAACAAGAAAACAAGAAACCTTTGTTGTGTGTGTTGATTGCCTATAAAAGCTGTTCTGTTCTCAGACATAACATGACTTGTCAGCACTGCTGGGATGCGTTGACCTTTCATGTAAATGAACACTTAATAAACCTCTGTCTTCGAGTGTAGAAATGGACATGGTGTTACAAAAGAAATAAACTTTACCACCAGAACATAAAACCCTTCTCAACTGGCAGACAATAAAATGACATTAAATTCTCTGCTGAAAAACATTGCCCAAATTGGTGTTATCATTTAAAAACCATATAATGTTACTAAAACCCAGATCAATCCTATTAATACAAAATTCTCACAAAAAATCCTTGCTGGGCATGCAGTTACCAAGGAGCAGTGTAAGGATCAAACTTATTTAAGCAACAGTTAGCTTTATATTGGTTTACCCAAAGCAGGACTGCCGGTGATTAACAGTAATTGTTTTGTATTTGGTAGCAAGCAAGCAGTTGTTTTTATTCATTCTAAAATTATTTTATAACTGTGCCCAATTTAATGTTTCTGCAGTATATTTTTCTTTACTGTGTTTCTCCACTTGTGATAACAAATGTCATGGACCTGTAATAACAGTGTAACTGAGTCAACACAGTACATTCCTACTCATTAGCTGAAATGGACAAGATAAATAAGAAGTGTTATGCCCTTATTTATTTTATCGACTGTAATTTAAAAACTGTTATAAAATCATCTAGTTTCCACACAATCAACTTAACAGAAGGTATTGTAAACCAGTTAATTTACACTTTCAAAGATGAAGAGTAGAACTTTTAGGACTACACTAGTCACAGAAATTGGACTCCATATATTAATTATTAAATTATCCTATGTTTTAAATAAGTGTGGTTAACCATTGATATTTTTTTATACTTTCAGGAATTAATCCTACCGTTTTTGAAACAATGTACTGTGTCTGCTAGGCCTAGTTCCTGTGGGGGACTATTGCTCGTTACAGTTAAAGTAGATATAATTCCTAACTGGATGGCATTTAGTTTACTTAATCAGTGTATATCATAAACAACTGCCATTGGTAAATGTTTGTTCCATTATCTCTGACCTCATGCAGCTTCTTTACAGCCAGTTCCTATTTGCAATCCTGTATGGCATGGCATGGCCACACAGAAATTCTCAGGTTGGCTTTCCTGATGGTAATAATTGTAGACTGTGCCTGTATAATGAAATGATAACTGGAAATAATAAGCCACTTCTATGTTCCATTGGAAGACTTGTTACAGGGTGACAATGCAGAAGCTCAACTGGGATACAGGGACAAAGCTTTATCGCCCTATAACAGGAGATGCCTGACCAAGGATCTTCATGGCAGAACCATAAGGTATTGTTTGAATAAAATCTGCAGATTTAAACATATTGAACATTTCTTTTGGAACTACATTGACATGTTAAGAGTATTTGAGAGTTTAATGATTTATGAAACCTAGCTAAAAATGTAGGCTTTTCTTCCAACAAGGGCCATCCTTGTGTCTTTCGTGGTGACCTTAAAGTGAACTTCCTTGGACTACTGTGTATTGTGAGAGGTAAAACTGTATGGACATCAGTTTTTCCAACCTATAAAGACTTCCACTGAATTCTCCATTGCCATCTATTGGTTTAAATAATGTGATTATATCCCCCTTTTAATGGACCCTTTGAGAGTGTATGAATCCAGCTTATAAATCTAATGCATAGTGTTTTTTTTCTGTACATTTATTTATTAATTATAATCAGAACCAAATATTGTACATAAATACTGTGTAACACATTTTTAGCTAGCATGTGTAACTTTGTGATCCTTTTTGGCCTAACTGCTCTCACCTGCTTTGCAGAGAAATGCCTGTGGACAATAGCTCAAGCTCTAGTTTACACATAAAACCAAATGGGTCACATCGGTGTCTAACTCCTTTCCTTCCTGCTCTCTTTAGACAGTTTTGGTATAGAGTTCACTCAGAGACAGGGAGCTTGGAAAAAAAACATATTTTGCTGTGCTCTCTAGTTAGAAAGTTGATAGTGCTTGGTGAATCCAGATTTGATATACATAAGTAAATAAGATATAAAATACCAATTTAAAAACATATACACTTGTAGCTAAAAGTCTTCCAAACACCTAATTAATTTAGCTGCCCTTTTCTAAACTCTTTTCCAAATTCTATAACATTTCTAAACAAATTAAATAGTAATGCTCCCAAAAGGAAACCCCTGGGATATACCAAGCTTGCTACCTACAACCCTTCACAGTATAATTCTTAGCTCACAAGTATCTTTATGCATGGCAATTGCTCTCTAAAATTTGATCTATTTGTTAAACCAAGAGATATATTTTAAGGTTTACAGATCTGTGAGGTGCTGTGGCAAACACTTTTGCAAAGTCCAAGTATACTGCTTCTGCAGCCACCACTCTAACCAAATTTCTACCTATGAAAAAAAAAGCTAATTTGTTCAATAACATCTGTATTTTTTCTATAAAACCATACTAACTGCACCTCCTTTGGGGCCACTGGCCAATGCACAATCCCATAACTGATGGATATTATTGGGGAAGGTGAAGGATGGTAAAGGAGGTTCCGGGGGATGTGGGAATTAGTTCCCAACTTAATTAAAACACAATTATTGTTTAAGCCTTCAATTATTAGTTTGTTATCAATAAAAGGCAAGCTAAGTTACTGGGTGAACCATTTTTTAAATGCAAAGATAATATTTTTCGATTAGTACTGATTACTTTTTATGGTTGTGTAAAACTCAGAAACTATGGCTTGGAAATATCTGGGCTCTGTCAGGACTTTTGGGTATAAGCCACCTGGTCCAGGATCTTTATTCATATATATTTATTTACCACTGGCTTAGAACTCCTCTGGGCAGCCTAAGCAAATTTAAAGGAAACCTCTTTCTGAAAATGTTAGTTGCCTGGATGTCAAGCATATCATATTAATGTATTGCTTTCTGAATACTGAAGGCAGACAGCTAGGTAGAATTTTGATAATGAGGTCAGCAGTGGCAACTTTTGTATTTCTCTCATGTGGAATAACGTTTTTTTTGTTATAGCACACAAAGCTCTGTGCAGTGGTTTGATGATATGACTGGATTGTTGTGACCAAGCAAGCAATTTTTTTTATGTGTTTAAACAATGTTTAGACCTTTTTGGCTGAATAACTTTGCTCAGGTTCTATAGTCTTTATGTTTCAATTTTTTTGTCACTGGAATTGCATTCCATAACATTCCATAAATATATATTTGTGTTCATGATATTGTGAAATGTTATTACCTGACTTTAACAGATGCTCACTACTGTAACATATCAAGTCTGGGCTGGTAAATGTGCATCTGTATAAGCTTGTTAGCAGATGAGTTAATGGAGTGAGCGCCTTGTACATATAGCCATTGTTGTCTATTGATTCAGTTAGTAATGTGCATTGCAATAAAACCAACTGCAGTGGTAAGAATAGCGAATGTTTGGCACTTGCATCACTGACCCCATGACAATATCGATAGGTGTAGCTGAAGTAGCTGGCTTAGATACTTCCTGCAAAAGAAATGTGATATAAGAAAGCAATGTCGGACTTTTACTCAACCGCAGATGGCAATGAAGGTAATACTAGTTATTTATTGACCAAATATTTGGTAATAATAATTGGTCAGACACTTTTTTATAAGGTAAGGGATGTTTCACACAGTCTAATACTGTAAGATGAACAAAAGTAAATGCATGCATCAAATCTAAAATCAAGGATCTTTTCCATATGCTTGAGCCATCTATTTTACTAGTACCTGTTTCTCAGAGCCCTGTAATTTCCCTCCACAATTAAGGCTTTTTCTACATGCTCCAGGTACCACCATAACGGCTGCCTGCTCCTCAAGGCCCTGCAATCTCCCGCCAAAATATAAGATCTTTTCCATGTGCTCCAGCCACCTAATCAGGGATCCTACAATCTCCCTGCATGCCAACTTTGCTACATAATGGATTTCTACATCATGTCTCTGTTCTTATTTCACCACCACCCACAGCAGGCATGTTTACTATTCACTCACTGCATTCTTTGTCAATAACCTAGGCACTGTCCTGTAATTTTGCTACTTACAAAATTTCAATTTCATGCATAGTAACTTGCCCATTTATATACCCAATCACCATTTAGTAAACTGGGATCTTACTTGAATCACAAACCCTCACATTCTGTGGCACAACGTCAATCAGGTGGTTGGTTTTGCGTTAAAGACTCTCTGAAACCTCTTTGGATAATTCCACAGGTTTTCTGCAGTGGTATGTAGAGCCCTGGGCTTATGACAGGCTGAGGACCTACAGCCTTTTATTCAGGGCCTTTGTTTTACCTATATGATTGAATGAAGTGGAATTGACTTTTATTATAACATGGTCCTAAATCTGAAGATTCTTTCTGGGATTCAGCAGGGCTCAATTGGCTAGGTTAGCTGCACCGCTGTTGTGGACCACTATGCACTCCAGCAGGGGTGTTTTTCCAGAGCAGGGACATTCAGTGTGTCAGTTTTCAAAACACAGCCATAATGCCTGCAGGATGCAAGAACTAGCCTTTGGTAGACAGTAATGTATGTCTACCATTTATCAGCATCTGAGGTCTGTTTTTACACTTAACTTTTTAATATGGAAGGTGAGTTGGCATGAGCTATAGGTGAATAGTTATAAAACTATATTCATCCTTTGAATGGTGTACAAAGCACAGTCTTTACTGGTGTGTAAAAGACAACAATAAAGTGTTATATACGCTTACCTTTATTTTTAAGGCTTTTGCTATTGCTTTCCTGAAAAAGTTCTTGTTATGATTGTCTTACTGCCCAGATGCATTTCTCCTTCATAGCCATGAATATATACAGTGGTGTATCCAGGCATGTTTATGAAAAAGTCTTGGTTTAGAAAGATATTTTAGCAGTTGCATTGTGCCATCACAGTTGATGTCCCTCCACAAATGTATATAAATGTATATTTATGACCAAATTTAAAGTGTAGGTACATTGACGTTAATGGCTCATGTTATGTGAACTGTTAAGTTTGCTGCACAGAGGAACAAATGCTTAATTTAAGTGTTTTTTTTAATTTTTTCTCTTTCAATATGTTTATTGAGAGTTTTGCAATGAACGTACAGACGATAATATTACAAATGTTAATTCAGAACTAGGGCCAACATGGCCCTATCAGAAAGGACAAAAGCATACACAATGTACCATCAACCTTCAATGTTTCCAAAGAACAGAGTATGAACTTTAATATTTGTCAATATAGGTGCATCAGGAGCCTCCTAATAAAAATAGTGAGTCCAACTGAAATAAACCTGGACAAAAAAGAGAAATATTATCCAGAGGACCAGGGTTTGAGTCAATAAAGAGATGGTTCTGTAGAGAGCGGAAGAGATGTTCCCATACCATGGCGGCTCCAGAGGGCCTTGCAGGTCACCCCAATGGGGTCACGCTGCAACCCACTCGGCTCGTACTGGGCCGGATGGGCGTCTTGGTACCCCCCTTTCATTTTTTATACAGAAATGTAACATGACCCTGTACCCTGTCCTCTTAGGAGGCTTTTATTTCACATGTCGTGGCTTTTTAAATTTTTTATTTGAAGCAATGAATAGTGTTCTGGGACAAAGGCCTTTCACCAAACTGGGCTTTGATTCAAAGACAGGGGTCATCATCTTTCTTGATTTTAAAATGTTGCTATAAACAGGCACTACTTTGTCTTATGCTAAAATTTGCTGTAAAATCAGTTTCAGAAGGCTTGGTTTTTAGGGCCAATGCACTTAACATCTATGTAATAAGCAGTTTGCTTTTATCAGTATAAATAGTAACACCAGCGTGTGTAATCTTTTTCACTGGTGGTGAATCGGAAATGTGAAATAGATTTTTCCTTTTTCTGCTGAAAATATAATTTCATGCTTTACAGTTTTTTGCAATCCTCAGCCCTATTACTGTAATTCTCTAGCAGTTTAGATAAACATCAATGCTCCAATTGCTTTAATAGTCAAACTGTGTACCATTTGTGCCACATAGTCATTGAAGCTTGTCATGTTTGACAAATCCAGTAATTGAGATTAACTCTTCTAGGGTTTTGACATGAAACCAGTAATTTCCTATTACAGTGACTTGCTGTCTATTCTTTGTATCAAAAAAAAAAAAAAACAGATGAGTATTCAGTATCAAGCTTCTAGACCTCCTTTTTAATATATATTTCTCAATGTTTTTCTTTATATTGAATATGTTGGTGAAATTATTTGTTGTAATAACAGGTAATATAGTATTCACAAGCATTTCAATTTCAATTTCCACTCTATGCTTTTATCCTTACTGTCACTTACAGGATATGTACGGGGTACGTAAAAGCACAAGCACACATACTCACCTCCATGCTGCAGCATAGGCTTGATGCTTCAGCTGCCTGACGTCCGCTCTAAGCCTGAAGACTGAGCAATTGCATAATCACTGATCACTTAGCTCTTGATCGTCTCGGGGGGGGGGGGGGGGAGCAGTGACTGTCAGTCATTGCTCTCTACTCTGCTCCTCCAGCACTGCACGCTGAAAGCCAGAGCCAGCGGTCAGTCAGGTAGCTGGGTGGATCCTGATAGGAGTGCCACTGTGACATCCGCTGACAGTGAATTTAGCCTTAGAAGAGAGCAAACATAAGTGCAGAGGAGAAGTATAGCCAAAAAACCTTTGACCATACTTCTCTTTTAATGGTGCACAATAAACTGTAGAAGGAAACAAGGAATTATCAGTGAGGGAGGGTGCCCATCTGATGATCCCAATGGCTCCTGTTGCTGCTTCATTGCTGTATAAAGAGGAAAAGAGGGGAGAATAGATGCAGCCATGCACAGTGCTGATCTCTTCTCCCCTCTCTTCCCCTTCACACAGGGACAGGGGGGCACAGAGAAACTGAAAAAGTTTTTTACCTTAATGCAAACAATGGGTTGCAGAAAAGAAATTTGCATGATTCCCCCATCAACACAGACAGTGCTGACAGGGAGAAGACAATTGCTGATTCCCCTGTCAGCACTGTCTGTGTTGATGGGGGAATCGTGCGAAGACAGAAAACAGTGTTTACTACTAGCGGCTATAGCACCAGCTAGCAATAATCACAAGAGAATCCAGTAGGTTGGTTGTACCCATGTTGATAGATCGATTAACTTTGTACGTTCATCCTGCCCATTAACGGTTTGAATCATATATGGCTGGCCAAAGACTAATTTACTGGATAGGGTCCTTATCTATCATCCTGTAACAAACTTACATTGCCTAAAAGTTTGTATTTGTGTTCCAACTATGCATTTCACATTGCTCCTGTGATGTAAACTTCAGCAATAAGGCTTCACAATGCCAAAGCTGTTGTCCATGAGTCATTTCTTTGTTAAAGGGCACCAATTATGGTGGTCATTAAGTTTGGTAGTGGGTGTGTCCATGCTTTTTTCAGCTGCAGGAACCTGACCATTATACATTATTCAAAGAAAAAAGGGAATAGTGGGACTTTGAATGAGACGCAACGGGGGATATTGTGCCTCCATCCCTGGTTGCTATGCAAAAAAGGTATACATTATACTAACTATACAGCTATACTTCAAACCTGCAATACGCTGTCATATTGGAAGGTAGTGGAAAGTCTAAGTTCTAGATGGATCTTCATATTTTTTAAGTATAAGTAAATAGTCACTGAAAAAGCAATGGTTTACTTGAAAACTTGTGATATTTGCTATTACATTCCAAACTTATCTTCCAAAGGAATATAACTTACTAGCACACTAATAATGCTTTCCAAGTATAGTTTTGAAATCCAGCTATTTCTGTAATGACACAAGGAAAACAATCTTTTTTGTTTAGATCTTTTTTGTCATAGAGGTATAGAGTTATTGTATTCAATACAAGGCAGGGATGAGATAGTACTTCTATAGCAAGAAGAGCCATCAATAATATGTCCCCACCCCCCATAAACAACATTTCCCAAAGGGATACCAGTCCCAACACCCTCAGTGCTAAATTGGTGCCTTTCTTAAAGGAAGTTGGGACTCACGCAAAAGGACTACTATAGACTTGATTACACCTAGGCTTCATGCTGTAGGAACTGTCAGTATGAAATTTGGATTTTATTTTCACAAAATTGTCTGGACTGTGAATAACACACTGACTTCACAAACATTAGATTTTTCTGAGATTGCTGAAAATGTAATTATGTGTCCATCAATGCATATTTACCATTTATACCAGTGGGAATTGAAAACAGGGCAAGGAAGAGGATAAGCATGGTAAATGTTATTAAAAATGACATTTTTGGGAGCGGTGTTGCGTGATCCTGGTGTACACTTTGTGCTCCAGAGGATTCCAGCAATTTCCTGACATTAGGCTGTATGTGTGGTAACAAGCAGAGAATGGCCAAAGGCATTTATACCCATTAGGATCTGCCCCATACAATTCATATGCAAGGGAAGCTACATGCAGAAAAGAGAGAGACTAAAGGAGAGACTATACAAAATTGTGTTTGAAAATAATTATTTTAACATTTTTTTATTTTTTATTTCTTTCAGGGAATCAAGGAATATTTCTGCTCTAGCAGGCATAAATGTTGCCTAAATAAATGACCCTTTTGTGAAGGTCTCATCTGTTCTGCTTGGAGTATTTGGATGAACTAAAGCAATAGCAAACATTGTTAAAGTGGGACATATATCAGTATTGTTCCAGCTACATTAAGAGATAATGCTCATATGATAATGCACTCACATTTTCAGAGAGTAATCCTTTTTATTTCTCGACAAGTAATAGTTTAAGTACGTCTTTTGAGATTATATGGTTTCACCGAGTTCTTGTAAGTAATTATAAACTAGCATCAAAATGTTAGATTCTGTAATCTGAGTTAAAATAAGCAGCATGTCTACAATAGAGGAATGAAGGAGTATGAAATGGTAGACAATGCTACTCTGACAAAAGAGAAATCTACCATTGTTAAGTGATTTCGTGTTTCACCATGTGGTTATCTTTTGGCTTGTGACTTAGTTTAAACAATATTACAGATTCTTCAGTTTTTGCAATTAAAATAACCGAGTTCAATTTTGTTTATTCCACTAAACAATTTTTTTTTTTTTTTACATTTTTAATAAAGTAGGGAAGCAAGATAGTCTCTTTTTTATGGTCTGAGTCTTTGTTGAGGAAAATTACCCTCACTTCCTTTTGGGACACAGACTTTAATACATTTTTACTGGTAAAATGGGAGAGGGCGAAAACCTTTTTCATGTGTTTATTGCTGTCCATGGAGTTGATTTACTAAAGGCAAATATACTGTGCACTGCAAGTGCACTTGCTCCAGAGCTTAGTAAATGAGGAAAAGCTTCATTTTGCAAAGAATACCCAATCACATGCAAGGAAAATAAAAAACAGTATTTTTCCTTGCACATGATTGGATGATAGAAATCAGCAGAGCTTCCCATCTAGATCTAGAGCAACTGCACTTGAAGTGCACAGTATATTTGCCTTTAGTAAATGAGCCTCAAAGTCTTCATGCCCAGGTAACAACTGCTCCCTTGTTTGTTATCCTGCTGTCACAGGAATTCTCCCCTATGGTGCTGTAGGGGACATGGAAGAACTATTTATTCTACTCACAAAATACCTGGCTAAGCACTCTAGACCATGTTTGCTGTTTCCTTGGCATTAAAAGGAAAAAAAAAACTATATTTAAGTTGAATTAACTGTATCAAGGCAGTTATAATAACATGGTTTCTCTTTATGCATATTTTTGTTAGCCTTTGAAATGAGTGATGCTAGGTTTTGATCATATTTTTTGTTTATACGATTTGCACGTTTTAAAATAATATTTTCTAAATTTTTTTCATTGTTTGCTTAAAATCTTTATTTTACATTTGGCACTTTGTTTGCAAAGCACGGCCTCCTCATTTGCTAACTGCTTCAAACTGAAAATTCCTACTTTTCTGCCTAGCAGATAGAAAGGTAGTATGTCCCTGCCATAACCATTTTGTGGTGTATATTGTGAATAGTACACATGTACAGTTTGTTTAGTTCTGAATTGAGATTCAGACAAATCTTTTTTTTTTAAAGGAAATTCGGATGTATCCGAATTTCCAAATTACAATAGTAAGAAATTGAAATGAATCCGAAATAACAAAAAAATTTGGTTGAAATTCAAATTCAAATTGATTTGAATAGTTTTCAAATGAATTTCAAATAGTTTTCAAATTCAATTTCGAAAAGTTTTCAAATTCAAATAGTTTTCGATTTGTTTTCCAATTTCCAAAGAGAATAAAATATAATAGAAAATAAAGGAATAGAATACAAAAAGATATGAAGTGTATTGTATTTGTACTGTCTATCCCATATAAAGAAAATAAAAGAATAGAATATAATAGAGTAAAACACAAAAAAATAGAATAGAAAATAAAAGAACAGAACAAAATAGAATAGAAACAAAGAGATGGGGGGACAGAAGCGGGACTTTGTATGAGGCATGTGGGTGAGTATATTGGGCTAAAAGGGATATATAATCTAAATGTATAGATGTATACATAATCTCCACAGATAATGATAAAAGATAATCATAGTATAAAAGTTTATTGACATAGGTATTTGGACACAATCAAAAAGAGGAGAACACATTAGGGGCCATAATAAAACATGTTGCCGGCGATATAGAGATGCCTGCCGGTTTTTGTGGGCGCCTGTGTCACTTCGGCCACCGTGGCCGACGATGTTGGGGTGTGCTCTCTGCCTCAACCCCGGGGGAGACTCTATGGACCCAGACCAACACCACATTGTAACACATAGATTATCATCAATCAATCATTGCATAAACTTGTGAGTACATAGAAAACTACATTTTCAGTAGATCTTGTCTACAAACATTTATTCACACATTAATAGACATTCTTTTGTGTTTGATATAGTTTAATCGCATCGGACTCCTGACGATTGGTTTAAAGCCAAGAAACGCGTTGAGTTTAGATCTATTGATGCATTCACTGACTGTATAATGTATATGTGTTCCTGTAACTGTACAATCAATTCATGAACCCTGCTTGTTTGAGTTTAGATCTATTGATGCATTCACTGATTGTATAATGTATATGTGTTCCTGTAACTGTACAATTAATTCATGAACCTTGCTTATCTCTATATCGCCGGCAACATGTTTTATTATGGCCCCTAATGTGTTCTCCTCTTTTTGATTGTGTCCAAATACCTATGTCAATAAACTTTTATACTATGATTATCTTTTATCATTATCTGTGGAGATTATGTATACATCTATACATTTAGATTATATATCCCTTTTAGCCCAATATACTCACCCACATGCCTCATACAAAGTCCCGCTTCTGTCCCCCCATCTCTTTGTATATATTTGGGATGGAGGCATGTTGGTGCTCTCCTGCAAAAACAGTGTGGATTGGTCACAACCCCCCTTGACATAGAATAGAAACAAATCGAATAGAATAGCATAAAAAAGAAAATATTAAAATAGAAAGAATATAATCATCTTCTGAAACTCGATTTTCAAATAGAATAAATTCGAATTTGAACACATAAGAAAAGAAAAGACTAGAATAGAAAAAAAGAATACTGTAGAATAGAATAGAATAGAATAGAATAGAAAAGAATAGAATTCAAAAAACAATAGAATACAATACAATAAAAACAATATAACCATTTCCCAAAATTCAAATATAATCAATTTGAATTTGAGTAGAATAGAAAAGAATAGAATAGAAAATAACAGAATAGTATAGAAAAAACAACAGAATAGAATAGAAAGAATATAACCATCTTCTGAAATTCGAATTTCGAATAGAACAAATTTGAATTTGAATAGAAAATAATAGAATAGAAAAGAATAGAATAGAAAATAAAATAATAGAAAATGATAGAAAGTATATAACAATATAACCGATTTCTGAAATTCAAATTTTTAATAGAATAAATTAGAATAGAATAGAAAAGAATAGAACATGCTAGAAAATAAAAGAATAGAATAGAAAAGAAAAGAATAGAATAGAATAGAATAGAAAAACAATAGAATAGAATGCAATAGAAAGAATATAACCATCATCCAAAATTCAAATTTCGAATGCAATTCAAATGGAAGTTGAATCAAATTGGAATGGAATTCGAATCGATTGGAATACGAATAAACAAAACGAATTCTGAAAATGAATTAAACAAATTAAACAAATTTACCTAAACTAATTTATGTAAATAACAAAATGAATGAATAGGCCTGTACAGGTTCTTCAGACTATTTGCATAACAGTACTAAGTCTAAGGACAGAAGTCTGAATTAGCCCTTTGATAGCTGCAGCTGGAAATATTAAAAATGAACAGGAAAGTTATTTTTTAGTCATATATATATAACATCACATGGTTTTGAAAATGTTCTGTTATGCATCCTAAACCTATAATAAAATTAAGATGATACAACAGAGTATTTCACTATAATGAGGTTTTGATATTTATTGTCAGAGTTCATGACTTTCTTGAGAATCATTAGAAAGTGGCCTTTCCCTTATGGCGGCATGCAACCACTCTGAGCAGTAACATTTTCTTTAATCGTACATCACGGGACACAGAGCCATAGTAATTACTATGTGGGTTATAGTCCACCTTCAGGTGCTGGACACTGGCACACCCTAAACAGGAATGCCTCCCTATATAACCCCTCCCATACTGGGAGCATCTCAGTGTCTAAGGTGTTGGTCACGAGTGAAGATGTGCTGTGCTAAGCTCCTCTGGAGCAATCCTTGCTGGGGCTAGCTATGCAGCCGGATCCATTCAAAATGTCTTTTTTGGGCCAAATTGAATGGTACCCGGGCCTCGTGTCTGAAGAAATTAATTCTTTGTTTGTAAACGCTTCTCTTTTTAGAGAGCTGGACTCTGGAATCCAGTACTTTTGGTATTAAGGCTATAAAGTTTTACTGGCAGGGTGCTATTATAGGTCCAGGATTGTGGGTTCCCCGAAGGTCCCCAGTTTCTGAAGGTTTGTTAACGGAACCCACCGTGAAGGGTGAAGATTGGGTCTGTTGGTTTTACCAGAGAAAACCCTGCGGCGGGAAAGGTAAGTGGAGTTTTCCAAGGAAATTTTAAATTTTCTTATGAAATGTTTCCTTTAAAGTAAATGTTGTCATGCCTAAGTGTCACCACTGGGGGCTGTATGGAGCATGTACCTTCTCATGCTTTGCTCAGAGTCACGCTGTGTCACAGAAGCAGCAGATTTTTTTTCCTCCGGCTAGCAGGCAGACCTCTGGTAAGTTTGGGGGGTTTTGCTTCCTCCACATACCCCCACCTGGGCTGAACTCTCCCCCTCTTCATGAGGCTGAGTATAAGTGAGAACTAAAAACGATTGGCAATGCCGTTTTCTTTCACCGCTTCCACATGGCAGTGGCTTCCAGGTCCTCCACGCCATCCCTCCCTCACTCACAAGCCGATCCCGTCAGATTGGAAGCCCGTGCTTGTGCGGGAAAACTCTTTTTTTGAAAGAGAAAGGAGGGGGACACGATGTGATGGTTGGGGTGGAGCTAAGCGCTGCGTTGGCGTCCTCCAGCGCAAGAGTGTGTTTTTAAAAACAAAAAGTCTCCATTTATGCTGGCTGCAAAATTGTCAGAGAGACATAAGAGCAAAGAGGATCATGAAAGAGGTTGGCTGACACAGGCATTTCCTATTTGACACATTTACTATTTGCATCAGGCTGAGCATTATTAGCAGTGGCTGTGGCTGGACTATTGCTCAAGCAGTGGATGCGATTTCTTCTGATAGTACCTCTGCTTTGTGCATTGGGCTAAGGTCAGAAGGGGGAATGAAACACCCCCAAGAAAGAGCTAGAGCTAAAAGGGTCTCCCTCAAGCTCTGGAAGGCCTACTCATCTCTACAAATGGCATCCTCCTCTGAGAGGGGTGGCTGGTCAGAGTGAGAATCGGGGTCATGAAATGTTTGCAACTGTTTTCAACACCGTAGCCCCTGTTTTGTTTTACTAAAAAGATCTTTTTTCCTCAGCCATGATAGGTTTTGAAAAAAAGTTTTAGTGACTTTAATCGCATCCCAGTGTGGGTCAAATTACCCAGGACCCTCAAACTGAGGAACTAGGGGCAGGAGAAGATGAATTCCCTCAGGGGACCGTGGTGAGGCTGATGACTCCTCTTCTGAGGTGTCAAATGCGGGAGAATCAGCTTTTTCTTAAGATTGATGGTGCAATTTCTTGCTGAATGGTCCACTCCACATTTATGTACCCTTAACTGAGTGTTTGGGTTCACTAAAGCCTCCTCAAGCTGTGCATGCCTTTTCCTGTCCATTTATTGTTGGAAAAGCTTTTTTTTGTATCTGAGAGGATCACCCAGATAAGCATTATTTTCCCTCCTAAAAAATGTTCACACTTTATCCTATGGTGGAGAAAATTCACTAAGTAGGGTATACCAGCAAATAACGCTGCTATATCCTCTGTGAATAAGAGTTTGACTTGTCCGGCAGACAATACTCAAAAGCTTAGGGA
The DNA here is from genome assembly GCF_042186555.1 of Aquarana catesbeiana. Lineage (NCBI taxonomy): Eukaryota > Metazoa > Chordata > Amphibia > Anura > Ranidae > Aquarana > Aquarana catesbeiana. Next base: position 300,909,410 of record NC_133328.1, on the reverse strand, counting down.
TCCAATGGATAAAAAGTTGGAATTCCTATTAAAAAAAAACACTTTTTTCTCTGGCAGATTGCGTGTCTCAGCCTACACTGACAGTAATTGGTTAATCGTTGAGAGACCAGTTTAAACAGGTGTTCAAGGTTATCCTGCTCAGCAGGCCCAGGATCTGACAGCTTTATGTTTGCAATAGCTGCTATGAGAGATTCTATTCTTCAGGCCTTGGGGGAGGAAACCTACAAGATACTGAAGCCTCCTTATAAGGAGGCACCCCCGCTTGCTTAATAGGGGGAATTCCTCTGCAGTTCTCAAAGATCTGGCAGGAAGAGTGTCAAGAGGAATGGGGGACTTCCTCAATAGCTCCAAGGTACAAACTGGAGTTCCAAGAGTTCCCATCTCCTCATTTTCTCAGATCAAAGGTTCCTAAGGATCCAGAGAAAAATAAGTCTTTCTCTCAAGCATTGGACCATCTTTTGGCAAAAAGTGATCATGGTGTCCCCCATGTAAGAGCAGAGGTTGGGGTTTGGTTAAATCCAAATGGACATTCTGGATCTCAAAAATCTAAATTCAATTCCTGAATATAACCACTCTTTTTTTGCATGGAGTCAATCCAATCAGTTATCTCCATCCTACAAGGAGGAGAACTTCTGGCGTCAATCAACATCAAAGATGCATACCTCCATATGCCTATTTCCTCGCTCACTAGTAATATCTACTTTTAAAGGTGGAAAATCTTCATTTTAAGTGTGTAGCTCTGCTTTCCGGTATAGCTACTGCACCTTGAGTGATTACAAAAGTTCTGGCCCCTCTTCTAGCCAGATTAAGGACCCAAGGTATAACGATTATGGTTTACCTGGACAATCTGTTCTTGATAGTCTAGTCGGTAGCCCGCTTAGACCAGAGTATGGTCACCACATTCAACTACCTGGAATATCTTGGTCAGATTCTCAACCTAGGAGAAATCTTCTTTAAAACCATGAAGAAGGCTAAAATACTTGGGTCTGATCATAGGTACACCCAGAAAAGGGTATTCTTGCCCCAGGCAAAGATCAGCGCCATAAAGGAACTGATTCAGGTAGTCAAAGCAAGATGAATTCTTCTACTCAACTTTGCATGAGGTTGTTGGGAAAGATAGTGGCTTCATTCAAGGCCATTTCTTATGCTCAGTTTCATTCGAGACTGCTGGAAAACAGTATCCTATCGGCTTGGAACAAAGGGTTCAAGCTCTAGATTCCCAATGTGTCTGACTCCAAGGCCTATGGCCACATCACCCTGAAAGCGCCTGATCTCGTCTGATCTTGGAGGCTAAGCAGGGCCGGGCCTGGTTAGTACCCGGATGGGAAAATCCTTCCTTCAGTTACCTGGAAAGTGGTAACATCATAGGCCAACATTTCTTTTTGGGTTGGGGAGCATTCCTGCAAGAGGCAACTGTCCAAGAAAAGTGGCCCAGATCAGAAATGGCCTTGCATTTATCATTCTAGAAATTCAGGCAGAGCACTTGGTTCTGGGGCCTGAACATGCAGTTTACGGTATTGTCCTGCCAGGATTCAATGCGACAATGCAACAGCAATGGCCTAGGGGGCACAAGAAGTTGTGCGGCCCAGAGAAAGGTGAATCATATCCTATCTTGGGCAGAAAACAATGTACTTTGCCTATCAGCGGTCTTCATCCTAGGAATAGAAAATTGGCAGGCGGACTACTTGAGTCGCCAGCAGTTGTTCAGGGAGAATGGTTCCTTCACCCCAATATCTTCCTGTCAATATGTCAAAGATGGGGGATCGAAGACAGATCTGTTTATGTCCAGGTTTAACAAAGAAATTGACAACTTTGTTTAAAAAACAAAGGATCCGCTAGCATGCGTAACAGATGTCTTGCTATTCCTGTGGAATCAGTTCTCACTGATTTATGGATCCCTCCTATTCTGCCTGCGTCCACGACTTCTTCGCATGATCAAGCAGGTAGGGAAGTCAGTGATTCTGGTGGCCCCCAGTGGGGCCCAGGAAATCTTGGTACGCAGACATCATAAAGATGACAGTAGGGGACCCATGGACCCTACCGCCATGGACAGACCTTCTTTCGCAAGGTCCGGTATTCCTGCTTTACAAATGCTAAATTTAACGGTTTGGCTATTGAGACCCACACTCTGAATAAACGTGGGCTGTCAGGTTCAGTGATTTCTATCTTGATTAATGCAATGGAGCCGGCCTCCATAATTATATATTATGGAGTCTGGGAAGCATAGGTCTCCTGGTGTGAAACCAGGGGTTGCACCCCAGGAAATAGGTCAAATGTAGAATCCTTGACTTTCTGCAGATGGGGTGAGAAATAAAGCTGGCCTTGAGTGCTTTCTAAGGAGAGGTCTCGGCTTTATCGGTATTATTTCGACGACCACTTGCTTTGCATTCTTTGGTTCGTAACTTTATTCAGGGGGTAACACGGCTTAATCCCTGGTTAGGTCACCCCTGAACCCTTGGCACTTGAATTTAGCTTTGTCGGCATTACAAAACAGCCTTTTTTTGGACCGATGCGAAATATTCCCTTGGTCCTTTTTGACAACGAAATTATTTCTTCTGGTAAAGAGCCATATTATTATTGTTCACAAGGATAAGGTAGTATTGCGTCCTCATCCTAACATATTACCGAAGGTAGTATAAGGTTTTTATCTAAACCAGGATATTGTTCTATCTTCATTTTTTCCATAACCCTGTTCTATGGAAGAAAAATCACTACATTCTCTTGATGTGGTGAGAGCAATCTACTTAAAGACGACTCAGATTCAGAAAACGGATGTTTTGTTTGTATTGCCTGAAGGTCCCAAAAGAGGACAGGCAGAATGGAAATCTACTATTCTAAATGGATTTGACAAGTAATCCTTCTAGCTTATTGTTTAAAGGGGTAGTTTCTACCATCTCAAATCAAAATGCACTCCTCTAGGGCTGTTAGTGCTTTGTGGGCAGTGCATCACCAAGCCTCCATGGCTCAAATCTGCAAGGCCGCAACTTCGTCTTCAATCCATACATTTACCAGATTCTATATTCTATCAGGTGGATGTGAAAAGACATGAGGATGTTGCCTTTGGGCGCAGTGTACTGTAGGCAGCAGTATAAGTCCTTTGATCTCATGCTGCCCTACTTTTGTTGTGTCTCCCTCCCCTCAGTTGGCATTGCTCTGGGACATCCCACATAGTAATTACTATGGCTCTGTGTCCTGTGATGTACCATTAAAGAAAATAGGATTTTTATAACAGCTTACCTGTAAAATCCTTTTCTTTTGTAGTACATCACGGGACACAGAGGTCCCGCTCCTCTTTCTAGTATACACATGCAGGGCTTTTTTTCTCAAACAATAGGTGCTGGAACTTAACCACGGCCCCACAAAACCCCTCCCCCTACAAACACCCTCCAAATCACATCAAATAGTGGGTGTGTTCAGTCAAATTTCACGAAAACAATAGGAGGGTCTTAAAGGGGCATTACATACCAGGATTGCATTACATACAAAGTGCAGAGCTGTCACTTGTAAACACAGAAACCAGACTTCTGTGTTTACAAGTGATTGTGGTGAGCAGACACCAAAGGGTCTGAGCCAGAGGTGGTGGAACTGAGTTCCACAAAGTTCCCTCTGAAAAAAAGCCCTGTGCACATGTATTGCTTTGCTACAAAACTGAAATGCTCCCGCTATGGGAGGGGTTATATAGGGAGGCATTCCTGTATAGGGTGTGCCAATGTCCAGCACCTGAAGGTGGACTATAACCCACATAGTAATTACTATGGCTCTGTGTCCCATGATGTACTTCAAAAGAAAAGGATTTTACAGGTAAGCTGATAAAAATCCTATTTTTGCATGATACACTGTTATCACTAGATTCTAAATAGAATTGTTCTGTAAGCCTTCCAATGGAAAAATTGTAATGTTTGCCTGTGCTTGTGTTTGCCACTGGCAAATAAATATAAAATAGGAAACTGCATACATCTAGTTAACATTTTTCTTTATTAGTCAGAAATGCAGTGTGTGTGTGACATATGAATTGAGAGATGCATAATCCTCTACTTAGGCAGCTTACTGTACCAGCAGAGTGTCAGATGGTGCTGTCTGGATGAAGGAGTATGTTTCTGTTTAATTAGGATATAGACCTGCATTTAAAGTGGTCATGTACAATTTTGCAATGGGTATTAAATAGGAAATCAAAGTGTGTTTTCACTAAACACACATTTTAAAACTAATCACTAAAGTTAATGTCATTTCAAATGTTGATTTCAATAGCTTTTTCAATTTGCTGCTGTCACTAAAATAAAATGGCTACATATGACAGTAATGCCGGGGCAATCTTGGTGCTCATCACCCTATTTTGTATTAGGTAAATTTATGTTTAGAGTCATGTACATGCATTGGATTGTTGAATAGTTACATAGTTATAGTATAATATTGCATTGCATGATCGGCAAACTGATAACTACCATTTGGGAAAGATGTGTCTTCCATAAGAGATTTTACCCACTTTTATGTAAAAAAACAAACTTGTGACTGCTTAAAAATCAATCAATCAAAATCAATCAATCAATTATGTTTAATAATTCAGTAAATTATTCTGTCGAAGAAAACAAAAACACAGCCATACCAAAAAAGGTAAAAAGTCCTAATAAAAAAAGCAAAGTTGTATATTTCTTCACATTTCCATTTTAATAATGAAATGCACATAAACTGTTATAACCCTTGGGAATAATATGGATTTCTTAAAATGTGGTCTGAGCACACAAAGCATTTTACATTATCATTAGATAATAACTGGAGAGATGCATAGAGTTGGAAATAGCTATACAAAGCTTTTCTAAAGGCCTGGGTTTTCCTTTGTCAACACCAAGACAAATTATCTACAAATGGAAAAAAAAACAGCTTCTCTGCCTGGGAGGGGCATTTTACAAAGGTGACGACAAAAGGATAGTGATAAAGATGCCTAGCATAACAAAAAAGGACCTACAGTAATGTCTTGAGCAAAAAAGTAATTTTTCTTGAGTCTACCTAAAAAATAAATTTTAACAAAAATTCTATGGGGGACATCTAGGAGAAAACCACTGTTCTCCAATACAATATCTCCACTCATCTCAAATTTTCAAAAGACTACCTAGATGTGCCACAATACTTTCAGGACAGTGTTCTTTGGAGAGATGACCAAAAGTTGAACAAAGGGAAAACTGAAATACCAAACCTCTTCCCAACCATGAAACATGGTGGATGAAGTACGCTGTTTTACGGGGGCTTTTGTTAGCTTAGGGCCGGCACAGCTTGCTCAAGTAGAGCATCAAATTAAAAACTTGATAAATATAATTTACTGAAGAATGCCAGGTGCCCATCACTTACATTTAATACACATTCGTTAATGCAACAAGGCATTTACCAGACACATAGGAGAAAATCAACAAATAAATGTATTAGGAAAAGTCATATTTTCCAACACTCAAGTCAGAATTCAGCTCTCAACCCAACTCTGGTGTGACTGAAAGGAAGTTGTTCATACAAAGAATCTTAAAATATGAATACATTAATACAGTTTTGTAGACAAGAATGATGTACAATTCTTCCAAATTTTGGTTAAGTTATTGCTGCTAATGGAGATTTTGCCAGTTACTAAACACAAGGCTTCACATGCATTTCGCAGTCCAGTCTGTGGATATTTAAAATGTTAGTGTGTTATTAATTTAATAAGATTGTGCGTGTCTAATATTGTGACTTTTTATTTTACAAAATATTAGAAGGTAATCATGGAGCTATCTAGATAATATCAAATGATTCACAACCTTTTTTTAATATATAACTGTAAAATCTGAATTGTTCTTTCTAACAAATAATTTGAATATTAGTTCAGCCAGTCTTGTGATTTAGTCTTGTGATTCATCCTCCTTTGCATCTCTGCATGGTTAGGCTGGTGACTCCAATTTTTCCTGGTTCAGTTTTACAGCTTCTTGTGTCACCTGACCCCTCATTAACAGTGTGATGATGCAAATTGTTTGTCCTATGAACACCTTGAGAGTGAAGAATAAAACACAAGAAAGGGAAAACCTGGACCAGGAAATAGGTCCATTACCTGTGTGGCTACAATATGCAATGTAGCAGATGTGTGTGAACTACAAGACTGTCTGAATAGGATTAGTTATTACGTATTACATTGTGTGTTTAGCTGCTTAACTAAAGTGCTTTGAAGTGCTTTGATGGCAATGCTGTCAGAGGATATCTAATTTTATCAAATTTTAGAGCAACTATTATTTCACAGGAAGTGTTATGTTTGTTTATCTGATTTTTCATTTTGACCACTTGCTGACCAGCTGCCGCAGTTTTACTGCGGCAGAATGCCACGGCTGGGTGAAACGTTATCTGGCCAATAGGGGCGTGTGTGCCCAACCCCGATGCGAGTGCCCGGCTTGTGACAGAGCGAGAACCGGGATCTGTGTGTCTAAACACACAGATCCCGGTTCTTTCAGGGGTGAGGAGACAGATCGTGTGTTCATACTATGTGTGAACACCAATCTCTCTCTCCTCCTAGACAGTCCTATCTTCCCACAGTTAGAAACACACATAGGGAACATAGTTAACCCCTTCATTGCCCCCTAGTATTAACCCCTTCCTGCCAGTGACATTTACACAGTAATCAGTGCATTTTTATAGCACTGATCGCTGTATATTTGTCAATGGTTTCAAAAATATGTCAAAAGTGTCCGATGTGTCTGCCATAATGTCGCAGTCCTGATAAAAATCGCAGATCGTCGCCATTACTAGTAAAAAAAAAATAATAATAATAAAAATGCCATAAATCTATCCCCTATTTTGTAGATGCTATACCTTTTGCGCAAACCAATCAATAACGCTTATTGTGATTTTTTTACCAAAAATATGTAGAAGAATACATATCAGCCTAAACTGAGAAAAAAATAGTTTTTTTGATAAAAAATGTGGGATATTTATTATAGCAAAAAGTAAAAGATATTGTGTTTTTTTCAAAATTGTCAATTCTTTTGTTTATAGCGCAAAAAATAAAAACTGCAGAGGCGATCAAATACCACCAAAGGAAAGCTCTATTTGTGGGAATAAAAGGGCGCCAATTTTGTTTGGGTACAGCGCCACACGACCACACAACTGTCAGTTAAAGCGACGCAGTGCCGAATCGCAAAAAATGGCCTGGTCATTGAGCAGCCAAATCTTCCGGGGCTGAAGTGGTCAAGCATAGGATGTATTTTGCATAGACATTTGCTCTGCTTTAGGATTGCTGACCAGGTTATAATTCTTTAACAATCTTATCGATAAATAAACAGTCCTGAGATGTTCCTATATGAATACTGTAAATGATTATGTCGGTTTGACTTCCTGCTGCTACTGTACTCATTTATTCAGCACTGGGCCACAGACCAAGCGGAAACTGCATCCTGCTATTGCAGACCTATGACACTGATTAATTATATATCTGTGCTTCATTCAGCTACCGTTTTAAAATATGTATTCAATGGATGATAAGGTATGCACTAAATAATATCCGAGGGCTGTGGACAAAAGTAGGCCATTACTAAAATAAACGAAAACCTTTTTAAATAAACATGAGGTGCAGAATATAAAATGCATATCTCTGCTCCCATTGTTTGTGTAGGCTATGCAGAATGTTACAGTCTTGGCTGTAGCCTATGATCATAACAAAGTCAGCCAGCATGGTAAATATACTAAATTGACACTACTTATTCTAGAAAAAAGCAGAAATGTGCTTTTTCTCATTTTTGACATGAATGTAATTTACAAAGCTAAAAAATACACAACTTGCCTGCTTTAGCTTTAAAAAAGTTAATCAGAAAAACATTCTTAGGACAAGCAGAGGTGATTAAAGTAAAACTGCTTGAGAAGAAATTAGATATACTCTAGTGGATGCATTAAAGAGATCACTGGGTTTACATTGTGACACTGTTAGGGGAGTCAACAGTGGCAGCAGCCAACCGTAGTGACAGTGTACTGTGCGGCTCCCCTAAGGCCCTGCACTCTAGTTAAATCAATTTGTCAAAGGATTCTTTGCTTGCCCATCCCCCACGATTCTCTCATGGTCTTGACGAAACACAGACAGCTGGAGCACACAGCTGTTTCTTGTCTGGATATCAATTAGCACATCAAAATTCATCTGCTAATTAGTAGGCAGGAACAGAGAAATGCAAAAAATGCAAATGAATGATTTCCAGTGTATGTACCTAAATATTCCTGCAACCAATCAGTAGAATTGGATTTGGCATCATATAAGTAACAACAAACAAACTATTGTTACAGTCAAGCTTTTCACCGTTTCTTTATGATACCATGATGCCAGGTTGTATACATACCCAAATGATCAGTCAAAGTAAACCTGTAGTAAGAGAAATACGTAAGCTGGTGTCACAGCGCTCTCCTTCTAAAAATGCTAGCTGTCTGGCTGTCATGCTATTTGTTTTACCTCAATACTTTCCGTCCCACTGACTCAGAACAACAACAGGAGTTCTAACTTTACTTGGATTTCACTGGCTTCATGCTTGTTCCAGACTATCACCATAATTAACTCTTAGTATCGACCCTACACTTGACGGTACTTATTCTTACAGCCTTTTCAGTAAAACCTATTTAGCAGCAAATCTAATATAGTGGTGGTCCCACTGGGTTTAATTGTCTGTCTTTCTGGTTTGTTATATACACATGATTGTGTTTAACTACTTCTAACTACTTTTGTAAATTATTTGTGTAGGGATCTAGCCCTAAGCGATAGTGTCCCTAGCCTAAAGCCTAAAGCTTAAAGCCTAAAAAAAATGAACTAATTCCCCCATCCACACATTGGAGGTGGATGGGGGAATCCTCTCTGCTGTGCTATTGTATTATGCCAGTGGGGGGAGGGGGGCTAATCCACTGTCGGAATACACAAAGCAGCGGTGAAGCCAGCATACTTTTAAACCTTGACATGTTTGGTATTTATTTAGCCAAAATCCATCATCCGAAAATGGAAAGAGTATGACACAACTGCAAACCTACTAAGACATGGCTGTCCACCTAAACTGACAGGCCGGGGCAAGGAGAACATTAATCAGAGAAGCAGCCAAGAGGCCCATGGTAACTCTGGAGGAGCTGCAGAGATCCATAGCTCAGGTGGGAGAATCTGTCCATAGGACAACTATTGGTCATGCACTCCACAAATCTGGCCTTTATGGAAGATTGACTAGAAGAAAGCCATTGTTGAAAAAAAGCCATAAGAAATCCTGTTTGCAGTTTGCGAGAAGCCATGTGGGGGACACAGCAAACATGTGGAAGAAGGTGCTCTGGTCAGATTAGACCAAAATTTAACTTTTTGGCCTAAAAACAGAACGCTATGTGTGGCGGAAAACTAGCACTGCACATCACCCTGAACACCCCATCCCAACCATGAAACATGATGGTGAAAGCATCATGTTGTGGGGATGCTTTCCCTTAGCAGGGACAGGGAAGCTGGTCAGAGTTGATGGGAAGATGGATGGAGGGCAATCTTAGAAGAAAACCTGTTAGAGTGTGCAAAAGACTTGAGACTGGGGCAGAAATACACCTTCCAGCAGGACAACAACCCTAAACATACAGCCAGAGCTGCAATGGAATGGTTTGGATAAAAGCATATTCAAGTGTTAGAATGGCCCAGTCAAAGTCAAGACCTAAATCAAATTAAGAATCTGTGGCAAGGCTTGAAAATTGCTGTTCACAGACGCTCTATTTTGCAAGGAAGAATGGACAAACAGTTCACTCTCTAGATCAGTGTTTATCAACTCCAGTCCTCAAGGCGCACCAACAGGTCATGTTTTCAGGATTTCCACTATTTTGCACAGGTGATTGGATCAGTTTCTTTGCCTTAGTAATTACCACAGCCATTTCATCTGAGGGAAATCCTGAAAACATGACCTGTTGGTGCGCCTTGAGGACTGGAGTTGAGAAACACTGCTCTAGATGTGCAAAGCTAGTAGAGACAGACCCAAAAAGACTTGCAGCTGTAATTGCAGTGAACGGTGGTTCTACAAAGTATTGGCTCGGGGGGCTGAATACAAATGCACACCACACTTTTCACATATTTATTTGTAAAAAATTTGGAAAACCATTTATCATTTTCCTTACACTTCAAAATTATGTGCCACTTTGTGTTGATCTATCACAGGGATCCTCAAACTACGGCCCTCCAGATGTTGCGGAACTACACATCCCTTGATGCATTGTAAAACTCTGACATTCACAGACACAACTAGGCATGATGGGAATTGTAGTTCCTGAACAACTGGAGGGCCGTAGTTTGAAGACCCTTGATCTATCACATAAAATCCCAATAAAATAAATTTACATTGTTGGTTGTAACATGACAAAATGTGAAAAATTTCAAGGGGAATGAATACTTTTTCAAGGCACTGTATATGTGAATTGACACCTTAAAGTCCCAAAATTAGAAAGTGTATCTTTTAAAGATTATTTGTGCCTTGTCCTGTCCTGTTTCTAGGGCACTGTATCTCGCCTCCAGCATCATTTAAATAGGCACGCTTCAACAAAGATTCCAAATGTTTGTGTATTTAGCTTGTTACAAAATTTCAAATTTCAAAATGTGTATTTCTAAAATATTAGACCATCATAATAGCATACACACTAACCATTCTTGAAATATGTCACATTAAATGTGAACACCCATGCAAAAGAACACCATCGATTAGAAGTGCATATTTGATGTGTGACATTTTGAGATTACTAAAGTTCTCTGTACTGACAAGCATAGATAATGAAAAGTAAAGAAAAAAGAAAAACACTTCCTGTTAATATAAAATCTATATGAATAATGTTTATCAAAAAGCTATAATAATCATACACATTTTTTAAGTTCCCTATATCATATAAGTTAGATCAGATTTATTTATTGGTGGTCATGTGTTTCAAGCCATACAGGACAAAAGATTAACTTTAATGCAGACTTCCACAGGCACATATTTATGCCTTACTTTTAAGGCCCGTACACACAATACGAAAATCGGAAGTAAACTTATGTCCGACGAACGATCTGCCAATTTTAGGATCATTATTATGGTGCTTTAGACAGCCGATTCCGTTTTTTCATCTGGATGTGCAGACTATAAAATTTTTGTCGTACGTGAACTCAACATCTGATTTTCGTTTAATTAGCGCAGTTTTCATCAGAAAAAAAATGTAAGAGCAAGACTAGGCATGCTCAGAAACAAAACAACACATACAAAACTATTCAACACATTGTCACTTCTGAAGTTGTATTCTGTCATACAAGAGTTTTCGTATGGTTAGTAACCTCTTCACTTTCGACATGAGACTAGCATGCAACAAAAAACGGACGAACGGTCATCTGAAATTCTGATCGTGTGTATGAGGTTTTACTCTCACACCCCTCCATTCAACTGCCTGGGACTGAAAGGAAAGCCCTGTGAAAGTTTAAAATTATTAGAGTCAAAGCTTACACAGGGCTATGGTCACATATATTTTGTTCAGCTTCTGGTTTTCAACAGAGGAGTGGGGCGGCAAAGGAAAGTCTGGCAGGCCATAGATAATGCAACTTTCTTTCCTGCAAATATGAGAAAATCGCCCCAGTGTTGATAGGGGAATCCCTCCGCAGAGCTGGGGGGGGGGGGGGGGTAGGGTTGGATTCGGAGAGTTGCAGGCAGCACACAGTGGTTACTGCTTTGTAACACTGGCAATACTTGCATGTAAAAATTTACAATGCTGGTTGTACTCAAGTCTATCAGTGGATCGCCTTGGGTACAATCAGCCTGCCCATAGATGGTTTTAATTTCGTCTGGCCCATGCTGAACCATCTATGGGCAGCTTAAGTCTATGGTTATGGAATATGGAGGAAAACCTGCTGCTTTGCGCTACATGAACAAAGCACAGGTTTTCTATAAAGACTAACTCCATCTTTTGCAACATATAATGCATTTAGGGTGTAACATGTTGCTGAGCAAATACCACTTACCAACAGACCACCCCTGTGACAGCCTTTAAGGGGTTTTCTCTGCCCCACAGCTGCTGTCACTTTTGAAATGGGCGCTACTGTGCGAGGCTGCATCAGGACAGCTGCATTATTGATTTATAGATCTGTGAATGAACAAACTAAAAGTTCCATCTTCAACTGCAGAAGGGAGATTTGTAGTTCTCAATGGATTACAAGTGGGCTTTTAGTTGGATAGCTGGGGGAAGGGTCTTCAAGAGCCTGGAATTGCATCTGCCATTCGCTGATTGTGGGTGCAATAGTTTGCAAGTTTCTGTGAAAAAAATAATAAATGCACATTTTTTTCTAAAAAAATGTGCATTTTTTCTTAGGTGAACTACTTCTTTAACCAAAACAAAGCTCATAACTGCTGTAGCATGTTATATATCATATTTTATATATCACCACCATGAATTTTAGAGTGAGAGCAATTTTTCTAGGGCCGTCATTTACAGTTTACTCTGAAATGATGAGCTGTAAAAGCATTTGAAGTGCTACCTATTGATAATTTGGGGTACTGTAATTGTTTTTCCGTTTTTCGGGCACACATAGTTTGAACTGGACATATTTGGTATATATTTACATGACACCACCTCATTTTTTATTGTGTACACAAATTTGGGGAATAAACGTTGTTTGCGTGCAATAAAATTTATTTTAGTGTTTTTTTTCCTCAAAAGATTTGATAAAGAGTTGCACAAATAATGTGTGAGAAAAAAATACAACTACCATCATCTACAGGGCCTCTGCATTCAAAAATAATGTAATGTTCTGGGGGTTTTAAGTAATTTTATAGCCAATGATGCAGATCATTCCATGCGTGCGAAAAAAAAAAAAGCTTTAGAGGGGAATTGGTTAATAATCCAGTTGTCTGCATATATTGACTGTGTCTACAAACACTGAGCCATATGAGAGTACATCTTCAATTGCAAACAATCTATTTTTGCAAGTGAAATAAAAAAAAGAAGCAATTGGACAGGATGAATATAAAACATAAATTGGGATCATTTTCAATGGTTTTAAAGTATGTGCTGTAAAATAAAACAGTTTTTTCTGGTTCAATCTTGTATGGCATGCAGAAGGATGAAAAAATAAATAAAGATCTTTTAAAAAGCATCATAATTTTGATTGCAAATATTTCCATAAAACAGGAAACGTGTTGTACGTGAAAGAAAATTCTTCTACATAAAAATAGAAAATACAATCAAATCATCCTAAATCAATGAATGTATGTGTATAGTCTGTTTAAACCACATACCATGCATTTAATGTTTATGTGTATAGATTGTAAACTCTAACGAGCAGGGCCCTCTGATCCCTCCTGTATTGATTTGTATTGTAAGTGTACTGTCTGCCCTCATGTTGTAAAGCTCTGCGCAAACTGTTGGTGCTATATAAATCCTGAATAATAATAACATGTGTAAATTTGGCTTTTAAATGATTACCGATGCATATTATCTAATAAGTATTCAAAAGAATCATTAGATGGGAATATTTATAAACTTGCATAGGCACTGATAAGTGTATAAAGCATACTCTTTTCTCTTTGTCAGATAATTAATAAGCAAAACTGAACAAATTGCTAGGTAAAAAAAGTACGTCTGATTTTCAGCTTGAGTACACTTAAAGATCTAGGCACTTAAAAATGAACTCCAGGAAATGTTTTCTTTGTAAACACCACTAGTTATTTACATTATCTCTAATTAAGACTCTCCTATGTCCAAATGGCTGTCAGGGGAAATTCTGTCATTTATCTACCCATCCCCTCCACGAGTTTTCACAGAATGCAAGGTGTTCTCTGAATAGATAATGAGAGAGGATTGGTTGCTGCAGTAGAATGACTTTGCCCATGTTTCCTTCTTAGTCAATGCTAGTCCTGCTGACACAATGTTCACAAACAACTTTAGAGGCACAGTTGTGTGTTTCGTGATACATTGCTGTCGTCAGTCTATGAAACAATACAATCCTCTACGAAAATAGTACAATCTTCTTCTGAATTGTCTGTTCCCTCTTCACCTTGAGAAGTGACAATGAGAAGCTGTGGCATTAAAATTCCCCTCCTCACTTTTTACAAACCTAGATATGGACACTGCCATGACCACCATAAGCTTTGTAGTGCCAAATCCATTGGCATGCTTCTTTGTAGATGAAATAGGGCATCTGCAAAAGTTTGGGAACCTTGCCAGTCAGTAGTTAACAAACACCTTTAGGCTAAATCAAAGTCTCTATCTATTTCTTGTTTTCTTTAGATATTTTTCTCACTGTATTCCTCAACTCTGCATGCTGACTGGGAATGGTTTCCTCATGTATTCTGTGCCATAGCTCAGGTATGGCACTTGAAGGATTTCTTCCTCCTCTAAATGCACCACAGTCACTCCACATGCCTCTAAAGATGTAACAAAACTATTACTGAAAATTACCAAACTGTATCCCGTAAGGGCATCCAAAGTCACTAAAGCTGCATAGTATGGAATGCTTTAGAATGAGAAAGTCAAATACTACATCATGCTATAAAAAAGATATGTATGGTGCATTTTTTATTTTCAATATGTATTAGGTCATCAAATCTTCTGGTTACTGAAGACAGCATTTGAAGTGCAAGGCCACTAAGTGGACCAATGCCATTTAGATGAAAAAAGTTATATGCTCCCCTTGCTTTAATAATTAATTTTAAAGTACATATTTTTAATTTTAAGACTATGTATACTGAAAAGTGGAGCCTGGCAGGCATTTTCAAGCACAAAGTAGGAATGGCTCAGTACACAATTGCATTAGTCAGACATCACATGCAATGTTGTGGCTGCACTAGAAAATAATTGAAATTGCCTATTGTTCGTTTCATTGGAGCAGCTGTTCCTTTTGCTCTGCTTCTTTTGGAAACATACCTAAATAGCTGCCCATCTTGCCCTAGTACCTGAAACATGTTATGATAGAGCCTGCAGTACTATTACCCTCCGCCTGATTTCTTATGGCGATGAGGTTCTGGTGACTATTGTCTAAGAGGGAAATTTTATTTACTATGAAGAGATTTCCTTTCACTTCCTGTCATGTATTTAGGACAGAAAGTGAAGAGAATGGCACAAAGGAATAAATACAGGGGGTTTTAACCCTACTCTATTCACAGCTAAATCAAATATTTGGATTTTCCACTTTATTGACTTACCAATTTTTTTTTTATATTTGGCTGAAGCTTGACCTTAACTTTTATGACTACATTGGATACTTTTCTTACTTGGATGGTTAGATATGTCATTACATAAATTTGACACACAGATATTGTATTAATTTAATGGTAATTCCAATACCCAGTGCTCAGAAGAACACATGGAAGGCTCTAACCTGGAAGGGTATTTCTTTCTACTCTTTCAGTTTAGCAACGGCAAAAAGAGCGCAATGTTAACTACATTTGGTCTGATTTCTGCTCCTGAAGTTTTAATCAGACTAGGGTAAATCTAGTCTCATCAAAAGTCTCTGCATTGGACACTCCAACTTATCAATCATCTCAATCACCTCAGTCTCTAGAAACCAACACAGTGATCTACTTCCTCACAATGTTTTAGCCATCCACATTTATGTTATTGATCATTAGCACTTGTTAGTTATATTTGCTTCACCCCATCGTGCCCGCGCTATAGCCGAAAGATGGCTGCAGCGTGGGCCTAAATTGCCGGGAGGGCCTCCTTGCACCCTCTCCCGTGCATGAGCTGCCTGCATGCGGTGCGCTCTGTGATCAGCCAGTCTATGAGATCGACTGATCGGCTGATCATAGATCGGAGTAAGGGGCCGATCTCGACCCCTTACCACATGATCAGATGTCAGCCAATGATTGTCCTTTTTCCCTGGTGGTGCTGCTCACGAGCTAGCACTTTCTTCCAGAGTTGTAGGCAGACAGAATCATACCATCCCAGCAGGACCTGCACTGATACTCTTCCCCTGTGCTGTATCCACAGCTCTCGCAATCTCCTTTGGAATTCCTCTTCAATGGCGGCTGGTATCTGTACCTCTGCTCTCCTGCTAT
Organism: Aquarana catesbeiana; assembly: GCF_042186555.1. Classification (NCBI taxonomy): domain Eukaryota; kingdom Metazoa; phylum Chordata; class Amphibia; order Anura; family Ranidae; genus Aquarana; species Aquarana catesbeiana. The sequence continues at coordinate 300,893,409 of NC_133328.1, read as the reverse complement.
CCGGACCTTGGATCCAGGTGGTGGTTTGGATGTGTTCACAGCAATGAAGCATGATCCCACTGCTGCCAACCAATTGTGACAGACCCCCATCCTCAACAGGACTATGTCCGCCGTAAATGCTTCCTTTGTCCAGAACCAGTACTATCCAAGACCTCTTAGCTCACCCAGTCATTAGCTGTAACTCAATGTAGGATGAAAAACATCAAACTCTTTATTCAAACACATGTAACAACAGATATACAACTCGGGGGCAATCCCCCCTCCCTTTGATTCAGGGCAGGGTAAACTGTCCAATCGGCAATCAGGGACACACAGGCATTGAAACATTTGAACAATAGAGCAGCTTATCAGCAGGGAGGGTTGTTGGAGGCATTCCCCCTTCCCTCTCTGCCCTGCCCCCAGTTTACATGCCAGGAACACCAATACAAACATCCATCCCATAATACACTTCTCCAAAGGCAGAAATATACAGCAGAACACTGGGACACAGCCACACCCCAAACGATTCCAGCAAGAAGTTCACAACAGCATGAGACAATATATATATATATATATATATATATATATATATATATATATATATATATACTGTACATATATACAACATTCCAGTGTGGCTGTATAGCGAGTCCGATTAGCACAGATCAGACTGGGGTTCTCGGCCACCCTGTGCCCCTAATGGACACAGGGTGATTTACACATAGGAGGGCCAAGGAGTTTACAAAGCTCTCCAAGGTAAGCTGGGTTCCACAAGCCCCCCACCCAAAGTGAATCCCGTCACAGAAATCATACTTGTTATATTGTTAAGAGAGCAGTTTAAAATACATACTTTCAGATTCAGTTACAAAAAAGTCCCACTCTACATAAACAATTAATATATGAATGCTTGCAAAGTCTTTTTTTATCAGAACTGTGACAACAGCACTTAAATAATAAAAAGGAGTTAAATATTGTGAATGAAAGGTTGACCTTGTCTAAAGATTTTTTAAAATACCTGAGCACTCTCTGCTTCAGCAATATATCCCTTTTTAATTATTATAACTGAGAATGTGCAATGTAGAAATACATCAGATAACGCAGACTACATTGTTAATTTTTGTTGGCAAAATTAATGAATATATACTTCGTATTGTTTAATTTAGACAATCATATGTTCTAATACAAGGACTGAACTTCTCTTGCATTTGATCAGTTTAATAGCTTTTAGGGACTTGCATTTCCACTCATTGCTACTTTGATCCCTAAGCTTTACACAAGACACATTCATGGCACTAAGCACTGCTACACAGATATTCTATGCTGTTTCCTTTCATCCTTTTAAGCCACTCTTCTCTAGTTTCTTTTCTTAGTGACTGTCAGTACCAGCACAATAATAAACACATTATAGATTGTGGGGATTCAGAGGTATATAGGACAGGCAAGAAGCATGTTCCTGAATATTTACATTTTGTTGGAGCCATACCAGTGCTCCTTATATTATCCCATGGAACCCAGGATATGAATGCCTGCCTAATATGTACATTATTAGCATCTCGTAATAAAACAGGTGCTGGCTTTTATAGTCCATTGCTGACATTAGACCAAAAAAAATAATCAGGCTAGAGGATCATGTCCTGTTTTATAGACTGTTTTACAGAGGCCAAATAGCATTCAATTTGGATTAGAGTGAATAAGGAGTTAATCAAGTAATGTAAAGTAGTAAACAGTCAAGCATATATTTATACAGTACACATCAGACATGAAAAAGTGGTATTACGTAAAAAATGTAAATGCACCCTGTCCTTTATTGTTTAAGCATCCATAATAGTATCTAAACTAGAGTTCTGTAGTAATTTACACTCCTCTTAACATATTTGACATGTGATGAAACTGACAAACTGTGTGTAAGGTCAGGCAGTCACATTCAGTAAATTAAGCTAAATGTGGGGCAAATATAAATAATTCATTACTAAACCTCCATAGTTATAGTAACCTAGGATGGAATATTCAGATTTCTCCATATAATACATTCTGCCTGGTTCCCTTTAATATGAAACCAGTTGCAAAGGGTAATTCACTACATACCCTTGTGCAAACTGACCCAATATTCCAATGTAAACAGAAAAAGATGTATACAGCCGGCCATAATTGGAGCAATTTTCTTTCCTGCAACCATGGGTTGCAGGAAAGAAAATGTCTAGATTCCTCCATCAACGCAGTAAGTATTGATGGGGGAATCCCTCCTGTGGAGCTATTGAGTTCTCTCGATGGTGGGGAGGGGAGTCGTAACCACCAGTAGAACACAGTAATTACTGCTAGCAGCTATAACAGCTGCTAGCAATAATCACATGTAAAATCTGAGCGGCTGGTTGTACCCAAGCTGATCGATCAATCAACTTGGGTACATTCAGCCTGCCCATAAATGGTTTGAATCTCAGCCGGTCTCTGCTGAACCGCCTGAAATTAGAACCATCTATGCCCTAGTTATAACTGCAAGTGGCAGCAAAACAAAGTTCCTTTTCTTTATTATACATGAGAAACACCTGTTCTGGACTGTGGACTAACATGGTGACTGCAAAGGTACTTGAAAAAATGTGGAAGTCAAAGTTCCGTGAAAATTCTTTAAGAAAAACACTACATTCACAAATTCATATAACCCCAAAACACTTCAGTCATCCAAAAGTGTTCTTTTTGACATTAAGGATAAACTCAGCATGCACAGGAGTTTCGTCATCCCAGCTCGGCCAGTTAAAACAGACAAAGACTCCTGTACCACTATGCTGTGCACGTTTGCACATTATGGCAAAAATTCCTGTGAGGCTTAATAGCTTAATTCTACTTAAATGAAGTAGCTGCTTGAAGCTCTTAAGCGTGATGACAACTGGAAATATAAGCAGATTCATTCAAAGATGACTTTGTGACATGGAAGAAGAAAAATCCCTGCTTTATGCTTTGGGAGGGGGGAATATTATGCAGATGTAAAAAAAATCTTTAAGAATTACTTCATCAATGTATCAAAAGAGCAAGTGTATAAATGTACTCTGACCATAAACCATTACTGTATATTCAGTCAAGACTGTCTGTTCAAGTTACTGCATTTACAAAAATATTACTTGATTATATATACACCTAGAAAGTACTGTATATGGCTATTCGTGCCACACTCTCTTTAGCACTTGACAAGAAATGCATGTATGATGGAGAGGACAACGGTGGTGTGAAGCATGTATTTAGAAGAAGAAAACACAAAAGGATATCAATTTGAATTCAGTTATGAAGCTGCATAAGATAGGATAGCTTACCTGAAAAAGAAAATTGCATCCCAGCATGCAGGAACCTTACCTACTGCATCATTCACTCTCAAATGCCAATGCCCTACTTATGTCAAGTTGCAGATCTAATATGATTAAGAAGCTACATACAGGTTATCACGGCATACAGTACTCACAACCAAGGGCAATGGGGATAACATATTGACCTGGTATCAGTGGTGTACCGAAGAAAAGGCAATATGGGAAAGTACTGTGTATGTCTTAAAAACGATAGAATGTCTGAAATATTTTTATATCTTACAAGGGGGAGCAAAAGCACAGAACACACAGCAATGGCCCTACCCTTCATTTGGAAAGGCATCAGTGCTCTTAGAAGGACAGAAAACCTTACATATCACATTCAATTATTGTACTGCTATAGAAAAGCGGTATCATTACTGTTGTGATATAGAGTAAGTGCAGAAAACCATACATGAGACTGAATTTGCACTTATATGTTGCGCAGAGCAGACAGTTAGATACTTGCATTAACTTTCTAAAAGTGGCATCTAGAATCGGATTGGTAGAAGACCTTGGGGTTGATTTACTAAATGGCAACTAAAATGTGCACTTTGCAAAGTGCAGTTACATTCTGCAAGAGCAGTTGCTCCAGAGCTTAGTAAATGAGCAGCATTGACTTCTGCTGACTTCCATCATCCAATCATGTGGAAGCAAAAAAAGCTAGTTATTATTTTATTTTTTTTAATTCCCTTCCATGTGATTGGATATTCTTTGCAAAGTGAAGCTTTACCTCATTTACTAAGCTCTGGAGCAACTTCACCTGCAGAGTGTAACTGCACTTTACAAAGTGCACGGTCTATTTGTCTTTAGTAAATCAACCCCTTGTCTTTCTTCCACTGTGTATACAGTATCATTGGGGTGGCAGTGACGCTTTCATTGAGACTCTAGGAATTGCCAAACAGAGTACTACATAATTGTTATTATTCATACACTAAAGCCATATATTTAATTTCTTTGAATAATTATTCTAAAAGTTTTGAATCTGTATAAAATGTATCCCCCTATAATTTTCTTCAGCATGAACCCATCGCTGGTAAAAGCTGATAATGATGTGACAAGAAGGAGGTGAGCAGCAATGCTTTTGCTCAGTCATGTATTTTAGTCCACGCATTATCTCAATAACCTGTTCAATTGCATAATTAGAGGCTGTCCTGAACATCCCCTGCAATGAATCAAACAGGTTTTCATTTAGGTGAATAAGATCTTTTGAGCAGCGGAACAAGTTCTTGCATTGGCTGCTCACCCCTCTTCATTTGCTATGACATTGGAGGAGGGCTGGGGTATTGTACACCTCTTTCTGCACAGTGATTGCAGAGCATGCTGTTCCATTCAGCTCTGGCACCAGGATGTTTAACTAGGAATTAAGAGAGGTATCAATGTCACTATGTTATTGTTGAGCGCTCTATGACTCCAAGAGCAACTGCTGATTCTTTTTACAGCCATTTTAAATAAAAGTTACAAAACTGCACAAAATATTTCCAAAAGGAAAAATGTCATAGCTAGTAGCTGGAGTGATCATGTTAGATTGCATATACTTGTATGCACTGAAATGACATACTGTATAATACTATGGAATCCACTTATTTACAATCCCCTTATGTGCTATGCATATTATAGAGGGTGCACATGTCATTTATGGTGTATATGCAATCTTTCCAGGGAGCCTCCATATTTAACTCATTACATTTTGGAGACCTTGTGACCATTTGTCTCCCTCTTTTTCCTCTTCTCATTTTTTTTCTTTCTCACCCTTTCCCCCATTAACCACCTGGCGCCTGTGCTATAGCCAAAAGACGGCTACAGCATGGTGCTCAATTGCCAGGAGGGCGTCCCTGGATGTCCTCCTGTTTACATCCCCCCTGTGCATGTCATTTATGGTGTATATGCAATCTTTCCAGGGAGCCTCCATATTTAACTCATTACATTTTGGAGACCTTGTGACCATTTGTCTCCCTCTTTTTCCTCTTCTCATTTTTTTTCTTTCTCACCCTTTCCCCCATTAACCACCTGGCGCCTGTGCTATAGCCAAAAGACGGCTACAGCATGGTGCTCAATTGCCAGGAGGGCGTCCCTGGATGTCCTCCTGTTTACATCCCCCCTGTGCACCGCCGTGGGTGCGCATTGGGGGAAATCTGTGTTGGCCATGTCCCTTGGACACAGCCAATCACAGATCGTGCTAAATGGCCAATCACAGCGCCCATTTACCACTTGATCGGAGTGTCCAATGAGAGATGATCTCATATGTAAACATATGAGATCATCTCTCATCGCCGGCTCTCCCTCCTCACACAGAGAGTGAGGAGGGAGAGTGACCTGCAGCGTGAGCCGTGAGTGTGTGAACACAAACACACACATATCCACAGTGCCATCTGTCCCCAGTGCCACCTGTCAGTGCCATCTGCCCCTAGTGCCACCTGCCCCCAGTGCCACCTGTCCCCAGTGCCACCTGTCAGTGTCACGTGCCATTTGTTATCAGTGTCACGTGTCATTAGTGCCACGTATCAGTGCCATTTGTCATCAGTGACACATCAGTGTCACATGTCATCAGTGCCACGTATTAGTGCCATCTGTCATCAGTGCCACGTATTAGTGCATCTGTCATCAGTGCCACGTATTAGTGCCATCTATCATCAGTGCTACATCAGTGTCACGTGTCATCAGTGCCACATATTAGTGTCATCTGTCATCAGTGCCACGTATTAGTACCATCTGTCACCAGTGCCACGTATTAGTGCCATCTGACATCAGTGCCACATCAGTGTCACGTGTCATCAGTGCCACATATTGGTACCATCTGTCATCAGTGTCATAAGTGCCACATATTAGTGTCACGTACCATCAGTGCCACGTATCAGTGCCATCTGTCATCAGTGCCATATCAGTGTCACGTGTCATTGTCCTGGTGCTCCAGGGCCTTCAAAAGTGTAATAGGTAGTCAACAAGTTAGATGTGTAATTTATGCTCCTAGAACACGTGATGGTGCTCCCTGCATGTTGGGCCTCTCTATGTGGCTAGGCTGTGAAAAAGTCCCACACATGTGGTATCGTAATACTCAGGAGGAGTAGCAGAATGTATTTTGGGGCATCATTTGTGGTATACACATGCCATGTTAGAGAAATAACCTATTACAATGACAATTTTGTGGAAAAAAAAATCTTAATTTTACAAAGAATTGTGGGAAAAAATAACAACATCAAAAACCTCACCATGCATCTTACTAAATACCTTGGATTGTCTACTTTCAAAAAAGGGGTCATTTGGGGGGGTATTTGTACTTTCCTGGCTTGTTCAGTTCGCAAGAAATGAGATAGGCCGTCAGTACTTCAGGTGTGATCAATTTTTTATGATTTGCACCACAGCTTGTAGACTCTATAACTTTCACAAAGACCAAATAATATCCACTAATTTGGGTTATTTTTACCAAAGATTTGTAGCAGTAAAAATTGTGGCCACAATTTATGAAGAAAAATTAATAATTTGCAAAATTTTATCACAGAAAAATGTGTTTTTTCCCCCCAAATTTTTGGTCTTTTTTCATTTATAGCACAAAAAATAAAAACCCAGAGGTGATTAAATACCACTAAAAGAAAGCTCTATTTGTATGAAAAAAAGGACAAAAAATTCATTCGGGTACAGTATTACATGACTGAGTAATTGTCATTCAAAGTGTGAGAGCGCTGAAAGCTGAAAATTGGTCTGGGCAGGAGGGGGGTTTAAGTGCCCAGTAGGCAAGTGGTTAAACAAATGAGTTTCTTCACTTTTAATAATAATATCCTTTGCAAAGTGAATTTTTACCAAATTCACTAGGTTAAGAGAAAATCTTTTTGCAAAACTAACAGCCTGTTAGTCGGTAAATCAACCCCAATTTGTTTGCACCTACTAGGTAAAATGAATTGCAGTAAGAAGAGAAAATACAGTGGCAACAAAAGATTTGTTGATTTGCATTAGTAGTAATCTGTATTTTTTTTCTTCCCTCTGAAAGGGCAGTGTAGGCAAAATATGGAAATACTCGCCATAGATTGCTAACATTATGAAAAGGGACATGAGTTATACTCATTAATTGAAAAAATGTCATTGACTATACAAATACAACTCCCAACAACTGCTAATATTCTGCCAGCCATGCTACTTATACAGATATACTGTAACCTAATCCAAGGTGAGAGAAGGCCTAAGCTACAGTGTGCCATTGTTCTCTATGGAGAGAAATGAAGCACACAGAGACAGACATGTGAGCTTAAGGTACAATGTCAGCCTTTTCAGTCTGTGTTTTAATCTTGCTGAGATAACCTTCCCAAGCAGAATAATTCTGTATAGAAAATCTTGTTTTGTTCAATAAAAGGTTGTCTATAGGTACCCTTGACCATATGCTTGGGCACATGTGAAATATTTGTCCATGGTACTTGCCATTAGTACTCATATTTTAATAAAGAGATATGTGATGGCACCAGGTTTCAGGGTACAGTTTGTGAAAGTGTGAAAGGTACATTTATCAGTAGTTACAGTATATTGAATGTCTATGACCTGTTTTTTTTTATGTTAATAGTGTAGATGTAGAACGCCAAGTAAATGTATAAAAATATAAATTTATCTGCAATAGGACCTGTCAGGGAAGGGAAGTATTTCTTAGGGGGTGGATGAGATATTTGGACCTAAATCAAAATGGTGCAAGAAATAAATTAAATATGTCAGCTGTGAAGTGCAGAGGCCATACATTTATAACAAGTTAGGTGTACATGTAATAAACAACGTTTCCTGTCTTTACATATTGTGGCCCTTCACTGCTTATAAAGCTGTCAGAGGAGAGTTGGTTTATTAACATTTGCTGTTCTTTTCACTGACTTAAAAGAAAAGTGAATGAAATATGCAGTGAATGGCCACCATGTGTATTTTAGGTGAGATTAGTGATGATCTTGCATGATCACGAGCTCAGATAGTCCTGAATGAATAGTAAAATGTAAAAGTTGACAAATTAACAGTTAAATAATAACATTAAAATTTAATTAAGATCTACGTGAAAGGCACAATTTATAAATAACTGTTTTTATTTACAGTATGTTATGATATTCCTGTGACACTTGTGAGCAAATGTATTAATAAATAATACCAAGTTACAAGTGCCATGGACATGGCCTGATATAAATAAAAACACAGTTATGCCCTGTACACACGGTCGGACATTAATCGGACATTCCGACAACAAAATCCATGGATTTTTTCCGAAGGATGTTGGCTCAAACTTGTCTTGCATACACACGGTCACGCAAAGTTGTCGGAAAATCCGATTGTTCTGAACGCGGTGACGTAAAACACGTACGTCGGGACTATAAACGGGGCAGTAGCCAATAGCTTTCATCTCTTAATTTATTCTGAGCATGCGTGGCACTTTGTGTGTCGGATTTGTGTACACACGATCGGAATATCCGACAAAGGATTTTGTTGTCGGAAAATTTTATAGCAAGTGCTCAAACTTTGTGTGTCGGAAATTCCGATGGAATATGTGTGATGGAGCCCACACACGGTCGGAATTTCCGACAACAAGGTCCTATCACACATTTTCCATCGGAAAATCCGACCGTGTGTACGGGGCATTACAGTAATTATGAATGGTACATATGAATATGTAGCACTACCCCCATAGGAGTTGCTGATGTCAGGGTTCCCCACTGCTGCACAGCTAGTCACACAGCAGTTCCTTATTGCATCCAGATACAGAAGTCAGTCCTTTGAATTTTTTTTTGTTATTTTATTAGAGGATGATAACTTGGATGGGATAAGGGATTATGGGATGCCCAACTTGAAAACGTCCAACAATCAAAATCAGGGACAACTTCCTCCCTATTAACAGATTCCTCTTCTTCCTTCCACCTGCACAAACTTAGTTCCCTTGTACGGCTTCCGCTGGTTCACTCCTGGGGGAACTAACCATCTCTAGTTAGTTCAGCAACAGCCCGTTCCAGGCTAGGAACTTGCAGTCCCTTGGTAAAGTAGCACATGTGGAGTGAACAGCATCTCACACAACCTTCTGCTTCTCCAATAGACACTGGTCCCAGTTCTACTGCTTGCAGGTAGCTAGCCCACCTGGCTGCCACCAGCCCACCTGGCTGCTTTCTCTTCCCAGTCCTCCTGACTGACACACACATGGAGACTCACCAGGGCAATGTTGGAGGAAGACTTGGCATACTGCTTTCTTCAAGAGAGCACTGCTACGGCTGTCAGTCTCTCCCCTTGTCTGTCCCTGCACCGTGCTGAACTGCTCACTGTCTCTCCTTGCTCTCTCTGCTGCCTGACCAGCTAAGGTCCCTCCAACTGCCTCCTGTGGTAGGATCCTTCTAGGCCAGCCTCCCGAACTCCAGCCTGAGGTAAAACCCCTCCTGGCAGGGGTCATTCAAGGGCCACTGACAGACTCTCCTCAGCACTGCTTTTCCATCTTCCACCCGACTCCCCGACTGGCATGGCTCATTCCTATTTAAGGGCTCCTTAGTCCCCTGCCAGGCCCACTCCTGGGGATTGGCTAAGGGCCCCCAAACATTTAGGGCAACCTCTCCCAGCCTTTTCCCACTGTCTTCCAGAATGCTCTCCAACAGTCCTAACCTCTAGTAACCCTGGCTTAATTACAGACTCACAGGCTAAACATGAGTCAGAGTATAGTTTGCCTGCTCTCACTTCTAGCAGCACACACTAGAGGGTGCTACACTTTTAAATATATAAGGAGAACAAGCTGATAACTGTGTTCCCTCGAAAAGTCTACAGTGAAATGGTAAGAGAAAGGGGTCAGGCAGGACCCTGAATCTTTAGGGATAGGACCTCATGATTTCTCAACATGGCCTGCTGTCATTGCACTTTAGATATGACATATGACACTGTTTTCTATATATTTATTATTGTGTTGCCCTAATTATGGAATGTTTGTGTATTAGCACTCTGAACATACACATACAGTATTTGTTCTATTTACATGAGGACATATGTATATTTGAGATGCTTTTATGTTTAGGATGCATCACTGATAGATAGGGTTACATTGAAATCATAATATTTATAGTGTACTCTGTCTTTTGCACATTTGGGTAATAATAAATGCATTGAAATAGAAAAAATATAGTAGGCATGCAGATTTATTTTTTTCATGAGAGACTATTGGATGATTGTGGATAAGCTCAGAAAAGCACATCATAATCAAGCACTGTGACTGTAGCAAAACAATTGCTTGAATTTTCCCAACCTCTAAAAGAAATACTGTATACATAGTCAATAATCGAGTAGCGTTAGTAAACCCATTGCTGGTGGTTTCACTGTTACACTTTTACTGGGATATGATACCTCAAAGAGGGTTAGAAATATTTGCAAAATGATACATAATAAAACTAAAACAATACCCTGTTTCCTATTGATAAGTACAACTGGAACTAACAGTATGTTTAGCTGTTGAGAAGAGTTAGGCCCCCTTCACACTAATCTGCTGCAGTTTCCTTGCAGCGCAGTGTGCCCACAGTATTTGTGCGGGTTACCTCTGCTTTGCCATAGACGTCCTTTAGATTGGTCAGTTTTGGTATGCTTTCAGAAAATGCACCAAAACCGCCCAATCTAATTGAAACCTTTGGCAAAGCACGGGTAACCTGCATGAATACTATGGGTTTATTGTGCTGAGGGGAAGCTACAGCGGATCATGGTGAAAGGGGCCTAAGGCCTTTATTTGAGGCCTGTAAAATCTTGTCACCCTCAACTGCCCTGGTCATGCCTACAAGGTCCTCTTGTACTCCTTTGGGCAAGATTTATTAAAGGATAATTAATGAGAGCGGATGTAAAGTTAATTCACTTCAAACATCTGATTACATGCAAGGGAACTTTAAAAACAAAAGCATCTTTTCCACATGACCGGTTGTTTATTGCAAAAGTTACATTATCTCTCTCTTTACTTGACTTTACTTGTCATTGTTACAGTGGTACTAAAGCCTAAAGTCTAGTACACAGGGGCCGAATGTCAGGTGGCATCTGTCAGTTCAATAGAATCCGTCCGACATTTGGCCCGTGTGTACATCAGCCTTTCCAACAGAAGCCGTTCCGCCAGCTTCTGTTGAAGGGGCATGACTGGAAAAGGTCTGCTGGTCAGCTCCCGATCAGTACTCTCAATAGCTGAGAGCACTGACCGGAGTGTTCTGGCAGGGGGGACGCACCCCCCTGTCAGAACACAATAGCACAGTTGGGAATATCGCTGTACTAACATCAGATTGTTAGTACAGCGGCTCCTACCTGAGTTGTCAGGGTTTTTTTTCGTTCAACCCACTGGGTTGAATGAAAAAAAAATAGTAGTGTGTACGAGGCTTAAGTGTTTTTACCTACAATAAGATAAAAAACGCCCCACTACCTGTCCTACCCCCCTCTTTCCCTAAACACTTACCTGGTTCCATGTCAGTGATCCAGTGCTGTCTTTGGCTCCAGCTACACTCTTCTCACTTCCTGTTTTAACAGGAGAAACTGAGGGCAGTGAATCCATAGGCTCCCGCTGCCATCAGTCCAATGTCTATAGACACACATCCTGATTTGGGACCCAACATGATTGCACATGTGTGGGTGCCTCCTAGTACCAGTCTTGATACAGGAGGCACTCGAAGGAGGTAGGAGCCAACAGCGCTGGTGGGGGGACTGTCAGAAAAGGACGAAAATAATCTTTCTGTGCAATATTGTTGCACAGCACAGGTAAGGATAACCTCTTTTTTATTTACAACAAATAGCCTTTGGTATCACTTTCAGTCACCAGTCTGTAAACAGAATATGCATGTTTTTTTTTTATGTTCATGTGTATCAAGACTACTGAAAGGCAAGAATCAATGCAGTGACTGCCAGTTAGACTCTTTTACATGACTGGATGGCTGAAATGTTGACTCAACTGCAATTCCTTTAACATCACACTATAGTGAATGAGGCCTAGAAGCAGTGGCGTCGGCAGGGGGGGCTGACAGTGGCTGAAGCCCTGAGTGGGTCCCCAAAAAGCCCCGGGTCTTGGGTGGGCACTGTTCTATTATTATCCCTGAGCATCGCCGCCCACCGCCGAGCGGGGACCGATCTGATACCAAAAGCCTCCGAGTGCGGCAGAGTCACATAACAAGTCCCGCCTTCTGGAGCCTGCAGCGCCTATGATGGACGTCCCACTGGTCCAATGTCGGGACCACAGAGTGTGTGACATCCATCATAGGCGCTGCATGCTCCAGAAGGCGGGAATTACAATGTGGCCACAGCACCACATCGATCCCTGCTCCGGGATCAGATGGGTGGCTCTCCTCCTCTCCTTTGGCTGCCTTGCACCCCACGGCTGAGCTGAGCTGAGCTGCTGCTGCAGGACACGTGAAGTCTGTCTCCTGGTCAGGTAGGTCAGTGTGTGTATGTCAGGTAGGTAGGTCAGTGCATGTCAGCTAAGTAGGTCAGTGTATGTCAGGTAGGTCAGTGTGTGTCAGGTAAGTCAGTGTATGTCAGGTAGGTAGGTCAGTGCATGTCAGGTAGGTCAGTCCATGTCAGGTAGGTCAGTGTATGTCAGGTAGGATGGTCAGTGTATATCAGGTAGGTTAGTGCATGTCAGGTAGGTCAGTGCATGTCAGTGTATGTCAGGTAGGTAGGTCAGTGTGTGTAAGGGCACTTGTAAGCCAGGCAGCGACCAGTAAGTGAGCTTACTCCCCGAACCACACAACCACACAACCCCACCGCCGAGCCAAAAAACCCTGCGCCACTACCGCTGGCCTTGGACTTTGGGCTGAAGCCCCTGGTCTTTTTGCCACCTAGAAACTCCCCTGCCTAGTGGTTCCAGACTTGTAGAAACATGATGCTGAGGGAGACGGGCACACAAAAATGTACAATCACAAAGAAAGCCATTTACTACATCACTTATGCAAGCATACATTCTTAGAAAACTTTCAAAAGATTTCAATGGGGCTGGGGTTTAAGAACAAATAAATGAGGAATGATAAGGCAGAGACATGCCTATAGCAAGCAGTGTGATTTAGGTTTCCATTTCTGGCATAGCTGGCAAACATTTGTCTACCTGGTGGTCCTAAGCACAAATAAAATCTTTCTTTACCTTATGTATTTATTTATTTTTTAATTATTCTGAACTACAGACAGCCTTTTATTGTAAGATTTAAAACAAATGTCTGTAGGATAATATTTCACAGTATAAATCTGTTGCATTAAAAGCCCATTATTTGTTTTAGTTCATTTTATAACATGTGACATATTTATTTTACAGCAGCACCACGAATTTGAACAACACAATTCTTCGTTTTGATTTAATGTCACATTATTCAATCTATCTTGATTAACACAACCATTATCCAAGCTGTAAATTATGCCTGATCCCATCATACTCAGCTTATTTAATATTGTTTGCTTACGTTGAACTGAATAAAATTACTCTACTAATTCAAGAAATAGCTCATACAATGCTGTTATGTGACTTGCTAATGAACCTGGAAATTAATGCCTTTGAAACCAACAGCCTTATTGTCAACATGAAACTAGAACTCTAGTTTATAAATCTTCATAGCAGACTATGGAAGAAGAAGACCAGAACTTTGAATTGGTCAGGACTGTCTTTCTTTGTATAGTGCTGTCAATCTAACGTATTAAAAACAATTTATGGTAAGGAGAAATTGGGGATGACTTCACTGGTATGCTGCTGCTACTTTACTGTCCAATCACAGGCTGAGGTGGGTCATGAATCAGACTGTACTTCTAGAATGCTCTGTAGCCGGAAGAGAGGTTGGGGATCATATATTTTTCAGCTGAGAATGTAACTTACCAGTGCAGTTGCTGGATTAATTTCTTTTTTTTCCCTTATGTTTTATCTGGTGATCCTGCCAGCAACACACTTTCTGTCTTAGGGTGACAACAATCACTCCCCATACTGTATCCATTGGGAAGCAGATTGGCCACCCTAGGGCAGGACTACAATATCCTCTCCCTCTCCTCTCCTCTCCTCCATAACATTGAGGGAAGGAGTACTGTAGTTTTCAAGAGATATCAGAAAACAATGTAACCGACAAGAGTGAAGCATAGGCAAAGAACACAGGAAGTTATCAGCTGACAAGGTTTCTGAAAGAACCATTTTTTTTCACTTCTAGAATGGATCTTCAAGTACATTTAACATATCAAATAAAAAAAGTTCATTGTTAGGGTTTACATACCCTTCAACTTCAGAATTTGGCCTTTGTGGCTTTTATGACCATGGTAGAGATGTCAGCTTGTAAGTTCCCTTGGGGTTAAGGACTGATCAGAAAGGCTTTATGGATTTTGTAAGTGAAATGTGCACATATGTATTAATGCATACAAAATGGATAAATCAATTCTGAGTTCTCAAGCATTACTCTTAAAGACTATGTGCATAAATAAGGTAGCAGATTTACCTAAGCAGAAGCTTTTTACGCCACATTAGATATTGTCTATTATATTGCATAAGTAAACATAGTACATACCAGTCTGCAACAGCAATTCTAAATTTCACCTTTAGGACAACAGGGCAAGGCCTCTCTAAAATCCAGGTGCTGTACTTTCCCCTGCAACAAAAAGCAAAAACAAAAAAAAAATTATAAATGTGTAAAATCAGTTTATTATGTTTTAATTAGAAACCCTGCTGGGTAGATACACTCTCTTGCTCCTGGAGAAATGTGTGATAGCGACAACTGTGTCTGTCTGAATTGAATTGCATTGATCTGCATAGATCAATGGCAGCTTAACAAAAGGACATGTAGAAAACTAGGGATGAGCTTCGAGTTCGAGTCGAACTCATGTTCGACTCGAACATTGGCTGTTCGCAAGTTCGCCGAACAGCGGCAAATTCGAATGCCGCGGAACACCCTTTAAAAGTCTATGGGAGAAATCAAAAGTGCTAATTTTAAAGGCTAATATGCAAGTTATTGTCATAAAAAGTGTTTGGGGATCCAGGTCCTGCCCCAGGGGACATGGATCAATGCAAAAAAAAGTTTTAAAAACGGCCGTTTTTTCAGGAGCGGTGATTTTAATAATGCTTAAAGTCAAACAATAAAAGTGTAATATCCCTTTAAAGTTCGTACCTGGGGGTTGTCTATAGTATGCCTGTAAAGGGGCGCATGTTTCCTGTGTTTAGAACAGTCTGACAGCAAAATGACATTTTGAAGGAAAAAACTACCCGCGGCTATTGCATTGCCGACAATACACATAGAAGTTCATTGATAAAAACGGCATGGGAATTCCCCAAAGGGGAACCCCGAACCAAAATTAAAAAAAAAAAATGATGTGGGAGTCCCCCTAAATTCCATACCAGGCCCTTCAGGTCTGATATGGATATTAAGGGGAACCCCGGCCAAAATTTAAAAAAAAAATGACGTGGGGTTCCCCCTAAATTCCATACCAGACCCTTCAGGTCTGGTATGGATTTTAAGGGGAACCCCGCGCCAAAAAAAAAAAAAAAAACGGCGTGGGGTCCCCCCAAATATCCATACCAGACCCTTATCCGAGCACACAACCTGGCAGGCCGCAGGAAAAGAGGGGGGGACGAGAGTGCGGCCCCCCCCTCCTGAACCGTACCAGGCCACATTTATTTAAATTTAAATAAAGGAATTGTCAAAAACTGTCTCTTGTCATTTTTAACATTTTTGACAGTTTTTTAGTGAAATGGTAGGGGTAAGTACCCCCTTACCATTTCACACAGGGGGGGGCCGGGATCTGGGGGTCCCCTTGTTAAAGGGGGCTTCCAGATTCCGATAAGCCCCCCGCTCGCAGACCCCCACAACCACCGGCCAGGGTTGTGGGGATGAGGCCCTTGTCCTCATCAACATGGGGACAAGGTGTTTTGGGGGGCTACCCCAAAGCACCCTCCCATTGTTGAGGGCATGTGGCCTGGTACGGTTCAGGAGGGGGGGCGCACTCTCGTCCCCCCCTCTTTTCCTGCAGCCTGCCAGGTTGCGTGCTCGGATAAGGGTCTGGTATGGATTTTTGGGGGGACCCCACGCCGTTTTTTTTTTTGGCGCGGGGTTCCCCTTAAAATCCATACCAGACCTGAAGGGTCTGGTATGGAATTTAGGGGGAACCCCACGTCATTTTTTTTTTAAATTTTGGCCGGGGTTCCCCTTAATATCCATACCAGACCTGAAGGGCCTGGTATGGAATTTAGGGGGACTCCCACGTCATTTTTTTTTGTAAATTTTGGTTCGGGGTTCCCCTTTGGGGAATTCCCATGCCGTTTTTATCAATGAACTTCTATGTGTATTGTCGGCAATGCAATAGCCGCCGGTAGTTTTAAATGAGTTTTTTCCTTCAAAATGTCATTTTGCTGTCAGACTGTTCTAAACACAGGAAACATGCGCCCCTTTACAGGCATACTATAGACACCCCCCAGGTACGAAATTTAAAGGAATATTACACTTTTATTGTTTCACTTTAAGCATTATTAAAATCACTGCTCCTGAAAAACGGCCGTTTTTAAAACTTTTTTTTGCATTGATCCATGTCCCCTGGGGCAGGACCCAGGTCCCCAAACACTTTTTATGACAATAACTTACATATTAGCCTTTAAAATTAGCACTTTTGATTATTCATGTTCGTGTCCCATAGACTTTAACGGTGTTCGCGTGTTCGAACAAACTTTTTTCCTGTTCGCATGTTCTGGTGCGAACCGAACAGGGGGGTGTTCGGCTCATCCCTATAGAAAACAAAGGAGCCCTGTTTACACCACAATGTGCAAATCACTGCACTGCAGGTAACCACACCACAATGCATCACTGTGAGTTTTGGTACATAGAAATGCAAGCGGCATTTTGTGATATTTCAACAAAGTTAAAAAAACTGCTTAATAGTACCTTGTGTTGTAATAAGATGAAGAACCCAGGGTTGAAGGAGTGTATTACGCTTAGAATGCAGGGATCGGGAGTGCGCTGTGCTCAGAATGCAGGGTTAAAGAGTGTATTATGCTCAGAATGCAGGGTTAAAGAGTGTATTATGCTCAGAATGCAGGGTTAAGGAGTGCGTTGCGCTCAGAGTATTATGCTCAGAATGCAGGGTTAAGGTGTGCATTACACTCAGAATGCAGTGTTAAGGAATGTATTATGCTCAGAATGCAGGGTTAAGGAGAGCGTTGCGCTCAGAGTATTATGCTCAGAATGCAGGGTTAAGGTGTGCATTACATTCAGAATGCAGTGTTAAGGAATGCATTATGCTCAGAATGCAGGGTTAAGGAGTGCGTTGTGCTCAGAATGCCGGTCTCCGCTGATCACTGTTAACAGCGGCAGAGGAGGCTGGAGGCCGGATTGAGAGAGAGACCAGGACATAGAAGATGCGGCGGAGCCGCGGAGGAGGCTTGAGGCAGAAGGTAGAGAGCCTAGGACTGAGACATAGAAAGTGCGGCGGAGACGCGGAGGAGGCTGGGAGGAAATCAAGGTTCGACACCTAGAAGGCGGGGGTCGGGGTGCTGGAACCTGTTCACAGTCTACCTGTCACTTGCAGATGGTCGACAGGTGGACCGTGATTGACTGGTTGCCAACCCCTGATCTATGGCCTGCCTAGGAGGAGATATTGCCTTGCTTTGCAGACAATTGCCATTACTTCCTGCTGTGTATGTGGAACAGGAAGTAATGAGGTAGCTCCCAACTCTATCCAAAACTAAAATAAAAAGTTTTGCATTTGCATACGTTAAGGTCTTTATCTGTTTAACAACTACAAAAGGAACAGGCAAGTTTTATTTGTGTTTTTATGCCTTCTCAAATACTTTATTATGGCTTTCTGCCAAAGCACATGCACAATTTACAAGGGATAAGAAGCTTTTCCAGTTCATTCTGTACTTGTATTATTTTCTTGATCTATAAAAGGCTTACCATAGTTGAAAAGAGGTAACAATATTGTGCTGAAAACCAGAAGATTGTAAAGTATGTGAAGGACCTCTAATGATAAATACTTGGAGGATGATTTACTAAAGCCAGGGTTTTTTCACTTCGCAATGTGAACGTTCACTTTGAAAAATGCATGTTTGCTAGCGAATGAGAGAAAATAGAGTGAAACCTTTTCACTTTAAATAGCCAATAATGTGTAGGAAATTAAAAAAACAGGATTTTTTGATAGTGTGTGATTGGTTGTCACAGATTCATCGTATTTACTAAACTCAGTGAACATTCACTTTGCTAAGTGAACAATCTCTTTAACTTTGGAAAATCAAACTGAAAGTCTGGATGTATACTCTACAACACTTTAAAGTGAAATGCAATTTTTATGTAAATTCATGTTATGTTTATGCTGGAGTTCAGGATTGTAGCTTAAACATAAAATTGCAGCAATGGAAAAGCAATGCTTTTGGCTCCTTTAATAAAATCTTTAACATTGTTCTGCACCTGACTGCTGGAGATAAATATGTAACATGGCCACAGATAGAGCGAAGCTTGCGTTAGATGGCAGTATTAATTGGGACAGAAACATAACAATTTAATTAGTGAATCACTGCATGTACAATTGTTATAATCCATATATGATCATATAGACAAAAATATGGAACTAGAATATTATTTCTTATTCTCATTCATCAAGATCGCTTCCTGTAAACTGTGGATGGATGACATTTTATTATAGTTTTTACACTTTCAAACAGATATAGCGTTTACATTTTCAAACAGATAAATACACTCATACATTCCGTAAGCAATGTGTTCAGAAGAATTTTCAATATACAATTTACTGAAATTGTAAAATGATATTTCTTTTAAATTAAAAAACATGTCATACTTTCCTGCTCTGTGCAATGGTCTTGCACAAAGCGGCCCCACCCTTCCTCTTCTGGGGTCCCCTGCAGGTGCTCCAGGCTCCTCCTCTTCTCTGAGTGCCCCTATAGTAAAACACTTGCTATGTGTGCATTCTTGCAGGCTTGATCCTTGACACACACGCTTTGCTGCTCAGACCTGTCCCCCACTCTCTGCTCACAGGATTTGAATGACAGCAGCAGGAGCCAATGGCTCCCTCTGCTGCTTCCATGTCCTTTGAGGAGAGAGTGAGAGGGCAGTTCCTCCGTTTTTACCTTATTGCAGAAAATGAATCAGGGTACAACAACTTAAGCCTTTACAAAGATTTTAATGGTAATGCAACTTTTTTTGCCGTGGCTAGTTTTAAAAGGCATGCTAGTTAAACTTTCTCTAAATAAAGTTTAGTAAAGGGAAACATGTACAGAAAGTAACATGGGGGCATCCAGCGGTGGCCCGTCCATAAGTGGCACAGGGGCACTGCCTCCCCTAATCTCTATGCGCTTGGCCCTAATCTCCATACAGGGAGCTGGATGCATAGAGTTCTACGGGTTTTTATTTTTTTGTAAAGCACATGATTAGAGCACTGCGCCCTGAGACCACCCACTTGTGACAATAGCGATTCAACATTTGCTAGTGTCTTCCTGCCTCTCCTCCCAGCCAATCAGGACAGGAAGTGGGTCCTGAGACCAGATTGGCTGGGAGGAGAAGTGACCGGATTGAGCAGGAGGAGAAGCCGGTGAAGCCGCTGAAGCCACCCGTGACCTGGATGGGGTGGGTGCGGGGATGGCGGGCTTGCGAGCGGGGCTGTTTAGCACCCCCACAAAAAATGGAGCACGAGCCGCCACTGGGGGCATCCATTGCTAGCCTTCTGAAAATGCTAGTTGCCTGGTTGTCACTAGCTTTGATACTTTCTAAGTTAGTGACACTGAACGAGAATATAATCAGATACTGGAATACTTCTATATAATTCTGTGAGAGCTAACATGCACATAATGAGCAAAGTCATAATTCATACAATGACAAAGAAAGCAATCTTTAATTCATATTAGTTAATTTATAGAATGTTTGCTTCCTTTAAATAAGAACTTCAGGAAAAAAAAGAGTTAAATGCAGGAAGGTGCATTCACCTCTCTCTTTTGTTAGCAACTTACTGGTTCACTGAGTGCTGAGAGTACAGTTTTCTCTATACTCCAGCTCTCTAAAGCCTAGTACACACGGGCTGAATTTGGGGTGGCATCGGCTAGTTCAATAGAAACCGGCCGATATTCGGCCCGTGTATACTGAAGCCGTTCCGACAGAAGTTCGGCCGGCTTCTTTGAAGGGACATGACCGAAAAAGGTATGCCGATCGGCTCCCAATCAGCGCTCTCAGCCAATGGCTGAGAGAACTGACAGCAGTGTTCTGGCAGCTGGCCCTCCCCCAGTCAGAACACAAAAGGACAGCAGGTGAGGCTGATGTACTAACATTGGGTAGTTAGTACTGCGACTCATCCTGAGCTGTCAGGTTTTTTTTTTCATACAGCCCTGCTAAATGAAACTAGTAGGTTGTACCAGGCTTTAGAGGAGGGATACGGCTCTCCTACACAGCAGCTGCTCTGCCTGCCCCCCCTTGTCTGCCTTTTTTACCTTCTGCTTCTGTCTTTGTTCTCTTTTGTTTGTCTTTTTTTTTTCAAATTTTAGAGTTCAATTCCTCTTTAAGTCAGAACTCCAGTCAAAGCTTTTCTTGTTTGGGCAGAATAGCAAATTATTACATTCCCTGGTCATCTCTTGTAACATGTCTTTGACACTTTACTAGAGCATCTCTATATGCTGGTGATATCAAAGGCCACACTAGTTCATTGGTGTTCTAGGAGGGGTACCAATAACCATTTATTTTTCAAGGGGGGAGGGGTGCTATATTTTCAATAAAGTAGACATCTACAGATGTAAAAGTAGAAGAAGTAGAAGAAGAAGAATTTCTGTTCTCTTCCTGCTTGGTGCAACACCCGTCATCTAGACACAAACAGAGAACAAATATCTCCCATAAAGTCAAGGGTAGCAATAAAATCCTGACAGAGGCTATAAACCTTCTCCCCTAGATTTTTTTTTTGTATTTTAGCTTCCTTTGAAGGGATGTCTCCTCACAAATAGAAAGAAAGTGGGGACCTCCCTAAAACTGACAAGAAATACGGAAGACACAGCATATAAGAAAAAAAAAAAATTTTTCATGCTATCCTAAAAGAAAAAAAATATTTGGCTTCAGTTGTTATTTAAGTTTTAACGTTAAATCTAAGCAAGGATGCTTATTTCAATCACTGCCCCAAGAGATATAGGGCTAAAACTTATTTATTTATTTTTTTTACAAGTAAGTGTCCATTAAAATGTTTGGTAAACAGATAATTTATTTAATTTTATGTGGATAAAATTTCACATCTCAGTAGATTGATAAACTTATGTTTATAGCAATTGGCTATGCAACTAACTTGATGTTTTTATTTTGGTGACGGTATCATATAAGCAAAGATGGGAGTAGCATTGTTGAAATCAAATCAAAGCTCTATCGAGAAGACCCTTCTCAATTTACATATGGAGAAAGAATCTGGAG
This sequence comes from Aquarana catesbeiana, assembly GCF_042186555.1. Classification (NCBI taxonomy): domain Eukaryota; kingdom Metazoa; phylum Chordata; class Amphibia; order Anura; family Ranidae; genus Aquarana; species Aquarana catesbeiana. The sequence goes on along the minus strand of NC_133328.1, from coordinate 300,871,766 downwards.
CTGGCAGGTCAATGAGTAGATTATACCATGAGGACAGGGGCTTCCTGTAAGTAATCTCTGTTTAGCTGTACTTACTTATATAAAAATGTAAAACATGCCCTGCTCAAACTTTCTTCCCATTTTTAGCACAGTTCCCAATGTGGTGAAAACATAAAGTGACTGGTTTATGTAATGATAATGGTACATGACAGTAAACAAATTCTACAAAAATCCTTATTTCAATGCAGAATTATGGGCAGGTCTAAAATCCTCAGATTAATCCATGAATTCATCAAAAAATCGTTAAAGGGTCAGTCCAAATGATGTTTAATTTTTTGGTACATACTGGAAAGGTAAACCACCTCACAATTTATTTTATTGCTTGTGGTCTGTGGTAGGATGTCTGCCATTGAGTTCCTGGGTCTCCACACTTGTTGTAGCCATTATAAGGGAGTCGCACTGCTCATGATGGATTTTTTATTTTATATGGATTACAACAGGAGGAACTGGAACAACCAAAGGTGGACCCAAAGATCCCAGGTGCACAGTAAGAGGAGTTGGTAATGTTGGCTAGAGATCGCACTGCTAGAGTGTCCAAAACATATAAGCACACCAAGCTCCATCAGTAGATCCAATCTCAGTTTTGACATGACTGACCCTTATGCAGGTGCAAAATGGGTTTCCCACTATGTGTAATAAATCCTATCTGAATGCTGATGTATACAATCTGGAGTCTTCTGATGCTATTTGGTCCGTTTTTAATAAAGAAGAATTCCAGATCGGTAGATTTATACATGGTCTAGCTTGGACTAATGTAACTATGCATACATATACCTTAGCAGGCCGATAGAAGTTAGAAATCCCTGAAGTAGACACCACTGTTCCAGTCATTTCCACTTGCTTCCATGCTGAGTGGCTGCCCTGCTGCATTCTGAACACAGAAGGTCGGCCACCAAACAGGAAGAATGCTTTACATTTTCTCAATGACTGCAAAACGTTCTCTGACTGGGCTAAATGGAGATTGAGACATTACAGCCCTGCCTTTCCACCTCGTCCAATCAGAGGATGCTTTGCATACCTGGAATTCTTCTTTGAATTGAATTTTTAAATGTAAATAGTACATGAGGCTGTATTTACATCAGCCTTCTGTAATTCCCTGCACAATTGAAGCCTAGGAAAGGAAAGAGCAGTAATATATGCCAGTCTGGCTCTACTGCATTGCACAGTGCTGTCAACCTGATAATGAGAACTTACTAATAGGGGGAGATAGAATAACATCATCAAACTTCTGCTAATTTTTCACTATCCAGCTGCTTGCTTTAAGTTCTGATTTAATAACATTGTTAAAAGGTGTGAATATACATAAACACTAGCAACTAGCTTTTGTCTGCTCAATTCAAAAATAAGCAACATGAAACCTAAACTCTGCCAAGCAACTAGGCATCCCTGTAATTTGCCATAGGCTCTTTATAGTGTTACATTTGTATGGAGATGTGTGTGAAAAAATATATGGTTGCTATGTTATTTTGGTCAAATAACAGTCTAAGTTTATTGTTTGCCCTTTTGCTCCCATTGATACAAAACGTAACCTTCCACATTATCTTTCTCTGTATGCGCAATACATACAGAAGAACATTTTACTGAGATGCAGCTGAGTCCTCTGCTTCCTGTAAGCGGGTCTCATTTTGTACATATTGAGGGTTAAAAGGATATCTGTAGTTTAATATAACCTCAGCACCATCTGCACCCCTCTGTTCTTCCCATGTAACATACTTTATAACACATGCTGCACATGTTGAACCTTTGTTCCCATAGACTTTAAGAGACCCGCTAATCCATGTTTTTATGGATCTTGTCATGTTGGAACAGGAAGGGGCCATCCCCAAACTGTTCCCACAAAGTTGGGAGCATGAAATTCTCCTAAATGTCTTGGTATACTGACGCCTTAAACATTCCCTTCACTAAGGGGCCAAGCCCAACCCCTGAAAAACAACCCCACACCATAATCCCCTCCTCCACAAAATGATTTGGACCAGTGCACAAATCAAGGTCCATAAAGACATGGATGAGCGAGTTTGGACTGGCCTGCACAGAGTCCTGACCTTAACCCGATAGAACACCTTTGGGATGAATTAGAGTGGAAACTGAGAACCAGGCCTTCTTGTCCAACATCAGTGCCTGACCTCACAAATGCTGCGCTTCTGGAAGAATGGCCAAACATTCCCATGGACACACTCCTAAACCTTGTGGACAGCCTTCCCAGAAGAGCTGAAGCTGTTATAGCTGCAAAGGGTGGACCAAATCAATATTGAACTCTATGGACGAAGACTGGGATGCCATTAAAGTTCAAGTGCATGTAAAAGCAGGTGTCCCAAAACTTTTGACAATATAGTGTATCTATCTATGGAGGAGCAGCCTCTTCTTTTCTTTCATAACATGGGAACGGTGGATAGAGCTTGGTACAATGCTAATCGACTGTAGTGCAGCTCAGGCAAAGAGTAAAGGGAATTTTAGGCTCACAGAGGTTTTGGCTGAATGATCTGATATATTTTTGAAATTATGGGACATAACAAAACAGTATTTTCACCAGATCAAAAGTGAACAAATCTGAGAAGTTCATTGTTAGGCCCCTTTCACACTAATGGACGGTGCATTTGATCAAATATTGTCTGCTAAAAACTGATGGATGGGGATCCCCCATCCATCTGGTGGATCAGATGACAGTCGTATGGAAGCAGATAGGTGATCCGTTTCCATCCGTCCGCCCCATAGAGAACAGGGGGCTGTGTCTGTGTCCACTCTGCATAGAGAAGTGGACACAGAAATGTCATTTGCCTGCTCAGTGGGGATCAGTGGAGAGAGGATTTGCTTGATGGGGCCTGCCTTGTCTGAAAATGGCCTTAGGGTTTACATACCCTTTTAACCTTTTCGGAGATGTTGAAACCACATGGGGGGCAGAATTTTGCCCTTATTCATTTATTTACATTTTACACTTTTTGAATTTGACTAAATAGCACTGGCGGAAAACATACATAATTTGGAATCATCTGCCATATCCTGCTGTATATAATAAGATGACATGCTTTCTCTGCCAGTATTAAGACAGATATGGTAAAAAAGATCTGTATTGACAAGAATGAATGATCTGGAACAGATCTGCTTTTGGAGAATGGCAGGCTGACCCATTCCATTAGTAATACTAATCAGATAAAATATCACTAATGGATGCTCTAGCATCTGCTTACTTCAAGCCTTGAGGTTAGCAGGTTCCTCCTTTTTGTTTCCATTGCATATTAACAGCAAATGAATCAACATGTGGAGTGTTGTGTATGACAGTATTATTACATAAGAGTGCTTGTAAACAACTCATACTGCTAAAAATATATTACATTTATTAGACACCTTGTTAGAGGTGAAACAAATGCTATTGGGCCTTAATCTAGAGTCCTTTTTGTTCTTCATGCAAGGACTTTTGGTTTTCATTAACCTCTGAACTGCATAATGTTTATTAGAAAAGATAGTGAAGAAAAGATAAACAATGATTTTTGCTGTTCAGAATATATTGTGTGCACACAAAGGAGACTAGCAGTTATGCTTGGGTACCATGACCTCCTGGGGCCAGGAACAATTGGAAACTCTGCACTTTCACGGTTAACGCTTACTAGAAAAGTGACATGCATTCTGCAGGGGCTGACTTACTGGAAAATGCAGGTTTAATGCATACTAACCTTTCCCAAACTCCTCAAGTTCACTGCAACATTGGCAAAAATTGCAAGCATCCAGCACAGTAAATCAATAAACGTCATACAGGCTCAGGTTTCTAAAAAGACTCTATAAGCCCCACTCTATGGCTGCAGATTTAAAAGGGTTGATAGGCAAACACAAAGCAAATTAATAATTGATTTTAATTAAAGTTTTATATAAATCATATGGAACTATGTGCCTACAGTGACTTCTGGTCGCAGCCTAGACAGCGTAAAAATAGTCACATAACTGAGATCCTCTCCATGGTAGTGAGTAAACTCTTTTATCTAGATTCAATGCTAAAAAACACAATTTCCATAAATTACATTTCCAAAGAAATGTATTATTGACAGTTATTATTAATTTGTTATTTTTTTAACACTGTATCGGTATTTGCACAATATTACTTTGTTATGGGGGTGGGAAGTGACAATTTACACTATATTTATAGTTTGGATGTCCTTACTGTTTGTGATAAGACTTTATGCAATATTAATGCATTTTTGGATTATTAATGTTACATGGTTTAGACCAGAGGTCTCCAACCTTTCGGACCTTACGGACCACTAAACTCACTCATTCAAGTTGGAATCCAGCGGACCACTAACATGAATTTTACATGCCTTATACACACAATGCTCTAGCTCTCTGTCTTTCTTCCCCTGGATCACACTGCTGCCTTATATTCACAATGCTCTGGCTCTCTGCCCCCCTCAGCACTCTGCATTACACTGCTGCCTTACATGGACTCATCATTGGATCTCACCTCCTTATTCAGCCATGTGCTTGAGCTCCATGCTCCTTCCCACAGTCTGTGATTAGCGCTGCCATTGCAAAATCCCCTCCTTCTTTACCTCCCACTCTTTCACCACTCCAAACAGTGGACATGCTGGTAGGTTAATTGGATCCTGTCTAAATTGTCCCTAGTATGTATGAATGTGAGTTAGGGACCTTAGATTGTAAGCTCCTTGAGGGTAGGGACTGATGTGAATGTACAATATATATGTAAAGCGCTGCGTAAATTGACGGCGCTATATAAGTACCTGAAATAATAAATACTCCCGGCGCCTCCCTCTGGGTTCACAGGAGCCAGGACTACAGAGGAGGCATCGGATATCAATGTGCGCTGACAGTATTGACTGTCAGTGCGCATTGAGAACAATACCGGAAACAACATTGGGTGGGATACATCCACCACAATGTTGATTTGCAGCAGAACCCCTGGGGACCACCAAAATTTTCTCGTGGACCGTTAGTGGTCCACAGAATACTGGTTGGTGCCTGGTTTAGACTACTTATGGTCAACTGTTGTCACATTGCAGGACTGTGCCTTAAATAGCAATGTTAAGGCTACAGAACACCATGTAGTTTAACAGAGTCTCCTAGTGGGCCACCCTTCTGATTTCAACCTGCACACTGCTCTAAAAACAAAGGCACTTCATGTTCTTCTGCATTTAGCCCTATAGTATTAGCAGAATATATGCCAATATACCACCTACACCTCTCTTTATAAATGTCATATATACAGTATTGTCCTACTAGCCAAAGGTGTATTACCCTAGCATGACCAAGGGCATTTTTATTCGTATACGTGACCTGGTATTACTGTAAGTAATATTATCCCAGACATATTTACCCATTTTTCTTTATGTCATATTTTTAGGTTTTGAGAATGTGACAGTTTGCCATTTGCTGTTTAGATTTTGAGACTATTTAATTGAGCATCATAATACTACAGCAAATATCACATTGTGCAAGTAAAACTGATGTAATAGTAAGAAAAGCAAGACTAGAGAAAAGTTTTATTTACAATGAACATAATAATCACTGTGAGCTCATTGTCTACCACAGTGATCACATAATAAGAAGCAATACTGACTAGGGCCTAGTCTATTAATACCATGAGCTCAGCCCTAGGGGGTTTGGAATTTTGGCAAAATACAAAAACAAAGTGATATATACATAAAAAAATCTGCAATATGAGCCTTCATTTGGAGCTGTCCTTCAAAGTAAACTCCTTTTTGCCACAAGTTGTCCATAGTCATTCAACTTAACAGCCGGTATCATTCAACTTCAAAGACTCAACAGCCAGTATCATTCAACTTCAAAGTCTGAGGACATACTGTGGGGTATCACCACAATGCCATTGATATTATCAATTCAGCGCTGCTCTCTGAATCATTTAATATGGACAGGGTTCAAGGCAAAGAGGAAGAGGACCCTGTGGCAAGTAAGTATAAAAAAAGCATAGATTGTAGGGTGAGCGCAGGAACTGTTGGTTAAAATCCAGAGCCCAGAGTTGAGCTTTAAAATATTTAAGGAAGCAAGGTGTATGAGACAGTTCACATAAGATGTTATTACACTTTCCCTGTATCATTGTTTGCATATCTCAAGTATTTGTGTTGTTGCTGTTTCCATTTTCTTTCTAGCATCATTTGCAGGACAATCTATTATCAAAAACTGTATCCCATTAAATTTTGCCCAGGCTCAGTTGCCTTGCTGGGGTTCCCTGGATCCGCCCTCATGTGCTTGTGTCTGGCCTGGACTGTGCACTAACACAGGTACCCCTGAAGCAACCAGCAGAAGCTGAATAACATGATGCAGTAGACCACCTAACTGCTGCATTGCACATTCCCTGACCAGAGGTGTGGGAAACGCTATGATAAGACGTGGAAACATAGGAATGGAAAAGTGAGTCTTTGGGGTAAAAAAAGGTAAAAGAATTGACAAAAATTCATAGTAATGTGCTGCTGAAAGTAAAAGTGATTTTTTTTCTCCTAGGATTTATTACTACTTTAATAGATTGTTTTTACGAGCTTTAAACCTTGTGTTTGGCCCTGTCTCGGTGCTCTAGTTTTAGCTACCTGCTGATTACTGGATGTACCCTAAATGAGTGATTAACAAGTCAAACATTCTGACAAACTGACTATTTTTTTAGACAACCCTAGACACTAAAATTGGCATGTCAATACAAGGCCTTTGAAAAAGCTTCTGTCTAAAAAAAATACTGGTTCATATGTGATCATTTTTTTTTCAAATAACAGTGTTCAATAGCTAGTAACTACTGAGAGTAGCTCATAAGTGTCCTCCATGGGCTGCAGTTGTAGATAATAGTCCAATCAGGACAGCTTTCACGTGGAGCCACAAACCACCAAAAGCTAAAACATCAAGTATACCTATATTAGTATGCTACACATTATGACAGATACAGTGTATCTGTATGCTGCTGGTAGATAAAGGTAGGCTAAAGGAAGGAAGAATAAACATATCAATGCCATTTAAGTTTTCCATATTAAAAAGTGTTTGTTTTTTTTCTACATTATTTACAAATACATTTTATTTTACAAAAAAATATATACATTTCAGGTCCTTGCACACATGTGGGGGAGATTTACCAAAATCTCAAATTTAGTGCAGCTGTGCATGGTAGCCAATCAACTTCTAACTTCAACATGTTCAATTAAGTTTTGACAATAAAACCTAGAAGCTGATTGGTATACAGCTATACAGGGAGATCGGTATTCACAGCTGTCCCTCCTGCTGCACCAATCATGCCTGACTGTGAACCAGGGGACCATCTATATTCAGCCCCGCAGCCAGGATATCGGGCAGCACTTGCGGGTATCTGGAAGCTGCCCCCGAAATCTGGGAGACTTGAGATGTTTGAATCACTGTCTTCTTCGATGCCCCCCTACTGGGAGAAGACAATTGCTGATTCCCTCTGTGTTCATGGGGAAATCATGCAAATTTCTTTCCTGCAACCAGTAGTTGCAGGAAAGGAATTTGCACCATATATGGCCAGCCTAACTGCTTAGTAATGAGTGTGTATTATATAAACAAGGATGTAACTCTTCTTAAGCTTGGTTAACTTTTTTTGTGTTTTGTTTTGCCAGCAGGCTGAATAAAAATAAAAAAAAAAACAAACAGGTTCCTCCATCCACACAAAGAAGATGAATGGAGTAATTCCCCCACCCCCCTGACGGGACATTGTATTCTGACAGCGGGACCCATTAATGTCAGAAAACACTGATCAGCGACTGCAGACACTGATCCATTCAACAGAAGTTTATCTAACGAATGACTTCTGTAAAACAGGAATGTCTACACACTGGTCAAAATTCAGCCACTCCCGCTGAACTGGCTGAATTTCAGTCCATCCATGACCAGCTTTAATTTTCAAGTCATCCATGACTACTCACTCCTACTTCCTACATACCTCAAAGATCATAAGAATTATAATACCTATATTTTTATCAGCAAGTTTCTTTAAAATGGTTGTAAACCTTAACAAATACCTACTAAAGTGACATGCCTCAGGTGACACACAAAGAGAAACAAATCTTCCTACATAAGTGGTATTTGTTTATCTGCAGCCCTCTCTCCTCCAAAGCCTCCTAAAGCACACATTTTACCCAGCATTTCTGAACTTTGGAAAACGGGAGGGGGTCTGAGGTCACACACGGCACAGCATAGAGCAGGGAGTTAAGTAAACTTTGAGACCTGAGTACAATGAATGGACACTATCCCATCTACACAGTCTCACGGGGAAACATGCATGGCTGAGGCTGTCATTCACCTACTGTGTACTGGGGAGATGCGTCTCCCTGGATTGTCTGGTGTCAGCAAACACTTTTATGCTGCGTACACACGGGCGGACTTTTCGACCGGACTGGTCCGACAAACTTTCCAGCGGACTTTCGACGGACTTTTGACGGACTTCTGAGTTTCTAACGAACGGACTTGCCTACACACGATCACACCAAAGTCCGACTGATTCGTACGTGATGACATACACCGAACTAAAATAAGGAAGTTGATAGCCAGTAGCCAATAGCTGCCCTAGCGTCGGTTTTTGTCCAGCATGCAGACGAGCGGATTTCTGGGTCTGGTGGAGTTACGACGTAAAGATTTGAAGTATGTTCCAAATCTAAAGTCCGTCAGATTTGCGACTGGAAAAGTCCGCTGAAGGTCCGGTGAAGCCCACACACGATCGGATTGTCCGCCGGATTTGGTCCATCGGCGTCCGTCAGCCCAGTCTGGTCGAAAAGTCCGACCGTGTGTACGCCCCATTAAAAGTGACTCATTCAGATATAGGAATGAAAGAATAGACAGCAATCACACTTGGTGCTTTAGGTTAAGGGAAGTACATGTTATAGAAGTATATGCTTTGTTAATTTTTCATTTCAGAGGTTTGCAACCACTTTAAGTGCCCGGTACATAGCGAGCAGATCAGTCTATCCACGCCAGTAAAAGTGTTTAAAAGTTCTGGTTTCACAGGTGTTGTACAAAGTGGTTGACAAATGACTATTTATGTGGTCAGATGTCGTTAAAGGAGAAGTACAGCCAAAACAGTACGTTCTGCACTCCTGTGACACGTTTTTAACCGACAGCAGACTGAAGCCCGCTGTCAGCTGATGTCAGAGAGCTGACAAGATTGCGACAATATGGTTGGGATCCACCCACAATCCTGAAACGGAACCTGGCTCAGCCTTTCAGTGAGCTGCGGGGGAGGGGGTTGAGTGGAAAGCTGGTGACTGACAGTCACCGGCTCCCTGCTCACAAAGCTCTGAGAACCGAGCAATCAGCACTATTTGATAGCTCAGTTTTCAGTCTTTGAGAGGGCGATAGATGCAGCATCGGACTGATGCTGCATCCACCTGGGTAAGTGTAATTATTGAAAAAAATAATAAAATGCCGAACTTCTCTTTTAACTGAGTAGATATTTGGCTTCACCTCATACAAGTGCCAATTATCACAGGAGTAGTTCTAATAATAAATACATTAGCCAGTAAAAGCTTTGTGACATTTAGGGTGCCCAATCATTAGATAAAGATCCTACCCTTGGAAGGTCACTCTTCCTCATGGCATGCACGGCATGTTGCATGTCAGTAGTCTGAAAAGTGAGCTTTTATCTATTAGAAAACATCTCCCTCCACATGTGGTCACATCACTCTGTACCACTAGCATTCAGATTATTCAGAATTTCATCTATGTGCATGGATACCCTGAGAAATAAAAGGACCTGAATAAGGGTTACCTTATCATACGTGTTGCAGTAGAGATAATGCTGTTAGCTCAACAAAAATCATCTAAAACACCCCCTGAACATCAAACAGATCAAATCCACCTACACAGAGAAATAACTAAGGCTGTGCATTGTTTTCATGCTGTGATAATTACTGCTTTTCCTCTACACCTTTTGTAATCAGCCGTATAGACTAAAGCATTAACAACCTCAGTATGGGTTTGATATCACAAGTGAGCAGATAACAGGGTAAAAGCAGCGGTGTATCAACACAGTCACTTGCTAGTTTGTGTGTCTCAAATAAAAAAAGAAATATATTGTTTTGAGATAAAGAAACTATGGCCCTTAAAATCCTTTTAAGAAAGTTGTCCCGGAACATACAATGCATTACTATAGTAGACGGAAGTCAACATAAATATTAATATATCATATATATACGATTGCTTGAATTCCAATTATTCTGCAACATAAGATAGAAGGCATGAAGGACTACTGCTCCAGCTCCAATGGCTGTTATTAATTCAGATAGGAAAATATTATGGGCTTTAATGCTGAATAATATCTAGCTGGAAACAATAGAAATGCTAGGATCACCAGTTTGAACACAGGCGATGTATAGTAAATAAGGATTGAATATAACTTTGACCACACACATGGAATCTCAAAGGAATTAAAGTTGCCGAGCTAGGGAACATTTCTGACAACAAAATACTGACATAACATATAATCACAAAAGTAAGTACACCCCTCACATTTTTGTAAATATTTTATTATATCTTTTCATGTGACAATACTGAAGAAATGACACTTTGCTACAATGTAAAGTAGTGAGTGTACAGCTTGTATAACAGTGTAAATTTGCTGTCCCCTCAAAATAACTCAAAACACAGCCATTAATGTCTAAACCGCTGGCAACAAAAGTGAGTACACCCCTAAGTGAAAATGTCCAAATTGGGCCCAAAGTGTCAATATTTTGTGTGGCCAATTATTTTCCAGCAATGCCTTAACCCTCTTGGACATGGAGTTCACCAGAGCTTCACAGGTTGCCACTGGAGTCCTCTTCCACTCCTCCATGATGACATCATGGAGCTAGTGGATGTTAGAGACCTTGCACTCCTCCACCTTCCGTTTGAGGATGCCCCACAGATACTCAATAGGGTCTAGTTCTGGAGACATGCTTGGCCAGTCCATCACCTTTATCATCAGCTTCTTTAGCAAGGCAGTGGTCGTCTTGGAGGTGTGTTTGGGGATGTTATCATGTTGGAATACTGCCCTGCAGCCCAGTCTCTGAAGGGAGGGGATCATCCTCTACTTCAGTATGTCACAGTACGTGTTGGCATTCATGGTTCCCTCAATGAACTGTAGCTCCCCAGTGCCGGCAGCACTCATGCAGCCCCAGACCATGACACTCCCACCACCATGCTTGACTGTAGGCAGGACACACTTGTCCTTGTACTCCTCACTAAGGATGAGCCGACCACCCCCCGGTTCGGTTCGCACCAGAACATCCAAACAGGCAAAAAATTTGGACGAACAAACGAACACCGTTAAAGTCTATGGGACATGAACATGAAAAATCAAAAGTGCTCATTTTAAAGGCAAGTTATTGTCATAAAAAGTGTTTGGGGACCTGGGTCCTGCCCCAGGGGACATGTATGAATGCAAAAAAAGTTTTAAAAATGGCACGTGACATCAGAGGAAGGAGGGGTCGCCGTTTACATCACCGAGTGGCCCCGCCCTCAGCTATATAACAGCTGTCATGGAGAAGAAGCATTACTTGGCGAGAGCCTCCCATGGAGGCGGAGGTGTTGCGTTTTTTTTTCTTTTTTTGGCTCGTTGGGCGGCATGATAGAAGATGAATGGACATCGCCGGATACATGTCCCCTGGGGCAGGACCGGGTCCCCAAACACTTTTTTAGACAATAACTTGCATATAAGCCTTTAAAATTAACACTTTTGGTTTTTCATGTTAGTGTCCCATAGACTTTAACGGTGTTCCGTGGCTTTCGAATTTGCCTTGAACACCGCATATTGTTCAGTGTTCGCTGAACGTCCGAACAACCATAGTTCGGCCCGAACATAAGTTCGGACGAACCATTCGCCCATCCCTACTCCTCACCTGGTTGCCGCTGCACACACTTGACACCATCTGAACCAAATAAGTTTATCTTGGTCTCATCAGACCACAGGACATGGTTCCAGCAATCCATGTACTTAGTCTGTTTGCGGCCTTTCTTGTGCATCATCTTTAGAAGAGGCTTCCTTCTGGGAGCAATGCAGACCAATTTGATGCAATGTGTGGCATATCGTCTGAGCACTGACAGGCTGACTCCCCTTCAACCTCTGCAGCAATGCTGGCAGCACTCATACGTCTATTTCCCAAAGACAACCTCTGGATATGACGCTGAGCACATGCACTCAACTTCTTTGGTCGACCATGGCGAAGCCTGTTCTGAGTGGAACCTGTCCTGTTAAACCGCTCTATGGTTATGGCCACGTGCTGTAGCTAAGTTTCAGGATCTTGACAATCTTCTTTTAGCCTAGGCCATCTTTATGTAGAGCAACAATTCTTTTTTTCAGATCTTTAGAGAGTTCTTTGTCATGAGGTGACATGTTGAACTTCCAGTGACCAGTATGAGAGACTGAGAGCGCGATAACACCAAATTTAACACACCTATACCCCATTCACACCTGAGACCTTGTAACACTAATGAGTCACATGACACCGGGGAGGGAAAATTACTAATTTGGCCCAATTTGGACATTTTCACTTAGAGGTGTACTCACTTTTGTTGCCAGCGGTTTAGACATTAATGGCTGTGTGTTGAGTTATTTTGAGGGGACAGCAAATTTACAGTTATACAAGCTGTACACTCACTACTTTACATTGTAGCAAAGTGTCATTTCTTCAGTGTTGTCACATGTAAAGATATAATCAAATATTTACAAAAAGTGAGGGGTGTACTCACTTTTGTGAGATACTATATATATATATATATATATATATATATATATATATATATATACAGTGGGGACAGAAAGTATTCAGACCCCCTTAAATTTTTCACTCTTTGTTATATTGCAGCCATTTGCTAAAATCATTTAAGTTCATTTTTTTTCCTCATTAATGTACACACAGCACCCCATATTGACAGAAAAACACAGAATTGTTGACATTTTTGCAGATTTATTAAGAAAGAAAAACTGAAATATCACATGGCCCTAAGTATTCAGACCCTTTGCTCAGTATTTAGTAGAATCACCCTTTTGATCTAATACAGCCATGAGTCATTTTGGGAAAGATGCAACAAGTTTTTCACACCTGGATTTGGGGATCCTCTGCCATTCCTCCTTGCAGATCCTCTCCAGTTCTGTCAGGTTGGATTGTAAACGTTGGTGGACAGCCATTTTTAGGTCTCTCCAGAGATGCTCAATTGGGTTTAAGTCAGGGCTCTGGCTGGGCCATTCAAGAACAGTCACAGAGTTGTTGTGAAGCCACTACTTCATTATTTTAGCTGTGCGCTTAGGGTCATTGTCTTGTTGGAAGGTAAACCTTCAGCCCAGTCTGAGATCCTGAACACTCTGGAGAAGATTTTCGTCCAGGATATCCCTGTACTTGGCCACATTCATCTTTCTCTCGATTGCAACCAGTCGTCCTGTCCCTGCAGCTAAAAAACACCTCCACAGCATGATGCTGCCACCACCATGCTTCACTGTTGGGACTGTATTGGACAGTTGATGACCAGTGCCTGGTTTTCTCCACACATACCGCTTAGAATTAAGGCCAAAAAGTTCTACCTTGGTCTCATCAAACCAAAGAGTCTTATTTCTCACCATCTTGGATTCCTTCAGGTGTTTTTTAGCAAACTCCATGCAGGCTTTCATGTGTCTTGCACTGAGGAGAGGCTTCCGTCGGGCCACTCTGCCATAAAACCCCAACTGGTGGAGGGCTGCAGTGATGGTTGACTTTCTACAACTTTCTCCCATCTCCTGACTGCATCTCTGGAGCTCAGCCACAGTGATCTTTGGGTTCTTCTTTACCTCTCTCACCAAGGCTCTTCTCCCCTGATAGCTCAGTTTGGCCGGACGGCCAGCTCTAGGAAGGGTTCTGGTCATCCCAAACGTCTTCCATTTAAGGATTATGGAGGCCACTGTAATCTTATTAACCTTAAGTGCAGCAGAAATTTTTTCGTAACCTTGGCCAGATCTGTGCCTTGCCACAATTCTGTCTCTAAGCTCTTCAGGCAGTTCCTTTGACCTCATGACTCTCATTTTCTCTGACATGCACTGTGAACTATAAGGTCTTATATAGACAGGTGTGTGGCTTTCCTAATCAAGTCCAATCAGTATAATCAAACACAGCTGGACTCAAATGAAGGTGTAGAACCATCTCAAGGATGATCAGAAGAAATGGACAGCACCTGAGTTAAATATATGAGTGTCACAGCAAAGGGTCTGAATACTTAGGACCATGTGATATTTCAGTTTTTCTTTTTTAATAAATCTGCAAAAATGTCAACAATTCTGTGTTTTTCTGTCAATATGGGGTGCTGTGTGTACATTAATGAGGGGAAAAAAATGAACTTAAATGATTTTAGCAAATGGCTGCAATATAACAAAGAGTGAAAAATTTAAGGGGGTCTGAATACTTTCCGTCCCCACTGTATATATATATATATATATATATATATATATATATACACACACGCTACACATAGATATAAAACAATTGCTACACATGTACATTTCAAGCAAGATCTAATCCTGCTCATTTAGTTCTGATAGATCATGTTCCTTTGTTGTTGTTAAAGCAAGGTATTTGTGTATAATTACATTCTGTTGGCATGATTTGTGAATGAGATAACAGGCAGAAGATATGTGACCTCTTCAAGTATTCTGTTACCTGAATAGATGAGAAAATTTAGCAACCACTCACAGTCTCCATTTAAATATATCACTGCGGATTGCAGGCATAATCCTCTCTTTTGTTTGAAGCACTATATGGTATTCCGTAACTATTATGCGGACGCACTAATGATACCTCAAAGGATGATATCATTAAACAGAAATATATATCTCCGAGGATTTTTCCTTATCCTATTTTTTAAATCTGCTTTAGAGTATGGCCAACGGGATCATTCTTTCATTAGATTCTGTAGTTAGTATTTTGTTGATAGATCAATCAAACTTCAGCTATTGCTAAATATATACAAGGGTTGGCAGTGGTCAATGCAGTATATGTAATATACCCATTTGTTTCCTCAAATTTTATATAAATTATAGTCAAGCCATTTTATTGCATCTCATCGCCATTTACATAACAAACACTACATAAGCAGCCCATTGTATCAGTTTAATACAAAGGGTTCAAAAACGGATGGGACTTTTAAAGGCATCACATAGAAACAAAAGATATGTAAAGTGTAAAGTAAAATAAAAATCCCGACCACAACACTACCTGCCTGGAGTTTGCATGTTCTCCCTGTGTCTGCGTGGGTTTCCTCCGGGTACTCCGGTTTCCTCCCACACTCCAAAGACATGCTGGTAGGTTAATTGGATCCTGTCTAAATTGGCCCTAGTATAGGTATGAATGTGAGTTAGGGACCTTAGATTGTAAGCTCCTTGAGGGTATAGGGACTGATGTGAATGTATAATATATATATGTAAAGCGCTGCGTAAATTGACAGCGCTATATAAGTACCTGAAATAAATAAAAATAAATAAAAAATACATAGATTTATATTGTGCAGACATTAAAATGATTCCATAGAACCAGTATATAAGATAAAATCAACCATCAAAAATTCATCAATTCTGGGGAAATCTACAAGGTCCCTGATCGCTGAAAGCTACCCAGCGATCAGGGACCTTGTGGATTCCAATGAATTGATTAATTTTTGATGATTGATTTAATCATATATACTGGTTCTATGAAATCTTTTTAACATTTGTACAATAAAAATCTATGTATTTTACTTTACACTTTATAAATCTTTGTGATGCCTTTAAAAGTCCCATTCATCTTGGAATCCTTTGTACTATACTTGCTTGGGGATGTGGCACCTATCTAATTTAGATATATGGCACTGACATATGTTTATTGTGTTAGCTTAATTCTGACACCAATTTTTAGTTTAACACAGTAAAGACAAAGAAAGGTCCACATGATCCCATATCAACTAACGCATAGGTTCATTCAGCAAAAGCAGAAAGCAATGGTGCACATTAACCGATGGCTTAGAGTGAAAAAAATGAGGGAACACTAGGTTCTAGATTACTACTCCCAAAGGTTGATGAGGCTTTTGTTAGTTCTAAAATGAAAGTTGTGAATTATGCTCCTAATGTGCTCCTAATGTGTTCCTTCGACCAACTTGCTCTAAATGCTATTCACTTATCTCTTTTTTCACTGCCAAAGCAATTTTCTACAGACATGCCAGTCTTTTCCTTTTTCTAATTACATCCTAAACCTTCTTTCCTCTCTTTCTTACATAGCTCCAATCTTCTCACACATCTCATTCTCACACTTTTTTCAGATCAGTGCTCTTCCTGAAGGTACAACGAATTACAAAGCCAAGTTTTATGAACTCGTTTACACTTTCATGGACATTGTAAAAAATTTAAAAACTGATTTAGCCCTGTAATATTCTGAAGAAAAATTAGTGCAAGGCTTATATATACAGCAAGAACATATAAAACATGTGAAATGTAATCAGTGATAATTCTCTAAAAATCTTACGAAAGTCCAATATGTGAAAAAAAGGGATCCCACTTATCCACCACCCATCTGAATTCATTAAATTATAAAATACATGAGTCATGTGAGGAATCTTCAAAATTTACCACGTGAAGATCAACTGGTGCTATATCTCTGCCACCATATATGTACTCACCAGAAATACGATATATATGCGTGTGTCACAATCCTCATATTAATGAAAGATCCATTAGGTCTCCACATAATTCGATTGGTAACTTCCCCGTATAATGTGAAGTGCTGGAAACAACCAAAGTGATGTCAGCATGTAGGCTCTTCCCAATGTGTTTCGTTCTAGGAGGCGTTGTGAGGAGCCTACGTGCGGACGTCACACTGCCATTTATGGTTTTCGGTTCGGCGGTCATCTTACTGTACTTATTCATTGCAGCACTTCACATTATATGGGGAAGTCACCAATCAGATTACATGGAGACCTGGTGGATCTTTCATTAATATGAGGAGTGTGACATGTGCATATATGGTGGCGGAGATATAGCACCAGTTGATGTTCACGTGGTGGATTTTGAAGATTCCTCACAGGACTAATGAATTTTATAATTTGATGAACTCAGATGGATGGTGAATAAGTGGCACCACTTTTTTCACATATTGGACTTTCGTTGATCTTTAGAGAATGATCAGTGATTGCATTTTACATGTTTTATATGTTCTAGCTGTATAGCCTTGCACTATATTTTCCTCAGACTATTACTGGGAGTCATTTATCATACTTTAACACTGCACTTTGTTTTTATCATTGATTTACAAGGTTGTGGAATCACCTTACGTGCTAGACGCTGAGACTTTGGTGCGTTCACTCATTTTATTATTTTTGATTTAGACCTGTGTCGATGGACTTTGAGCTTGCATTGATGACAGTAGTTTGGCATTAGTCTGAGATCAGTTGAGAGGCTTTGGAGATCATTCAGATTTTGTTGACAGATTGATTTGAACCCTTACTGAACTGCAGTTGACCTGTTTTAAGAGAATTTTGTACTTCATAGGCACAGCTCCTCAATAACATTAAGTGCGATACAGCCAATGCTATAAATCCTTTAACCGAATGTAAAAATCAAGGGGAGATTTACTAAAACTGGAGCAGGCAAAACTTGGTGCAGCTCTGCACAGAAACCAATCAGCTTCCAGGTTTTATTGTCAAAGCTTAATTGAACAAGCTATAGTTAGAATTTGATCGGCTACTATGCACAGCTGCACCAGATTCTGAGTGAGTTATGAGTTTAATGCATCGATAAAACACAATACTCCACAGAGAGTTTCATGTTAATGGCAACAATTTTCTGCTTATAATTTTTGCATATATTATATGGTATTTAGTACTATAATATACTTAAATATTGAAATAAATGTTTATTGCTTATTTTTTTATGAATCCATAACTAGGTTGATCTTCTTTTTAAGATTCATGTCCTTTCAGGGCATATGAACTGTATACAGTATAGTCAGACAGTATATGACTTTCAAAAGTTTCCTTGTTAATTTGATTTTTTTTTCATATAGCTGCAAAGGCAACAGTAGTTGTTGTTTTTTTGCTATCATTTAAAGCTAAACTGAAATTAAAAATCAAAATTGTTAACCACTCCCCCCAATTGCGATCCCCAATAAATATGTTGGTTAACTGCAAATCTCAGCTTGGACAAGTCATTCCTGTAGATTCTATGGGCTACTTGTACATTAGCTAGGTACTAATATACAGGTAGCCCGGAGAAGTCATGCAGCTCACCAGTCCAGGCCCAGTACAGTTCTCAGCCAACTCAAAAGAAGAGATGTAAAGAGAGGCTCTGCAATGGACTGCTGACAATTGCAGCCAGAACTCATCTAGTGTGAAACCTGCATTGTAATGCAGTTGCTGATTGCTTACTTAATACTTTACTCATTACATTACTCATTGTAAATGTTGGGAAGGGCAATGAGTAGGGTTAGCAATTTTGATTTGTAATTTCCGTTTTATGTTATAGTTTCTGTATTTACTTTTCATTTCTATTGATGTTACATGTTTTACACGTGGATAACTAAACCAAGTTTAAATTGATTTCTGTAAACTTGCAGAGCCAAAGATCAATTGCATAATTAATGAGAAATAAATCAACAATCCCTCTTTCTCCAAGTGATTACAGGCATATAATGTAGTATTAGTTGTTTTTTGGCCTATCATCAACAAACATTGTCAATTCTTTTTTCGAAGGAGCATTTTATTGTTCACAAATTATACGACAAAAACCCGCACTTACTGTATATTCTTAGCTTTATTTATTTTTTCGAAGAACATTTTCTATAATTTGAAACACTGCCCTAAATTAAATATCTCCTGGAGGCTTTCTTTTTTTTTAACATGTCAAGGCTATAGCTCTGTCCAACTCAAAGCCTTTGCACTCACTTATCCTTACCATATATCTAGAATATTTGGCCTCTGAAAACCAGTTAACCTTCAAGACTCAGCATAGAGCACCAGAGGAAAGCCAGTATATTTGGCCAACGTTAGCAGGCAATGTCACCCCCAACAAACTTCTGCCCACCTCTCCCACTCCTACTTGAATCTGCTTCTTCTTCTATCTATTGGTCATTAGGTGTTGTGTATTATATCCTTTAGCATCACCCACACAAAATCTTCACTTACAGTAAGTGACCCCTGGGGACAAAATGGGGAATTTAGCTACATACATTGCCGAACATCTTTCATGATATCAGATATCACTGTATGGTTGTATTGGCTGCCTAGTTAATGCTTTATGCTTTCCTCTGATTTTCTAGATAGGTCCTCCTTAGAGATAATTTTTTGATATGTCACCTCCTGATTGCCACTGCAGTGCAACATTTGCATTACATGCGGTTATGCCACGATCCTATTCACCTGAATGGTCACATTTACATTTAGAGACACGTCTGCTTGCCAAATGCAACATGCTGTACAATTTTTTGCCATGCTGCGAAGCAAAGTTTCATGGCTGTGGCAATATATACTACCCTGTCTGGCCCCATTTACACTGTAGATGGGCAGTTGGGTGGCAGGAAAACTGTGGCTTATTCACCTTGTTTTACCACCACTGGCTGCATGTGTAAATGATACCTAACAGTAAATAAACTGATGCGTTTCTATTGAATTTTGCTGGAGTACGCTTGGTCCATCTAGCTGGGTATGAAAAATATTCAAATGTTGGGTGTGATGGCAAAATATATGACGGAACATTAAAAGGTTAAAGATATATGATATTATATTATTAACTTAAGAATGATGATCATAATTTTTTGTGCTATTCTGTGTAAGAAGAAAACTTGAGGGAACCCCAAAACTTGTGGGCACCACATCTGGGGATTTAAAGGAACTGGGATTGCATGACTATCTCACCTAGAATTGGCAATAGAAATTATGGGGCCACATATAACAATCCTGACAAGGCCCCTTTGCCCTTCCTGTATATCCCTATCTAAATGCATTTTCATCTTAAGGGGGGTGGTTGTAGGATGGTAAAACATATTTCTCCTGTACCTCGACTGCAAGTGTAAAATAAGCCATACCCCTCTGATGCCATGGCAGGCTGTTCTTCCGGCCGCTTCTGCTGTAAAAAAAGCAGTCATCATCACAAGTCACTTCACCAGGTACCGCTACAACTGTAACCTGCACTATGGCTACCATGTCCTTCTTCTTCTTATGCCCCGTACACACGGTCGGACTTTGTTCGGACATTCCGACAACAAAATCCATGGATTTTTTCCGACGGATGTTGGCTCAAACTTGTCTTGCATACACACGGTCACACAAAGTTGTCGGAAAATCCGATCGTTCTGAACGCGGTGACGTAAAACACGTACGTCGGGACTATAAACGGGGCAGTGGCCAATAGCTTTCATCTCTTTTTTTATTCTGAGCATGCGTGGCACTTTGTCCGTTGGATTTGTGTACACACGATCGGAATTTCCGACAACGGATTTTGTTGTCGGAAAATTTTATCTCCTGCTCTCCAACTTTGTGTCGGAAAATCCAATGGAAAATGTCCGATGGAGCCCACACGCGGTCGGAATTTCCGACAACACGCTTCGATCGGACATTTTCCATCGGAAAATCTGACCGTGTGTACGGGGCATTAGACTGGGAAATTATATCACCCCACCAGCTCTGCACAGGCTAGAACTTTAATTTAATTGCCGGAAGCCATGGCACCTCAGATTACTTCACCTGTGCCCGAAATAAAGTCACCTCTCTTCCCCTAGGCAACCCTGCTGAACTGATAGGGCCCAGGACAATTTACTTGCATGGACATGCTGCTTATGGGATATATTCTGCCTGAGCCCTTTGGAAAATAAAGTATCCCCTCTCTGCCCTGGACCCCCCGTTGAGCAGAAGGACTGGCTCTACCTCCCTATTGGTGGTCCTGTTTTCACCCTAAGGGATATTTTACATTTTTAAACATTCAAACTGTTTTAAATTATCAGTCATCAGGTCCATGAGAGTGAAATTAAAAAACAGACAGTCAAGGGTAAATCAGACCTAAGTTGTATCTTAGCAATAGGTGATAATTTGTGAAAAGCCAAATTATTAAGGAACCAAAGATAGCCATACATGTTAGTTTTTTTAAAAGTTTGTTCATGTTTCTTTCATTCTTTTAAATGATTCAGTATCCTATGTAAATGTATAAAAGAACAATGAAATCAAAGATTTCTGCATAGTATATGCGATTTTAAATTTAAAAGTAGATTCTAGCAGCATTCTTCCCTTGATTTCATAAACAATAAAAGATACCTGTTTAATTTTGCTGGGAATACATTCAAGTAGCAGGTTTGAATGAAATGTTTTTATTTCAGTCAGGCTTCATGAGGTTCATAAATGGTCTACAGCTATAGCAGGGGCATTATTTAACTTTGTTTGTAGCTGCAGCGTTTGTTTTTATCTACAGACACCTCTTATTTGCATATGCAGTTTTTTTGGTATATGTGAATTATGTCTTTCAGTTGATTTCACGTATATTAGAATATAAATTCTCATTTTTTTGTTGATTTTATGATCACTTATGTAGGTCCACTGGGGGTTAACTTACCCCTTTTACCCACACTTTGGATTTTGGTGAGAATTTCTCATCAGAGTTCTGAACTTTATCCTTGCCTCTACTTCTGCAATATCCATAATTTAAAATAAGTGAAATTTCCAACAAGGTGGCATCCAGATATAGGGATCACCATCTGAATCATCAAGAAATATAAGATTTAGGTTGATTAATTCAGTGATAGAGAAAACAGTGCGATGGACTATCTATTATTAAACAAAAACTATTAGTGGGCTAATTTTGAAGCCAATTATTTCCGTAGCACAGTGTTTCTCAACCTTTTTTCAGTCAAGACACCCTTTAAAATTATGGACAGTCTTGAGGCGCCCCATTCTAAAATGTAAAAACTATTCTAATGGTTTCATATAATGCAGCAACATCAATACACATAGGACACCCAACCATAGAGATGATTTATTTTTCCAAAGCAAATACACTTTTGCAAACTGGTACTGACTAGCATTCCAATGTTTCTCTTGTCCTTCAGTTTTTCCCCATCACTTAGCTAATGGGACCCCAAAGCTGATGGAAAGGGGCAAGGGAGAGTTAAAGGATTATATGCAGGCAACTGACATCCTCCTTATCAACTGATGATGTCATTGGTTGTTAGGAGGCTGGCAGCTAGAAGGTTATAATAGTGTACAATGAAAACCTGTAGCTTTGTGTAACTAAAAGGCAGTTTTCATCCACCCATTGGCTTGTATACAATTTTTGGGCAGATTTTAGGCATTTTTCCAAGGCACCCTGAAGAAACCTCAAGGAACCCCAGGGTGCCGGGCACCCTGGTTGAAAAAGGCTGCTCTTGCAGATTGAAAAAATAAACCAAGACTGCCATTTAAAAGTGTTTAAAAAATTAAAATTAAGAACATTTATTTTAGTTTACCAATCTACAAATGAGAAATATTAGCAAACATGTATTTGTTACTATGAAAATATCATTTTGTGAGCTCCTACGTTTCTCCTGCTCTTTACAACAGAACTAGAGTTGTTTTTTTTAATAATCTGACTTATGTGTCAAGATACATAAACTGAATCTCAAAACTATAATATTATCTGGGAATTCCTGTGGGAAGTAGATGACACAATTATCACACTATCATAGAGACAAATTATTCAGAACTCATGTTGAAACAACAAACGTTTTCAAAGCTCTAGTTATTCCCTGCACCATCCATGCAAAAATAATCATTTTGGTTTCATGCTTTTGTCATTAACTGGCAGACAACTGCCTTTTCCCCTACTGAAAAAATCATACAATTTACTGTTCTTCCTAAAGTACCATGCTGAAAACTCTAGAATTAAGTTTCAAAGCCAAGCTCTACCAACAGTTTTCTCCAGTTTGATTTTGGAGCAATTGAAAAGTATTAGTCCATTCTGGTAAATACATACTGAAATGTGAGGAGATTTGAGCATACCTACATTGATCTATATACCAGTCTAATCACTATAATTTAACAGCTGAAGGAGTTATATTTAAAATAGATCTTAAAACGGCTAAATTAGTTCTGGACACATAATTGCATACTCACAGTTATGTAATATTTGTTAATATAATATGTTAAATGGCATGTACTTTTTAATACCTGAAGATCTGTTCTATTTGGTGGCTATGTACTTTGTCGTTGTGCCTGCCACAGGTGAGCTGCAAACAGAATAATCAACCACAAGATTATTCTAAAAGGTCATGAAAACTGCACATTTTTTCACTTTAATTATTCTTTTTAGAGAATATCCAAGACCAAAAACTGAGATTTAGGAATGGAAACTCCAATAGGACCCTGTTTTCTGAGATTACTTATCTGGACCTATCTTTCAGGGAATGGGGGTATGTTTTCTGGCCCACCAGGTGCTGACTGCTGGGTACTAATTTATTTGGTTAGTTGAAAATATCAGCTATAACACAATGCTTTCTAATGTAATATATTAGAAATAGAGAGTTCTTGACAGTTATGTATTGATCCGGATACACTATTTGGAAGAGTGATGTCAGCTGACATCACTCTGTCAGTTTGAAAGCAAAATTAGACAGCAAGGGTGCATGCAGAATGCTGTAAACCCTAAGAGATAAAGGTTAATTCTGAAAAATTGTCTTTAATAGGCAATATTCTTAACATGCAGATTAGAACTGTCTTATCAACTTTGATGGATTTTTCTACATACGTTTACAAAAGAGATACCTTACCACCTTAACTAATCAAAATAATATGCCTTCTAACTTAACCAGTGAGGCCATAGTACTTTAGATTTGTTTAGGGTGATTTGCTAAATGGTTTTATATTTGCCTTTCTAGGAGTCTAGAAATATATATATTTTTTTGGATCCACCAATTGTGAGTAACATCTGTATCCATATGAATAATAGGGCTTTGCCAAATGGGATTGCTTTCACTTTGTGTTTGCTGTTGTGTAGAAATACAACATAAATGTTTGCAAAAGTCCAATTTTGTTTCCCATCTTTGGTTACTACTTCCTATATAAAGTATGTAGATAAATGTATTCAGATGCAGTGGCAGCTGGTGCTCAATATTTTGGGGGGTGGAAAACCAACGCCCCCCCCCCCTCGCGCGGGAGACAGACAGGAAGGCGGCAATCAGCCCCCACCTGGCGGGAGATGGATGGGAAGGTGGTGATCAGAGGCCTCCTTACCTTACAAGGCAGATGACGAGGATCTGGGGTAGGGCTGCTGCTCCTCGTTCCAGCTACTTCTCTCTCTGGGGCCATTGCTTCTCCTCCCGAACAGGAAGTG
Organism: Aquarana catesbeiana; assembly: GCF_042186555.1. Lineage (NCBI taxonomy): Eukaryota > Metazoa > Chordata > Amphibia > Anura > Ranidae > Aquarana > Aquarana catesbeiana. The sequence continues at coordinate 300,847,462 of NC_133328.1, read as the reverse complement.
GGTCCTGATACCCAATTGGGTCCTAAAGCTCCCTGGCCAAATCGGCTCTCAGGACCCACTTCCTGATTGGCCCGGAAGGAGAATCAGGAAGACAAAAGCAAATATTAATTTGCTATTGTCACACAACTGGGTGGGCTTGGAGCGCAGAGCTCTGTGCCCCGAGCCCACCATTTTTTGAAGCCTATTAGAGCCTCAGGCTCTAATCATGTGCATAAAAAAAAACCCATTGAAATCCATGCGTCTTGTGCCCTGCATGTAGATTAGGGGTCGTGCGCATGGATTAGGGGGGGCGGCACCCCTTATGGATGGACCACCACTGTTCAGATGCATGGCATACTCCTGCAATTATCTGGCTACATTTTTTGCATTATCCCTATGATAAAAGTTCTCTGCCTAGTTTAAACAATGGTATGAAATACTGCAGTGTACAGGGAATATGAACAGCTTTGCATAAAAATTAAAAAGTAGTACTAAAGAACCATACCTCTCATTTCTAAACATGGACTTGCAAAATATTCTGCAACACAGAATAATGAATATTGTTCCATGTGTTTCTCATAGCACTTGTACCCTTGTACAAGTGCTCTAGTGTTATTCAGTACTCACATGGTTTACATAAAGTAGCATACATTTTAGGAGCCATTGCAATTGAAGATCTGTCATTTGTTTAAAAAAAAAAACCTTATGACTAAATCCACAGTGGGCAAGAGCATGGCTGCTATCCAGGGGGCTCAGCCACAATCTCCACACTTGAACCATTATCATCCTTTTTCCCAACAAAACTAACCTTAAAAAAAGATGAAAGGGTAGAACGGACAGGGCCATTAGTGGAGCTTTGGTTTTCAACTAATGCCATGGCTTTCTGCAACAACACTATATATCTAGCTTAAAAAATCTGTTAAGGTCAGTTGCTCTGACAATCTCTGATGATGAAGCAAAAGGGTGACTACGGAAGGTCATGCCTTCATAATATTTGTTGAAACAACCTTATGTAGCTTCCATCCGAGGCCTGTATGATAGAATACCAAAAAATGAGCACAACTATGAGGCAGGTAGGATAAATATAACAGGATAGGCAAAGTGTTATAACAGGATATGCCTTGAAAGGACTTTTATACATGAATATATTAACTGTATTTACTGTGTTTGTACAAAACATACAGCAGCGTAGCACTGAGAAAAACATTTTTTCCTCTGTTATCTTATTTCAAGTAAGTCCCTTGTATAAAGCTGAAATGTTTATCTACAGGGAACTATTGTTCTCGATTCTGGCCCACTACAGCTGATGTTTCTTTCCTATAAATCTCTTTTATGTAATAAAAATGTCAAAGCACCAATGTATGAACAGACACCTGTCTTCAGAAAATATTAGATGTTGCTTAAAGGATGTTTACATAAAGTTTAAATGACTAATGACTTTATGCCATGAGGGAAATTTAAAACATATTTTAAATTGGATAGAAGTTAGTCATGATTAATTTTACAAATGTTTAATGACGTATCATTATTTGTCCCTGTTAAATATACAGTGTCTCACAAAAGTGAGTACACCCCTCACATTTTTGTAAATATTTTATTATATCTTTTCATGTGACAACACAGAAGAAATGACACTTTGCTACAATGTAAAGTAGGGAGTGTACAGCTTGTATAATAGTGTAAATTTGCTGTCCCCACAAAATAACTCAACACTACTCAGCGCTACTTTCATCTGGAGAAGGGAGACTGATGGTTTGGGGTGGTGGTATTTACAGTGCTCTGTGTCTGTTTTTTTATAATAACGTTATTGCTAACTGCAGTATGTTTTTATCATTGTGATTGGGTATAGTGAGAGGTGTATTTCTATATAGAACATGGTGTTGCCTATCATTGGGTGTGCAACTTTTTCATCAATAAAGTCTAATGAATTTCATCATAAAGCTATGGTTGATCCTTCCCTTATCTGGCGTTCCCGGGACAATTTCTCTTTTTTTGTTATCTGGCTTTCCCGGGACAATTTATCTGGCGTTCCCGGGACAATTTATGGTTTGGCAAGAGCGACCTTTTGTAAACCCATGCTGATTACTGCTAATAACAATATTTGCTTTAGCAAATTCTTGGATATGGTCCCTTATCATCCTCTCAAATAGTTTACATACTACCGATGTTAGACTGAGTCATGGAGGCAAGCTTGGGAGGAGGTGATGAGGGAGTCAGAGAGCAGGAAGTCTTGTGAGGACGGAAGAGAATGATTTGGTTGGTATTTTGAGGCAAAGTTGTGATGTAGCTGGGGGTATAGTTGTGGATAGCTTTTAAAGTGTTCTTAGTTTTCTTAACCTAACATTTTGGGGTCAGGGATCTAATCTGAAAGTTTTTATGCATTTTATAAGTTTTTTTGTGCAGATGCAAACTTGAAGCCTTGCAAAGGGTATGTCTGGGCTTCTGGTGTGTTGTTGTACCTTGAGGGCTGGTTTACACCAGAACGTGGTGCAGTAAAAGCACTTTCCATGTGCTTTTCTCAAACAGCGCTCAAAACGCACTGCCTTTGCAATATGCTGCAGGTGCCAATGTAATGTTATCGGAACTACAAATGCAGATTGCAAATGTGGTGCATTTGTACACACCAGATCGGATGGTACTTTAATACCATGCAATTTGGTGCAACACATTTTTGAAAAGTAGTGCATGCACTACTTTTTCTTCATTCCATTGGGCATTAACAAGCCCTTAAGGAGGAAAGGGCTGCCTCCAGGTGAGCCTGCTCTTTGTTTGTGTATTGCTATATATGTTGCCATGGTTGTAAAACTTGGATAGTATAGAATTCGGGAAATGTATGCAATAAAAACTTTTAAATTTGAGTAGTTTAAAGAGAGTAGTTTTTTTTTAGCTGGCTAGCTTGAAAGTATGCTAGGGAGCTCCATTGTACTGTTTTACTGTTGGATTGTGTGTATCATTTTACCAATCAACGATCACTTACATATTCTATATTTCTCCTCTGTTTTCAAGTTCTGTTGTTTATTAAAGGAGCAGCTACTGTGTAACCCTTTATAAGAAAGATTATCGTAAATATATAACGGTAAAGAAGCTGACAATACATCAGTTAGACAAACAATTATCAGAACATTGTTCTTCCTACAATCAATGTCATTATAAGACACTGCCCTGGTGGCCTTTTGTAAAACTCATTATTAGGGTGGCTTCTAATGAAAGCCAACAGACACTGCTACAGACACTGCTGAATTGCTTTCTTTACCGAATGACCCATTTTCTTCAGCTATTATGTAAATGCCGTGCACACTACAACTGAGTCATGTGTTCTCTTGGCAGGTTTGATTTAGTGCTGCTGGCTACAGTTCCTGTAAGATGAAGATCAGTGAAGAAGAGCGAGCGTCTGGAAGACAAGTTGTAAATGTGACATGGTTTGGATTCAGATCTGGGTCACCATTTAATCCTACAACACAACAGATTTCCTTCTCATACATTGATGTAGTGTTCACAATAATTGCACTCACCTCTTATGGAATAAAACAACATGACACAATGGACCTATTTATCAAGGGAAATGCACAAAAGCAGGAAAAAAATCACTTTGAGGATAACAAGCATGCCTCTCCAGTAGGTGTGCATGAGCACACAGATTTAACTAATCTGTTAAAGCATTGACCAATGTTCAAGGCATACTGTACATTGCAACTCCTATTTGGAGTGTGCACTAGACATTTAATTCATTTTTTTTTTTTTGCCTTATATTCAGAAACATCGAACTAAGTAATGTGTGTGTTAAAGGCGAAGTACAGCCGAAGCTCATTTGGCTGTACTTCTCCTGTGGATCACAGGAGTGCAGATAGTTTTGCACTCCAGTGACCCTGAAGCCCGCTGATGGCTGACGTTCCTGAGCTGGTCCAGGCTCGGGAAGGTTAGCGACCATATGGTTGGGATCTGCTCTACTGAGAGCCTGAGCTGGACGCTCCCGCCCCCTCCACAGTAAGCACGGGGGGGGGGGGGGCTGCTGACTGGCAGTCACCAGCTCTCTGCTCACGGAGCTGTGAGAACCAAGCAGTCAGCTGTGCTTGATCGGTCGGTTCTCAGTGTTATAGTTGGCGGGGGACAGACACAGCATTGTACCGATGCTGCATGCAGTTAGGTAAGTATCAACCTGAAAAAAACACAAACCCATACTTCTCTTTTAAGATTCTGCCTTTACAAAAAAAACAAAAAAAACAACGCAATAAATTTATAATATGGCAACTGGCAAGGATCATATTTGCTCGCTAAGGTAAAAAACGTGCATGTATCGCACGTAAGAGCAGCTCCAAAAAAACATACTCGTGACATACACTTGTTAAAAAAACAAGGCAAAGCATGTTCTTTTTTTACATTTAATAATTTTAAACATTGCAACATGTTTTGGGGTTAGTAGTTGATACTATATTAGCGTTATTGGTAATTGTATATTTTCATATTTTTTACAGCATAAATGTTTTATTATCTATGCTTTGGTTTTGCTTTTTTAATACTATATTATGAAGAGCATTAATTTAGAAATGTATATCTAAAATCCTCATTTACAAGTTCTCTCTCTCTCTCTATCTCTCTCCCTCCCCCCCTCTCTCTCTCTCTCTCTCTCTCTCTCTCCCCCTCCCCCCCCTCTCTCTCTCTCCCTCCCCCCCTCTCTCTCCCTCTCTCTCTCTCTCTCTCTCTCTCTCTCTCTCTCTCGTTCATTATGTGGAAAGTCTGCATTCTAGAGTAGTAATTGTCTGCTGTACCCTAAGTAGTATAAAGAAACAAAATGAGGGATTTTAAAATGTGTAAATGGGTTATAGAAAGATACATATCCCATACACCATGGATATTCTGCAAAAGTAAAATGAAAACTAAAATTCTAATTGAGCTTTTAATTGGTGCTATCATAGAGGCATGGTTGTGTGATCGGGGAACGGCCAAAAAAGGTCCTTGCACATGATACTGAAGTATGAACACCAGATCTTTCTGGCAGAAAGTTCTTGCCCAATAAACATGGGTATGGACTGTATAGTGTGCACGTTTAGTGTGTAAAAATTCTTCTAGCTCTCACAATGCTAAATAATAAAGGGAAGATGTGATTTTTGCATGCATTGTATGCATGTAAAATACTAACGGTAATAACAAATTCCTTATTTTTTTTTTCCCAGTCCTTGGTTTAAAACAGAACTCCAGGCAGATCTAAAAGATCAATAAAACAAGTTATGCATCTATTAGCAATCATTGGAGGTACTTTAAAACTTTTATAAGTGACTGAATTTGTCTTTATATTCATTTTCAGTAGCTTCTGCATAGCAGGGCTCCAGACTAGAAGAGGAAGCATTTTGCAAATCAGCTTCTACAACTTTGCACGTTTTCAGTCCAGTCAGTAGGCTAAGGCCTGGTCAGTGACCAATCTGTGTTGTTTTATGGTTTAAATAATGATGCTACTTCTAGTGCTTGACATACTGTATGTTGGTACTGAGTGAGAATATTCCCCTATAAACATTGCATTTGATGGAATAAGAATATCAATTACAGATAAGCTGGTCACATAATTATCACACTAATCTAAATTTATCAACAGCAATGGATCTAAATAAAATGCCAGGCCCTTCTTTTTCTTTTTTCCAAAAAAGGTTTTTGTTAAACAATTTGTACAGACAGGATAATCTTATACAGTATACAGGCAATACTTCCATTACAAGGAGGAAATGAAAGAGATGAAAAAAAAAAGGTATATCAATGTACATTCCAGGCACATCTGTGTGACAAACAGAGGAGTGACAATGAGGAGAAAGATGTGGAATCCTACATGAGAATTAATTCATAGTTCGATTAAATTTTGTAGGTAGTGCTTCTGGGTGACCAAATTACCATTGAATTACAAATGTCAGAATCTCGCAACCAACGGTCCCAGATCTTATTGTACTTGGCTGACTATTCTCTGTTAATGTATAAGAATTTTTTTGTAAGAGAGGGTATTGTTTACTTCCGCTATCCAGTCAGTGAGACTAGAAGGCTTCGGTCTCAGGGAACATCCCCAATAGGCATGGCTTCAGATCCAAAGTGAGGGGTGAGCCCATAGTATCATGGATGAAATCTACTATCTGCTTCCAGAAGCTTTGTATTGAGGGGCAAGCCCATATTAAATGGAAGAAAGTACCCACTTCCCCAAGACACATCAGGCAAGAGCTAGGGAGTCCTCTTTTGAATATTGCTACTCTTAAATGTGTGAGATATGCTCTGTGTAAAATATATATTTGGGACAGTCTATCAGAGAGCTTAGGGGACATGGCTTTGCAGATGTCTAGTGCATCCCTCCACTCTTCATCCTCCAGTACACCTACTTCCAACTCCCAACAGGATTTAATGTCATATGCCAATTTGGTTGAAGAAGTTGTAATAAGCATGCTGTAGAAAGTTGATATAAGTTTTTGAGGGTCTGTGCTTTTGACTATTGCTATAATAGCATTAGGGGTGGGCTGTGGAATGGATCAAGAACACTGTGAGTATAAAGTGTGGCGGATTTGTAGGAATCAGAAGAATGTATGATTTGGGAGCGCAAATTCAATTTGAAGGGTGCTGAATATTTTAAGATTCCCGGTCGAGAGGAATTGATGTAAGTAATATATCCCCCATGTACTCCAGATCTCCATGTTAGGAATCTGGAGGAATTCAGATAGCGATTTGTTGTGCCTTAAAGGAGTAAATTCATTATATTGTGGTATCCCTAATTTAGCAGAAGCGAGGTCCCATATTCGTCTGTAGGGATATAACTAGGTCTTACTATCTCCTTCAGAGCCAGCTCCCCCAGATCCCACTGCAATCGTACTAATTGGGTCCCAGGTTTGTTGAGCCCAGGTTGGGCAGAGGAGTATACTGAATCTCTCTTTGTTAATTTTAGCTTGTGGAATAGTTGGGACAATTGGCATGCTATGTAATAAAGATTTAGATTGGGCAAAGCTGTTCCGCCTAGGTTTATGGGGTTCTTGAGAGTCCGCCATGCCAGTTAATGTCTGTTGCTACCCCAGACAAAGGGCTTGAGCAGGGCCTCAAGGGATTTAAAGTATTTCAGGGGTAGTTAAAATGGGGTGTGCCAAAGGATATAGAGTATTTTAGGCAACAGTACCATTTTTATTAAATTTATGCGGCTCCACACTCCTAAAGTTTGGTGAGCCCAGGTTTGTATTTTGGATTTGATTAAGCTGTAAAGGGGGTCGATGTTAAGGGAGATATAGTCAACTGGGGACCGGGATACATGGACCCCTAAGTACTAAATAATATTAAGTCACTGTAGCGGGAGTTAAGCTTGTGTCCTAGAGGGTGGGAAGCTATCGACGGGTGAGATTTGGGACTTTTCCCAATTGATTTTAAACCCGAAAATGATCCAAACTGTTCTATCATTTGGAGTGCCTTTTGGAGAGAGGGACCCGAGTCGGCCAAGTACAGCAAGGTGTCTTCAGCATTTTTTCCATTAAAGACCCCAGATTTACCCTGGCGTGTGCCTCTAGTGAGATCAAATGTCATGGACGGCCAACCGTTAGCCACTACTTTGACCGTTGGAGCTTGGTACAGTAGCCGAATCTACTTGGTAAACCTAGGTCCAAAGCCATATCCTTCTAAGCATCTCCATAAATACCCCGACTCCACCGAATCATATGCTTTAGCTGTATCTAATGTCAACACCACTCGTGTACAGACATTATCATGTGTAGCTTGTAAGTTAATAAACAGTTTCCTGAGATTGAACGAAGTGTTCCGGCCGGGCATAAAACCTGCTTGGTCCGCATGTATCAGTTACAATGACCTAGTTAAGACAGAGAGCGAGAATCTTGGCAAGTATTTCAACCACTTCAATACAGGGCACTTTCGCACCTTCCTGCCCAGGCCAATTTTCAGCTTTCAGTGCTGTCACTTCTTAAATGACAATTGTGCGGTCATGCTACACTGTACCCAAACTAAATTTTTATCATTTTGTTCCCACAAATAGAGCGTTATTTTGGTGGTATTTGATCACATCTGCAGTTTTTATTTTTTGCTAAACGGATAAAAAAAGACCGAAAATTTAGAAAAAAAGTTTTTCTTTGTTTTTGTTATAAAATTGTGTAAATAAGTACGTTTTCTCCTTCACTGATGGGCACTGATAAGGCGGCACCGATGAGGTGGCACCAATGAGATGGCACTGATGAGGTGGCACTGATGGGCACTGACGATGGACACTGATAGGTGGCACTGATATGCGGCACTGATGGGCATTGATAGGTGGCACTGGTGGGCACTGATGGGCACTGATAGGCAACACTGATGATCACTGAAAGGCTGCACTGATGGGCACTTATGGGTGGCACTGATAGACAGCACTGCTGGGCACTGATGGGGACTGATAGGTGGCACTGATGGGCACTGAAAGGTAGCACTGATGGGCATTGATGGGCACTGATGGCTGGCACTGATAGATTTCACTGATAGGCATCACTGGTGGCACTGGCAGGCATTTTTGATTGGCACTGATTAGCAGCTGCCTGAGCACTGATTGGCATTTACCTGGTGGTCTAGTGTGGCATACCTGGTGGTCCAGTGTGGTAGCCATCCCTGGTGGTCCTGGCGGCATCCTGGTGGTCCTGGGCGGCCATCAGAGGGAGTGCACAATCAGCACAGACCCCCCTGTCAGGAGAGCAGCCGATCGGCTCTCCTCTACTCGCATCTGTCAGACTCGAGTGAGGAAAAGCCGATCAACGGCTCTTCCTGTTTACATCGTGATCAGCCATGATTGGACACAGCTGATCACGTGGTAAAGAGTCTCTGTCAGAGACTCTTTACTTCCTGTTTACATCGTGATCAGCCATGATTGGACACAGCTGATCACGTGGTAAAGAGTCTCTGTCAGAGACTCTTTACTTACTCTTTACTTAAATCAGAGTTGCGGTGTGTCAACAACGATTGCTGCGGCTTGATATCCTGACAACGTCATATCACGTCCGGTCAGGTTATCGCAACCACTATGCCGACGTCATTTTGCTATATGGCAGGCGGCAAGTGGTTAATATCAACATGGAGCAAAGATATAGGTCTATAGGATTCTGGGTACCCTGGGTCCTTTCCTGGTTTGGGGATAAGTACTATGATTGCTTCTCTCATAGAAGGGGGTAATGTGAAAGTCTTGAAAAGGTGATTGTATAGGGCCAGTAATTTGGGAGTGAAAATTTCACTGTATTGCGAGTAGAATTCAATGGGTAATCCATCTGAGCCTGGAGACTTGGATCTGGCAAAACTAGCTATTGCAGTTGTTATTTCATCAGTTGTAAGAGGTGCTTCAAACATGGCTACTTGGTCCTCTTTCAAGTGTGGGAATAGGATTCCTGCGAGAAAAAGGTGCATTGTTTCCCCATCTGCAGGTGCCATAGATGTATACAAACCCACAAAAAAGTCCCTAAACTGAGAGGTGACACTGGGCGGGTCTCTAATCTGTCCCCCCCGGGACCATGCACTGAGATAACAACCGGTGGCCTGTCCTCGCTATGAACCAGGTATGCTAGCAGTTTTCCTGCCCTTTCCCCATGTTCAAACAGCTTTTGTTTGGAGAAAAAGAGTTTGTGTCTAGCCTTCTCATAGTGCAGTTGGTCCATCACTCTGGTTTGTAACCTGAGGAGGTCCGCTTGTGCAGGAGAAGGGTCAGAGGCATATCGTTGTTCTGTGGAGGACAGCACCGCCTTATCAAAAGCAGTGGCAGAAACAGCCTTCAATCTGTTGATGTGGGATATAAAGGATGTGTGTACATATAGTTTGAATGCGTCCCACACCGCAGAAGGGGAGGAAGAGTTTTAATTTTCCAAAAAGTACTGCCTCCATTTGTTCATGAGCTCATCATCCTCTGGCAGTAGGGAAAGCCAAAAGGGGTTTAAGCGCCAAGAGCGGGGCGGTTTATTAGCAGGGATATTTAGAGTGATCCAGTAGGGGCTGTGGTCAGATAAGAGCCGGGGGCCAAAGGTTGTTTCCTGTAACCGTGGCAGAAGCATGTGGGATAATAGAACAAAGTCAATTCGGGACATAGTGTTGTGAGTGCATGAGAAGCAAGAATATGCCCGAGTGTACTGGTTCTAGTGCCGCCAGATATCCACTAGGTTAAAATTAGAAGTCTGGAAAATCTGGTGTTGTGTGTGGTCCCAGTGTGTGAGCCTGAGGTCTGGAGTCTGTCCAGATTAGGGTTGAGCGTATTATTAAAATCTCCCATCCAAATCGCTTGCATCGCAGGGTAGCGAGCCATGAACATAAATCCCTCTGTGATAACAGTGACACAAAAATTAGGTGGGACATAAAAGGCCAACAACAGTAAAGGCTCTCCATGTAACTTGGCTTATAAAAAGACACAGCGCCCCTGGGGGTCAGAAGAAATATCACATAGCTCAAAATGTAGGGATTTGGCAATGAGAATAGAGACTCCTCGAGCATGGGATGTGTGGGTAGAATGAAAATCCCACCCAGCCCATGGGCGACAGAGTGTCATCTGTAGGCGGCCTTCCACATGTGTCTCAACCAGCACCATCACATCTGCATACTGTTTCTTAAGGAAGGAGAGAACTGATGACCGTTTAATCTTGTCATGCAGGCCTCTCACATTCCAGGTACGAAATTTTATAAATGCCATGGTCTACACATCACATAATAAATAGGTGCCAGGCCCTTCTTTACATTGTTGTTGGTAGTCTTAAGGCTATTTTACATGTAATATCAGATTCTAATGAGTGTGGCTAGATTTACTGTAAAGATTGGAACTCTTTTTAATGCCTGGGCATGGCCTCATTCTCACCATGGATGTATACGTCCAATGTTCCCATGTTTAGAAAATGTATACTGTACTCAGCCCCGCCTCTTATTTCCCCCTTGTGACGTATGCATGTCACATGTTCCTGTATCATTGTCAGTCCCAGTTCTCCCTAGCTATCCAGCTCTGCCCTACTTCACTCTTCTTGTGACATATGCACATCACATGCCTTCTCATGAATGATGGCGCTAGAGGAAAATATACATGCCCACCAGCCGTTTTATGTGTAAACAAACTGTTCAATGTTTATCAATGCAGGGGGACAGCAGTCAAGTGACAGGGTATAAAAAAAACAAAGTTTTTAGCCTTGGGGTGGATCATAGTGGTTAATGATTAACTTTACAAACACTTTAAGCCTGTTCAGGAAGTAGTAATCAAATATGATGGCAGTTACTCAATAAGCGTGGGCAGCACTGAAAAACATTTCTGAATGGGAGATGAATTTACAGTAGGTGGACAAGCCCATTAGAGAAAGGTAAGTGGGCAATTTGCTGGCATGGTCAATCTAAAATACCGTAGGGAGGTAGAAAGTGGCGTTAAAACTTATTATCTAAATCCTAAATTGTCTACCACATTTTAATAAGCTTTAGCTGATTAGCTTCACAACGACATCTTCAAAATAATAATAATAAAAGACCATGGCTCTCTTTTAAGATAAAATAAGACAAATCTGGAGATGTCATCTACAATTAGCAGTAAGCAGCTCTTCACTAGTATTGTAAAATACAATTCATCTGTGTTCAAGTTGCTACATAACAAGCAGGCTGGTCAGATTATTTAATGATGCCATATGGCAAGAGATCCTATTAGGTAACATAATTCATTTCATTTGTTTGCTAATCTTGCATTTAAAAGATGCAGAGGGGGTTGCATTATTAGACCTAAAACAAAGAAGGTTGGAATGCAAAATAAAATGATGATGATATTTCACATCCATTCACCAATACCTAAGGGTTAGACATTATTATTAACTACAGAACTAATATTAATTACAGAATGTTCCTTATTATATATTTTTTTTATGCATTCTTTGCTTGAAAATGTTACAAAAATTTTACAATTTAATACAGAAATCCATACATTTAGATTCCATCTATTAAATCTTCTACCCTTGTTTTAACTTTGGATAGTAAAACATTTTTTTTTTTCTGCCAGTAAATACCTTATACAGCCCACTTCCTGTTTCTTGTCTGGTAAAAAGCCTAGGCTTATGACATCATGCACAGCTCTCTCTCTAATGCCCCGTACACACGGTCGGACTTTGTTCGGACATTCCGACAACAAAATCCTAAGATTTTTTCCAACGGATGTTGGCTCAAACTTGTATACACACGGTCACACAAAGTTGTCAGAAAATCCGATCGTTTTAAACGCGGTGACGTAAAACACGTACGTCGGGACTATAAATGGGGCAGTGGCCAATAGCTTTCATCTCTTTATTTATTCTGAGCATGCGTGGCACTTTGTCCGTCGGATTTGTGTACACACGATCGGAATTTCCGACAACGGATTTTGTTGTCGGAAAATTTTATACCCTGCTCTCAAACTTTGTGTGTTGGAAAATCCGATGGAAAATGTGTGATGGAGCCTACACACAGTCGGAATTTCCGACAACAAGGTCCTATCACACATTTTCCGTCGGAAAATCCGACCGTGTGTACGGGGCATTACTCTCATGAGAGTTTACCAGGAAGGGAGGGGGGATGAGTCGTAAGAGGGCCAATGAGAGTTGCAGGGCTGGAGATGTGTCTGTGTAAATCCAGGAAGTGAACAGGCAGGAGCTTCAGCTGCCCACAGTTAAAATGGATGCAGCCAGACTTAGTGGAGGAAGATTTCTGCAGCATATTTGGCAAGTACAGAATAACAATATATATAAAATATATATAAAATAATATGCAAAGTGGTTGGAGGGAATCTTCAGGATGGCAAAGATGTTTTTATTACAAATTATCTGAGCAGACTACAGTTCCTCTTTAATGAGGAAGGTCATGCAAGCTTAGGGTTGTGAGTAACTATAACATGTATGCACTCTACTTCTAGTAACATTCTGTCAAAGGGGAGATATAGAGAGAGAATTGTAATCTCAGGCCACCCAGATGAAAGTGCTTAAAAAAGAGGAACATAAACAGAGAACCCAATGGTCTAGTTAGAGAAAAAGAAAAAGTAGGGGAATACAGGACCAGAAAATTTGTGAGGCATACAGGAGTGTGGCACACAATACCCAGCGCGAGAAGGGACCAAGGGGAAGGTTCAGAGAAAGGAATAAATGGGATCAAGTACCACCAGCCGAATGTTTGATTTAACTAATTGGAAAAGGAATAGTCATCCCAATAATACCAGGTTTGGGGCATTGTTCTTCACTACATTTCAATGTACTGGTTAAATCCTTCATATGGCAGATGTCCTCCACCCAGAGCACTCATTGTTGTATGGGGAGGTAGCAGATTTCCAATGTGCAGGTATGTGCAGCATTGATCAAATGATGCACCACAGACTTTTTGTATGACTTTCAAGGACTGTTTGAAACCACCCAATCAGTAAACTTTTGAATAATATTTGGCACCTGTGTCCAAAAGGCTCACACAACCAGACAAGTCCAAAAATATGGAGCAAACTGGCAGGTGCCCACATCTCCAACACTCCTTGGCCGGTAGAACGGTAGATCGCATTTAGTTGAGTAACAATTTTGTATCCTGATATTGATTGCTTCTAGATAACTTGTAAGACAGAGTAAGTATTTTTGATTGTTCAGTCGGGGTCAAGGCAATTTGGAGAGCTCCTTATTATATGTTTATTATGCCAATAGCCCATCAGACTATTTTTCATCTTTGTATGATTTAAGGTGGCCATAGATGGACCGAATCTTGACTGATTCAGCAGTAACCAGCCGAAGTTCCATTAATGGGCAGGGTCGTTGTACTGAAGACAATGCATCGATCGACTTTAGTACAACCAGGATTTTTTTTGCATGTAATTACTGACGGTGACTATAGCCGCCAGGAGAAATCATTGTGCTCTGCTGGCAGTGAATACAGTAGCGTTGTGGTAGGGATTCCCCTATCAACACTGACTTGCAGGAAAGAAAAGCGCATCATTGATGGTATGCCTTACTATTCTGAATTCTTCACAAAGGGCATTCATCCTTGGCAAACAGTCATATAAATGGACTAATGCATCAGATAAATAGTGCTGCGCTGTCCTGTTAAATCATAAAAATTCACAAAAACTAATATAGTGCAAGAAAATACAAACAATAATGAATATAAGCTCTTATCATATTATATTCACTATTTGTATTTTTTTGCAAATACTTATGATTTAAAGGGACAGCGCAACACTATTTATTTTTCCATGTGTAAGAAATATGTATTTCAATATCTGGGAGTGCCACTGTTCAAATATTTACACAATGGTCACATTGAATTTATAACATTCATCGAATGTTTAGAGTATATCATTCACTACTTGATTCATCCACACTGATTCAATTTCTAGGTTTGACACAGAGCACAAATTATTATTATCAGATAAGCATGCCTGTATTACCCCTCTGATCAACCCTGTTCTTCTACAGATTTCCCAAGAAGGTACTCCATACAAATTCTGCTTGTTGCCAAACTTTTCAATGTGGCAGAGGGAGGGTGACGGTTATCTTATCTGTGCATGAATAGCCTATTGCAGCCATGCTACATTCATATATTTCTTCTGGTATATCTGGAAGCATAATAGCATTTTAGGAAAGAAAAAACACCAAAACACCAACATGAAGTATACACAGAATCAGCAAGAAAACGTTTGCATTGTTGTAGTTCATGTATGCCTTTCAGTGAGTTGCTGTTTAGCCATATGCAGCATGCATGTCTTTTCCTCTAGTTTTCAGAAAATGGACATTTCATTGTTTTTAATGGCCCAGCATGCAAAATGTATACAAACTGAAGGAAAAATAATCAAACTATGAGCAAAATGAAGCTAACTGGAACTGAAACACATGTGAAATACGTGCTTTTTAAAAAGGAAAAAAAGACCTGAAGTGCAAATGGGCCCTAATTATTTTGACTAAAAAGAATGACAATCACAGCGGCATTATATAATGTATGGATTTTTGCTACTTATGTGTTCTTTTTTTAAACAATGCATATCTCTTTGGCATACCTTTAGTCTTCATACAGAAGTTTTTCAATAAAGAAGTCACCATATAAAAGAATGTATCAGATGCCATTATAAAGGGGACCATGCTTGCATCCAAAGCGGCACAATCTTTTATATGGGACCTGTTTGAAAAAGAGCTTCTGATTATAGACATGAGGGAGTTGATTTACTAAAACTGGGGAGTGCAAAATCTGCTGCAGCAGCATGGTAGCCAATAAGCTTATAACTTCAGCTTGTTCAGTAAAAGCTGAATTCTCTTTTTGGACATGTATACATGACTCAAAAAAGTGTCAAAAATAATACTGCGCCAACTAAGATATACAAAGAAGCCAACATAACAATCAGACCAATTGTGAACCAATAAAAATAAAACAATGTGGCGCTAAAAACACGTGATGTTCGTTATTGGGCTAAACCGACCAGAATGTTCATCTGGAGGTCAAAAATGCACAATAAAGTTGTTAATGGAACATAACTCTACTGAATAAGTGTGAACCAAACACAATAAAATATATCAAAATCACATGTGTGTCTGTGAATTAATCTAACGAGCTGAACTTCTAATTGTGCGTAATAAAATCCTAACAGTACAAAGACCATAGGGAAATGTGTATAGACCAATTATTGTGCAAAAAATATATCAATGATATCAACAAAAGAGATGCCTCCATATGATATACACTCCTGTGAATAATATTAAAATCATAACTGAAGTGAATCTGAAAATGAACATATATACAGTGTTCAAAATTGAACTTTTTATCTTTTGAACACTGTATATATGTTCATTTTCAGATTCACTTCAGTTATGATTTTAATATTATTCACAGGTGTGTATATCATATGGAGGCATCTCTTTTGTTGATATCATTGATATATTTTTTGCACAATAATTGGTCTATACACATTTCCCTATGGTCTTTGTACTGTTAGGATTTTATTACGCACAATTAGAAGTTCAGCTCGTTAGATTAATTCACAGACACACATGTGATTTTGATATATTTTATTGTGTTTGGTTCACACTTATTCAGTAGAGTTATGTTCCATTAACAACTTTATTGTGCATTTTTGACCTCCAGATGAACATTCTGGTCGGTTTAGCCCAATAACGAACATCACGTGTTTTTAGCGCCACATTGTTTTATTTTTAATGTATACATGACTGGTCTGTGCAAGTAACTCAGTTTAGAAGGGGTTCTTCCCATGACAACTTTTTAGAAATAGCCTATATTTACATATTTCCAACATGAAAACATTAATAATGTTATATATAAATTACATTAATTATCTCTGGATTGGTAACTTAGATGATTATCATGGTTATTCTGATACTGAAATGCAATATTATTTCTACTAAAAAACACTTGCTGCATCATTAGATACATCATTAGTCATATGTGGGTATTGTTATATAAAACATCTAAGAATGATTTTTTTTCCATTCTACCTCAGAAAAACATTAAAAAAATCTCATAGTGGACAAAAATGTTTGTTCTTTCTGTTTGCACGGAACAATGACAACTGTCCTGCATCCTTTCTGACTTAATATATACCCATCTAAAGTCAATCCCCTTTCTGATTCACTGACAAAAAGCAATCATTTCCGATTCACCTTGTAAAATGCAGCTAAAGGGTTTTCATATGTCATGCTGACATCCCCTATGGCTTTTACTCATTAGATTTTGCTGTATTTCTGTCTATTTTAATCAGAATTTACTTTAGATAAAATCTGCCAAAGATTACACCTTACACATGCTTTTATATAAGCACAGACAATGCCACATATTGTCACCAGACTGAAAGTTCTGATTTGCCATGAAAATTTTCATTACTGCAAAAAAAAGATCTATTCACTTTTCAAATGAACTGCAACAAATAATGGAGTTGATTTATGTAAATGGAAGAAACATTTGATCTTTATTTCCAACAGGCCATGGAATTTATCTGTCATTTGAAACAAAAGGGCTATGTCAAATGATATGTTAAAACTGCAGAAGAGCATGTTGTCTAGAGTAGTCAGAGTTATTTTTTTTCTTTTTATCGATAAAACCTGACTGGCTAAGGAAAATTGTTTTACTTTTGCTCTACTTATCATATTTTAGCCCAAGTAAATTTGATTAGTTGCAGTGCCCCCACTTCTAAACCAATTTTTTTCCACATAAATTCTACACATAAGCTCATTTAAATAGTATTACAATGTATCTGAGTTGACCATAGCAACATTTTTTTTTTGTTCTGGTAAGAAAATTAAATTTTTTTTTTGTTGGCTGCAACGAAGAGAACAGAAATACTTGACATCTTTTGTTACAGTATTCTAAATAAAAACATAGTACAATTAAGTTGTAAAACACAGAAATGCCTTTCTGAAGCAACGCTGCTGAAAAATTGAAATGTAAAAAGAGCGTTGACCTGTATAAAAGAGATTTTATACTTACCTGTTGCTCTTTGCTTTATCTTTTCTCTACTCAAGAATTAGGGTGCCCAGAGAATCATCTCAATCCAACACTTCCAGGAGTGTCTGACTCCTAGTCCCACATTGAATGCTGTGGTTCATTCTGCTGTTCCCTATGTCACTGCATGGTGCAGTAGTAATGTGAGGACCAGTGGATAAAGCTACAGTAAAGTACATCTTTTTTTTACAGGGAATCCTCTTTTCAATTTTTTATTGGGTGATAGGGTTGCTTTGAATCCACCTTCTTCACTAATTTATTTGAGGTCAGGTAGAATAAGTACTCCATTTCATTTATTATAAAATTACCTTGAAAACTGAGCAAAAAAAAGGAACATACAAGAAAGAAACACTGCCAGGACCTGGTTCACCTGCTCTCTTACGTACCATGAGCAGTTGCAACTCAAAAGGTCTCCTTGCAAATGTTATGGCTACACTAATGATTACTTTAATTGGATATATATAGAAAGGTTTACATTTTATTTCAATGTTTTGTAAACAAGTTGACTGTAAGATGTCCATCTTTTAGTCCAAAACTGAAAGACGGTGGATGGTGTTGGGTGTGGCTTGTAAAAAGTGGCCATGGTTAAAACAGTTAATAGGCATGGTTAAACCATGTAACCTAATAGGCATGGATACGGTATTGTGGTTTAGTCATAATAAGCATAGTAAAACAGCCTCATGGATCAATCCAGCTGAATTTTGATCCATGTCACACATAGGTTGGACTTGATAGACTTGTGTCTTTTTTTCAACCTCACCTACTATGTAACTATGTAATATGTGTGGGGACTTTGGATGCACAGAAATTGATCTACTGATCAACCTCTGTACAATTGCTCTGTCAGATGTTCCCCATTCAGTCAGTGCTGCAGGCTATAGACAGCAAGCTAATCAATGTGTTCTGGCAGCAGGGAAGTCTCCCAGCAGTCAGAATACAATAGCTCAGTGGGGAGGAATCGGGTCAATTTTTTTCATTCAACACACTGGTTGAAGGAAAAAAAACTGACCCAAGTATGGCCAGCCTATGGTAGCATAACTGTTCAGTCTCCCCTGGCAAAAGTGCAAATTGTATTCTGTTATTTATCCTATTTCTAATTTGCAAAAAACATAAAAGGAGACAGACAGAGCTAGAATTTAATAATGGCTTATTATGATAAGAGTTAACAGGGGTTAACGAGAACAACTTTAATTGCAGTACATGTTTTCTTTTACACTTGTAGTTTTGCTGGAACTGACAGCATATCCAGATCAAAAGAGTTTTTAAGGCTACAAAGTTTGTAAAGCAAAAACTACAGGCAAGCAATAAATTAATCATCTGATCTCACGCTGCATTTCCCTATTAATAAAATTAATTAAAAAAAACATGATATATCTTGTTGCATCTTAAAAAAATACAAGCATTTTTCAGACCCTGTGATGACATTAGAGGGTCTAATTATGTCAAAAGCTTGCAGACCCAAAGAAGAGGGTGTGTGGTGGTTAACAAGGGTGCCCTATGTGCACTCCAGCTGACTTAAGCCTAGTACACACCACTGACAGCTCAGGTCAGACCTGCTGTAATAACAAACCAATGTTAGTACAGCGATCTCACCTGCTGAGCTGTTGAGTTTTGACAGGGGGAAGGCCCCATTGGCTGAGAGCGCAAATCAGGAACCAGTTGGCAGACCTTTTTCAGTTTTAAATCTTTGACAGAAGCCTTCTACGGGCGTCCCGGGCACAGTATTTACTATATGCGCATTTACTTTCCTACTGTTGTGTGTTTTTGGCTTTACTAAAAAAAGCAGTGCAGCCATCTGGTGAGTGTAGACCCTAAGGGGGAAGCACAAGTGAATTTCACCAATTCATCAGTTGGATATTGCCGCACGATTTTAAAGCACAAGTCACTTTGAACTGGAAAAATTTATATGGACTTATATTTTATGGCACAGCGCGTGGCTTTTGCACATATGCAGTTTTGTTTTACTATGTACTTTAGCACTTTAAGAGCAAATTTGATGGATTAAGGTCACATATGTTGAATGATGTGAGGGGATTGACGGTTTGGAAGTGATAATCATTTTTTACCCAGCACCATTTAAAAGGGACAGTGCATGCAATTTTTTATTGTTATTTTTTTCATTTCATTTGTTTATTTATGTTTTTGTACTTTGCTGCACAGTATATTTTGCACATATGAATTTCTGTTATTTGGACTTTATTGCACTCTATGATCCCATTAGATGAATTAAGGTCATATTTGAGAACAAGAAGTGTGATCAATTTCGTTATTGGTATACACTTTTTTCCATAGATATTATGTTTTAATCCACACTACTACACCATTTTTTTTCTTAGCACTTCATTTACCTCTCTGTATTTATCTTTCATATTCTCCACCTTTAGTGGGGAATGGAGGTAAGGCAGCAGCCATATTCCAGGTCCTAAGCGTGTAATTTAATAGCCATTCACTTGCCTTCAGTACTTCCTGGTTCTCACCACTGCCTCTGAAAGGTCACCAGCAAATACTGACAATAACTAATATTACTGCTCTATTGCACGTTCCCATCCACTATATGATACCATTCAGGACTTGTGATTGTCTAGTCAGACCTGTAGATTTTTAAATCAAAGATCAGAGAAGTGAATAGCAGAGCTTAGCGCATGTTTAGGTAACAGAGAATGCCACACAGGATGGGGATGATGGGGGGAAAGGAATCTTATTTTAGTAACATGTTTGTTTTAAAGAGTAATTCCACTTTTGCAGTCAAATTCGAGAAAACTTCACAATATGTTTGTTATGTGTTCCCATTCACGCAGCATACCTAATTTCTTACCTTTTAGATGTTTCTAAAGTGGCCATAGAAAAAGCGATTTTTTTTTGCAAGCAGAAATTGCAAGAAAGAAAATCAATTGATTGGATTGGAAGTGCAGTCGTTGCAGAAAATAAAAAATAAAAAAACAGCATTTTTGCTTGTACATGATTGGATGATAAAATCAGCAGAGCTTCCCCTCATTTCAGATCTTCCCCTCAGATCTAAAGCGACTGCACTTCCAAGTGCACTTGTATTGCATAGTGGATTTGCCTTTAGTAAATCATCCCCATCGTGTTCTCCCTATAATAACTGCTAGCAACAATCACATGTAAAATGTGATAGGCTAGTTGTACTCAAGTTGATCAATCGATCAACTTGGGTAGATTTAGTCTGCCCATACATGGTTCAAATCTTGGCCAGTCCCTGCTGAACTGGCGGAGATTCACTGGCCGACTTAACCACTTCAGCCCCGGAAGGATTTACCCCCTTCCTGACCAGAGCACTTTTTACAATTTGGCACTGCGTCGCTTTAACTGCTAATTGCGCGGTCATGCAATGCTGTACCCAAACGAAATTTGCGTCCTTTTCTTCCCACAAATAGAGCTTTCTTTTGATGGTATTTGATCACCTCTGCCGTTTTTATTTTTTGCGCTATACACGGAAAAAGACCGAAAATTTTGAAAAAAATTGATATTTTCTACTTTTTGTTCTAAAAAAAATCCAATAAACTCAATTTTAGTCATACATTTAGGCCAAAATGTATTCGGCCACATGTCTTTGGTAAAAAAAATGTCAATAAGTGTATATTTATTGGTTTGCGCAAAAGTTATAGCGCCTACAAACTAGGGTACATTTTCTGGAATTTACACAGCCTTTAATTTATGACTGCCTATGTCGTTTCTTGAGGTGCTAAAATAGCAGGGCAGTACAAAACCCCCACAAATGACCCCATTTTGGAAAGTAGACACCCCAAGGAAATTGCTGAAAGGCATGTTGAGCCCATTGAATATTAATTTTTTTTGTCCCAAGTGATTGAATAATGACAAAAAAAAAAAAAAAATTACAAAAAGTTGTCACTAAATGATATATTGCTCACACAGGCCATGGGCATATGTGGAATTGCACCCCAAAATACATTTAGCTGCTTCTCCTGAGTATGGGGATACCACATGTGTGGGACTTTTTGGTAGCCTAGCCGCGTACGGGGCCCCGAAAACCAATCACTGCCTTCAGGATTTCTAAGGGCGTACATTTTTGATTTTACTCCTCACTACCTATCACAGTTTTGAATGGCATAAACCCCCCCCAAATGACCCCATTTTGGAAAGTAGACACCCCAAGCTATTTGCTTTGAGGCATGTTGAGTCCATGGAATGTTTTATATTTTGACACAAGTTGCGGGAAAGTGACAAATTTTTTTTTTTTTTTTTGCACAAAGTTGTCACTTAATGATATATTGCTCACACAGGCCATGGGCATATGTGGAATTGCACCCCAAAATACATTTAGCTGCTTCTCCTGAGTATGGGGATACCACATGTGTGGGACTTTTTAGGAGCCTAGCTGCGTACGGGGCCCCGAAAACCAATCACCGCCTTCAGGATTTCTAAGGGCGTGAATTTTTGATTTCACTCTTCACTGCCTATCACAGTTTCGGAGGCCATGGAATGCCCAGGTGGCACAAACACCCCCCAAATGACCCCATTTTGGAAAGTAGACACCCCAAGCTATTTGCTGAGAGGCATGGTGAGTATTTTGCAGCTCTTATTTGTTTTTGAAAATAAAGAAAGACAAGAAAAAATTTTTTTTTTTTCTTTTTTCAATTTTCAAAACTTTGTGACAAAAAGTGAGGTCTGCAAAATACTCACTATACCTCTCAGCAAATAGCTTGGGATGTCTATTTTCCAAAATGGGGTCATTTGGGGTTTTTTTTTGCCACCTGGGCATTCCATGGCCTCCGAAACTGTGATAGGCAGTGAAGAGTGAAATCAAAAATTTACGCCCTTAGAAAGCCTGAAGGCGGTGCTTGGTTTTCGGGGTCCCGTGCGCGGCTAGGCTCCCAAAAAGTCCCACACATGTGGTATCCCCGTACTCAGGAGAAGCAACAGAATGTATTTTGGGGTGTAATTTTACATATTCCCATGGCATGTTTGAGCAATATATCATTTAGTGACAACTTTGTGCAAAAAAAAGAAAAAAAAAAAAAAATTGTCTCTTTCCCGCAACTTGTGTCACAATATAAAATATTCCATGGACTCGACATGCCTCTCAGCAAATAGTTTGGGGTGTCTACTTTCCAAAATGGGGTCATTTGGGGGGGTTTTGAACTGTCCTGGCATTTTATGCACAACATTTAGAAGCTTATGTCACACATAACCCACTCTTCTAACCACTTGAATACAAAGCCCTTTCTGACAATTTTTGATTACATGAAATTATTTTTTTTTGCAAGAAAATTACTTTGAACCCCCACACATTATATATTTTTTTAAAGCAAATGCCCTACAGATTAAAATGGTGGGTGTTTTATTTTTTTTTCACACAGTATTTGCGCAGCGATTTTTCAAACGCATTTTTTGGGGAAAAAACACACTTTTTAAAATTTTAATGCACTAAAACACACTATATTGCCCAAATGTTTGATGAAATAAAAAAGATGATCTTAGGCCGAGTACATGGATACCAAACATGACATGCTTTAAAATTGCGCACAAACGTGCAGTGGCGACAAACTAAATACATTTTTAAAAGCCTTTAAAAGCCTTTACAGGTTACCACTTTAGATTTTCAGAGGAGGTCTACTGCTAAAATTACTGCCCTCGATCTGACCTTCGCGGTGATACCTCACATGCATGGTGCAATTGCTGTTTACATTTGACGCCAGACCGACGCTTGCGTTCGCCTTAGCACGAGAGCAGGGGGGACAGGGGTGCTTTTTTTTTTTTTTTTCTTTATTTTTTTTTGCTTTTTTATCTTATTTTTAAACTGTTCCTTTCATATTTTTTTTTAAATCATTTTTATTGTTATCTCAGGGAATGTAAATATCCCCTATCATAGCAATAGGTGGTGACAGGTACTCTTTTTTGAAAAAATTGGGGTCTATTAGACCCTAGATTTCTCCTCTGCCCTCAAAGCATCTGACCACACCAAGATCGGTGTGATAAAATGCTTTCCCAATTTCCCAATGGCACTGTTTACATCCGGCAAAATCTAAGTCATAAAATGCTCGTAGCTTCCGGTTTCTTAGGCCATAGAGATGTTTGGAGCCACTCTGGTCTCTGATCAGCTCTATGGTCAGCTGGCTGAATCACCGGCTGCATTCTCAGGTTCCCTGTTGAGACAGGAGAGCCAGAGAAAAACACGGAAGACGGTGGGGGGGGGGCATTCCCTCCCACTGCTTGTAAAAGCAGTCTAGAGGCTAATTAGCCGCTAAGATTGCTTTTACATGAAAGCCGACCGCTGGCTGAAAAGAATGATACCAAGATGATACCTAAACCTGCAGGCATCATTCTGGTATAACCACTCAAAGTCGTGAATGGCGTACCTGAAGACAAAAAAATGGTTAACAATAAAGCACAGTAAACGGTAAAGTATAAAAAATTGCAGACCTGAAAAACAAACATGATAAAACATAACAATAAAACATTGCAGAATAGAATACAGTAAAAAAGAGCAGAACAATAGAGAGAGAATAGAGAGAGAGAGAACAATAAAACGACAACTATTTTTTTTATTTTATATTTTTGTATGTGTTTTTTTTTTTGTTTTTTTTTTTTTTTTACACTTTTTTTTGTAACTAACTTTTATAACTGTAACCGGTTCCAGGTTCGGGTCTCTCAAAATGCGATGGCATCTTGGGAGACCCTGTGAAAGTGTGCCTAGCCTGTGCAATGCTGTACCCTACGCTAATACTCAACTAGTGAATGGTAGTGTTCAAAACATTCACCAATGCAAAGACCAGGATTGTCAGGACAGGAGGGACAATAATAGCGGGTGTCACGCCTATATCCGCGCTTGCTGCAGACACAACATCTTTTTTGGGGGGGTTCGTTGGGTAGGGGTACTCGGGAGGACATAAAGAAAATGCCTCTCATGCAGCCGACTGCATTTGGTTGGGGATGTGAATGGGGGAAGTACGGGCGCTGCAGAAGTGGTGGGTTCCCAATTAGGATTGGCAAATGCAGCAGGAAGGGCATTATGGGCACGACGGGCCTGTGTTTGTCTTTTTGGTGGCAGCGGGACACTACTTGTGCTTGCCACCTCACCAGCCTGAACTGCATTTATGGGACTCGCCACGTCACCAAGTGTTACTGCAGTGCTGGTTTGACTATGACCGGGGTGTACTAGGCCGCTGGTGCTTGCCAGTTCCCCAAAACGCTACCAAAAAAACTGTTAGCGATCGCAGGGATCAGGCCTGACTCTGCGAACGCTGCAGTTATGCGTGTAGTGTTTTGCAAGTGACAGTGATCGATCGATACTGTACTTGGGTGGGCTGGGCTGGGCCGGGCGGAGGGGCAAAACGCAGGTGCTAGCAGGTATCTGGGCTGATCCCACTAACACTGCGTTTTTGGGAACCCTAAACTGCTGGGGACGCTAGTATAGATCTGATCGGATCAGGTATTGATCTGATCAGATACTATACCACTAAGGGAGGTGTACGGTGCGTGCGTGGGTGTTAGTGCGACTGGCGCTAACCTGACGCTGCCTGGGGCTGGTGCTTGCCAGTTCACCAAAACGCTACCAAAAAAACTGTTAGCGATCGCAGGGATCAGGCCTGACTCTGCGAACGCTGCAGTTATGCGTTTAGCGTTTTGTAAGTGACAGTGATCGATCGATACTGCACTTGGGTGGGCTGGGCTGGGTCGGGCGGAGGGGCAAAACGCAGGTGCTAGCGGGTATCTGGGCTGATCCCGCTAACACTGCATTTTTGGGAACCCTAAACTGCTGGGGACGCTAGTATAGATCTGATCGGATCAGATATTGATCCGTTCAGATACTATACCACTAAGGGAGGCATATGCTGCGTGCGTGGGTGTTAGCGGTACTGGCGCTAATCTGACGCTGCCTGGGGCGACGCATATCACCGCCGGGCGATCAGGGGGCTAAACCTTTATTCGGTAATAAACGGCGGGTGCCCTGACACTATGAAAAATAAACGAACTAACCAGCGTCACCCGTAACGGTTATACGGTGATCAGTGGTGAAAGGGTTAACTAGGGGGCAACCAAGGGGTTAAAACATTTATTAGATAGTATATGGGGGTCCCTGTCGCTATAAAATGCTGACGGCGAACCTAAATATTTACGTTCCTAACTAGCGTCACCAGCGACACTAATACAGCGATCAGAAAAATGATCGCTTAGTGACACTGGTGACAGGGGGTGATCAAGAGGTTAAAACTTTATTAGGGGGGGTTAGGGGGGTACCCTAGACCTAAAGGGGGGTAACACTCACTGTCCTACCACAGTAACTGTCACTAACTGACACCCTGCAGTAATCAGAAAAGAAAAAAAAAAATACTGCTTGGTGTCAGTGTTACAGGGAGGGGGGGGTGATTGGGGGGGGATCAGGGGGCGATCGGGGGGGGATCGGGGGTGTTTTGTGTGCCTGGCATGTTCTACTGTGTGTGTGTGTGTGTGTGTTGGTGCACTTACATGTCTTCTCTCCTCGGCGGTAGAACGGAAACTGCCGAGCCAAGGAGAGATGACATCACATCCTCTGCCTGTGTGTACTATACACAGGCAGGGGATGTTCCTCATTGGCTGGGAGCGATCGCGAGGGGGGGCCACGATCGGATGGTCTCCCCCTCGTCTCTCATCGCTCCTAGCCAAATGCCGACCGCCGCTGGCACCGGGGGGGGGGGTCCGATAGGACCCCCCGCCCACGGGAAGGCAATCACGTATGGGTACGTGATTTTGCCTGCCCGTGCCATTCTGCTCACGTATATATGCGTGAGGCGGTCGGCAAGTGGTTAGGCAGTGTCATAGCTGATTCTAGGCATTTCTGACTGGCCTTACAGTGTCTTTGTTCCCACACTGACTAAACTATACTTCAATAGCATACAATGTAGGAGGGTGGTTTCTAAATGTTTAATCCTTTGTTAGCACAAGGCAAATGGACTGTGCACTTTGCAAAGTGCAGTTACACTCTGCAAGAGCATTTGCTTCAGACCTTAGTAAATGAGCTGACTTCCATCATCCAATCATCTGCAAGCAAAAATGCTGTTTTTTTTATTTCCCTTGCATGTGATTGGGTACTCTTTGCAAAGTAAAGCTTTAAATCATTTACTAAGCTCTGAAGCAACTGCACTTTGCAAAGTGCACAGTCTATTTGTCTTTATTAAATCAGTCCCATAGTGTTCAAATCCAGTTTACAGCTGATAATGAAGAAGTGTGAACACAGTACAGACGGGGTTAAAAATTACTGTACAACCCCATCCTAAACATTACAAAGCAAGGAGAGCATGTAATATTTTTTTGGCAATGAAAAACATTTAAAAAGGTAATCATCATTGTTTAAAATGATGTTATGTTATTGGAAACATTTAACAAATGTAGAGTAGGTGTTATCCCAATCTGGCTGTAAAAGTGGAAATACACTTTAAGAAGGCAGCTTTAGCACTGTAGCCATATAATGTTCCTTTTTATAATTTGCAATGTAAAAACATTGAAAATGCTCCCAGAAAGAAAACATATGCAGCAACAATGTGTTTAAAATGATTGTTTCAATTTAAAGCTGCTGTTTGGTGGTCCATAATCTACCCAATGGAGCTGTTAGAATATTTATAAAGTGTGTAGCTTTGCTGGTTAGATTTTTTACCAAGTGGTGGCTGGTCTCCTGAGCAAATGAAAATGGGCTACATGGTTTTACTGCAGAAACTGATCAATGATTTGAATGCCTGTCTCTGTTCCCAGTACAGATTACAACACGAGAGAGAGAGAGAGAGAGAGAGATTTTTGGTCTGAAATGACCCAGATTGGCTCTCTCATCACGCATGCATGTTAGATCACTGGGAAAATATGTCAGCAGTATTTCTGTGTGTATGAACCAGTGATTTGTACATTGCAGCAGCTAGTTTCGATCAGCAAGAGAGAAAGCAATGCCACTTTATCTGCCTCTTGACCCATTAATGGTGAGCTGTTTCTCTTCTTTATGTGCAGGTGGGAGGATAGCGTTAAAGCAGTAAATACTTTCATAATCAAATTACACCAGTTCAGAATTGCTAATTTGCAAAAACCCATAACTACCTATCACCTATAAGCATTTATGTGTTTGTTATTATTTAGCCAATGGAAGCAAATGCCTGTTTAACATAGCTTAACATAAATGCATAAGTTTGAACAAATATCTAGTGACACTGGCTCTGATTTCAGTCGAATTTTTACAATACATAATTTAAAGTCAAACTTTGAGTATTGAAAAAAATATATGCTTTATTGCACTAATATTCATATTTGTTCATTTTAAGTCCTGAATACTCAGGGAAAAACAACTCAGTTGTATTTGTCTAAACACTGTCTTGTACGTTTCAGTAGTGCTTGCTCCAGTAATGGAGAATGGTCAGCAGAAGCTGTTCTTTGTACAGCAAGCCAGTCTTGTTGCCACCCCACATATAATGATATCATCACACCAATGCCCTTGGATAGAACCTTTTTCACAGCACATGGGCAGTATTTATGTCACCAGAAAGTCTACCCTTCAACAATGCACTACTCAAGAGAGGAGAACATATAGACTTATGTTCAACAAGGTGTTTGTAACCTCATGGATTTCTTTTATTTACTATTTACATTTTTACTGAGTATATATCGACGAGTAACCATTGCTATACTTCTGATGCTCTGCAGTTGGACATTCGTGTCTCTGGTTCTGCAGCTGCAGAGTTGTTTGTAACCCCTTTGTCCACTTCTCCTCTCCTCTTGCTGAATCACAGAAGGATTTGCAATTTGTGAACATATCCACAAGATACTACATATTCTATGAATGGATAGCGGAGTGGAGGGGCAGGCAGAGGGGCTTTTATGTGGCAGAGCACATCTCTCCTGTCAGAGCGCTGGGAGTGTTGTGATAGCTCTACTCCTGGCACTCAATAAAAATGTATATAGTAAATAAAAAAGAAAAGTCAATGAGGTGACATACACTTTGCTGGACCAGCATATTTTGAAAAGTGCGATAATTCCCAGAGTTCCAGTTTAAGGGGTACCTATCACATACCTGAGAAATTCAAACTTATCATATACTGACAAAAATGCATAAGCAGAGGTTACCTTCAAAGGAAACTGCATGTCAAAACAACCTGTAGATCCAGATGCACAAGCAGCTGCAATGTTATGCAAATCTTGACTCTTTTTGTAAAAGTTCAGGTTAGCTCAGCCCTTACTATACATGAAACAATAGGATGCTGGATAGTGTGGGTCTAAGCTCAATTTTATTTCTTTCAGAGTCTTTCTATAATTAATCTTCCTTTTTTTCTGGATCTAGTGATCATTTTGACATCCAGTTTTCACTAAAGGTAACCTTTGCTTATGTATATTTTTTATTTACTTCACAAATTTGTGTGTCATCCTTGCGCAGGGGCCATGCTAATCTCGTTGTTTATATTTTTTTGAATTGCTCACATTGGGACAGGTTGACTTTATTGTTTGTAATTGTTACATGATTCATTTGTGCAAATTATACAGATATACATATCAAAGGGAATAAGTCGTAATCAATAAGTATTTTAGTAAATAAAATAAACTAACAATTAGAGTCAGCTTATCTGATAATTATATGATTGAAACAAGAGTACATTTCCCATTTGCATTCCCTGGAGTAGCCCCTGAGGCAGCACTAATGCCGCGTACACACGAGCGGACTTTACGGCATACTTTGTCTGGCGGACTTTTTGACTGACTTTACGACGGACTTTCCGAATGAACTACACACGATCACACTAAAGTCAGACGGATTCGAACGTGATGACGTACGACCGGACTAAAACAAGGAAGTTCATAGCCAGTAGCCAATAGCTGCCCTAGCATCGGTTTTTATCCGTCGGACTAGCATACAGATGAGCGGACTTTTCGACCGGACTCGAGTCCGTTGGACAGATTTGAAACATGTTTCAAATCTAAGTCCGTCAAACTTTTGAGAAAAAAAAGTCCCCTGCAGCCCACACACGATCGAATTGTCCGACAGACTCAGGTTCACCAGACGAAGTATGCCGTAAAGTCCGATCGTGTGTACGTGGCATAAGAAACAGCACTTGCACTTGCTGTGTGTAGTCTCTGATAGTTTGATAAAAGTTTCAATAATACTACAAAAAAAAAATCACATAGCATTAAAGCTGACTATATATTTGCTTTTGGCGCAAAAAATAGGCATACAAATTAGATTTATATGAAGCTTATGGTGTTTGCAATTTCCCAGCAATGGGCATATGCTGTTTGACATAAGAGTGGCATTACTTTAATTATTCAGGACTTACAAGCAATGCTAGTTCACTAGAAAAAAAGACACCATCAAAATCAAATTCATTTTTTTCTGCTTAATGGATCCTTAGAGAATTCTGTCCGCTATAGAAAACATTGTGCAGTGGGACACGTTTGGATGGGCTCTTGTTCTCTGTTAAAACCCCATCCATCTGTCCCTGTTGTAACTTAATCAGACACGTTAAAATCACTCATGTGGCTTCCAGAGAACAATTCCTTTGAAAACTGCTCTGTCTTCTGGCTTGTTATAAATAGACTTGTGGCTAACGTACATGCGTAGAGGTAGGAGCTAAAAGGAAGAGGGTGAGGGTGACCTTATGTGCAGGAGCTATAAAAAGAAATTATATTTCAGCAGAACCAAATCCTTAGATAATCCAAGGGAATCCCTATTGTTACAGTGGACTCTGGCTAAAACCCTAGTAGCTCCTCTCTGTCAAAAACAAGATGTAACAACCCCACTAGTGAAGCTGCATGCCGTACATTAATATACTACAGTGCTGGTCTTGTC
Source organism: Aquarana catesbeiana (assembly GCF_042186555.1). Lineage (NCBI taxonomy): Eukaryota > Metazoa > Chordata > Amphibia > Anura > Ranidae > Aquarana > Aquarana catesbeiana. The sequence goes on along the minus strand of NC_133328.1, from coordinate 300,817,281 downwards.
TTTCACAATGTTGACTTGATGGTAACTAATAGACACCATTTGTTTCTTTTTTTAACTGTGAAAAGACCAGCAGCAGTTTTAAACCATACCATTATAAACCACTTGCTTATTGGGCACTTAAACCCCCCTCCTACCCAGACCAATTTTTATCTTTCAGCGCTGTCACACTTTGAGTGACAATTGCGCAGTCATGCAACACTGTACTCAAATGAAATTTTTATAATTTTTTTTCCACACAAATAGAGCTTTCTTTTGGTGGTATTTAATCACCACCTGGGTTTTTATTTTTTGCTAAACAAACAAAAAAAGACCGAAATTTTTGAAAAAAAAAAAAAACATGTTTCATTGTTTGTTATAAAATTTTGCAGACAGGTAATTTTTCTCTTTCATTGATATTTACTGATGAGCCTGCACTGATAGGCACTGATAGGCGGCAATGATGGGCCCTGATGGGCTGCACTGATAGGCACAGATAAGGTAACACTGATAGGCACTGATAAGACGGCACTTATGGGCACTGATAAGACGGCACTGATGAGGTGGCACTGATGCATGTCACTGATGGGTGGCACTGATGGGTGGCACTGATGGGCACTGATAGATGTCACTGATGGCACTGATGGGCACTGGTACGTGGCACTGGTAGGTGGCATTAATGGGCACTGGTAGGTGGCATTGATAGGCAGCACTGGTGATGAGGCACTGATTGGTGACATTTATAGGTGACACTGTGGTCACTGATAGGTGACACTGTGGGCACTGATGGGTGGTACTGTGGGCACTGGTAGGTGGCACTGTTCTGCACTGGTAGGTGGCACTGGCAGGTGGCACAGGTGAGCACAGATGACTTTGCAGAGGCTCTCCATGATCGGGACTGATGTCCCTCTCACAGTCGCCGAAAAAATAGCCGATTACTGGCTCTGTTTACATCACACGATCAGCTGTCATTGGCTGATCACAGAGCGCGCCACTTGCACCTTACAGGGGGCATGCAGGCCGATCGAGCATGGGAGGATGTCTATTGACGCCCTCCCAGCAAAGTAGGTCCACACTGTAGCCGTCATTCGGCTAAAGAGCGGACGGGAAGAGGTTAATATATTATCAAAGGCAAAAAAGCACATAAGCTGCTTGTCCATTGTCATGAATTGTATATCCATTATTTATATTATAAAGTAGAGGCAGACAACCAGACAGTTAAATAATTCAGTTCAATATTTAAAAGTGTTCTCTTTAACCAAAAATGTTCACAGTTTTCTAGTTTCCTTCACAGTTTTTCTGCTTTTACCTGCTACGTCCATGCTGCAAATATTTTTGTAGCGGAGTGTAGGAAGATGCAGAAGGCTAATGTTATTGATGTCAACATGTGCTGTCATTCTTTACATGCCACTAGATGCCCCCACACTTCCAATAATTAGGTGTAGTGGGATGGAAGTGGCAAGTCCCGCCCAGATGGGACATTAAAACTGTTTTCCTAAAACAGTTATATTCAAGGCATGCCATGAATGAGAACTGTCACTGTTGCTTAAGCTCTAAAACAGACTTTCAAGTCATCAAATAGCTGGTTTCATCACTGATCACATGTGCAGCACCATGGTAAATGCTGGTCAGTCAGAGGCTAAGTTGGCAGCTTCCTTGGCTATAAAGGATAGGAGGGCTTAGTTCAAATTTAAGCACAGGTGGGTGAAGTCATAGGGGTTTTATGCAGGAAAGTGGTGCAACAAAGGAAACATGAGAGAAAACGCTTTCTTCTTATGCTTGAACTATGCACTCCCCTTCAGGAGAAGTGTTTGGACTACTCCACTATAGGGAGGGGAAGGGGAAAGCTGAACTGTACCCCTAAGTTGACAACAGTTTGGGCCAGAAGAACTATGCAAATGTGTGGATGTGGGTGTATCCATTAGAGCTTAGCTTTTTGAAATGTTACAAGAATATGTTCATCAGAAGTAACTGACAAGCAACAGATGCCTCTGTAGATGTTGGAAATGTACACTAAAACATTCATCCTTTTAATATGCATTTCTGGCCAGGACTGTTGTTATTTACATAGAGGGTGAGGTACTCTTGAAGATGGACCTGTAGTTGGTGATAGAGGGACTTGTGTCTGCTAAAGAGGGAAAGCTCACTAGTGGGACTGCATCATGGATAAGTCATGCTATTCCTTGCCCAGAGGTCCCAAGGGGGTGTTATCTATACACTCAGCCTCTTATCATAAGCAGAAACTCTGGGAAGCCCCATGAAAAAAAAAATCACAGTGGTGCCACATTGTCTGCCCTGAGTCAAAGATTGAGGGGTTAAATCCCCATGTGGTTAAGCTGCATTACATTTTGGCTTTTCTGTTCCACTATAATAGTGTTCCACCAACTTCAGGAACATAAACAAAGGAAAAGTGAGGGCCCTCATATTACATGTTGAGGACCTTCATGCTGTAGCAAGATACAGTTACTGAATTCACCTTTGATAAATGTGTACAATGTATTCATACCCCTCCTAAGCACCTTTTCTCTAGAGTGTATAACTGTATTTCTATGTAATTGATCCTTATAGCTGAGGTCCTCCACAATCTTGATTAATTTTGTTGTCCTTCGCTGAACTCTTTTGGGATCAACAACATCTTTCCTGAGGGCTGGTGACCAAAACTGAACTGCATATTCAAGATATAGCCAAACCAGTGTTTTGTAAATGGGTAGAATTATTGATTTATCTCTTGAGTGTATGCCTTTTATAATGCATGACAGTATTTTGCTAGCTTTGTTAGCTGTGACTTTGCATTGCAAGCTATTGCTAAGTCTGTGATCTACAAGCACATCCAGGTCTTTTTTCATCCCGGGGGGATGCCCCTAATGTGCATTATGCATGTGTATTTTTGGCACTTGAGTGCATAACTTTACATTTATCAATGTTGAACTTGATCTGCTATTTTGTCAAGGTCTTCCTGTAATGATGCTACAACCCGTGACAACATTATTTCTCTGCATAATTTGGTATCATCAGCAAACACTGAAATTGAGCTCTTAATTGCAACCCCTATTTTATTAAAAAATAAATTGAACAGCGTTGGCCCCAATACAGAACCCTGGGGCACACCACTAACAACTTCAGACTGTTCAGAGAATTAGTCATTTATCACTACTCTCTGGATTTTTTTTTTATGAAATCAGTTTCCTATCCATATACATACAATTTAATTAACTCCAACAGACCTTATTTTACATAACAAACATATATGAGCTACAGTATCAAATGTCTTAGAAAATACTTTTAGATAAAAGTTGTGACCCCCCCCCCCCTTTAAATTTGGAATTTACCTGACAAAATAATTTTACTATAGTATAACTAAAGGAAAAACTTTTTTTAAGTTTTGGATAGAGTAGAAAGGGATTAGAACACCTATTGGGTTTTTATTGCTGTGTCCCGGTTAATTTCTCTGTTTGTCTTGTTTCCCATTATCATTGAAAGTCAAAGTAAAAGAAAATCACAAATTTTGAGTTGTTCCGAGAAAAGTAATAGCAGGGAAATCTTCCAATGGGGAAACTAGTTCTGGTGACCTGGGGATCCCCAAGAAATTCCCTACATTTTCAGGGATTTCCTCCCACTTCTTCCTGTTTGGCTATGGGACAGGAAGTAAAAAGAATTCTCCACAATGGGACACAGATTGGGGGAAAAAAACTGACAGGGGTTATAACCCTCCCTTACTCTATCCAAAATGGAAAAAAAAACATTTTTCCTATAGTTCTACTTTATTATCAATTTGCCAAAATAAATAAATGTTACATGAATCAAGGAACAAAGCAAGAGTAATTATTTAACTACACTATGCAACAAACAAAAAAATTGCAGACAAGTATATTCTACATAGATATATTGATTAAAAAGCATGGGTACGAAATCAAAATGAAAAACAATACACAGTATAGTACAAATACAACAGACTGCAATGGGTGTAAAACGCTAAGCACAAAAGGATTATTATCCTTTGGGAAACAAAATATATATGAAACCCTGCGAGCCACTTACGGATAAATGCCTACAAAATAATAAGTGAACAGTGGAGACCAGCTGCAAACACTCAGTCACGTTCCATATTCGTGCAAAGTATTAAAATAAAAAAACAATGTGTCTGCGCTAGAAAAAATCGCTGCACTCAAAGTGCAGTACCCCTAGGTGCTAAAGTATAAAGTGCACAGTGCTATGTGAAACACAGCAAGTGAGTGATCAAACAAAACAACATATCCATTAAAATATCAAAATAAAATACAAGAGGATATAACAAACAGTGAATAAATGAAGTCCAAAAACGTGTATATCCAATGATATAAAAGTGCCCAAATAAATTAGTCCAAAAATTTGGTGAATTTCACATATCCTATCTTCCAAACTGTGCCACCAAAAAACATGCTGTGGTGTCTTCCAGCCGCCCCCACAGGTGTATATGCTCACCTTCCTGTGTGTGACACAGCGATTAGACTATGTCAAACAAAGCCTTGGAGCCACTCCTGTGCTCATTAGGAACCAGCTGTGCAGACTTCCAATGTTCTCAAGTGGAGATGGTTTATGCAAGAGAAAAAAACTCCATAGCGCAATATGTAGGTATAAAGGATTTTAAAATAATCAGCTCCCCTCACATATATGTGCATGCGTAAAACTACCCCTAAGTGCTAAAGTATAAAGTGCACAGTGCTATGTGAAACACAGCAAGTGAGTGATCAAACAAAACAACATATCAATTAAAATATCAAAATAAAATACAAGAGGATATAACAAACAGTGAATAAATGAAGTCCAAAAACGTGTATATCCAATGATATAAAAGTGCCCAAATAAATTAGTCCAAAAATTTGGTGAATTTCACATATCCTATCTTCCAAACTGTGCCACCAAAAAACATGCTGTGGTGTCTTCCAGCCGCCCCCACAGGTGTATATGCTCACCTTCCTGTGTGTGACACAGCGATTAGACTATGTCAAACAAAGCCTTGGAGCCACTCCTGTGCTCATTAGGAACCAGCTGTGCAGACTTCCAATGTTCTCAAGTGGAGATGGTTTATGCAAGAGAAAAAAACTCCATAGCGCAATATGTAGGTATAAAGGATTTTAATCAAATAATCAGCTCCCCTCACTGGGGTACTCACATATTGTGGGTGCGTGAGTGCACCATCCTTAACAAGCATAAAACGGTCAATCTCTCGGTGTGGTGTGCGGTGCGGCGTGTGTAACGAAAATCTCCTGCTCTCTCTCTGCTGACAGCTCCGTCCAGGCCCCTCCCCTACGCGTGTTCGGCACCGGGACCACGTGCCTTCTTCAGGGGGAATCTAAATTATGGGTTGCCTTATCTTTACAATTTTGGCCTTTTAGTCCCCTTGCAGATGATTGTGGTGTGAAAGTCACACCACAATCATCTGCAAGGGGACTAAAAGGCCAAAATTGTAAAGATAAGGCAACCCATAATTTAGATTCCCCCTGAAGAAGGCACGTGGTCCCGGTGCCGAACACGCGTAGGGGAGGGGCCTGGACGGAGCTGTCAGCAGAGAGAGAGCAGGAGATTTTCGTTACACACGCCGCACCGCACACCACACCGAGAGATTGACCGTTTTATGCTTGTTAAGGATGGTGCACTCACGCACCCACAATATGTGAGTACCCCAGTGAGGGGAGCTGATTATTTGATTAAAATCCTTTATACCTACATATTGCGCTATGGAGTTTTTTTCTCTTGCATAAACCATCTCCACTTGAGAACATTGGAAGTCTGCACAGCTGGTTCCTAATGAGCACAGGAGTGGCTCCAAGGCTTTGTTTGACATAGTCTAATCGCTGTGTCACACACAGGAAGGTGAGCATATACACCTGTGGGGGCGGCTGGAAGACACCACAGCATGTTTTTTGGTGGCACAGTTTGGAAGATAGGATATGTGAAATTCACCAAATTTTTGGACTAATTTATTTGGGCACTTTTATATCATTGGATATACACGTTTTTGGACTTCATTTATTCACTGTTTGTTATATCCTCTTGTATTTTATTTTGATATTTTAATTGATATGTTGTTTTGTTTGATCACTCACTTGCTGTGTTTCACATAGCACTGTGCACTTTATACTTTAGCACTTAGGGGTAGTTTTACGCATGCACATATATGTGAGGGGAGCTGATTATTTTAAAATCCTTTATACCTACATATTGCGCTATGGAGTTTTTTTCTCTTGCATAAACCATCTCCACTTGAGAACATTGGAAGTCTGCACAGCTGGTTCCTAATGAGCACAGGAGTGGCTCCAAGGCTTTGTTTGACATAGTCTAATCGCTGTGTCACACACAGGAAGGTGAGCATATACACCTGTGGGGGCGGCTGGAAGACACCACAGCATGTTTTTTGGTGGCACAGTTTGGAAGATAGGATATGTGAAATTCACCAAATTTTTGGACTAATTTATTTGGGCACTTTTATATCATTGGATATACACGTTTTTGGACTTCATTTATTCACTGTTTGTTATATCCTCTTGTATTTTATTTTGATATTTTAATGGATATGTTGTTTTGTTTGATCACTCACTTGCTGTGTTTCACATAGCACTGTGCACTTTATACTTTAGCACCTAGGGGTACTGCACTTTGAGTGCAGCGATTTTTTCTAGCGCAGACACATTGTTTTTTTATTTTGATTATTATCCTTTAGTTGGTGTTATATGATGTTAAACTCTTGCCCTAACACTCCAGATTTCTAGACACAAGAATCATATGTTCTCTGATTTGCTGTGCCCTGTTAATTAAAAGCCAAAGCTTAAGATGGGGTTAATTTGCAATGAAAGGTTATCATTAGTTGAAAGGTATTGAATAAAATATGTATAGCTCCCACTGTACAGATTCCTGGCAGATGTGCCATGAAGATGCTTAAATGACTTAAATAAAAAATTACCATTTGAAAAGAGGTAGCAATCTTATGTCAGTAGCTTACAATGCCTAAAAATAGACTAATCTGCTTAAATATTAATGTACATTTTTCTGATACTTAGAAATGTTTTGCCAGGCTTACATAACATAACTGTGGTTTTAAAATTAATGTGTATGTGTGTCTTTGTGTGTATAGCGGGGTATACATAGCTAGGAGGATCAGACAGCCAACAGCATAGGCAGACTGTACAGTACATACATGTTACCTGTACAGTATATTCCTTCTTATAGTGCTATCTGAAGCCATTCTGAAGTTTGTATGCAAATAGCAATTTTCTGATTGTTGCTAGTTGCACATTCATATGAATCCCCTTTACATTGACAAGCTCTGCTGATAGATTTCTTAGACCCAGAATATTGCAATGTAGAATAGAGGCAGGGGTCATGCATGTTCTCCACTATTAGAAAATTAAAAAACTATAATAGGTGTGCTGGGTTATAATAAAGGGAAATGAGAATGCAAGAGATAGATAGATAGATAGATAGATAGATAGATAGATAGATAGATAGATAGATAGATAGATAGATAGATAGATAGATAGATAGATAGATAGATAGATAGATAGATAGATAGATAGATAGATCGATAGATAGATTATTGGGTGTTGATGGTAGTCTAATTAGTAAATGCAATCTCAAAATACTATAGCTCATTTTTCACTGTACCCCACGTAGCCCAATTACAAATTGGCATTGATACACATTGACTGCTGTGCCATTGGTGTTTTTTTTCATGATTCATAACTCAAAATCTACCTGAGTAATAATAGAAGGTACAATGGACAAGTGGCATGGCCCATGGGACTTTTAATAATCATAGAGGCCACACACATAACGTGTTTGCTGGTCTGTCTTTATTAATGTGGGTTAAGGGGCGGAATAGCTAATTTATATTGTAACAGTGCAGGATGTGTAAGGACAAGAGTCTACAAGTTGTTATTCGGTCAGGCAACTAAAGTTTTAGGGACACCGTTTCTTGCCATTGTTTGAAAGCGCATTTCTCCTTCCCTTTCTCATTGTTTCCTTTTTTTCTAGGTCCTACTCTGGTCCTTGTTCCTCAAATATTGGTAGAATAGCAGCCAACCATATCCAATCTCTGTGGCTTTAAGCCATTGACAAAGTCGAATGTCCTGTGAGACTCTATACAACATTGGAACGCTAAGCAAGTAAAACCATTCTGGTGGAATTTCTGCTGCCATAATGAATAATATTTTTATTCTGTAAGCATAAAAAAACGTCACAATTATTTGAAATCTCCCCTTTTCTCTCTTGTGTATTGATTTGAGCAAGGATCCGTAATTGGTAACTAAGCTAGAATAGTGGCCCTTTTATTTTTAGAATACTTTTATGAGAGCTTAATAATTTTGGCAAGTAAACAGCACCAGAAGCAATAACTATATGAAATCTTGGCTAATACTATATAGGCCTATGCCATTAGACTATTACTGCTACACTTAAATCAACTAGACCTATAAACTATAATCTGAGTCATTAGAAACTGCCTTTATAATTAAAATTCTAAAAGTTCATAAAGAATAAGTATATCTTTGGTCCACACACGTGCATTTATACCCTTTGTCTAAATAATGCTAGCCAAAATCAGTGCTGTTTTGTCAAGTAGTCTTGTTTTTCTTTGAAGAAAAAAATAATAATTTGCTAGTGAAATATGTCTGAGATGCTCATGCATATCTGATAAACAATGAATGGAAATTTATCTATACCAAAAAATATTGACAGAATGAGTAAAAAAATGCTGTAAGCAAATTAAAGGTATGACAGTGTAAGCAATATAAACAATGACATGAAGAGCCAAGCAATGATTCTTGCTGGTCTACACACAATAGACTAAAAATACTGGGCCTTTACCCTCTTTTATGCTGGGAGCAGTCCCAGAACATGTAATGTGGCCTAGCAGTTATTAGGATTGAGTTACTTCAAGAGTGGAGTCTGTTCACTGAGCACATTAATGTTCTTTTTGCAAAGTGAATATCGGTAAATTAGATGGACCTGTGTTCACTTTATATACCCAAAAACGCACAAGGAAAATTTTAATCCCTTCCCGCCACCGCCTCTAAGAGGCTCTAAATGCAGGGAGGCAGGCTCCAGGGAGGCAGTCCAGAAACACATTGACCTTTTATACACGCACACTAATTACAAGCAAACAGATCACAGGTGAGGATGGTTACCTTTAATAGCCATTCAAACCCCTGTGTCAACTTGGGTGCATGTTGAAAGGCCAGAATCACCAGGGTATGTAAACTTTTGACCAGGGTCATTTGGGTAGTTTCTGTTGCCATTATGATTAAAAGAGTAAACACAGTCGTTTGATAATAAATGGCTTCACCCAAACACTAACCATGAGTGAAAGATTTTTTTTGTGTTATTATTATTACTATACAGGATTTATATAGCACCAACAGTATGTGCAGCGCTTTACAATGTAGGGAGACACTACACCAACAGTACAATTCAAAACAACAGGGTTAGAGAAACCCTGCTCCTGAGAGCTTACATTTATTTATTTTTTCCTTGCACATGATTCAGTATTCTTTGTGAAGTGAAGTGTAACCATCTTCTTTAAGCTAAGGAAAAATTAATTTGCAAAGACAACCCCTTGATCTATCAGCAGAGGTTACCAATAGCTATGGAGTGTGAGGGTCTCCCAGACTGTATACAATTGGATTGGATGCTTTAGGTAGTCTCTCATTATATATAGTTTGCAAATTTTGTTGCACTGGCAAATCAATTTCATTGTACAGCCTGACTGTGTGTGGACAGTTTTTTTTTTAATTGTTTATTTATAACATTTTTCAAAAATTATACATTGCAATACAAGGAGACAGCATTTCAACTTTTGATAATACAGAGTATTGTATGTATAAACTTGTGGAACTGAAGGTGGATACAGGTATGTTCACATCCAAGCATCTTCCAACAATGGGTCATTCAAACATAGTTATCATACCGTATCATATGGTAAAAACAAAACGAGAAAGGAATGTATAGTTCTGAATCATAACAATACAAAGGAGAAAGGGAAGCAAAATACCACATAATCAGGATATGGCACCAGGAAGTTCAGGGGGCTGGAAGGTTATACAGAGTCGTCCCATGTTTTCCATATTTTATAAAAGAATGGTAGTGTGTCCTCAATTTTAGCAGTCAAGTGTTCCATCCTACATATATCCGCCATTATGGAAAGAAAGTGATGGAATGTGGAGGGAGAGGTGGAGAGCCAAGGTCTAGGGATAGCTCGCTTCATGGCCAAAAAGATAAATGACATCAGTTTCCTTGACGCTTTAGATATTCCCGGGAGAGGGAGGCCTAGAAGGAGATGTATGGGGTTCAAAGGTATGGGTGTAGATAATAATGTTTGTAGAAGATCCTGAATCTTAGTCCAAAAAGGGCCAATGAGAGGACATTCCCAATATATATGAAAATGAGAACCTATGGACTCGTTTCATCCCCAGAAAACATTGGAGGTGGCTGGGTTGCGGGCATGCAACAAGTCCGGGGTCCTGTACCAGAACATCAAGATCTTCAGTTTCCTTCTGTACTACACACCGTGAAATTTTTTACGTAGATTCCCAAATTTCCCCCCAATCTAATATAGAGATTGGTCGTTGCAGTATGTGAGACCATGTTTTCGTGTAATTATGTGTGAGTTCCGTTGAGTGGTGGAGTTTCATGCAAAATTGTGTATATAAAAGAGATCTGTTTGGTTTCATAGGGGCCGTTGGCACACAGGATTTCAAAATCGGTAGGTTTCTCTAATGAGAGTGAGATGAAGTTAGAGTGGAAGGAATGTTTTAATTGTATGTAGGAGTACAGAAGGGAAGCAGGGAGTTTATATTTCGCTTGCAAGTCTGAAAAGTTTACGTGTGACCGGATGTACGAGATGTCGCAATTGAAAAATTCCTGCCTGAGTCCAAGGGAGCATCCTCATATAGGACAGTCCATCAGGTATGTCCGGGTTGAAAAGTACATTCAACAATGGAGAGCATTTGGAGAATAGGGAGAACTGCTCCACACATCTCTTCCAAATAGTTAGGGTAAATAGCATCAGTGCCAAGCAGAGGGATCTCAGTTGAGGCATAAATTTAGTTGAGGAAGGCCATAGCATATAGCACGGATGTAGTGGAACAGTAATCCCCATTTCAATCTCGGCCCACCTCCTATTTGGAGCTTTCCTAGAAATCCAGGAAGGTAATACCCGAAGGTGAGAAGCATAATAATATTTGACGATATCTGGTGCCGCCAGTCCTCCTCTGATTTTTAAAGCGTAAACTACTGATCGTGCAATCCTATGAGATGCGTTTTTCCATATGAACTTGAGGCATTTTCTCTGGAGAAGTTTCAATTGCGACATTGAAACTGGGATTGGAAGTCTTTCAAATAGGTACAGTAATTTAGGAAGTATCGACATCTTAAGGACGTTAATTTTACCAAGGAGAGAGATAGGAAGAGGAGTCCAGAGAGTTAAGAGACACGTTATTTCTGTAAATATAGGAGGAAAGTTGGCCTGATAGAGGGAAGCATACAAGGAAGTGAGATGAACGCCCAAGTACTTCAATGAAGAAGGGCACCAACGGTATTTGAAGGTATGTTGGAGATAGTTGTGTGGACAGCTTTATTGGCTGAATTATTGAGCAACCTCAGGTAACAAGTAAAATCCATCAGTAAACCACTATCACAGGAAACATTGAAACTGGCAGAAAATGTATTCAGTTTACAATTCAAATACTGCCTACTCTGTGGTGTTTTTAAATATACAAATGAACGCGAATCAGATAAACAACCTTAACCATGTTGTGTAAAAACCCTTCCAAAATCCTTGTTGTTGTCTGAAGTTTTTATGTTTTTTATATGCACACAAGTGCTGTTTACATGTGCAAACTCCTTTCACTATATTTCTTTTCCATGTTCAAGATTTTTAGGCTGCTCAGAGCGACATTCACTATCTGGGCCTGTGTTGATCTTAACTGTTGTTTAGCTGGATTACCAAATACACTGCCCTACATACATTTAGCCACCAGAGGGTGTACTTTATATATATCTTCATGCATATATATTGCATTCAGAAAAATAATAAAATGAACACCCAGGGCTGGGTAAAAATGCCTAAACTGATACCCGGCAAATTGTTGTTCAAGTACCAGGCATTGTATTTTGGGATGGAGTCAGGAGCATGTCTATTTTCCACACCAGGATGTGTAGAGCAAAGCTCCTCCAGGTGCTGGTGGAGAAGAGCCTGAAAGAAAAGGTAGCTGCTGACAGTTTATGCTGTCAGCTCCCAGGTTTACTTTAAATGTGCACTCTCTAAAAAGATACTTTAGTCTCACAGCAATCTAGATTTCTTAGCAATCAGATTAAGCAAGCTGTCATCTGGGCAGCACCTCAGTTTTATGTCACATAGAGTGCTTCTTCTTTTCTTTGAGAGACAGAAAAGAACCTACCATGGGGCAGCATCTAAAAGCAGTGCCCTCCGGAAATATATAAATGTCAGTCTGGATGGGATGCTTTAGGACTGTGGAGCTGCCTTACTAAAGGAAACTAAATTGTATACTTTTATAAGGGAATTTGCACTTTGCAAGGTAATTTTCCCTTAGCTCTGCTGACTCCATCATCCAATCACGTACAAGCAAAAATACGTTTTTTTTAAATTCTCTTTGAACGTGATTGGGTTTACTTTGCAAGATAAATTTTCCCCAAATTCAATAAACTATGAGAAAATCCCCTTGCCAAAGTGAACAGCCGTGTCTTTAATCCACCAACCCCTTTGCTTTGCCATTAGCAGCAAACAAAACATAGTCACAGCAAAGTCACATTGTTAAAATGACCTGGTATTGGTGGCAAGAGAATATCACTAAAGCCTCATACACACGATCAGACTTTGTACAAACTTTCCCGTGGATTTTTGTACAAAGGGCGTTGGCCGTAAACTAATTAAGCATACACACGGCAGGACTTTTTCAGCCAACTTTCACCAAATCACGTGGTTTTTCAGCTTTTTACCGCCACCCTTTAGTCAAATTCTGTGCTGTTGTCTGATCTTTTGCATTGGTTCTGAGCATGCATGTTTGTACTTTGGACTAAAGTCCTATGGACTTGTGTACACACGATAGGGTTTTGCACCATAGGACTTTTGTTGCCGGAAAGTTTGTCTGTTTGCACAGCCAACATTTGTTCAATGAAAACTGAAAAAGTTTGTCCAATGGAGCGTACACACGGATGTTGCATTAAAACAGCTAATTTGCATGTTTGTTGTCAAAAAGTCCTATCGTGTGTATGGGCCTTTATTTTTACACTAATTTATGAAAGGCATTCAATTATGTTAGATTACAATTTCATGATAAACCAATACATTAGACACAAGATCTTTCCATGCTCTGTGCAATCAAAAAAAAAAAAAAATAGCTGATGTGTCATTTTAAACAACTAACTGAATATATTCCTTTTCCCAGGCATAATGGATGAACTTTTATGGAATCAAAACTGCGCCCAGTCTAAAATATTTTAATCACTAAATAGTCAACCCCTTCATATATACACAATGCAAATGCATGCACAGTTTTATAGTCATCACAGATCGGTTGGTTGCTTATGTGAAAATGTGTCTTTTACATGCCAGCAACTAAGATGCTTCCTGGATGGCCTGATTCTCGCAGCCGTGCTTCCTGTAAGTGGGCATGATCACACATATGCATGAGTGCATACAAACGTTTCCTATCACCAACCTTCATTAACTAAATGTAGTGAATAAACCTTTGCATCTCAGTTAAATCCCAGCTACTACGGATTTCCTGCTTAATGCTAAAACCCAAGCGACCCATTTTCCTTCAGCTGATACTTAGTGAAAATTAGGAATGACTGAACGAAAAAAAACCATCACATGCCGTACTAAAAGAGAACTATTTTTATAAATGGTTCTTACAGCAAAAAGATTAAAAATCTGCTGAACATCTAAAAGATTTTATACTATGTGCTAGCAGAAGAATATGGTTATAAAACTCTTAGTACCAGCCTTATGAAATTGGCTTGAAAGGTATTAATCAGCATTTACTACTGAAGTAAAGTCTAGACCTGATTTCCTAAACTGCTCAACTGACAGAATCAACTAGACTACACTGCTTTGTCATTTGATGCAGTGTCCTCCACATACTTAAAGTACTTAAGTGCCAGCTGTATAATCTTCTGACCTAAAGTAAAATAAAGCCTAAATCAATAAACCTTTTTTTTTTATCATTTTGTCAATTATCTTTGGTAGTTTAGAAATTGCCTCCGAATTTTTTAAATATAGAAAATAGGGTGCTGATCTTCATTCAAAAAATAGATATTTATTTTTTATCCCATTTAGAAATATATTTCTGAATGCAAATAATAAATTTAACATGTATTATGTATGATATTTTGATATTTATGTATGATATTTTCTTTCATAACTGGATACAGAACTTAAAAAGAAGTGAGGTTACTTTTCTGCATTACTTGATGGTATCTGGAGGTCAGATAAGGGAGCATCCAGTTTATGTTTACTATACTAAAAGCCCAGCTGTCTCTTTAACTTGCATACTTTCTGTGTCTGACCCTTGTTACCTCTGCTACAGACCAATTGAAGGAACAACAAAAGGCGCATAATAAGGCAGCTTTCTGATGCAGGAAAATGCCAATCCATTAAGCACAGTCCACTTGACTCAACTGAATCCACATCCACATGTCAGTTTTTTTAGACTAGAATTAAGCACTACATAACAATTCCTTATTTTCAGGCCTAATAATTTAGTTTTTGTGGTCTACCAACCTGCCTTGGCTTGTATACAAATTATGTTTATTTTAATTGCATATTTTGTATATTATATACTTTCAATATCTATCTATTATTATATTATTATTATTATTATACAGGATTTATATAGTACCAACAGTTTGTGCAGTGCTTTACAACGTTGGGGCAGAAACCATAGTTACAATGCAATTCAATACAGGAGGAATCAGAGGGCCCTACGCGTTAGAGCTTAGAATCTAAGAGGGAGGGTCAAGTGATACAAAAGGTAATAACTGTGGGGTATGAGATGATGAAGAAACTGAAAGTAAAGTACAGTTATTAGGTGGAGGCAGAATAGACTTCTCTGAAGAGAAAAGTTTTCAGGGATCGCCTAAAAGTGGATAGAGTTGGAGATAGTCGGACAGATTGGGGTAGGGAATTTCAAAGGATGGGATAGGCTCGAGAGAAATCCTGCAGGCGAGTATGAGAGGAGGTGACGAAGGAGCTGGAGAGCAGGAGGTCTTGGAAGGAAGATGACGATTTGGTTGGTATTTTGAGACTAGGCTAGTGATGTAGCTGGGGGATGAGTTGTGGATGGTTTTGTTAGTTATTGTTAGTGTTTTAAATTTTATTTGTTGGGTTATCTCTCTATCTATCTATCTATCTATCTATCTATCTATCTATCTATCTATCTATCTATCTATCTATCTATCTATCTATCTATCTATCTATCTATCTATCTATCTATTAGTAATTAATATGGATAGGTGACAATATCAACAAGAAGGCACCAACATCCCTGAATAATATGTATATATATGGGAGGAAATTTGATGGGACTTTCAGGGTGCCAGGTATATAAATCAAACTGATAATACACCAACAATATAAAATTATCAAAATGTAATTAAATAAGGTTCACTATCCTGGTACTCTAGCTTTGTGAATTTAATCTATCCTCTGTTAAAGTGTAACCAAAGGCAAAACTTTTTTTCATTTTGGATAGAGTAAGGGGAGGGGGATGTTACAACCCCTGTCAGGTTTTTTTGCCATCCTTGTCCCACTGGGGAGATTTCCCTTCACTCCCTGTCCCATAGCCAAAACAGGAAGTGAGGGGAAATGACTTCAAAGTGAGGGAATTCCAGTGTGTCACCAAGGTCCCCAGAACTAGTGTCTCCATTGGAAGTTTTCCCCTCTATTCCTGTTCTGATGTCAACCCAAAATGTGGGATTTTCCTTTATTGTCACTTTCAATAACGGTAAACAGGACAAATAGAGAATGTGAATCTTCCTAATGGGGACACAAACAACAATAGAAACTGATAGTTGTACTGATCTTTGTCCACTCTATCCAAAACTAAAAAAAGTTCTGCCTTTAGTTACACTTTAAATACCAATATTTAGACAACTAAGTGAGAAATATTTGCTATTTTCTTTGTCATATTGCAAGTCGTGAGAAATATGAATAAATGTAACTGAACTACTAAACCTTATTTGTTTCAACAAGAATAATAACTGCTAATAATACTATAAATAATACCATAATTACTATTCTACACACATTGTCATGTTGATGTTCCTAACTAGAACCCTAAGGTCTTATTTACACTGAAATCCCCATGTTCAGTGTGCAGTTCAACATGTGCTTTTACATTCATTTGTAATGGGCATGTTGTTGCTGCATATTTGCAGTGTATTTGCAGCACGTTTCTTATTCGTGTTACTAAGTTGCATGTACACATGTTTGCATTCATGTGTGTTTATGTGTGTTCTGGTATGGTTATGTGCAAAACAATGCAGAATGCGGAACTCTTATTTAATTAACCTGGAAGCACCACAGTGGTGTAAACTAGGCTCATTCATTCAAACATTCATTTTTCTGGCATATGCATTAGTACTATGTTCAAAAAATGCATTTGACTGCATCTGGTGTAAACGAGAGCTAATACAGCAGTTGTCTCTACAGTAGATGCATGCAATAGTTGTTCTGTTTGATGCCCTTGAACGTGTAAATTCCTTGACAACATTGCCCAAAATTATCCTACAGATCCTTGCATTGGTATGTGCTCATGTGACTCAGTGTACTTAGCACAGCAGGTTATGTCGCTTGTGTTTACATTGTGTCTGGTGTGTCAAGAACGTGCATAGCAAGCTCAGTAGGTTGCACTTTACAAAATGCCACATGCTAGGATATACAAGTAAATAGAATATACATGATACATCGAGGAGAATTTCTAATATATATATATATATATATATATATATATATATATATATATATATATATGTGTGTGTGTGTGTTGTATAGCCTTGACCTGAGAGGTCAGCCCAACTGTTAGACTTAACCCTAACATTTGAGTAGGATATATAACAAATGTATCCAGCTGTATTTTAACAAAGAACTTGCATAGATAACTAAATCTGTTCGGTCATCAGCCTCCAGTAATCCTCTGTAAAACAGCACTCTGGCTGGGAGAGGGTGATGCATCACTATGAGCCAATACTTAAGGTCTTACTGCTTACAGGAAGGGGGGACAAAGAGATGGTCTCAGTTGTATGCTTATTCATTGTTCAGACTAATGGCCTATACACATGATCAGAAAAGCGTATGAAAAATACTGTCTTCAAATCGATCGTACTACAATCTGATCGTTAGTACACAGCTTTCGAGAGCCGATCACGACAATTCATGCAAAATTATCTGATGGGACAAGCACGGAAATTTTTCCCACACAATAACAGAGTGTACAAATTCATTTAATCAGGACAGTTGTCGTTTAAAAATACAATATTAATACACTACAACACATTACATCACTTCAGAATTTTTATTCTGTCATACGAGAATTTTCGTAACTTTATTTTCGATATGAGATTAGCATGCAAAAAAAAAAACGGACGATCATTTGTCCGATAATCTCATCGTGTGTACCAGGCATTAGCATTAGATGGGTCCTGCAAAACTACAGGGCAGTGCAGCTTTGCTGTCTGGCAGGGGTAACTTGATCACAAAAGAGAACAGAGTTACAAAACATTTTTCATGTAAACCAGTTAACATACTATATTTCTGTTTTAACTGTTAATTAGGCTGTTTTCCTGGGGCCCAACATTAACTGCGTGCTGCCCGCCCCGCTGTCAAATGATGAAGGCCGCTCTTGCGTGCCTGCGGAGGCGCGCAGCATGGCGATCGCTGCCGTGCCATGTGTAAAGATCACATGTAAACAAGGAGATGCTGGTAATCGGCTCTCCTCGCCTCACACTGACAGAGTGTGAGGAGAGGAGAGCCGATTAGCGGCATCTCCTCACAGGGGGACATCTAGGGATGTAATCAGGGCACTGATCATCAGTGCCCTGATTACAATAAATAAATACAGTGTCACAAACAGCACCACCAATGCCAGGATATAGTGCCCACCAGTGGCAGTAATCAGTGCCCACCACTGCCAACAAGTGCCACCAATAAGTGCCCATTAGTGATGCTAGTCAGTGCTGGCAATCAGTGCCACCTATCAGTGTTGCCCATCAATGCCCATCACTGCTGTTGCTCAATGCCCATCAGTGTCACCCATCAGTGCCACCCATCAATGCCCATCAGTGCCCATCTGTACCGCCTATCCGTGCCGCCTATCCGTGCCCACCAGTGCCGCCTATCAGTGCCCACCAGTGCCGACTATCAGTGCCCATCAGTGCCACAAATCACTGCCCATCAGTGCCCCCTATCAGTGCTCATCAGTGCCACATATCAGTGCCACCTTTCAGTGCCCATAAGTGCCTCATATTAGTGCCTCCTCATCAGTGCCACCTCATCAGTGCCCATAAGTGCCACCTCATCAATGCCCACCAGTTCAGCCTATCAGTGCCCATCAGTGTCGCCTCATCAGCGCACATCAGTGAAGGCGAAAAATTACTTAGTTACAAAATTTACTGACAGAAAAAAAGTAAAAAACATTTTTTTTTTTCCAAAATTTTTGGTCTTTTTTTTGTAAAAAATAAAAAACCCAGCAGTGATTAAATACCATCATAAGAAAGCTCTATTTGTGTGAAGAAAATGATAAAAAATTTGTTTGGGTACAGTGTAGCACGACCGTGCAATTGTCATTCAAAGTGCGACAGAGGTGAAAGCTGAAAAATGGCTTGGGCAGGAAGGGGGTGTAAGTGCCTGGTAGGCAAGTGGTTAAAGGAGTTGTAAAGGCAGAAGGTTTTTTATCTTAATGCATTAAGATAAAAAACCTTCTGTGTGTAGCAGCCTCCCCAGCACCCCATAATTACTTACCCGAGCCCCATCTCTCCCCAGCGATGTTTACGAGTGTCTTAGCTGCCCGGGACTCTCCTCCTGATTAGCTGAGACACAGCAGCAATGCCGTTGGCTCCTGCGGCTACCAATTAAAGTTAGTTAGCCAATCAGGGGAGAGAGGGGGCGGGGTCGGGTCTCCGTGTCCGAATGGACACACAGAGCTGTGACACGGCTCTGGTGCCCCCATAGCAAGCTGCTTGCTATTGGGGCACTCGACAGGAGGGGGGGCCAGGAGCAGTAAAGAGGGACCTGAGAAGAGGAGGATCCAGGCTGCTATGTGCAAAACCAACAGCACAGAGCAGGTGAGTATAACATGTTTGTTATTTTTTTTTATAAACGAGACTTTAGTATCACTTTAATACTTAAACCTCCCCCTAACACTTAGCCTAGCTAGAGGTGAGTGTAGAAAGGTAAACTATCCCATATTGTGCAGGGTACATTCAACTAATGCATTATTGGGATAAATGGCTTAGTGCAACTTGATTGTCAGTGCAGTGCAACGTAATGCCTGATGCAGAAAAGTGTATCAAGCTGTTTTGCCATTATGTGCCCTAGGTCATAAACCCATAACCTAACCCTAAACTTGAAGACTTAACCTGATTGAAACACTTAACACAGTCCTCCTTCTAACCTTTACTCTTAATTAACCCTTTAACTCCTAAATATAATGCCCGTACACACAATTGGACATTCCGACAACAACGGAAATACCAACTGGCAAGAACGTGGTAAAGTACAATACGTACAACGAGCCGAGAAAAATAAAGTTCAATAGCCAGTGCGGCTCTTCTGCTTGATTCCGAGCATGCGTGGAACTTTGTGTATCGGAATTCTGTACACACAATCTGAATTTACGACAACGAATTTTGTTGTTGGAAAATTTGAGATCCAGATCTCAAATTTTGTGTGACGGCACTTCCAATGGAAAATGTCCGATGGAGCTTACACACGGTTGGAATTTCCAACAACAAGCTCCCATCGAACATTTTCTGTCGGAAAATCCGACCATGTGTACGGGGCATAACGCTAATACTTATACCTAACCCTAAACTTGAAGACTTAACCTGATTGAAACACTTAACACAGTCCTCCTTCTAACCTTTACTCTTAATTAACCCTTTAGCTCCTAACTCTAATGCCCCGTACACACGATTGGACATTCCGACAACATAATCCATGGATTTTTTCCGACAGATGTTGGCTCAAACTTGTCTTGCATACACACGGTCACACAAATCTTATCAGAAATTCCAAACGGCAAGAACGTGGTAACGTACAATACGTACGACGAGCCAAGAAAAATGAAGTTCAATAGCCAGTGCGGCTCGCTTGATTCCGAGCATGCGTGGAACTTTGTGCGTCGGAACTGTGTACTCACAATCTGAATTTACGACAATGGATTTTGTTGTCGGAAAATTTGAGATCCAGATCTCAAATTTTGTGTGATGGAAATTCCGATGGAAAATGTTCGATGGAACTTACACACGGTTGGAATTTCCGACAACAAGCTCCCATCTAACATTTTCTGTCGGAAAATCCGACCGTATGTACGGGGCATAACGCTAATACTTAAACCAGGGGTCTCAAACTGGCGGCCCTCCAGCTGTTGCAAAACTACAGGTCACATGAAGCATTGCAAGGCTGACAGTTACAAGCATGACTCTCCCAGGCGGAGAGGCATAATGGGACTTGTAGTTTCGCAACAGTTGGAGGGCCACCAGTTTGAGACCCCTGACTTAAACCTAACTGTTTACTTAAACCTAAAACATAACTTGTAACACTTACCTAACCTTAACTTGCCTAACTGCTAAAACTCTTTGAGACTAAATATATACCTTAACAGCACAAAAACAGTCCTTAAAGTAGCAATGAAAAGATATTTGCATAAGATATGCAAATATTTCATAGTGCTGAAATGTTGATGTTGATGTCGATATTAAATGATTAGTATGTGTTTTATGTTAATATGATTAGCAAACTGTAAAAGACAATATCTGTATTACTATGAAACGTAAAAGGCTCTTGCTATAATTGTTATTAAATATGCAATCCTTTCTGACTGTTAAAGTGACCCCGTCAATGCAGGGTCACTTATATAGAAGGTGAGGTTTCTGTGGTAGTGAGCCCTTGTAGAATGCCAACTTGGGGTTCTCCAGGGTGCGGAGTCTAAGCCCCAGCCTGCTTCTTCACCAGGGCCACTGATGGTGGGGATGGACTTGCAACAAGGTGGAACTAGGTCACGGCCCCAAGGTACTCCCAGCTTAAAATGCGGTGACCACCCGCATATGCACAGAGTACAGATGGCAGGAGACAGAAGAGGATCTGGGAAACAAGTCGAAGTCAGGGCAGGTGGCAGACAAACACAAATGGAAGACAAAGCCAGAGTCAGTACACGGGATATTAGACACTGAAAACACAAGGCAAACAGGAGCTCAGAGAACTAGGAAGTTGCTCAGGCATGGTGGCTGCACTGAGGATGTCTTATATAGGGAAGCAAACTAGGAGGTGAGCCTGGAAGTGATAGATGGAAAGTAAATACCCACAGTATAGCAGGCGATGCACATAGGTGAGCACAGAGACCAAACAACACGTGACAATAATTAAAAGTATGGCAGAACCACTGCAGCAAGGAGGTAAGAATTAAACAGGGAAGGAACTGTAGTCTAAAGAGTGACATAGAATTACATACTATAGTAACCCTTCTGGTGCCTGTATGTTGGAAACCCCACCTCTTTGCTGTACACTGGCCTCTGTATGAATTCCACACTTCCGGGTGTGTAAAATGCCTGTTCCCCTGCCATATGCTGTAGTTTCTCCCACCTGGTTATACATTAATACAGGATGCAGCAGCTGGTGGGAGAAACCACAGTATTCGGTGGGGAAACTAGTATTCCATCCTGCTTCTTTTAGCAATTACAGTATATTATTCGATACAGGGGTGGCATAAAAAATATGTTTTGATGGCTTTAACTTCTAATAATGAACATAATAATACATACTATATGTATTATTATTACTATACATAATATTACATACTCAATGTATATACTTTCTGCACTTCCCCCATTTCAAGCACTGTTTTTGTCCTGATCATGAATGGCAGAGTTTTGTTACTAGTATAAACATCAAATGGCTATTCATACGTAGTACTTGGGTGTTTCAAGGCTAGTAGAAAGAAGAAAATAATTTACATTTTCTCCAAGGAAACAGGTTGCAAAAAATTGGCACACGCGGTTACTCAGCAGAGAGCCGACAAGACTAATTGTTTCATCTTTCACAACTGTTCTAGACTGATTGTTGTCAAAATATGTAGGCGATGGAAGATAGAAGTTCTGTCTTTTCTATTATATGAAATTATATTCCTCATGTCAATAGTGCTAGAAATGCACACAAATAAATGTGTTGGATACTAGTCATAATGATCACACTTCAAAGTCCATACCATGGGTTTGTAGGCAAAGTATTGACAAAAGTCAATATACATCCTTGAACATGTCACTATGGCAGCCCAAGAAATCAAGCCAGTCAAAAAGGTTTTGTTCTTTGTGTCCATTCATTTATGTCTGTCAAGCACCGAAAAAAATAACTCTCAGCAGAAATAACCAGAGCAGCAACATCAATCGTTTTTCCATTATCTATGTTTTCATTTTCCACATTTCTACATCTTTTATGTTTTAGAGAGTTGTGCACCATTCAAATGTATGATATTTTTTGTTATATAGTATGTCTGACTATTTTAAGAACAGCTGTGGGCTCTGGGACTGCAATGCTATCATTCAATTACGGTATAATAATCATCAATTTAATGGTCAGTTAACAAATTAATGTCTATTTATTTTACACATGAAATATGTTCATCATTATATATTGGGTATCTCTTTTCTGGAACATCAGAAGCTGTAAAGTTCTACACAACACAATAAGATACAAATAATAGTTGCTCTCATGCATGCCACTAGAAACAGCACTTTACTGTAGGATTCTGTATGAACAACTCATTTCACATATATATGGGGTATGTTTCAATGATTATAGACACTAAGGGTCCTTTCACACTGGGGCGGTTTGCAGGCGCTATTGCGTTAATAATAGCGCCTGCAAACCGACCCGAAAGTGCCGCTGCTTTAATTCCAGTGTGAAAGCCCTGAGGGCTTTCACACTGGAGCGGTGCGCTGGCAGGATGGGAAAAAAAGTCCTGCCAGCAGCATCTTCTGAGCGGTGAAGGAGCGGAGTGTATACCGCTCCTTCACCACTCCTGCCCATTGAAATCAATGGGACAGCGCGGCTATACCGCCAGCAAAGCGCCTCTGCAGAGGCGCTTTGCGGTGGTTTTAACTCCTTCTCGGCCGCTAGCAGGGGGGTAAAACCACCCCGCTAGCGGCGCAATACCGACGGTAAAGCGCCGCTTACGATAGCTGCGCTTTACCGCCGACAATGCCCCCGCCCCAGTGTGAAAGGGGCTTAAGAGCTAAACAAACTCTATTACTAATGTACTAATTTACTAATACTTTTACCTTTTCAAAATTGGTAAGTGAACCTTTGTTTGCCTCAAGAGATGGATTGACAAAAAATCTTTAAGTTACAAATAAGTGCATTGATATTTATATTTCTTTCACTTGATTTATATCTATGCATAGATGTCCTTCCTTTGATACCAGACTTTGCAGACAACAATAGGAATTGTCTTGCACTGTACTACTACTACAAATGAGAATAATCAATAATAGTAATAGTAATAATAATAATATCTATAGTGTTTATTTTCTAGGGACCTCCCTCCTTCCAAGAAAAAATTGCCAGGTGTATCTAAAGTTAATTGAAAACAGAGCAGTCCTTTTATTTGCAGTGCCTCTGGTACTTACTCATCATTATCACTATTTTCAGGCCACTTAATCCTGTAGAATTGAATTGTAGCAGAATGAGCAGACCAACTCACAATTCCCAGTAATCACCTATGGACTTCAGCTTTCTCTGGGAAATACAAGCTGTCCCAGGCCAGATAGGAGAAATCATCTAGTCAACATTCCAAGTCTACCCTGAGAATATCTTCCAATCAGCCTTTCAAGAGGAATCCATAGAATTCGTAAAATATTAATGCCTAAAAAATAAGGAGCGAACGTTTCCATGATGGAATCTAAATGGCAGCACACTAAGAGATTCCCACATTCCTGTCCCCACACTTTCATTCTTTTGAAGAAGCAATAGGGGCTGCCACTATTGCCTTCTTTCTAAAAATGCTAGTTGCCTGGCCTTTTATATTGACCCACTGCTCCTGCCCCTTCCTGGCAGTGTCTGCAAACTGCAGACCAATGGATGGGGTCAGCCACAAGGCTGGCCATCATTAACTTACAGGTACAGCCTTGCACTTGTAAAGAAGCAACAGTGTGAAAAATTCATAGAAGGCTGTCAAAAATAAATGCAGGCCTTGCAGAACAACAGTGATGTTACTAGGATAACTAAGTTATGTTTTTACTATTTGGAAGACAGTCCAAGGCTATCTGATATTAACTGAGATTTTTTTAATAGTACAGTTATCCGTTAAAGTATTTATGACTTTGGCAGAATAAGTAAATCACTGTTTGCATTTATTTGGCCCTCATGGGGGCAGGAAGATACATATAAACACTACTGACACCTGGACCCCTATCTGTGGCATCATAATTGAGAAACTACCTGCCAGCACTGGTATGGTGTCCTGAGAAGGACGCCCACCCTCCTCTGAAGCACCTGTCCAATGCTGAAAGACTTAAAAGTTGTTGTCAGCATGGCAGGGGACCTGTATGCATGCAGTCAGATTACTATGGGTATATCAGCCCAAATGTCTGGTCCTGATCTGACCTACTGTTCTATGGAGGGTAAACCTGACATAAAAAAATGACATTATTCATTTATATAAACACTGAACTTGGGCTATCCTAATATCCTGTTAAATTACAATTAAATTATAAGGGAGTAGTGCAGTATAGTAAAGCTAGTGTTGGTGTGTATGGTATATGAGTTAAGAACATATCTACACTGAAAAATATAACATGTATAGAAGAATGCTTGTTCAACTTTGAGATTTTCTGAGCCCACTGTGATTTTTCAGTAATGAGGGGTATGCTAGTTGAAAAAAAATAAGCAATAAAATATACCCATGTTGCAGCTGTTCAACTTTTAGCGATTCACAAAATATTCATTGTTTAAATGAAAACTGTCTACGTACAAGAGCGCCTTTCATTACAAGTGAAAGAGCAAAAATTCAAACCCATTAGCTGATGTTTCAGTTAACAATGTCATCCTTATTTGCAAAACAAAGCAGCCAAATGTCCATCTCTCAATTAAGACTATTCACATCTGTGACCAGATCTAGCCTGTGTGACCCAAGAACCTTTGTGTCTCACAGAATGTTTCTCACATAGTTTTTGTATTGTCTACAAAATACATTTTTATACGTTTGTAGGAGAAGTATTCATTCACAGGAGTCTCTGAAACTGAAATGACCCAGAAACCACAGTACATATTTAGCATTCCATTTGGAACTATCCTCACTCACTGAATTATATGACTTAATCAGACCTCAGAGGGGGTGAAAGCCCAGTGCAGGCCTTAGGAGACATGTAGGGCACTGACCTTTCAGTGCTTATATTTAATTCTTAAATAAATGTATTAGACTCTAACATACATCATAAAGATTTATCTAAAACTTTAGGTAACATTTTTTTAATATGACTTATCTAAAACTTTAGGCAACTAATTTTTTTTATATGACTTAATCAGACTTCACAGGGAGTGAAAGCCCAGTGTAGGCCTTAGGAGACATGTAGCGCACTAACCTTTCAGTGCTTATATTTAATTCTGTAATAAGTGTATTATACGCTAACATACATCATAAAGATTTATCTAAAACTTGAATACTTTTTTAATATGACTTAAGACCTCAGAGGAGGTGAAAGCCAAGTGTAGGCCTTAGGAGATATGTAGTGCACTGACCTTTCAGTGCTCATATTTAATTCTGAAATAAACGTATTAGACTCAAACATACATCATAAAGAAATATCTAAAACTTTAGGTAACATATTTTTTTAATATGACTTAATCAGACCTTAGAGGGGGTGAAAGCCCAGGTCAGCCCTTAGGTGACTTGTAGTGCACTGACCTTTCAGTGCTCATATTTAATTCTGTAATAAACGTATTAGACTCAAACATACATCATAAAGATTTATCTAAAACTTTAGGTAACATATTTTTTTAATATGACTTAATCAGACTTCAGAGGGGGTGAAAGCCCATTGTAGGCCTTAGGAGACATGTAGTGTACTGACCTTTCGGTGCTTATATTTAATTCTGTAATAAACGCATTAGACTTTAACATGTGTCATAAAGATTTAGCTAAAACTTTAGGTAACATTTTTTTCATTTTAATATAATCCTTGATGTATTATAATTTATATGGATTTGAAAGATGAAGGCAAACAACGATTTCTAGAAGATCTATTCATAAAATATAACATTTATATGTTATATAAAAGATATGTATAAAAAAATTAAATGAAAACAATGTACCAATGCTGTTAAGTGTAGATGTTAAATAAAAGCTTGTTTTCCATTACAATTGACTATGATATATTTACAGTTTTGTAATACAGTATTTATTGTAACCGCTGTAATGTTCTAACTTTGTTCAGATTTGAAATAAGGACCACAATGATGGACTATATTAAAACTGCAATTTTAGCAAATAAAATAGACTGTAACTGCGTATAAAAAATAAAATTACAAAAACAAGCAAATCCATAGCACAAAGCTATCCTGGGATGTGAGAGCCACATGCTTTCAACCCATTCATAAAAATGTGACTGTAGTACGTATAAGCAGCCAACAGTGCTGGATCCAAGGGCATGAACCAGTTCAGCATCAATAAGGCCTGCCTGCAGATCAAATCGTATAGTAGGAAGAAAGTTAGAGCTGCGTTTAATTAAACGAGGGTACCACTTTTCACAGGAATATGTTAAAAACTTAGTGGCCATAGCGGCAGGTTCATCCCTTATTTCGCTGCAGTCAGCTGACTTGAACAGACAACAGAGCAGGTGTTCCAGATGTAGCATTTGCCAAAGAAGAGACGCGTTCTCCTAGGTACATGCTTCTAAAAGTCAGTGTTTTATATACACAGCATCCTGATTAGCATGCATCACAGCAGGGGGTCGGTGCTTCATTCTCACATATCAGCAAATAAATAAGGAATGCCAGCACCATAACGTGTTAAGTCATGTAAGTAACTTTGTAAGCATTGGCTCGGCTCGGTTAACCTTATCATTGCCACGCAGTTGCAATAAAGTGGTACTCCACATGCACAGTGAAGAAGAGTCTCGTGAGAAAATCCTATTATTCTGAATGTAAAAAGGCATAATGAAGACACCATAATGAAGACTGTAAAATAAAGCATGAAGACAACACTCTACACAAGTGGTTGTGTACAGAAATAAATGACACACACAATAAAGCACAGGCATCCCTATATGAGGCTGAATGCCCAAGCTGAAATCTTCACAGACAGATAACAGAGATTTATATTCAGTTCACCAACCTTCACCTCCGCTAAAAGCTCAGCCAGAGTTCCTGAACAATGCTCTTTCTTCTGCTCGGTCACAGTGAGTGCGGTCCCTCTATGTGTCTCCTGATTCCAACTGAGGACAGATGGCCAGAAGCCCTGAGCCTCACTGGGATGAGGCAAAGCTTTGCTTTTTTTTTCTCCTCTTGCTTAGCCCCTGGCAGATAAGCCTGAGTCAGGCACAGTGAGCTCACAACACCCCCTCCACCAATCATTTCAATTAGTGCCACATGAGAGGAGCTTCTGCCCAAAATCTTCTTAGGAAAGGGCCAGAGGGCAGGGCAATCTCCTCTTCTCAACAATGACCAGAAGCAGCTATAAATATAATGAACAAAGGCTCTGTCAGGGCTGGGAATGTGATGTCCTAATCCGATAGAACACTATACCCAGCACACAGCCAGCAAGCAGCTCTGTAGCAGCATGAGCCCTGAGAGCACTGCATGTTTTATATTCTAATCTCATAGAAAGACATATAGTGGAATCCACCCAGAGGAGTCACAAGAGTGCACATTTAAGATGCTGTTCTGTGGACTATTAGTGATTGGATAACATCACTGTGTCTTTATTTGGCACAAAGCTAAGTACACTCCTCTCTGCACCCTGGAATCATCACTTGCTGTAACCTTTCACAGGCATCACCGGGGTCTACACTGCCTGGACAGGACACTTTAGCACTCTTTCTGCTACTCTCCAATCAGCAGCTCAGCTTTTATATTTATACAACATGCATATCACATGATTTATTTATTTTTTTCAATTATGGCTATGCTTATTTGTTTTAGAATATGTTTGAGAAATAAAATAAAACATATTTGTGTTTAAAAATATTATTATTATGCAGATTTTATATTCTTAATATGTAGCATTTTTTGCAATATAAAAATAAAATTTTGAGTAACTAACGAGAAAAGGAATCTGCTTATTTAAAGAAGCTGTACCAGCTTTGGTGGATTTTTCCTGACTCCTTCTATAAAGTATATTTACATGACTTTAATGTACATTTATATGAAAAAGGCAAAGCTTTGCTAACAGGAACAGCACAGTGCTGTCATTTAGATCTATAGGACTACTGTAGATTAAGATGAGGCAGAAGAGAGAATAATGAAAGACTCTTACCATGCAAACACTGACCATGTGCTCTTTCTGGGTTTTAAAGGCATCCGATTGTCAGTTTTGCTTTTGTGATGACAGCTGCTTGCTTGGTGCTGCGTATTGTTTGTTTATGGGGGGTGGAGAACGAGGAGTGGTTTCATTACAAATGCAATCTGCAGAATGGAGAGGCCATGTTTACAAGACAGTATGTATGCTGCTGGGGGGAAGTCAGGAATCAGGATACAATAAATGAGTCAACAGAAGGGGAGGCAGCATGTTCAACCATCTACTACATACAATTACACTGCAGTAAATGTTAAAAAGCCAGAGGCTATCTATAGATTACACAGGTTGCACTTTGAAGTGGTATTATTGAATATATGCTGTTAAACATGCCGTATATGGATTCACATCATGTATTTCTATCAAATATCACTAGTTAGTAAAAATAAATTAAAGCCATTCAAGTTTGAATATTTGACACGCCTGGTCATCACATGCCCTCCCTTTGAGTTAGTAATCTTTAGCAGTCGTGCAGCAGTACTGTAAATGCTTTGGTTGATATGGAAATCTGGCTGCAACATGCTGCAGTTTTGTTAAGACACTTACAAGAGTAAAGCCTTGTACACAAGGGCTGAATGTTGGACAGCGTTGGTAGGTTCATTAGAAACCGGCCAACATTTGGTCAGTGTGTACTGCAGTTGGTCTGAGAGAAGCCACCTGTTCGGCCGGCATCTGTCAAAGGGGCATGATCGAAGAGGTTGGAAAATCTTTTCAGACAAGAAGAATTTCTCTGTCAATTTGGTCATTAACTGTGCAATCCTTTTTTCCATACATAACAATTAAATCAGTTCTGTTCAAGGCTAGATGTCTTCTTTCCTGAGGCCTACATAAATAATTAAACTCTTTTGTACAGGATACATTCCCTTTATCACCACCCTTGCTACATAATTGTTAGGATTGTGATAATGTAAACTAAAATGCACTATTGGAAACAGCCTGTTGTCTGTTTTATGTGGAGAACTATATTTGCGCCTGTAGTTCACCAGCAAAGAAAGGCAAGATGGCTACATATTTTTGGGTCATTCTTTTTAGGCTCTGTACTTGTCTTCAGTTGGGATTGATATTTGTCCAGAGGGCACCAGATGAGATAGAATTGTAAATGTAATTGACTGCTCTGTTTCTGCTGTCCTGCTGTTTTAGGTATAGACTGTTGTGTGCCTTGTGCCTAAAATTGACCTGCTTCTACTATTCCTTGCTGCCCAATGTTTATAAGGGCCTCTGTATGTTTATGTAATTGGGGGATGTATTAATCCAATAACCACCAAACAATATGCTCACTAATAAAACAGTCTCAATCAGCCCCTACAGCCAACTTTAATCAATACACTCTAATTAGTTGAGTAACATTAACAGTAACGCACCTCTATGCCGCAGCTGTCCCTTGTCAGCTCTAAGATCAAGAACTAAATGATCACATGACTACTTATCACTCAGTTCTAGATCTGGCTGGAGCGGAGAACAGTGAATGTCAGCCACCACTCTCTGCACTGCTCCTCCAGTATTCACTGGAGTTCCAGGCTGAAGAGAGGGCGGGTGCAGCTGGCTTTGGCTCCCAGTGTGAGGTTGGGCAAGTCAATGGGCGGATCCTGTCAATATCGTCAGGATCCTTCTAGAACCTAGAACAACTCTGCCACGCCACTGACAGAGGGCTATAGCCCACTTTAAGGTGACTCTGGGTCACAGGAGAGCAAAAGTGAGTGCAATCCTGTCACCCACAAGAGAATCATCACCAAAAAAACTTTGGCCATAATTCTCTTTTATTGATGCCATGAACCTAATGGCTGTTGGTTTCTTTAATTTTTTATATAGGAGTTCATTAGGCCTTAAAGTGGGTACAAAATTTTGCAACCAATAACAACCTTTACTACAAGGCTATAATAAGGGTGTGTTCATCAAGAGAACTGGAACCCTTTTAAATCCAAACTCTGAAACGCTCAATACTCTACCAGCCAAATAATTAACTTTGAAAGCAGAAGTTCTTGCCAGTTTAGTTTTCTCATTTGGGCTCTAGAACTACTTACTGTTTCCAAGCAGACATTTTCCATGCGGCCACAGGAAACTGTAGACTTACTATTTACCAACTCACTACATGAACAAGAGCATATGGAAATCTGCTTCAATGTAAACAGTGCGGTGTGGCAATTTGCCTGTGGTAGCAGAATTAGATATGATCATGTTTTTTTTAGCCTCAGTAGATAATGTACGTGCTGTACAATGAGGTCTGCACCTCTGTCAGGTTTTTATTGTAAAACCACAGAACAAATAGAACACTGGGACTACAGTGGTATCCAGATATCAGTATAAACAAATACCTATATAAATGCAACAACGTATTTGCATGTAATTATGTTTTTATACAGATATTTGGATACAAATGAAGTCACAGGTGTTATATTACTAAAACTGGAGATTGCAAAATCTGTTGCAGCTCTGCATAGAAATCAGTCAGCTTCCAGTTTTTTTTTTCAAAGCTTAACTGAACAAGCTGAAGTTAGAAGCTGATTGGTTACCATGCATAGCTGCCCAGGTTTTGCTCTCGCCAGTTTTAGTAAATCAGTCCCACAGTGTTCTATCATTTCAGTGGTTTAGTATAATTAGGGATGAAGGTATCATTTACATATGAGGAAGTATTACCATCATTGGTCTGCATTTGGTTTTTATGCTGTTTGGGTGCCCATTGAGGAGACCCAATTTCTGTCCTGGTAACAGGATGTCATAGGGGAAGGAATTAATGGGATGTTTTTTTCAATGGAGACAGCAATAAAAACATCTTCCTTAATTAAAACTGAGAAAGGATATATGATCATTATTGCTTTATGGGCTTTCCTCTCCTGATGAAAGCCCCTTTTCTGGTTTGTTGCTCTACTGCCAGAGGGGCAGAACATAAGGTGGGAAAGGCTGCAGTCAGCAATACAAACTCACAAAGGTTTTAACGCTTCTCCACTCCATCTAAAAATGGCCCTGAATTTGGCCTTTAAACAGAAAACGGGCAAATAGCTAAATACACTTGGTATACCTGTCAAGGTATGGTATTTGTATTTCCGCTCATCCAGTCCTGAGATGTACACAGTTCTACTACACAACACAGCCCTTGCTTTTTGCATTGCTGCACACCCTACTGGCTTCTTGTGCTGCTTCTCCACCCACCTCTCTGAGCTCTGCTATACAGACTGTATGGTATAGCTATACAGACTGTATGACTACAAGAGGCTGATATCAAGTCAAATTCAGGAACTTATACAGCTTGCATTTAAAGCTGAACTCCAGCTTTTCATACACGTTAAATATTTAGTTTGGGACAAGCTGACCCAAAGGAACTATGTCCCTCACTAACATGTGAGGCCACTGGATGTGCGGTATAAACTGTATGTAGCTGTGTTCCGGGTTCAAGCCGAGACTTCCTGTCTCATACTCGGAACACAGTAGAGTCTATCACAGAGGTGCTCTGCCATTTTGAGAAAGCAATGTATTCTAGCTATGAATACAAAGCTTCCTGTGATTGGGTCAGAGGTTGTGACATCATCAGCCTGCCTCTCTGACTCAGAGGAAGCTTTGTATTCATTGCTAGAATATATCGCTTTCTCTGAACGGCTGAGCGCAGCTGTGATGTTCCAGGTATAAGACACAAAGTCCTGGCTCGAACCCGGAACACAGTGCGGTATGCTGTATGTAGCTTCAGCTACATACAGTTTATACCGCACATCCAGCAGCCTCACATGTTAGTGAGGGATATATATGAAAAGCGGGAGCTTAGCTTTAAAAATGCATTTAACTATGTATTAAAGCCTGACTTTAGGAATCCTCAAAAAATCTATGCTCATCATGTCTATGGGTGGGGGAATAAAGAGTAATACTTATTTCCCATTCCAACAGGGACCCTTCAGCAGTGCGACTGGTTTCCTGCAGCCTCCTCTCAAAAGCTGTTTGCAGTCGCATGTTCATCTCTCCGTGCACATGCAATGGGACTACCCTCAGAATGGAGCTTTAGGGTGTAGAGGGCAACACTGGAGCAGGAGATAGGTAAGTAATAATGCCTGTAATGCCCCTAGTGATAGGTAATGGTTAGCCCTTGCATTATTGGAGGGGGGGGGGGGGGGGGGTCACTGCAAGGTTAGATTTTTTCCCTAATTCTAAACCCTGGCTTTAGTGATTACAGAGCTTCATTAATTTGTGCCTTTTATATCTGTCAGGATTTTGGTTTAAGCATGCCCTCTTGCCTTACAGAGCTATGCATAGCATCAGATTAGATAGAGCTGATAGAGCAGAAACACAGTTCATGACATCACAATAAAAATGTTGCTTCATTTTCTGACTCCTGTATTACTGTAAATAAGTTATAATGAAAGAAATATATAATCTGTCATACAAACGACCTGGAAATGTGTATCTGGGATAGGTCATTATGGCTGGTTTCCTGAGCTTTGGAGATGGCACTGGAGAAGAAAGGAGCTGTTATATCATAGAATTAGTAACGTGAGTCATTGAAGCATAATTAACAGCTACTGGAAAATGTAATTAAAACCCATAACTTACACCCATTTTGTGTCTGTTATATACTGTATATATAACATAAGAGTCTCAATTTGTTTCCATGACCTCATTTATGATTGTGGGATGTCATCTCTGATTTAATAACAATCCCGGGGATTAATGAAACCACTCTACTCTGAAGGTTAATGTAAACAGTATCACAGCGTTAATTCTGAAAAAAAAAAAAAAAAAAAGCACCAAGCCAATGCAAATATGGAGCTACAGGCATGCATGCTTTTAAATTAAGTGAGTTACATGTTAGCAAATTACAAAACAGGATTTCAAATCAGGTGCAAAAACATCTACATATTGCTCCCTCTGCAATTAAAAGTAATCTAACACCCCGTCTGGAAAAAGATATTTATAACTAGTATCCACTTAACAGGAATTTAAACATACTTGTGATAAAGCCTCATCACTCCTAAAAATAAACCATTGTGTTACACCAGGCAAAAGCTCTTCATTAGAAGATGACGGAGGAAGTTCACTCTATGAACTGGCTGTATATGCTTTAAATGTAATCTAATTAACAAAGGTGTATACTATCGGCAAACGGAAACTAGGTACCATTTATTGAATGTAATGAAATATTTTTTTTAAACATTCTTAAAAGAAATTATGTTAAATATGAGAAACCACATCATGACCTAATTATTTTATTTCAGTGCATGTTTTCAGCATTCCGAACCTGGTGCATTCTACATAGGTTTCAACATTTTTTTTGTTTGCATGACATTTTCATAGAGTCAGAGTTTTAGAGTAAGCGTATTGGTTGGGGTTCAGGATGATTTTCTCATGTGTGATAAAATAATTACCCAAGGGATAACTATATGATCTGATTGTGATTAAAACTGTGATTGCTTAAATATATCACAGCTTCCATCTGTCCCTTAATTAAAGGGACAGTCCCTCTTTTGGAATCAAATCCTTCTGTCCCTTTATGGTCCCTTAAAGGCTTAAAACATGTATATATTCTGCTGCTCTCAGCCTCCTCCAAATCTCAAATTCCTTTTCTTTGCTTCTGTAATCTGACCTCCTATTAGAGGGTGGCTATGTTCATTTTCCATGGTATGTGTAGTGTTCATAGAACAATGCACATGACCACAAGTAACATGCACTGCTCATTCCAAACAAATGAAAGTGAGTGGGAAAATAAGAGGTTTGGGAGCTCACATAGGATGTTAAAAGGAGTCAGAAAAACATAATAAGAAACAATTTTGTGAAAAGTACATTTTATGGCCATTAAGTAGTGGATGTGTATGGATTATTGTTTGGAGACTAAGCATATAGTTTAGTGTCACTTTAATTGTTCTACTCATTGGTCTGGTGTAAAGACTTCTATTAACCACATTAATACCAGCATGTCAGTTTGACTGACAATTACTTGGTCAGGCAACACTCTACTCAACACTTAACAGTCTATTTACATGAATTTTATACAATTTTTGAGACAAAGAAACTTTCTTTGGTGGTATTTAGTAACCTTTTTATTTTATTTTTTACTATAAAAAATGTTTCCCTTACTTTAGCAAATAAAAATGCCAAAACATTACAAACACCCCAAAATGACCCCTTTTTTTAAAGTGGACACTTAAGGGTGTTTTTATTTTTGCCAACATTTTTTGGAAATGAAAAAAAACGTGTTGGTATAGAGGTAGTTAAGGTGTACCTGAAAAGTTGCCTAATGAAGCCAAGTTCTGTTCTCACATTATTAATGAAAGAAAATTTCCTGGGTGATGACTATGCATTGCACAGAAGTTGCATTGTGTGCAACTGCTAGATGCCACTTTAAACTCGCCAAAACAATGCCAGAATCATTGATGGTCAGTGGCACATTAACCACCTAAAACCCAACAATCATTGATGGTCAGTGACACACATTAACCACCTACAAACCCCACAATCACGGGTGATCAGTGGCATTCTAAACCCCCACACTTCATCATTGGTAGTCAGAAGCACTTTAAACAACCCCCAAAACCATCACACAACATTGGTTTTTAGTAACATTTTAAATACCGTGAAAACAATCCAGCAACACTGGTGGCAAGTGGAATTTTAAAGAAAAAATACATTGAGTGAAGTCTTTCTCTGCTGCAGCCTCTTTCTCCTCTTCTTATTACTCACATGAAATATACACCAAGAATGCATTAACATGAACCAACAGATATTCAGTACATACGATGAGGACATGCAGGTCCAAAAAAAACCATACAAGTCATTTAGAGTAGTCTTTCCATGGCAAAATCAGACGCTCTCAATAACATATTAAGGCATGTAGGCAGTAGTGATGGGCCGAACACCCCCCCCCCCCTCTGGTTCGGTTCGCAAGAGAACACGCGAACAGGCAAAAAGTTCTAGTGAACATGCAAACCCTATTAAAGTCTATGGGACAAGAATATGAAAAATCAAATGTACTAATTTTAAAGTCCTATGTGCAAGTTATTGCCATAAAAAGTGTATGGGGACCCGGGTACTGCCCCTGAGGACATGTATCAATCTAAAAAAAAGTTTTTAAAACAATCGTTTTTTCAGGAACAGTGATTTTAATAATGCTTAAAATGAAACAATAAAAATGAAAGATTCCTTTAAATATTGTGTCGGGGGGGGGGGGGGTCCCCTTAGTCTGCCTGTAAAGTGGCACATCTGTGCAATGTGTAGAACAGTGCCGCAGCAAAATGACATTTCTAAAGGAAAAAATTAAATTTATACTTGCTTGCGGCTGCAATGTATTTCCAGCTCCCGGTAGATAAAAAGTAGATAATAGATAAAAATAGATAATAGATAAAAAATCAAGGAAAAAATGGTGTGCAGCCCCCCCCAGTCCATACCAGGCTCTTCAGGTCTAGTATGGATTTTGAGGGGAACTCCATGGCAAAATTTAAAAATAAATTGGCGTGGGAGTCCCCCCAAAATCCATACCAGAACCTTATCCGAGCATACAGCCTAGAGGTCAGGATATGGGGGGTGAGTGAGTGCCCCGCCTCCTGAACCATACCAGGCCACATGCCCTCAACATGGGGAGGGTGCATGTTGATGGGGACAAGAGCCTCTTCCCAACAACCCTGGCCATTGGTTGTGGGAGTCTGGGGTGGGGGCTTATCAGAATCTGGTAGCCCCCTTTAACCAGGGAGCCCCCAGATCCCGCCCCCACCTATGTGAATGGGTATCGGGTACATTGTACAAGTGTCAAAAAGAAAAAAAAAACAAAATAGACAGTTTTTGACAATTCCTTCATTAAAAAAAATAAAGTGTCCCATGACGTACATCCATCGTCAATCACGCCGCCCGACAGACCAGAAAATAAAACAAAAAACTCCGTCTCCGCCCTTACCTATATAACAGCTATCACAGCCAAAAGACAGCAGTCAGTGGAAGGCCTCCCACTGAAACAGAGCTTTTTTATTATTTTCTATTTTATGGGAGGTGTGATTGAAGATGAATGGACATCGTGGGAGACTTTTTTTTCTTTTTTAAATAAATTGTCAAGAACTGTCTGTTGTGGTTTTTACTTTTTGACACTTTTTTGGTGACTGGGTAAGGGTCACATGGGGGGCGGGATCTGGGGGTCCCCTTGTTTAAAGGGGGCTTCCAGATTCTGATAAGCCCCCCGCCTGCAGACCCTGATGGCCAATGGCCAGGGTTGTTGGGAAGAGGCTCTTGACCCCAAAGCACCCTACCCATGTTGAGGGCAAGTGGCCTGGTATGGTTCAGGAGGGGGGGCTCGCTTGTCCCCCCCTTTCCTGGCCTGCCAGGCTGCTTGCGTTGATAGGGGTCTGGTATGGATTTTGGGGGGGACCTTACGCCAATTTTTTTCAAAATTTTGGATTTCCCCTTAAAATCTATGCCAGACTCAAAGGGCCTGATATGGATTTTGGGGGGTCACATGCCATTTTTTTTCTTAATTCTGTCATAAGGTTCCCCTTAACCACTTCAATACACTATTTTATATACTGTACACTGCCTGCACTGTATTATATACTGTACACTGACTGCACTGTATATATATACAGTTGTGCTTATAAGTTTACATAACCTGGCAGAATTTAAGATTTCTTGGCCATGTTTCAGAGATTATGAATGATAACACAAAAACATTTCTTTCTCTCATGGTTAGTGGTTGGCTAAAGCCATTTATTACCACTCAACTGTGTTTACTCTTTTTAAATCATAATGACAACAGAAACTACTCAAATGACCCTGATCAAAAGTTTACATACCCTGGTGATTTTGGCCCGATAACATACACACAAGTTGACACAAAGGGGTTTGAATGGCTATTAAAGGTATTAACCCCCCCTTCTTTCTCTTTCCTCCCCCCCCTTCCTTCCCAATTATTTCCCCCCAGCACCCCCCTTCCCCTAGCCCCCTCCCCCCTCCCCCCCCGTTTACTCTTTAGAGATTTATTGATCCGTCCCCTCCCCACTCCCTACCCCCTCCCGTCCCCCCCCTTTTCTCCCCCCTCTCTTTCCCCCCCATCTCTTCTTTAGAGATCGATTGATTTAATACTGATATCTATATATTTAATTTCTGCTGGATCAAATATGTTTTTCAGTAAACCAGTTAGAGACTCATGATCATGATTAATTTATCCTATTCTAAAATGGTATTGATCTACAGTCCCTTTTCTTCCGCTTTTTATTATATAGTGGTTTTATCCATCAATTGTATTTATTTTTAACATTAAGTCCTACTACACTAAATTGATTGTTTTTTACAGGTATCCTTTTGTAATGAATTTCACTTATATATCATGTATTATTTATTTGTGACTTATTACTATGTTCTGAGTATGAATTTGATCTATTAACTTGATCTAATTTCAATGAAAATGATCCATATCCCCTTTTTTATTAGTAATTGTTGCATAGTGGCTTATATCTGCTAAAACATTTCTATTTTTATCTTTTATTTCGATTGCACTTAATTGATTGATTGATTGCAGTAATTTTATATGTATTTCTTCTTTTTAATATGCACTATCTATTAACGTATCCTTAGTATGCTTGATTCTCTAGCATTGTGTCCTTTTAACGTTTTTTTCCTTGTAGCATTGCTGACCCCCCCCTTTTTTTATGTATGCTCTGGCCCCGCCCCCTAGACTATAAAAGTTCCCCCTTGTGTTTGTATACTCCATGCTTGATAAAGTAATGCGGCTATCTTTTCCACCCATAGCCCGCTAGTTCTGAAACACGTCGCATATGTATGACGTCACTGCTGGGCACCGTCCTGTGTTTGCTCTCTAAGCCTCGCTTCCGATCCTGATACATGTCTCTCTTCACACATCAGGGGCGGAACGAACGCTGTGGAGACACGGCGCGGCTCAGCCATCTGCACTGACGTCCATCCTCCCCTCACTGGAACCCCTATCTTTATCTGATGGACTTTGTACTAATCCACCCGACTGTGATACAAATAAGCCTGGAACACTGAAGGAGACTGCGCTGTACTCAGCCATTTCCACCCTTTCCTGCATGGATTTGATGTGGTGCCAGCTATACAGGATCTGCTGTGACCTGCAGTCCCATACCATCTCCTCAGCCCTGCTTATGGACCAGAATGCAACTCCTCTTTTTCCCATGTGAGTGGATATTGTTGTTTAAATAAATTGTTTTATGATACATACTCAGAGGCGCCCTTTTCCTTGTTTATATTAAAGGTAACCATCCTCACCTGTGATCTGTTTGCCTGTAATTAGTGTGTGTGTATAAAAGGTCTATGAGTTTCTGGACTCCTGACAGACTCTTGTATCTTTCATCCAGTGCTGCACTGACATTTTTGGATTCTGAGTCATGGGGAAAGCAGAAGAATTGTCAAAGGATCTGCGGGAAAAGGTAGTTGAAATGTATAAAACAGGAAAGGGATATAAAAAGATATCCAAGGAATTGAAAATGCCAATCAGCAGTGTTAAAATTTTAATCAAGAAGTGGAAAATGAGGGGTTCTGTTAAAGCCAAACCTCGGTCAGGTAGATCAACTAAAATTCCAGCCACAACTGCCAGGAAAATTGTTCAGGATGCAAAGAAATACCCACAAATAACTTCAGGTGAAATACAATACTCTCTGAAAACATGTGGTGTGGCTGTTTCAAGATGCACAATAAGGAGGCACTT
Source organism: Aquarana catesbeiana (assembly GCF_042186555.1). Taxonomy (NCBI): domain Eukaryota; kingdom Metazoa; phylum Chordata; class Amphibia; order Anura; family Ranidae; genus Aquarana; species Aquarana catesbeiana. The sequence goes on along the minus strand of NC_133328.1, from coordinate 300,777,885 downwards.
AAAATAAGATGGGCTGCATGGTCGAGTTACCAGAAGAAAGCCATTACTACACAATTGCCATAAAATATCCCCCTTACAACACACCAAACAGCACAGAGACAAGCCTCAAACCTTCTGGCACAAAGTCATTTGGAGTGATGAGACCAAAATTGAGCTTTTTGGCCAAAAGCATAAACGCTACATTTGGAGAGGAGTCAACAAGGCCTATGACGAAAGGTACAGTATTCCTACTGTGAAACAGAGAGGTGGATCGCTGATACTTTGGGGATGTGTGAGCTACAAAGGCACAGGAAATCTGGTCAAAATTGATGGCAAGATGAATGCAGTATGTTATCAAAAAATACTGGAGGAACATTTGCATTCATCAGTCAGGAAGCTGTGCATGGGACATACTTGGACATTCCAACATGACAATGATCCAAAACACCAAGTCGACCTTTAATTGGCTACAACAGAATAAAGTGAAGGTTCTGGAGTGGCCATCTCAGTCTCCTGACCTCAATATCATTGAGAGATCTCAATCGTGCAGTTCATGCAAGACAACCCAAGAATTTACAGGAACGGGAGGCTTTTTGCCAAGAGGAATGGGCAGCTTTACCATCTAAGGCCCTCCAGGTCTGGTATGGATTTAAACGGGAACCTTGAGCCAAAATGTAAAAAAAAATGGCGTAGGGGTCCCCCCCAAAAGCCATACCAGACCCTTATCTGAGCACCCTTATCTGCCATGTAAGCAGCCCTACATAGTGTGGGGCATGGACTCAGCCCCCTGAGCCATGATTTGGCCAATCATCCAAATGCTCTCTCGCAAACCTCAGACGGGCCCGGACATGTACTGGCTTAAGCAGGGGGACACGTCTGGCACTGCAGGATCTGAGTCCCTGGCGGCGTAGTGTGTTACTGATGGTAGCCTTTGTTACGTTGGTCCCAGCTCTCTGCAGGTCATTCACTAGGTTCTCCCGTGTGGTTCTGTGATTTTTGCTCACCATTTTTGTGATCATTTTGACCCCACGGGGTGAGGTCTTGCGTGGAGCCCCAGATCGAGGTAGATTATCAGTGGTCTTGTATGTCTTCCATTTTCTAATTATTGCTCCCACAGTTGATTTCTTCACACCAAGCTGCTTATTTATTGCAGATTCAGTCTTCTCAGCCTGGTGCAGGTCTACAACTTTGTTTCTGGTGTCCCTCGACAGCTCTTTGGTCTTCACCATAGTGGAGTTTGGAGTGTGACTGTTTGAGGTTGTGGACAGGTGTCTTTTATACAAACAGGTGCCATTAATACAGGTAATGAGTGGAGGACAGAGGAGCCTCTTAAAGAAGAAGATACAGGTCTGTGAGAGACAGAAATCTTGCTTGTTTGTAGGTGACCAAATACTTATTTTCCATCATAATTTGCAAATAAATTCTTTCAAAAATCAGACAATGTGATTGTCTGGATTTGTTTCCACCTTTTGTCTCTCATAGTTGAGGTATAACTATGATGACAATTACAGGCCTCTCTCATCTTTTTAAGTGGGAGAACTTGCACAATTGGTGGCTGACTAAATACTTTTTTGCCCCACTGTATATATATATATATATATATATATATATATATATATATATATATATATATATATATATATATATATATATATATATATATATATATATATATATATCACTTTTGTTGCCAGTGGTTTGGAGATTAATGGCTGTGTGTTGAGTTATTTTGAGGTGACAGCTAATTTACACTATTATACAAGCTGTACACTCACTACTTTACATTGTAGCAAAGTGTCATTTTTACAGTGCTGTCAAATGAAAAGATATAATAAAATATTTACAAAAATATGTGGGGTGTACTTACTTCTGTGAGATACTATATATATATTTATATATATATATATATATATATATATATACCACACGTGCTGTATATTATTACACTGCCTGCACTGTATATAAATTTTACACTGACTGCACTATATATATATATATATATATATATATATATATATATATATATATATATATAGATATATATACTACACTGCCACTAACTAACCTGCCTAATCTAGCTCAAGTTCTCAATCTCCACGTTATCACAATACATACGGCCACTGTGTAAGCAGGCAGCCTTATATAGTGTGGGGCATCCCCGCCTTTGGCCAACCTTTGGCCAATCATGGCTCTCACAGCAGATCACGCTGCGATTGGCCAAAGCATGCAGGTCAGGTCAAATCTCGCAGTGCATTATGGGGCACTCCGCGGCGCTCAAATTTGCTGCAAACCGCCCATACAACAGAGGATATTCAAGTCGAACTTACATTCGACTCGAACATCCAGATCATCCCTAGTAGGCAGTGCATAATCAGAACTAGGGATGGGCGTACGGTTTGGGCCAAGCATAGGTTTGTCCCGAGCGTTGCCCATTCGGGTGTTCGCTGCACACCCGAATTTTCAATCAGTCAACAGGTTGTTGAGTGGGGCCCGGAAGTCGGCTGTCACGTCCTTAACAACAAATGGGTCATCAGCTGTCAGAGGGCTTCCCTGTTAAAAGCTGACTGTAAAAAAAAAAAAAATTGCCGGCAACAAAAAAAAAAATTGGGGAAAAAATGGTGTAGGGTCCCCCCCATCCATACCAGGCTCTTTGGGTTTGATATGGATTCTAAGGGGAACCCCATGCCAAATTAAAAAAAAAACAGCTTGGGGTCCCCCCAAATTCCATACCAGACCCTTATCTGAGCATGCAGCCTGGCAGGCCAGGAAATGCTGGGTGCATGCTGGGTCGGTGATGTCACAAGGGGCGGGACCACAAGGTGGCCCTGTCTATTACCTATTTAAGAACGGTCAGACAGAGGAGCAGGCATTCGGCATTCCTCGCGGGTGGAGCTTTTTTCTTTCTTTTTTTCGGTCTGGTAGTGTGGCGGGCATTGTGATTGATGATGGATATACATCAAGAGACTTTATTTTTGTATTTTTTTAATAAAGAAATTGTCAAAGACTGGCTCATTCTTTATTTTTGACAATTTTTTGGTGAATGAATAGGGGTACAATGTACACCATACTCATTCACATGGAGGGGCGGATTCCGGGGGTCCCCTTGTTAAAGGGGGCTTCCAGATACCGATAAGCCCCCTGCCCGCAGACCCCCACAACCAACACCCAAGGTTGTCGGTAAGAGGCCCTTTTCCTCATAGGGACAAGGTGCTTTGGGGCAGTGGCTCTGACTACCAAGCTATTTAGAGGGAAATAGCAAATAAACACTGATTTCCCTCCCTCAGTTCTTTAACACACATAGGTTGGACTTGATGGACTTGTGTCTTTTTTCAACCTTATCTACGATGTAACACACATTACATTTTATTCAGCCCAAAGGTATGAAAGGAAGCTTCTGTATAATTTAAAAGGCCTTGCACATTTGTGGTCCAGGCCCAGTTCACAGGAAAAAGGATGAATGCAGTTAACCTCAGAGGGTTAATGCAGATGTATACTTTGTTCCCCATTCCTATATTCTGTAGGATTTTATTGACTTGTCAATCCCAATAATCAGACCAGTCTGTCAGGGACGTGCTGGCCATAGTGCGGCAGAAGCATATATGCATGCGCAGACATGCTCCTGCAGGTGCCTGTCTTGCTGGGCAGAGGCTAATGCCTATGCACATGCGCGCATATGTTAGCACATGTGGAAACATTAGGGATCTGTGACTAAATAAACTACAAGTCCCTTCTACCACCACGGCAGACTTCTTATAGTTCCCAATGAACTACGAGCACACATCTTACACATCTGTGTAGGATGTAACAAGGTTTAAAAGATGGGGTTAGCCTTAAAATCAGATTTGTCTGTGTAAATGTGGCAGTAAACCTTACAATTTGCTTGTACACTCATTAAACGCAGGTTCACACTTGTGTGGGTCGGGAACAATTGCAAAGTCGCATGTGTTTCAGACCACAGGCAAAACGTGCTGCCCTTTAGCTGATGCACAGGGTTGCCATTTATTCTTGGTGACACCTCCATGCATCAACAAACAAGGTACGTTTTTGCTCAAAAAAAGACTCGGTACAGAGCAATTTGAAAAAAGGAGTCAGGTAGGGCAGCTTATTGAAATTAATGGGCTGCCTATGCGCAGAACGCAGGCCGCACAAGTGTGAACATAGCGTAACTACATAGTTACACGTAGTTACAAATCAGGCAGGCCCCTCAAGGGCCTGCCTGATTTGATACAAATTGAATATGTTGTTATCCTCCGATTACACATCTTTGGTAAATCTGATGAAGATTGTGGAAACTCTTTTTAATTTTTACTGCATTAAATTTTGTAAGGGGAAAATTCACAATTTTTAAGTGATAGCTGTGCATACCAATACAGAACATAGAACACAGGTCCTTCTAATAAAGATCTGGAATGTGATGTGTCAGCTTACACATTTCTACAGTATTTAGCTTTCTGCTTCAGTGCTTTAAAAACTAAATTAAATTTATAATATCAAACACCTACACAGCAAAATTAATATTGAAATGCCAAGGGCTTTTACATGCTTAACTCCATTTTGTTCAAGCCCTTTACATATGTTTTCCAGGGTGTTTATAGTTTTTTTTATACATTTGAACAATTGTGAAGGCTTTTACTGGTTAGAAACATGTGTACTTTTTGCTGCGCACACATAATAAGTTTAGTGCATGAGACGTTTAATATTTCCCTATGTGATGAAAAGGGTCAAGAAGAAAAGAAAACCTTTCTCTCCTTTAAGAACACATAGCAAGAGCAATCATGTGTATTAAATCACAGCAAATTAATTTTCTTTATTATTGGTAAATACAACTCACTACTGGTTCAACTAAAAATTCAGTCCACTCAAAACTAATATTTCATCTTTTGGCAGATGAAGATGCATATAATCATCGAATGATTTCTTATATCTGACGATTTTAGGGAAACAATATTGCACTGCCTTGCTTTCTCCTGAGTCAAAAAATGTCATACTGATACTATATGCAAACTGCTTTTTGAGACTATATTATATGGTTTACAGCAAGAACTACAGTATTTGTTATTTCCAGATCTGCATGGCCAAATACATCATTCCAGTAGTCCATAAAACATTGATGTTGTTATTTACTTTATTGTAATTCAACACACTTTTACATAAACCAGTGCTAACACATTGTCAAAAATAAATATATAAACAAGCAATGCAGCAGAGGTAGTAGGCTATATTCAGCTGTATTGATTAGAAGGTAATTACAAAGATCTAGGCCTCATACACACAGACAATTTCAAGCATTTCATGTAAATTGTGGGAATATTCCTGTACCCGAGAGAGATATCTGCAGTGTATAGTCACTCATAGTAATGAATAGCTATACATTAGCTGTACTTGGGTATACATGATGCTTATGTAAATTTGCGTACAGACATAAATCCTTAAACACAGCTTTTGTGCATCCAGGAATGTACAACCTTGCACATGTGCAAATACATGCAAGCATGGCTTATACCTGCACACAGCTAGTATACAGCCATTCAATACTGTGAGTGGCTGTACACTGAATTTGTGTCTCCCAGGCAGGGATATATGAACATAATATAGGTTGGATACCTAAAATTGTCCATGACATCTTACTACAGCATTGTGCACCTACAAGGCTAGTACCAGGGTGTGAATTTGAATGCATTTTCCTGTAACAGCAAAAGAAAGATAATCACCACCCAAAAGCATCAACATTTTCATGGGACATAGTCAGAAGATGTAATCACCGGGTCCTATAGCACAATTTTTATGGGCCTCTGGTCAGTGGCATAATATACAGTCAGGTCCATAAATATTGGGACAATTCTAATCTTTTTGGCTCTATACACCACCACAATGGATTTGAAATGAAACGAACAAGATGTTCTTTACCTGCAGACTTTCAGCTTTAATTTGAGGGTATTTACATCCAAATCAAGTGAACAGTGTAGGAATTACAATAGTTTGTATATGTGCCTCCCACTTTTTAAGGGACCAAAAGTAATGGGACAATTGGCTGCTCAGATGTTCCATGGCCAGGTGTGTGTTATTCCCTCATTATCCCATTTACAAAGAGCAGATAAACGGTCCAGAGTTCATTTCATGTGTGCTATTTGCATTTGGAATCTGTTGCTGTCAACTCTCAATATGAGATCCAAAGAGCTATCACTATCAGTGAAGCAAGCCATCATTAGGCTGAAAAAATAAAACAAACCCATCAGAGAGATAGCAAAAACATTAGGTGTGGCCAAATCAACATCCTTAAAAAGAAAGAACGCACCGTTGAGCTCAGCAACACCAAAAGACCCGGAAGACCACGGAAAACAACTGTGGTGGATGACCGAAGAATTCTTTCCCTGGTGAAGAAAACACCCTTCACAACAGTTGGCCAGATCAAGAACACTCTCCAGGAGGTAGGTGTATGTGTGTCAAAGTCAACAATCAAGAGAAGACTTCACCAGAGTGAATACAGAAGGTTCACCACAAGATGTAAACCATTGGTGAGTCTCAAAAACAGGAAGGCCGGATTAGAGTTTGCCAAACAACATCTAAAAAAGCCTTCACAGTTCTGGAACAACATCCTAACTGGTACAAGTTACCAAGAGTAACTTGTACCAGAGTGATGGGAAGAGAAGAGTATGGAGAAGGAAAGGAACTGCTCATGATCCAAAGCATACCACCTCATCAGTGAAGCATGGTGGTGGTAGTGTCATGGTGTTGGCATGTATGGCTGCCAATGGAACTGGTTCTCTTGTATTTATTGATGATGTTACTGCTGACAAAAGCAGCAGGATGAATTCTGAAGTGTTTCGGGCAATATTATCTGCTCATATTCAGCGAAATGCTTCAGAACTCATTGGATGGCGCTTCACAGTGCAGATGGACAATGACCCAAAGCATACTGCGAAAGAAACCAAAGAGTTTTTTAAGGGAAAGAAGTGGAATGTTATGCAATGGCCAAGTCAATCACCTGACCTGAATCCGATTAAGCATGCATTTCACTTGCTGAAGACAAAACTGAAGGGAAAATGCCCCAAGAACAAACAGGAACTGAAGACAGTTGCAGTAGAGGCCTGGCAGAGCATCACCAGGGATGAAACCCAGCGTCTGGTGATGTCTATGTGTTCCAGAATTCAGACTGTAATTGACTGCAAAGGATTTGCAACCAAGTATTAAAAACTGAAAGTTTGATGGATGATTGTCAATCTGTCCTGTTACTTTTGGTCCCTTAAAAAGTGGGAGGCACATATACAAACTGTTGTAATTCCTACACCGTTCACCTGATTTGGATGTAAATACCCTCAAATTAAAGCTGAAAGTCTGCAGTTAAAGCACATCTTGTTCGTTTCATTTTAAATCCATTGAGATTTATAGAGCCAAAAAGATTAGAATTGTGTCGATGTCCTAATATTTATGGATCTGACTGTATGTACATAGTCCAGGAAGGGCAGCACATAATATACCTAATTTTACACCTCCTTAGCATGGGTGGTCAGAGGTTGGTGACCAACAATGCACTCCTATAGGACTCCTATATATAGCCCCTAGAATTGCTGTTCACTTTAAATTAACATTTCCAAGTTGTAGCCATGGAATCTTGAACTAAACTGTGTGAGGTTAAGCTATCAGCATAATGTTCAAGTATGCACAGCAGGCTTGCTCCTTATGGCACATTCACCTCTCAGGGGTTCCTCCTCCTCCTCCAGTAGGGACAGGTCCAACCAGGGCAGGCGCTACCACTAGGCAAACTAGGCAGCCACCTAGGGCGCACTGCCACCTAGGGCACAGCCATGGCATGTCCTAGCAAGACAGCGGCATGTACAGAAACTGATCCCCTACAGCTGCTGAATGCTGGCTTCTCCTCCCCTCTCTCCCGCAGACATTTAGCGGGTGCAGGAGGGAAATAGAGGAGATCAGTTTCTCTATATGCCACCTCTCCTATCCAGGTCCTACTGCCCCCCGCTGTGATTTTCCAGCCCCGCTGTTCTCTCTCATGGCCCTGCTATGCTCTCTCCTGCCCCCCTCACCCCCCCGCCGCTCTCCCCTCCTCTCCTTTCCCGCTGGCTGCTGTGGAGGATCTGCCAGGATGGAGAGTGGGGAAGGGGCTGGTAAATGTGTAAGTATGGTAAATGGGTACCGATCACTCACTTTTATTTTTACTGAGGTATAATAAACTATAATAAACTATGTTTACTATGTCTCAGTTTATGGATGAATGTGAAGCCTCTGTACAGAGTTATTCCTGCTCTTTCATTCTGTGCAGTTTAGGCTACAGAGATGGGGACTGAGGGCTGTGTCTCCATTCTCTCTCTCTCAAAGGTGAAACATCAGAGGTCTGTTTAGACCCTTGATATTTCACCAAAGCCCCCAAACGGGAGTCCTAAACAAATAATAAAAAAGAAAAATATTAAATAAATAGAATGTTAAAAAAACATTAAAAAAATTAAATAACACAAATAAACAACTACTGATACCAATGGAGTAAAGCAGGCTGAAAATAACTAAAATACATCAAGAAACCAGTGGTTGTCATTATTTGTAATTTGGTTCACAAAAAAAATATGGGCTGCTCAGTCTTTTTTTGCCCCAGTCCGGGCCTGCTTCGCACTGCCACCGATGTTCCCCACATACTGTGCCAACTTTCTGCATACCGCTGTGTGCTGCAGGATTGGATGATGTCAGCTGGAGAAATTTTGCAGCTTCATGTTTTGATGTTAATACTCCAATGTTTTTAAATATTTTGAAGTTTTATTTATTTTTTTTTGGGGGGGGGGGGGTTGCGAGTAGCTGGTCTTGCCTAGAGCACAACATAGTCTAGCACCGGCCCTCCAATCACTGCTCCATCTAATTATGCCATTATCTTAAATGACAATTCCCTTTGGTCATTCGATGGCCAATAATAAAGTATCTTGTCCTCTTCTACCAAAAAAAAAATAAACTCTAGCTTGCAACTTTTTTTTAGAGTCCCATTTTAAATGGGGTTATAGTAAAACCCTTCAAAGCTTAGCCTGTGCTGAATAATAAAGAAGAGGAGATTCTCCTTAATGGTCTTCCAGAATTAAGCTGGCTGTAGTGTGTGAATCAATGTGTAGAAAAATAGCCTGTGCTTTTTTAGCTCTTGAGCCAGCAATCAGAGCAATCCTTTCCTGAGAGGATGAAACCGGTGAAACCGAATATGGTATGATAGAACACATTTTTACAAAATGCTTCTAAGACATGTCATTTTTTATCTGGATTTGCTTTGGCTACTACTGTAGTTAAACTTTCGGACAGATCTGTAATTCCTTTTTTTTTTAATATAAATTGTATTTTTATTGAAATTTGTTGAAATAAAAAAAAAGCATAATATGCACAGAAAAATAAAATAAGTAAAAAAGGAAATAAAAACATGTTGATCATAAACAGGTATAATAAAACAGGTATAACTATTGAAAAGGCTATAGCCAATTGACAATTGGGTATCAAAAGGGTGAACATCAAAGACATAGACCAAAGAGGTATCAAGCATTCGGCTGCATATTGTAACCAGATCTGCGTAGGGATAAGGGGGTTAAACGAGGATAAACGATGTAGTACCTCAGGGGTCCTGTACCAGAAAAATAACACTTTGTATGCTGTCTCTCTCTTTGCTACACACCTGGATATTTTGGAAGTTGAACTCCATATTTTAGCCCACTGAGGGAGGGAGGGAGGGGTTGTTGTATATTTTGAGTCCATTTTTGCATGTAAGTGTGGGAGTCTACAGAGAGTGGAGCAGATGTTAGCCACGTTTGGTGGGGGGTCCTGGGAACAAATGAGTTCAAAGGTTGTCGGTCTGAGTAGGATAAGGGAAGGGGAGAGGGTTGAAAAGTAGTGAGCTATTTGGAGGTAGGAATAGAACATATTTTTTGGTATCAGGTGTTTGGATTGAAGATCTGCAAAAGGGCAAAATGACTGAATCGGAACAGGCCAGGGAGTGGAGCATTCGGGAGTGGGATAGTCCGTCGGGAAATAAGGGATTAAAGATTACATTAGAGAGAGGGGGACACGGAGAAGAAAGAGAGAATTTGGTAATACATGTGCACCATATCTTCAATGAAAACAGCATAGGGCCTAGGCATATGGAGCTTGGGATCCGAGAACAATGCCGGCGACCAAACAAGGGAGCAGGGATGAGTCGGGAACAAAGAGCCCATCTCAATCTCTGACCACCTATTTGGCGGCAATAAACTGGACCAGGACACCACCGCACGGAGGTGGGAGGCCAGGTAATATTTGTGAATGTCCGGGTCAACTAGTCCTCCGCGACTTGGAGAGAAAATCACTGAGCTTGCTACTCTATGGGCCCTGTCCCTCCAAATAAAATGAAGAAACCATCGTTTGAGCAAATTTAATTGGGCCATGGGGCAAGAGGGGGGCTGTCACAAAAAAATTATCCAGTCTGGAGAACATCTTATGTGGGGGAGAGTAGAACAAATACTGTTTACCAGTGGGTTGTTTAATCCGCCAAGCATTTGATGGCTCCGGGTCAATTTACGAAAGGAGGTGGCCAGAGATTCTGTTGAGAGGGGTAATTTAGTCTGGAATAAAGATCTCCTATCAAATGCCCCAGTTCGAAACTTGATCTGACCTGCATTAGATGCATATACATTCATAAGTGTTATAGGGTTAGACAAGTAGATAACTTGCAAAATTATATAGCACCCATGGGGGTCTAAATAGGTGGATTGCAATGCCAGTCTTTCCAGATGAATCAGACGCCATATAAGACACTGGGAAGTATTGGGAAGCGAATTTCAGGGATCCCCCAGCACGAAAGTGAGTATTCTGGACCAGGATCACATCCGCGCCAGAGGTCCTGAACTCCTTCAGAGCCATCCATTGCTTCTGGATGGAGTTCAGACCTTTCACATTATATGACAATAACTTCAGAGCCATAGTAATGCTGTGAAATTTTGCCTGTGTACATTCAATGAAGTAGGCGATAGCCTAACGGTGTAGTTATAGGTATATAGCCTTATAACAGATAGCAATCTATCATGCAACAGGAAAAAAAAGCATAACAGCAGTAATGAGAAAAAAAAATGAAAAAGAAAAGCAAAAGAAAGTTCAAAAGGAAGTCCAAAAAAGGGACCAAAATGAATGTTGCTGCGTAATAACAAGAAGGCCGGCATGGCCTGAAAAATATAAACAGTACAAACAATAGATGTAGGCCTGAGAGGCATTTGCCTCTCAGGAATCTTTGGCCGCAGCCAGAGGACAGGTGGAGGAGCATAATGGTCTCCAACAAGGGGAAAACCTTATGTCCCACCGTTATGCTCCACGGCTAACATTTGGAGACATAGAACTCCTCAAGACCTTGTAGAAGAAAGCAAGTAAAAAGAGAAAACAAAAACAATTATAAAAACAGTCAAAAGCACCTCCATGGGTAAAGAAGGTGGAACAGTCCTCTAAATCTAGCAACGGGTGGAGGAAAATAGGCCAAACCCGCATATGGAGTCGATGGGGAGCTGGGATCCCAAGGAAAAAAACAGGGAGGGTGAATCACGGCTGATCATGTAGTTAGCTTGGTGCGTTGAGAGCGGTGAGGTGTAGAATAGGCCCTTGAACACTTTTCTCTCACTGGTGTCCAGATCTTAGAGGGAGCTGATGGGAGATGGGGTAGTTGGTGACATCTGATGATCTTCTGCAGGCAATGGTGGAAGACCTAGGCGTTCAAGGAAGGCATCTGCTTTTTGCAGGTCTCAAAGGACATGTTGGGCACTATCCTTATTGACGTTGAGGCAAAAAGGGAAGCCCCAATAATAGGGGATCTTGTGTAGTTGAAGTTGAGAAGTTATGGGCCATAGTGAGCAGCGTTTGGCCAGAGTGATTGGGGAGAGATCACTGAATATTTATATTTTGTCTCCTTTGTAATCGATATGAGAACGATTGCATGTAGCCAGAGTAAGTGCCTCTTTACTTTCATAATAGTGGAACAGCACCACGTGGTCTGGCCCCTGCCGGGGGTTTGGGGGCCAGGGACCTATGGGCCCGATCAAGGCACCAGTCAATATCCACAATGTCAGGTGTCAGGGTGTTAAATAAGCCCAGGAGATAGGGTCTGAGATAGGGTCAGCCACCTGTTCTGAGATACCATGTATCCTGAGGTTTTTGCATCGTTCTCTGTTTTCCAGGTCCTCTTGCTGAAGCTGTAGCTGAGATAAAGAGTTTTTAAGGAAAGCATTCTCCTCTTCTAGGACTTGTACATAATGTAAAGTTTCATCAAACCTAGTTTTCAATGTAGCTGTACGCTAGCCAATCCGATCTCCCCTCTGAGTTCTCTGGTGATCTTCTCCATCTCGTGGGCTATACCCCTGGTGAGCTGTTGTGCCAGAGCCTGGAGCTTGAGATCCAGCATCTCAGGTGTTAAAACAGGCTGAGGAGATAGAGATCATTGCAGGGGGAGACCCTGCTAAGTATTGTCTTCTGCCATCAGAGTGCTGACATAATCTACCAGATCTACCTGTGAAATCAAGACCGGGGATTGAGGCCGAGTCAGGTAACGATCCACGGTGGAGCAAGGCTGCAGCGCTTGTGGGGCTTGGTAACAGGATCGCTAATCACCAATTTTTCCCATGGAGTGCTAGGAAGTCTGAAGGGTCGTTATAGCTTACCCCCAAGGCAGATGTTTGCAGTTAAAGCTGTGCAGGTGCTTGCGGAGCACAGAGCAGGACCGGAGTTCACAGATCACTTATCTGCCATCTTGAAGAGCCGCGCATATGCCCCTCGATCTGTAATTCCTATTGAGATTTTATATAAATATACAGTTGTGCTCATAAGTTTACATACCCTGGCAGAATTTATGATTTCTTGGCCATTTTTCAGAGAATATGACTGATAAACACAAAAACATTTCTTTCACTCATGGTTATTGTTTGGCTGAAGCCATTTATTACCACTCAACCGCGTTTACTCTTTTTTAAATCATAATGACAACAAAAACTACTCAAATGACCCTGATCAAAAGTTTACATACCCTGGTGATTTTGTCCCGATAACATACACACAAGTTGACACAAAGGGGTTTGAATGGCTATTAAAGGTATTAAACCCCCCCTTCCTTCTCGTTCCTTCCCCCCTCCCTTCCCAATTATTTTCCCCCCTCCCCCTAGCCCCTCCTTTTTTCTCCTCCCTCCTCTTTTTCCCCCATTTCCTCTTTAGAGATTTATTTATCCGTCCCCTCCCCACAAAGCAAGGTCCATAAAGACATGGATGAGCGAGCTTTTGGTAGAGGAACTTGACTGGCCTGGACAGAGTCTTGACCTCAACCCGATAGAACACCTGTGGGATGAATTAGAGCAGAGACGGCGAGCCAGGCTTTCTCATCCACATCAGTGCCTGACCTCACAAATGCGCTTCTGAAAGAATGGTCAAACATTCCCATAGACATACTCCTAAACCTTGTGGACAGCCTTTCCAGAAGAGTTGAAGCTGTTATAACGGCAAAGGGTGGGCCAACTCAATATTGTAAAGGCAGGTGTCCCAATACTTTTGGCGATAAATTGTATATACTGTATATAAATATATATATATATTTATTTTAAGGCTCATTTTTTTGTTGACTGCTTTCATTAAAAAGCCTCCAATCCCAGTTGACGCCTTCTAAGAGGAAACACATTGGAAAGGAGCTAGCGGTGTGATGGTGAGAGACACGGACCATGCTGCAGGCAGCCATGATGATTGTTTGCTTATACTCAAATGTTTTTATTATGAGTGCAGATTTTATATTAAACAATGCAGTTTTAAAGGATAAATGCACTATGAGTTTTTTCTACTTCTATGGTCTGTGAGCGGAGAGTTGGTGTTCATCTTAGGTCCCGGTGAGCGATCTTCTAACAGCTGATTCCTCCCTGCTGAGATACCCCACACATGCAATATGATCCTATGGAGATCCTTGGGTCTCGTAGGCGGCCACTTTATTCCATGACACAGTGGTGAAGTACTGGCATGTTTTTGCATGAAGACACCATTTGTTTGAGAGATGAATGGACACTTCTATTGAACAACGCAGTTTATAGACTGATGCATTTTTGTTTATTGTCCTGCTGGTGCAGATTTGGCACAATTGTGGACTCTATGCACTGTTTTGTATTCTATTTTAAAACTTTTCATGTTTCCAATAGTTTGTTGGTAGCACAATATGTACATATTTAGTCACTTTATTTGATTGAACATTATGATTATAATAGTATTTGATAATTGATTATTGGACAGCACACTTTTCCAACACTATATTTGTATCCCGCTTTCCAGGGATTTTTTGTGCAGCAGTCTTTTGTTTATTGGTTAAGCACAACCCTTTAGCATTTTAACAAATTAAAAAGAAACCTACATAATGCAATACTATACACACAAAGAGTGATTGGTTCAAAACAATGGAGTAGAAAAAGGAATTCCATATCAATTTAAGTTTTTGGTCCTGAAGAACTCATAGTACTGTGTGGTCATTTTGCCAGAAGGGAGCAACAGCTAGGACTGTGCCAACGGGAGACGTCACCATTGCAAATCTATAGTACAATAAATCTATTCAGTACATCCTCATCATAGATTGCTTTGGCTGATTTTTAATTAGCAAAATAATGTATTAAATTGAATAAACCCTGATATTTCACTCTTTATTATATTATCAGTGCCACTCACAGGGCAGAAGAAACATGAAAGGTCTTGTTGTGCATGATTGCATGACATTATTACTGAAAAGCAGTCTTTGCTCTATATTGTTCCTTTATTCTGGTTTCAATAAGATCTATGCCTCTATAAAAATACATAAACTAACCGATTTGTGCAGTACTTGTTTTAAATACTAAAAAAGAGAATATGATTCAGTGCTAAAATAATAGGATTCTCCAAAGAAATATCATCAGTGCTGGAAAACAAATCATGGATACATCTAGACAGACTAGATTTCTTTTAAGACAATTTTATTGATCTTCTAAAAGCACAGTCAGATTATGAAAACAAAGTATTCTCATAGTAGTTATCTAATTGAGCAAAGACTTCTTACAGGAATTAATGACTAAGTGCTAAGTGTTTGTAATGCGATCCTTCATAAATGGAGCCAAGTCATTATTTATTCATGCCCACTGCTGCCTATAGACAATTCAGTGGCTGACTACTTTCTCTGCCCTAAGATCTCAGCCCTATATGTCATAAAACAATGGCTTTAAAAATCTGGAGCAGATGGAACGCTCTTAGGTTTTACTTTGAAGGATGGAGGCTTGCGTTTGAGCTTAGTTCATGTGAAAATAAATTTGCAGTGTTTGCATGGAAAACCAAAACGTGTATGACATGTGAAAGAATAAAACTATATTGCAAATAAAAGTCAACTGACCAAGTTCAGTGAAGTTAAAATGGACCTAGCAGTAAAATGCAAGGTTGGCTTACAATGTCTTGTCCCCCTTCACCTTCACGAATCACCCACTATTAGTAGGTAAATGTACCTGTAAAGAAAAAAAGGTAGGATTTATAATTACCTCACCCCCTACCTTCCGCCCATGTTTTCTAGGTGAGGATCATATCACACTCTTCTGCCTAAATCCTGGGGAATACAGAATGGCTTATGAGCGATGCTCAGATGGGGATGAGGAGGAATGCATGCTCATGCCCTTAGAGGCTGCCAGAGGTTTTTGTGGTTAAAACATTAAGGGGGAGCTCTCTGTAAATAAGTGGCACTTATCCAACAAGACGTTAGTTTAGCTCTTTGGATTCTGTGACACAGTCATTTCTCATTACTCTTTTCTCCCTTCCATTCAGTATTTCTAAGCCAGTGCCACGCGATGTGCACCAGACTTCACTAGCCGAGGTTACTTGTCATCTCTTCCTAGGTGACACTGGTCTGTACGTTTACCACTTGACTCTAATTATGATTAAACTTGAATCCCAGGAAGCTTGACTCTGTATATAAACCATGCTTATTCTCCCCTGAGGCCTCATTCTTTCTTCCATGACATACAGGCTGGGTCCCTAGGATGCCCCTTACCACAAGTCAAACCCAAGACTGGGGTACTGATCGCTAGGGGGGGAGCCCAAGCACATAAGCTCTATCACTACTGGAGACTTCCGTCACTTCCGTCACTTGTGCCAAGCCACCTCTGCTTACCGACTGGCTGGCTAATATATGCACACCGTCACTAGTGCTGCAGTCTTTGACAATGGCAATATAGCCTTCTCTGGTTAACTTGACCATTCATTAGACCTTTGTGCGTAATGCGCCTTATATGCGCCCCTTTAGTATATGTCCTTAGGTAAATTCAGACCAGGCAAGGATATGCAACAACAACATTATCTTTACCTAATGTTGGTTAAGTATAAATAGACATTACAGCTTGTTCACAGACATCCATTTCTAATTCATGTGCTTTTTTAGTGTCCTTTGGTGCCCTTGCCCATTGAGGTAGCCATACCTTCCAAATAGCCAAAAGAGTCCTTAGAGTATCAAGTTCGAAAGTCCTTGTTCTGGAACCCCCGACTGGGTTCCTGCTGAGGGGTAATCTAGCAGCAAAGTAGCAATCACATGTTCAGCAAAGCTCCTGTTCCCTTCCCATACATGGAGTGACCTGGGACCGACCCCAATTAGAGGAGGTTACCTCTTTTAACTGTTTGCCCCAGAAGCAGGCTGTATCTAAAAGCCTGGAAAAACCTGACCAGCAGTATTAACCTCTGACTGTCAGGAGACCAGCTCAGCAGGGCAGCATTCACCAAACAGTATAACAGTAATAACATACCAGAAACACAGGAAACACATAAAATGATGATCACTTAGTAATCACCTGCTTACAAGCTGATAACCCATGAGAAGATGCTCTTGCAATCGACTGCAATGTCTTTTTGTGGTATTTCCCCTACTCTATACTACCCAGGAATCTTCTTGGAAGGACATATCATCATGTCCAGCACTTTTTCCAGATACATTTTACCATCTACTAACAGTAGGTGATTTGTAAAGGAGGGGGTGCTTGAGCGGACCTTGCATTTTATTACAAGCTTCACTTTAAAACTGTAGGAATATCAGTTCTACAACAAAGATGCGTGCTGACTAAATGACACACTTAAACTGTTCACCATACAATTTTTAACCAAACATGTAATTTATCATTTTCAAATTCTATTGCTTGTTTATAAATAT
Organism: Aquarana catesbeiana; assembly: GCF_042186555.1. Taxonomy (NCBI): domain Eukaryota; kingdom Metazoa; phylum Chordata; class Amphibia; order Anura; family Ranidae; genus Aquarana; species Aquarana catesbeiana. The sequence goes on along the minus strand of NC_133328.1, from coordinate 300,760,745 downwards.
TTATAATATCACCTACTTTTCAGGTGGACCACTTACCCCAACAGCAGCATATCTATTATCAGCCTTCCCTTTTAGAAGCACCTATTAATAGTATATACTACTTTTCAGGTGGCCTACTTACCCCAACAGCAGCATATCGATTATCAGCCTTCCATTTTAGAAGTACCTATTAATAGTATATACTACTGCACTGAACTATGGAAGACCTATCTCCTGCCCCACCTGTTTCAAACAGGACAATATCATTACTTCAGTAAGTTACAGGTCCTCTTCACTCTTCCTTTCTAAAAGAGAGCACCTGAGAATGCTGTATAGGTATAGGTGTCAGTGGGAGTATTAATTGGGTTATTGCCTTTAACTTTAAAATTGTCTTGTCTTGTAGCATATCATTTTCTTGTTTATACAATTAATAAAACTGATAACTGACATTTCTTGTGACTACCACACAAAATATACGTTAAAAAGCGCTTGATAATTTTAAAAGATTAATTGTGTATTATGTTACACCTCCCTAGTGTCACCTAGTGGATAAGTATGGAAGGTGATTTTGTAGCTCACTGTTTTTCCACTGCTATTCTCAATTGTTCAACAGTGATAACAGTGTGGTTATTCAGAAAGGGTAAAAGTCTGGAGCAGATGGAAAGCTCTTAAGTTTTACTTTGAAGGATGGAGGCACAACAAGAACAGTGATAACAGTGTAGTTAATCAGAAAGGGTAGAATTATTAGTTATATGGAATAGGGGATTTTATCTAGTGTTGTGCTTTCTATATACACCTGCTGGAAAACAATTATGATGAGACTTAAAAGTCACACTTTTCCCAAAAGGTTAGAAAAGCTTTGCTTACCCATAACAGGGATATACCGCATGGTTACGGTATTCATTTAGAGTACCGTGAGGAGTGAACATAAACTTTTGTAGAGGGGAGACATATAGAAATTACATATATGTTCAGAATATATATATCTATTTATTTACTGCATGTTTAAAGAGCTGCATTGCAGTGCAAAAGAAGTTGGGTAGGCTGGACTCTTTTAATCTAAAGGCTTTTGTGTGAGCCTTCCATTTAAACCCCATCATCCTGGCTATTACATTACATCTTGACCCTTACAAATGGCCACTAAATGTCAGCTATCTCTTTGCCAACAATTTATGATGAGACATCTGCCCTCATTGGGACCCACCATGATTGCCTGTGTGACTGTGCCGACTTTGTTTAGCAATGCATGTATAGTTCTTTTTCCTCTTTATTGTAAAAACAGAATCATGGTCTACACAAAATTGAACATTTCAGTATGTGATAAAGAGTGCGTCCAATTTTCAGGAATGCTCTTTATAACTCCTGAGCAAACCCTTCATTAATCAATTCTGATCAGTGCAAGCAATCCTTAAATTAGCCATGTACATCCACCTAAAATACTTTTGCTATTGATGCTAAAATGCAAATGCCAGTGGCATAGAAATAGGGAACACTATGATCACAGATGCAACTGAGTGGATGTTTCTGTGGTACCCAAATGCCACGTACACACAAATGTTCGATGTGAGCTTGTTGTCGGAAATTCCGACCGTGTGTAGGCTCCATCGGACATTTGTTGTCGGAATTTCCAACAACAAAAATTTGAGAGCTGGTTCTCAAATTTTCCGACAATTGTCGGAAATTCGTGTGTACACAATTCCAACGCACAAAATTCCACACATGCTCGGAATCAAGCAGGAGAGTCGCACTGGCTATTGAACTTCATTTTTCTCAGCTCGTTGTATGTATTGTACGTAACCGCGTTCTTGACGTTCGGAATTTCCGACAACATTTGTGCGACCGTGTGTATGCAAGACAAGTTTGAGCCAGCATCTGTCGGAAAAAAAAACATGGATTTTGTTGTCGGAAAATCCTATCGTGTGTACAGGGCATAGTTGTTTCTTTACACTAGGATATGTTGTGGTAATGCATGCACTGCAAATCCTTTTATCATGCATTGCAATGTGCTTTGTTACCCGAGTCCATTTATTCTGACTGGGCCCCAAAGCATAAGAAATTGCTTATGCGATTATGAGTTATTTTGTTTATCTCACTGTAGTTGCATAGGGATGGCTTTGCAAGGAATTGCACCATGCTTGGTGCATCAATACGTAAGCAGATGCTTAATAAGCTATTACTGTGTTGCCTGTGTTAATTATTTATTTGTCTACGTCCACTTGCTGTGTTAGTTGCACTATTTAGTTGAAGCTGCCCCTCAGAAGCGGTGCTACCAGAGAGGTAAGGGTTAGCCTCGCTGTTCAGGCTTTCCCAGGCTTTTATGAGAAGTACTACCTTCTGCTAGATAAAGCATATAAAATGGGCAACTATATCTATGGGAAAAGTCTTTGCTGTCTGCATTGAAAAAGATGAAGAGTGCTGCTGAGGATGTAATAAGCTACTTTGCTGCTTTACCATCCCTTGTGGTAACCCAGTCAGGGTTCCAGGGGACGTGGACTCTGCTAAATGGACTAAAATACTTTCTCACCTAATTCAGGTATACTTGTCTCATGAGACATAGGAGAAAACCAGGGGCACACTAAAAGGGCACGTAGAGAACTTTGTACATGAATGTGTAGGGTAGATATTTCTGGGAACTGTTCAGTTGTTACATTTGACTACTTCAGTAAAATAACTTTGTTGTTAAGTCAATCTCCCTGGTTTGAAGTCACTAAAGGCGTGCATGCAAGGCGTATCAAAGAATGGGGCTTAGAAGCCAAGTAAGAGAAATCAGTTGGACACATTACATGGGTATAACCTGCAGCAAAAGGAGAGGAGGCTAAGTTGCCATTGCTAGGGGTAGCCAGAGTAATGGCAGCCGCTGAAGCAGCCAGCCAGTGGGAGTCCTGGCAACACAGCATGGGTGACAGAAGGTTCTGGTAGAGAGGGGTTTTGCGAGCTTGTCCCCCCCCCCTAGCCATTGGTGCTCCACACACAAGGATTAATATCACTTTATGGGGTATCCCATGTACCTAACCAGAGGTGTCACAGAAGAAAAGAGAGAGGCCCCAGGAAAGGAGAATTCTCATAATGTCACTGGGAGTGAGGTGACATATTGGGCTGTGCTGGTGGAGGGGATACAGACTCTGTGGTACCCACCCAAAAGTGCTGCATCCATTGGGAGAAGTTACAGAGCATCCAAATGTGAGTTGTGTGCAATAAGGAAGTGACAGATGCACAAAGGGTTAACTGTACAGGTAAAGTATGCTTGCTTCTAGGTTGGAGTGCCACCTTAATGATGATTTCACGTGACAGCAGCCTTCGCCTGTAAGTAAAGGCATTAGCGAGCGCTACAAGTCCCCAACTGGGCGTGTTAATGTGGGCAAACATGTAGGCAGTTGGTAGAGCAGGTCCCCTGAGAGTCTATGCAGGGCCAGGGAGGGGGGTGGGACAGACTGGAGAGGAAGGAAAAGAAGCAACATCTAGCAGCTGTTCTCCTGCTTTTCCCCCTTCAGGGGGAGGGCAAGGTGCCCCAGGGTTCCCCATCATAACCCTGAGAGAGAAGGAGCACTCCAGAGGGTCAGTTCTGGTCCAGAGGAAGACCTTGGGAGTTGGTACACTCTTTGGTTCCTCCCCTGCTAGCCCAGGCAGAGAAGAGAAGAGCAGCAGAGCTACAGGGAGTAAGTGCCGTTCGCAGAAGATATGAGCAGCCTCCGGCAGGGCCTAATGTCAGCTGTTCCTCTCATTTTGCCTGCAGAACTGTGTGGGGGTCTGTGACCCAGGAAGAGCCATGTATTGATAGAAGCTTTTCTATAACAGAACGTTAACCACATCTATCCTCATGGTGCCTTTATTCGGTTGTCATGCTGCTCTGAAGAGAGTGATGCCGTGTACGAGCGGAATGTCCGACAGAAAAAGTCAGACGGGAGCTTTTCATCATATATTCCAATCTTGTGTATGCCCCATCAGACTTCTTACGTTGAAAATTCTGACGGACCTAGAAAGAGAACATGTTCTAGATTTTTCCTTCGGAACCAATTCCTATCGAGAAAACTGCTCGTCTGAATGCTGTTCCGACGTACCAAAAATGACGTATGCTCTGAAGCAAATACGAGAGGGAAGCTATTGGCTACTGGCTATTGAACTTCCGTTTTCTAATCCCGTTGTACGTGTTGTACGTCACCGCGTTCTGGACGGTCGGAATTTGGTGTGACCGGGTGTATGCAAGACAGCTTGAGTGGAATTCCGATGGAACTCCGTCGGAAAAACCTTCAGCGTTTATTCCGACGGGAAAAACGGTCGTGTGTACAGGGCATGAGAGAGTGCTACTGGTGTCCCCTGGCTGTCAAGCCTGGAAAAGGTGGGCCAGCGACTGGAACCCCTGGGAGCGAGGGGATGAAGTTGCGCAGCCAAGAGAGTGGAAAGGGGGTCGGTCTCCGTCCGTCACCCACACATCAGTTAGAGTCGTGGACAAAGGTATCGCATTGCCCTGAGGTCCACTTTACGTCCACTTTACGTCGCCACCCACCAACAAACATGTTACAAAAACATGATGGTGTAAGCAAACTCTGAGGCATGAAGTGTACCTGCAGCAAACAAAGAAACACTTCAAAAGGCCCGTTTGTGATGTTGGCAGAAAGAGAATGGTAGCTACAATTATTATCATTATAACAGCCTTTTGTAAGCAATATATGGAACCATGTACTTATGTTTGCTGTGGTCAATGCCTACATTTCTGTGCATGTGCACTGTAGCTCATGCATGCATGTTGAGTGGTGTTCACCGCACAGCATGGACTATGGAAAAATTTGTTTTAGATTTTCACGTTCACATTTAGTTTTATAGATTGTAAGTGTTCATGAGTGGGGCCCTCTTAACCCTCTTGTATTGTAACTGTAGCGTCTCCCTTTATATAGTAAAGCACTGCACAAACTGTTGGCGTAATATAAATTCTGAATAATTATTCTAAACGCACACTTCATGAGATCTTGTTACCGCAAAAAACATGAAAGAAAATGCAATTTTTATTGTATGCATGGCCGCACGGAGCTGGTGGGTGGAGAATTCTGGAATGTACTCTCCCTAGCTAACTGCATTTTCTAGTAAATGTGTATATGTACGCCATGGCAGATAAAAACATAATAACATGCATTGAAGAAGTATAGTATATTACTGTGGGAATATAAATGAGCTGTTCTGCCTGCTTCACAGACACATAAATAAAATGGTTGCACAAATAAGGCTTGGTAAATCAAGTCCAATGTGTAAGGATTTCTACACAGTTCTTAAACACGGCGCCAGGATTACCGGAAAAAAGTACAGATGGCCCCAGAGTTGCCCCCACTGCCATGTGCTAACTAGAGTTTAAGAGATAAAGGCAAAAAAATACTTTACAACGAAAAAACTTCCACTTAAAAAACTGAGATGGACATATATATATATATATATATATATATATATATATATATATATATATATATAAAAATAATATTAATACACATATACAAACAGACGTAATGGTCATGGTACATGAATGGATGCCACCACCCTTAATTTTCACTCTGGAGGGAGCATTACAATCTTTATCAGATTAGACTATACATATAAATGATTACATCCACGTGAAATTTTATTTGCAAATCATTCTGTGAACAAAAAAAATGTCACACAATGTGCTTGCAGCAGTGCAATCAATAACCCTGTTAAATTTTCCTCCTCACCTTATTAAATTCTCATTGGGTAATAATCAGGCAAAAAGGTAATTACTTATAAATGAAAGGGTCACTAAACAAGTTAGGTTCTAAATTATCCTATAAAAAAAATAATAACAAAATATTTACTGTGAGTCTTCTAGTGCCTCTTACGGGGGTATTTACTAAACTTGGTGCACACAAAATCTAGTGCAGCTGTGCATAGTAACCAATCAGCGTCTAACTTCAGTTTGTTCAATTAAGCTTTGACAATAAAACCTAAAACCCAATTGATTACTATGCACAGCTGCACCAGATTTGTGTGCACCAGTTTTAGTAAATCTCCCCCCACTGTGTTCTTGTTAAAAGCTTCAGTCCTGAATTGTACCTGTTTCTGGGAGAAGGCCAGGGGCATGGCTAGATATTAATTTACTCTCACTGTCCAGCACAGCGAAGGCCAGTTGTCTTTGTGAGGCAGAGATGCTGACTAAATCTGGCCTCCTGCAGCTGAAGTACTGACTACTTGCTGGGATTTCCAATATTCAATAGCAAATTTGGTTCAGCCATTTAAAACCAGGCTGGTCATAGATAATTAAGTCAGTTCCATTTTTACATTGATATAAAACAAACACACCACCAGCACTCTAGTGCTAAAGGTCAGAATAGGTCAGAACAAGAAATTCGCTAATCCAGTTCACATGATGTCATAAAATCAGCTTTGTAGCTCCCTTCAGATTCAGGAAATCTTCAAACTGTACTGCAATAATAAGTAGTGAGATTACACCAGCCATGTGCATCACCCTTTCTACCACTGTATCCGTAAAATCCCAAAAAATACTCACAAGAAAAAAAATGTTAAACTATTAAAAATACAAATGTTATAATCCTTCATTACATCCAATGGGCAGGACTTGCTCATACTCCTTTGGTAACATACATGGGGTATAATGTAGCTGACACATTTCGAGGGACAAGGCCTCTTTTTAAGAGCTAAGCTGCTAGTATACTTGCTTACCCCTAAATAGTCCAAACTAAATGAGAGACAATATCATCAATCCCCTGTAAGTTACCAAAGGTGTCTGTCCATTGATCATCTTGAAGATGGTGATTTGAGCAGGTCCTGAACAAAGAATGTGATGACTCTATTCTTAACATTCCTATGAATATTTTATTGGATTTTACAAAGTGGTGCTAAAAATGATGCACAAGGTTGGTGTGCGCTTCCATTTTTACATTGGTGCATGTGCCAAAGATGCCATTATTTTTCAAGCCAGGTCCCTGTCCTAAGCCCAGTCCATGTTCTGATTGCTACAGAAGTCATCAGTGCCCAAACTGGAGGATCACGGGGGCATACTCCTTTTTAACAGTTTACGTCTTTAAAAAAAATGATAGTATTACAGAAAATATAATTTTCATATGGTTTTCCTCATGGTGTGCAAAAGTTTCATTGTCACCAAAAACTTCCTGAAAACCAAAAATCTGCTGAAATATTGATGTCTATAGCCGGCATTACTAAATTCTATTACCAGATATTACTTGGTTAAGTAAGGTAAACTTACACAAACAGAACTTTCTCTCTCTCTCAGTTAAATTATACAAAGTACTTGTTATGTCATAATCAAACTTTTCTGGGCATATTTTTTTTGGCACTCATGAAATTTTTAAACAGTAACAAAATATGTTTAACCACGTCAATACTGGGCACCTATACACCCTTCCTGCCCAGACCAATTTTCAGCTTTCAGTCCTCTCGCACTTTGAATGCCAATTACTCAGTCATGCAACACTGTACCAAAACAAAATTTGTATCTTTTTTTCACACAAATATAGCTTTCTTTTGGTGGTATTTAATCACCACTGGGTTTTTTATTTTTTGCGACATAAGTGAAAAAAGAGCGAAGATTTTGAAAAAAAAACACTTTTTTTTCAGTTTCTATGATAGAATTTTGCAAGTAAGTAATTTTTGTTCATAAATTTGGGCCAGAATTTATACCGCTACATATCTTTGGTAAAAAATAACCCAAATAAGTGTATTAATATTTGGTCTGTGTGAAAGTTATAGAGTCTACAAGCTATGGTGTAAATCATGGAAAATTGATCACACCTGATGCACTGATGGCCTATCTAATTTCTTGAGGCCCTTGATGAACCCTTTTTGGAAAGTAGACAGTACTGGGTATGAAAGTAAGAGGCATGGCAAGTTTTTTGAAGTTGTAATTTTTTCCCCACAATTCTTGGGAAAATGAAGAAATGATTTTTGTTTTTTTTTTACAGAAAATTCTCATAAAAAACAAGTTATTTATTAGACACAGCTTATGCATACTTCCAATTACACCCCAAAATACATTCTACTACTCCTCCCGAGTATGGCAATACCACATGTATACAAAGCCTGGCCACATAGAGATGTCCAACATGCAGGGAGCACTGTCAGGAGTTCTAGGAGCATAAATTACACATCTAATTTTATAACAACCTATCACACTTTTGAAGGCCCAGGAGCACCAGGACAATGGAATTACCCACAAAATGAACCCATTTTGGAAAGCAAACACCCCAACGTATATGCTATGAGGCATAGTGAGTCTTTTGAATGGTTCATTTTTTTTCCAAAAGTCTTCGAAAAACGTAGAAAGAAAATGAAAACGTATTTTTTTTTACACAAAGTGGTCAAAATATAAGATATTTCTAACACATAGCATGAACATAGCAATAATTACACTCCAAAATACACTCTGCTACTCATTCTGAGCATGGCAATACCACATGTGTGAGGCTTTTACACAGTCTGGACACATACAGAAGCCCAACATGCGGGGAGCACCATCAGGTATTCTAGGAGCATAAATTACACATAAAATTATAAAATTTCCTAGCAACCTATTAAAATTTTGAAGGCCCTGGAGCACCAGGACAGTGGAATTACCCACAAAATGACCCCATTTTGGAAAGCAAACACCCCTAGGTATATTCTATGAGGCATAATGAGTCTTTTAAACATGTCATTTTTTTTCAAAAGTTTTTGGAAAACGTGAAAAGAAAATGAAAATGTATTTTTTTTTACACAAAGTTGTCAATTTATTAGATTTTTCTAACACATAGCATGTACAAAGTAAAAATTACCCCCCAAAACACATTCTGCTACTCCTCCTGAGTATGGCGCCACCACATGTGTGAGACTTTTACACAGCCTGTCCACATAGAGAGCTCCAACATGCAGGGAGCACCATCAGGCGTTGTAGGAGCATAAATTACACATTTAGTTTCTTGACAACCTATTACACTTTTAAAGGTCCTGAAGCACCCACAAAATGACTCCATTTTGAAAATAAAACACCCCAACTGGTGACAGGTACTCGGGTACTCTGATGGGCTGGTGAAAGGTACTCAGGTACTCTCATAAGCTGGAGATAGGTACTCTGATGGACTGGTGACAGGTACTCAAATACTCTGATGGGCTGGTGACAGGTACTTGGGTACTCTGATAAGCTGGTGACAGGTACTCGGGTACTCTGATGGGCTGGTGATAGGTACTCGGGTACTCTGATGGGCTGGTGATAGGTACTCAGGTACTCTGATAGGCTGGTGACAGGTACTCGAGTACTCTGATGGGCTGGTGACAGGTACTTGGGTACTCTGATGAGCTGGTGACAGGTACTCGGGTACTTTGATGATCTGGTGATAGGTACTTGGGCACTCTGATGGGCTGGTGATAGGTACTCAGGTACTCTCATGGGCTGGTGACAGGCACTTGGGTACTTTTATGGGATGGTGACAGGTACTCGGGTACTCTGATGGGCTGGTGACAGGTACTCTGATGCTGGTAACAGGTACTCTGGGGCTGGTGACAAGTACTCTGGGGCTGGTGACAGGTACTCTGATGGGCTGTGAGGAGTACTCAGACAGGCTGCGACAGGTACTCTGATGCTGGTGACAGGTACTCAGGTCGGCTGGTGACAGGTACTCAGATGGGCTGGTGACAGGTACTCTGATGCTGGTGACGGGTACTCTGGGGCTGGTGACGGGTACTCAGATGGGCTGTGACTGGTACTCTGGGGCTGATGACTGGTACTCAGATGAGCTATGACATGTACTCTGATGGGCTGTGACAGGTACTCAGATGAGCTGTGACAGGTTATTCTGATGGGCTGTGACAGGTACTCTGATGCTGGTGACGGGTACTCTGGGGCTGGTAACGGGTACTCAGATGGACTGTGACAGGTACTCTGATGCTGGTGACGGGTACTCTGGAGCTGGTGACAGGTGCTCTGATGGGCTGTGACAGGTACTCTGATGGGCTGTGACAGGTACTCTGATGGGCTGTGACAGGTACTCTGATGGGCTGTGACAAGTACTCTGATGGGCAGTGATAGGTACTCTTTATTTGGGGGTAGATCGGGCACATCACTGCACTTTTTCTTCCAGGTCTCCTCCTCTCACACTGAGGAGAACCCAGAGCTACAGCCGTTTGTTTACATTTATGACCGGCTGTGATTAGGCACAGCCGGTCACGTGGTATAGAGCCAATTATAGGCTCTTTACCCTGATTGGGGATGGGCTGTGTCCGAGGGACACGCCTCATACCCAATCACCACGCGGAGCAGCCCCGGGGGCACCCACGAGTGGCATACACACAGATCTACAAAGCGACCAATCACAGCCGGTCACGTGGTAAAGAGCCAATTTCATTGGCTCTTTACCCTGATTGGGGATGTGCTGTGTCCCGAGAGACACGCCAGACCCCCAGGGGGCCTGCATCAGCGGCGAGAAGCAGAGGACCTCATATGATGCCCACCCTGGATGGGAGAGTGTCCCTGCATGCGTCATATGACTATATGCCAGGATGGCACTGTTTTACTTTGTTTCCTGTTATTTCACACCACTGTAGTATATACTATGTTACCTTACAGCAGTGGTTCTCAACTCCTGTCCTTAGGACCCACTAACAGGCCAGATTTTAAGTATTACCTTGGGAAGAGGCAGACTAGAATACTGCAATCACTTAGCTTGTAGGGATGGGCCGAACACCCCCCCCCCCCGGTTCGATTCGCACCAGAACATGTGAAGAGGCAAAAAGTTCCAGTGAACATGCGAACCCTATTAAAGTCTATGGGACATGAACAAGAAAAATCATTTTAAAGGCTTATATGCAAGTTATTGCCATAAACAGTGTATGAGGACCTGGGTACTGCCCTAGGGGACATGTATCAATGCAAAAAACAAGTTTTAAAACAAACCGCATTTTTTTTACACAAAGTTGTCCATTTCTAAGATATTTCCAACACATAGCATGTACATAGCAAAAATGACACCCCAAAATATATTCTGCTACTCCTCCTGAGTATGGCGATACCACATGTGTGAGACTTTTACACAGCCTGACTACATACAGAGGCGCAACATTGAAGTAGCACATTCAGGCGTTCTAGGAGCATAAAATTACACATCTAATCTCTCAACCACCTATTACACTTTTGAAGGCCCTGGAGCACCAGGACAATGGAAACGCCCACAAAATGACCCCATTTTGGAAAGCAAACACCCCAACGTATAATCTATGAGGCATAATGAGTCTTTTGAACGGTTCATTTTTTTCCAGAATTTTTTGGAAAATGTGGAAAAAAAATGAAAACACATTTTTTTTACACAAAGTTGTCCATTTCTAAGATATTTCCAACACATAGCATGTACATAGCAAAAATGACACCCCAAAATATATTCTGCTACTCCTCCTGAGTATGGCAATACCACATGTGTGAGACTTTTACACAGCCTGGCCACATACAGAGGCCCAACATTGAAGTAACACATTCAGGCTTTCTAGGAGCATAAATTACACATCTAATTTCCTTACAATCTATCACATTTTTGAAGGCTCTTCATATTTCTAACACATAGCATGAACATACCAAGAATTACACCCTAAAATACATTCTGCTGAGCAAAGGGTAAACAAAAGATTACCTGTGGTTTTAGTAGTGCAGTTGTCCACAGGAGAAGAGCCCTGATCCAGGCAGCAGGCAGGGACATGGTCAGTGACAGTGAATGGAATTGTCCAGGCAGCAGGCAGGAATATTGTCCATAGTACAGGCAGGGATAATGTCCTTGTACAGTCCAGGGTCAGTGCAAGTAGAGACATTGCCAGCAGTGCCAAAATATTGGTCCTGGTAGTAAGCAGGCTTCTCCCACCCAAATCTCTTTGAAGCCTCCGAGTCTCCAGACTCTAAATCTGGTAATGAGAAAACTAAAAAATTAGTTTTCTTCATCCAGAAAAACATTTCTGGAGCCCCTCACATATGTGAGACCCCTGAGGCAGGCAAAAAACGTGGTCAAACAGTCCAGGGTCAGTTCCAGAGCAGGCAGAGGTAGGTACAATTTAGCATAAGCTTGGTCATATAACAGGCCAGGGTCAGTTCCGGAGAAGGCAGAAGTATGTTTATCGTTAGGCAGAAGCTTGGTCGTATAACAGGCCAGGGTCAGTTCCGGAGAAGGCAGAGGTATGTACAGTTCAGCGCAGTGGCATAAGGGGTGTGGAGGAAATGACAGGAAATGAGAATTACGTTTACCATACTTCCCTAATAATGTAGAGAAGTATGGTAATGGCGGAAACATTCACCTATACAGAGGCCTGGTTGGGAAGGACAATCGGGATAATAAAATGAGGTGTCTCTTCTAATTCCTCCTCTGGAGCACACCCGCCATCTCTTCTGACGTCTCTGGCCTGTTTCACTGGGGGGGATTTTGTCAGGAAAGTGGCGTTCGTGGAATCTGCTCACGGAATCAGAGCGAATAATTTCTGGTGGGCTTTCAGGGTACAAAAGGGCGGAGATTACTTGTTCCTGGTAGTGCAGATAGGATACGGGGTTCCCTGTAGATTTTTGGTAAATAACATAAGTGTTATACATGGCCAAACTGAAAAAATAAATGGACACTTTTTTATACCAGTGACTAGATTTTCTTGTGGAAAGGTAGGGTTCAATCATCTGATCGTTGAAGTCCACTCCCCCTATAAACAAATTATAATCGTAAACACAAGCAGGTTTCTGGACTGGGCCATTTCTTCTTGGGACTTCCACGTAGGTGTCATTATGGATTGTCGCCAGCATGTGGACGTTTCGTCTGTATCTCCACTTGACAGCTAATAGCTCCTGGTTCCGCAAAGACGCCGTCTCCCCTCGGCGTAGCCTTTCATTGACCAGTTTTTGCAGGAAGCCTTTTCTATTCGTTCTTACGGTACCACATGCTGGGGTGTCTCTCCGGTGAAGATTGCGGAAGAGGGGCAAACTTGTATAAAAGTTATCCACATAAAGGTGGTACCCCTTTCCAAGGAGTGGATAAACAAGCTCCCAGACAACTTTGCCGCTGGCTCCAATATATTCTGGACATTTAGGGGGATGGAGTTGGGTGTCCTTTCCTTCGTACACCCGGAAGGCGTAAATGTACCCCGTGGTTCGGTCGCAAAGTTTGTACATTTTTACCCCATATCGGGCCCTTTTGCTGGGGATAAATTGTTTGATGCCGAGCCTGCCGGAGAATTTTACAAGGGACTCATCCACGGAAATATTCTGTTCGGGGGTATATAATTGGGGAAATTTTTCAGCGAAATAATTTAGGAGTGGCCGAAGTTTGAATAATTTGTCAAATGCTGGGTCATTTTGGGGAGGGCACTGGGTGTTGTCATTGTAGTGGAGGAAGCGCAAAATCATAGGGTATCTTGATCTTGGCATTATTGAAGAGAAGAGTGGCATGTGGTGGATGGGGTTAGTTGACCAATATGAGTACATTTCGTTTTTTTTGTGAGTCCCATTGTAAAAGTTAGGCCTAAGAAAATTTTAAATTCCTCTATGGTAAGCTCTCTCCACTCAAAGGGACGGGCATAACTAGAGCCAGGGTTGCTTACTATGTACTGCTGTGCATAGAGGTTGCACTGGGCCACAATGGACGATAGTAAGTCTTCGGTAAATATCAAATAAAAAAAATCAAGCATCACAAAATCATCGGTGTTCACCTGGACACCTGGCTGGGCGGTAAAAGGGGGGATATTTGCTGCTCCGGAATGAGGGGGAAGCCACAGGGGGTTTTGAAGGGCATAGGGGAGAGTGGCATGGCCTCTATCCTTTTGTGGCTGAGAGAACACCCTACTGGTAACTGGCCTTTGTTGCTGTGGCACTGCGCTTGAGGTGGACGGCACTGTGCTTGAGGTGGACGGCACTGCGCTTGAGGTGGACGGCACAGCTCTTGAGGTGGATGGCACTGCGCTCAAGGTGGTAGTAGGCTGCTGCTCCACGCCAGAACGCCTTCTTTTCATGGGCACACGTTCCTCTTCCAAATCTGTATCAGACTTGCTGCTTGTCACGGGTTCATAGGCTGAATCCGAATCGGACAGAGACTCAGAGAGCTCCCCGCTGCTCTCATCGGTCATGCTGAGACGCTGGTAGGCCTTCTCGGCCGTAAATAATTTTTTTGCCATACTGGTGGCTGGTGAGGTTGATGTGGTGCAGATGAGCACTGATGGGCACAGGTGGCACTGATGTGGCACTGTAGTGGGACTGGTGTGGCTCTGGTTGCACTGTAGTGGGACTGGTGTGGCTCTGGTTGCACTGTAGTGGGACTGGTGTGGCTCTGGTTGCACTGGTGTAGCTCTGGTGGCACAGAGGTGGCACTGGTGGGCTCAGGTGGCACTGGTGGGCTCAGGCAGCACTGGTGGGCCCAGGCGGCACTGGTGGGCACAGGTGGCACTGATGTGGCACTGCAGTGGCGCAGATGAGCACAAGTGGCACTGATGGGCACAGGTGGCACTGATAGGCACAGGTGGCACTGATTGGGCACTGGTGTGGCACTGGTGTGCACTGTAGTGGCACTGGTGTGCACTGTGGTTGCACTGGTGTGGCTCTGGTTGCACTGGTGTGGCTCTGGTGGCACAGAGGTGGCACTGGTGGGCTCAGGCGGCACTGGTGGGCTCAGGCAGCACTGATGTGGCACTGCAGTGGCGCTGATGAGCACAAGTGGCACTGATGGGCACAGGTGACACTGATGGGCACAGGTGGCACTGGTGTGGTACAGGTGTGGCACTGGTGTGCACTGTATTATCACTGTTGTGGCACATATGTGGCACAGAGGTGGCACAGTTGGTACAGATGGCACAGGTGGCACAGATGTGGCACAGATGACACTGTTGGGCACAAATGACACTGTTGGGCACTGTTGTGGCACTGTTGGGCACTACTGTGGCACTGTTGGGCACTGCTGTGGCACTGTTGGGCACTTATAAAGGTAGAAAAACTCACTGATTGTCACCGTAAAGCTCTCCTCTCCTCTCACGCTGCATCGGTGTGAGGAGAGGAGAGCTGTAATCTCCTGATGACCCTGCTTTCCCTTTTTGTTTACATTTGTGATCGCTCCGTCAGTGGACAGAGCGATCACATGGTAAAGGGCCGCTGTCATTGGCCCTTTACCGCGATCCGTGTCCACGGGACCCGGCGAACACGGATGTTCCTGTGTGCGCGCCCGGGGGGGCGCGCGGGAGCGGTTCTCCGGGATCACGTCGTATGACGTGATCCCAGAGTTATCCAACCGCCCTGCTGCTGTCATTCGGCTGTGGGCGGTTGGCAAGTGGTTAAATATCGTGCCTGGGGGGTCCCCTTAGTCTGCCTGTAAAGTGCCGCATCCGTGCGATGTGTAGAACAGTGCCGCAGCAAAATGACATTTCTAAAGGAAAAACTGTAATTTAAACTTGCTCTCGGCTGTAGTATATTGCCGGCTCCCGGCGATACAGATAAAAAATTAAGGAAAAAAACGTGTGCGGTCCCCCCTCAGTCCATTCAAGGCTCCCCCCCATGTGGATGGGTATTGGGTACAATGTACCCCTACGCATTCATCAAAAAAGTGTCAAAAAGAAAAAACCACAACAGTTTTTGACAATTCCTTTATTAAAAAGGAAAAAGAAAAAGAGTGTCCCACAATGTACATCCATCATCAATCACGGCCGCCTGACCCACCCAAAAAATAGAAAAAAATAAAAAAGCTCCGACCTCGATGTGAGGCCTACTGGCCGTCGGGCGGTGTGATTGAAGATGGATGAACATCGTGGGATACTTTTTTTTTGAATAAAAGAATTATCAAAAACTGTCTGTTGTGGTTTTTACATTTTGATACTTTTTTTTGGTGAATGGGTAGGGGTACAATGTACCCAATACCCATTAACATGGGGGGGGGGGGGCAGGATCTGGGGGGCCCCCTTCCAGATTCCTTACGTTCAACTCGAACATCCAGACAATCCCCACTGAGCAGCAAATGATATCACCTGTGATGTATTTCAGTTCTGTTGCAAACCTGGCCTGTTGGTGGGTCCTGAGGACAGGAGTTGAGAACCACTGCCTTACAATGATATTAAAGCTTTATTTTTTTTTAAGTAATTTCAAATACTATAGATTTAATTTGCAATCAATTCTGCTGTTCTTGTAATTCCTTTTCATCTTCATACAGAATGAGCTTGTCCACTGAGTGCTGGCTCTAAGATCTGTTTTTATGGCAGCTCTTTTCACTTGCAGGGTTCCATAGAGCTACCTCTTTGTGTCCGCTCCGGGCTGAGGCACATACACACAGACACACAGACACACAGACACACACACACACACACACACACACACACACATAAAAACACATACACACACACAGGCAGCCCTGAAGCTCAGGCCTAGCAATGCAAACTCACCCCTGCTGCTCCTCCAGTGAATAACTGTGGCTCCTGAGACCAGAACTAAGAGGGTGAGGTATGGTGCTAGGGATGATGGGACATGTAGTCCCAAAGGGGTTGATCATAGGAACTGCTCAATGTTCACTTCCCAGCCACAATTTCAGAAAAGCGATACTTAGCGATCCAGACCAGCTGCAGTGGTATATTCTATGTGTAAGTGCTTTCACACATATCTAAACAAAATGCTTTAATGAGCATTGCTTTATTAGTGGGTGTTATTACATTACAGTTAAAAGAAACGAAAAACTTTAATACTAATTTAAATTAAACTCTAAACACTAGATGAATCAAGAATGGAAACATAATGTAAATAACAATATGTACCATGTTAAATAGCCATCATGAGCCATTTACTGTTAACTTAAAAAATCTTATTATTTTCCTTTCACACATCCCTGCCCTTGTAAAAAAAATGGTTTATGGTTTGTCTTTGCCTGAATAAAGTGTTGCAGTTCCGGAGATAAAGACACTTTGAGTCAAGCAATTAAATAGCTAAATAAACGAATCAGCAGAGCAGAAGTGGCAAATTTAATTACTGCTTAGCACTAGGAAGGGGAACTAATTATGGGGTTCATGAACCACATGTCACTTGTCTTCCAAACCATGTGTTTTGATTATTCTAGCTCAGGCTTTGTAATATAGAAACAACCAAAGGCAGATATAAAGAATTATTCTGGCAACATGTTAACATAGCAAAAATATGGACCCTATTCCTTCAAAAGAAACATGTAGAACTTCACAATAAGGTACGGTTCACAACTGTGTGTTTTAGACAAAGCTTGTTAAAAAAAAACCCTGCATGCTGCATGCACTTTCATGAAAATGCATGTCATATAGCGTTCTAAGGTAATGTGCCTAAACTACATGTAAACTGTAAAACACAACGCACCTAAAATGTACCGCAGAAATGTGAACAAGCCCTAAGTGATCAACACATTTCTCTATCATTTGTTAAGGGAACAATATTAACAAAAAAAAAAGATACTAAACTTATTGGGAAGCTATTGCAGAATGATATGCTAGAAAACATTGCCATACCAAAGATAAAAATCCTAGCTTTAATAACAGACTATTTTAACAGTAATATTAACCTGCAGTAAAACATTAATGGCTTGAATAAACTGCACTTAAACACACTTGTAGTACCATCCAAATGCTGAAATGAACTTCTAGCACTCAACCAAGTACTGAAATGAACTTCCAGCACCCAACCATGTACCCATCCAAGGAGGAGACCTCAATTTAGAAAAAAATCCTCTGTCTATGGCTGGACATACTGTATGTTCAGTTTGCCCCTACTTCACTGCACTGCACATTTGGCAAGCCGATGCCTAAGGGTCTATTTACACAAAGTCACAATAAAATTCCACAACCTACTATTGCTCTTGTAGCAAGTTTGGCTAGTACAGCAAGACACACAGCAGTGCCTTACCTTGAACGTCAAGGGAGGTGCGTTGGGACGGTGCATTGAAGTACCCGTTACAATAAATGGCACTGCAGTGCACCAACACACATAGAAAATATTCTATTTGTTAGTAGCAATAACATCTGCTCTACAGTTATCTTCTAGCTACAATTGCAATCTTTATCATGTGGATTTGTATGTGCTCTTCTACAGTATATAAACAGTTTTAATCATGTTCTGTGACCAACCTAATATTATTTGCTGTGTCACTCAAGCTCTTCCTTATTATTCCTGTGATACGGTCAATATTTGAAATACTTTATGGGAAATATTTTCTGCTTCACTATAGGTAGTTCTAAAAAAAAAGTATGCAGTTGTCAGTAGTACGTTTAGATATAAAATAATGAGGAGCACTTTCTGGCTCTGACTCTGAAGCCATATCTGAAGAGTGGGTGTTTTCTTAGTTATAATATTTTAAATAATAAAACAGAAGCAAACAAACTGAACTGTAGGTGCTCTGTATTGTGTGAGTTTTTCTCAGAGTACTTTGGTTTCCTCCTATACTCCAAAGACATGCTGGTAGGTTAGTTGCCTCACCTCCTTAGCACCTCCTGCCTCACCCTCTAAGTACTATGTGTCCCCTGGGAGAAAAGCACTATAGAAATACAAATTTTGCTGTAGTTCTAGAACAGTCAGACCACTGCACAGGAAAGAAACAAGTTACCTATAAGCAATATGTAAGAAACTGCTAATGATATTGACCTTTATGTTGGTAGAAGAACCCCACTGCCTTATTTATCATTTATGGAACTGTATTGTGGGACCTGTTGCTCTGTGTTATCTACAGCTGGGTGTCCGGGACAGAAGGTCAGTCATGATTTGAAAATGTCTCCCCCTTTATACAGCCTTCATCTTAAATTTCCTTTTTGGGCTAATTTGTATAGCTACCCATGTACAGTACATAATATGTGTATTCTGATGCCTTTAAGGACCAATACCCAAACATTAAAACTTGTAGCCCTCATCTGGGGTCCCTCACAAACCTAATAAAACTGAAATCTAGGTATGTCAATTTTTCCAGCTTGGACCAAAATAAGCATGTATGTATCATACCTGTGGGATCCCCATGGAAGCTGAAAGTCACTGTAGTAGTCACTACAGTGATCTCCACTAGCTTGCAGGTCCTGTGTCTAGCAGCTGTCCTGCTGCTTAGTGAACACAGAAGGCTGCCTGCTAAGCATATGCAACACTCAGGGAGCATTTTCTTAGTGAATGCAGATTGTTCTTTGAATTGACAAAGTAGAGAGGAAGGACAGTGAAGTCAAGTTCTCCACCTTGTCCAATCAAAAAAAAGCTTTGCATTCATTGAGGAAATACAAAGTGTACCCTGAATGGCATCCATGCCATGCAATTGACCCTCCTTTGTTCACAATTCATCAGGACAGTAGATCAGCACAGGACATGGAAGCTAGTGGGGATCACTGTATTAGTGGTGTCTACTACAGTGAGTTCCAGGTTTCATGGGGATCCCAGAAGTATGGCACATATATACAGTGCCTTGAAAAAGTATTCATACCCCTTGACATTTTCCACATTTTGTCATGTTACAACCAAAAATGTAAATGTATTTTACTGGGATTTTATGTGATATACCAACGCAAAGTGGCATATAATTATGAAGTGGAAGGAAAAGGGTTTTCAAAATGTTTTACAAATAAATATCTGAAAAGTGTGGCGTGAATTTGTATTCAGCCCCCCAGAGTCAATACTTTGTAGAAACACCTTTCACTGCAATTACAGCTGCAAGTCTTTTGGGGTATGACTCTACCAGCTTTGCACATCTAGAGAAAATTTTGCCCATTCTTCTCTGCAAAATATCTCAAACTGTCAGATTGGATGGAGAGAGCGCCTGTGAACAGCAATTTTCAAGTCTTGCCACAGATTCTCAATTGAATTTAGGTCTGGACTTTGACTGGGCCATTTTAACACATGAACATATGCTTTGGTCTAAACCATTCCATTGTAGCTTTGACTGTATGTTTGGGGTCATTGTCTTGCTGGAAGGTGGATCTCTGCCCCAGTCTCAAGTCTTTTGCAGACTCTAACAGGTTTTCTTCAAAGATTGCCCTGTATTTGTCTCCATCCATCTTCCCATCAACTCTGACCAGCTTCCCTGTCCCTGCTAAAGAAAAGCATCCCCACAACATGATGCTGCCACCACCATGTTTCATGGTGGGGATGGTGTGTCCAGGGTGATGTGCAGCGTTAGTATTCCACCACACATAATGTTTTACATTTAGGCCAAAAAGTTCAATTTTGGTCTTATCTGACCAGAGCACCTTCTTCCACATGTTTGCTGTGTCCTCCACATGGCTTCTTGCAAACTGCAGATGGGACTTCTTATGGCTTTCTTTCAACAATGGCTTTCTTCTTGCCACTCTTCCATAAAGACCAGATGTGTGGAGTGCATGGCTAATAGTTGTCCTGTGGACAGATTCTCCCGCCTGAGCTGTGGATCTCTGCAGCTCCTCCAGAGTTACCATGGGCCTCTTGGCTGCTTCTCTGAATAATGATCTCCTTGCCTGGCCTGTTAGATTAAGTTGATGACCATGTCTTGGTAGGTTTGCAGTTGTGCCATACTCTTTCCATTTTCGGATGATGGATGGAGCAGTGCTCTGTGAGATGTTCAAAGCTTGGGATTTTTTTTATAACCTAACCCTGCTTTAAACTTCTCCACAACTTTATCCCTGACCTGTCTGCTATGTTCCTTGGCTTTCATGATGCTGTTTGTTCACCAAGGTTCTCTAACAAACCTCTGAGGGCTTCACAGAACAGCTGTATTTATACTGAGATTAAATTACATACAGGTGGACTTTAGTTACTAATTAGGTGACTTCTGAAGGCAATTGGTTCCACTAGATTTTAGTTAAGGGTATCAGAGCTGCCATCTAGATAAATGAAGGCCCATAGACGTGGTGTATCTGGATTTTGGAAAAGCATTTGATACAGTTCCCCATAAATGTTTACTGTACAAAGTAAGGTCCGTTGGCATGGACCATAAGTTGAGTACATGGATTAAAAACTGGCTACAGGGGTGAGTTCAGAGGGTTGTGATAAATGAGGAGTATTCGGAATGATCCGGGGTGGAAAGTGGGGTCCCCCAGGGTTCTATCCTGGGACCAATCCTATTTAATGTATTCATAAAAGACCTGGAGGATGGAATAAACAGCTCAATCTCTGTATTTGAGGACGATACTAAGCTAAGTAGGGAAATAACATCTCCGCAGGATGTGGAAACCTTGTAAGAAGATTTGAACAAATTCATGGGGTGGGCAATTACATGGCAAATGAGGTTTAATGTAGAAAAATTTAAAATAATGCATTTGGGTGGCAAAAATAAGAATTCAATCTACTCATTGGGGGGAGAACCTCTTAGGGAATCTAGGATGGAAAAAGACCTGGGGTTCCTAGTAGATGACAGGCTCAGCAATGGCATGCAATGTCAAGCTGCTGCAAGCAAAGCAAACAGAATATTGGCATGCATTAAAAAGGGGATCAACTCCAGAGATAAAATGATAATTCTCCCACTCTACAAGACTCTGGTCCGGCCGCACCTGGAGTATGCTGTCCAGTTCTGGGCACCAGTCCTCAGGAAGGATGTGCTGGAACTGGAGAAAGTCCAGAGAAGGGCAACAAAACTAATAAAGGGACTGGAGGACATTAGTTATGAGGAAAGGTTACATGCACTGAACTTGTTCTCTCTGGAGAAGAGATGCTCGAGAGGGGATATGATTTCAATGTACAAATACCGTACTGGTGACCCCACAATAGGGATAAAACTTTTCCTTGAAAGGGAATTTAATAAGACACGTGGCCATTCATTAAAATTAAAAGAAAAGTGGTTTAACCTTAAACTGCATAGAAGGTTCTTTACTGTAAGAGAGGTAAGGATGTGGTTTTCTCTTTCACAGACGTTAGTTTCAGTGGGGAGCATCAATAAGTTCAAAAAAACTATTAGATAAACACGTGAATGACCACAATATAAAGGGAGGGATATACAATGTAATACTAACATAAAATCACACACATAGGTCTTTTTTCAACCTTGCCTACTATGTAACTATGTAACAGAGTAAAGGGGGCTGCATACAAATGCATGCTGCACTTTTCACATATTTATTTGTAAAAAATTTTGAAAATCATTTATCATTTTCCTTCCACTTCACAATTATATGCCACTTTGTGTTGGTCTATCACATAAAATCCCAATAAAATGCATTTACGTTTTTGGTTGTAACATGACAAAATGTGGAACATTTCAAGGGGTATGAATACTTTTTCAATGCACTGTACTTACATTGGTCAAGCTTGGGAAAATTGCTATATCTACACCTTAACTTTGACAATATTCACAAAAAAACATTTTAAAAAATCAGCTTGGTTGTGTTTAGTGTTGCATTGCTTTGTGACAAATGTATAGAGTGTGAGAGAACCATAGCGAATGTTGCATACACGTATATAAACAATAACCATCATGGGCATATTACCTCTGCCATTTAAACAAATCATTGTAGCATGGAGCACAGTTTAATAATTTAGACCCTTACTCCATGTAATGTTTATACAAATCTACAGATAAATGTTATTGGCTTTAAAATCAAATTGCTTTGCCTTAGTCCTAGCTGAAATCATTATAGGTGACACACATATTTTGAGAGGTTGGTGAGATTGCTGCTTTCAAAAGCTTTCTAATGTCTAAATAGATGCTACCAAGGAGTTTGCTGCTTTGTAGAAAATATGATGTATGCCTAATATATTGCATTTTGAGTTATTTCTGCGATAACTGATAAGCTCTGGTAGCTTATGCTGGTTTTGGGATCCAATGAGTAATTTAACCTAAACATTTCTTGGAAAAAAAAAGTGCTGGCTCTAAACTAGCAGGAATTGAGATGAAAACTCGATATTGTATTAATGCAGATAGGAAGCACAGAAAAAGTCAGCATTACCTTCAGGATAATGGTGTTCCGCTTATGCGCTCTAAAAGAGATATGACCACACAGCTGCCCATCTCCCAGGATGCATACAAAGATATGATATTTGCTTATTTCAGTCAGTCTCCCCAAAAGAATGCTCTTTTTATGCTTGTATGAAATAGCTCATTCTCATGGCATTCATTTATATGCACACTCTGCTTCTTTCCTGCTCACTACAAAAATAAAAGGAGCCTGTTGAACATGGATGAGGGGGAATCAACCCATTTGTGAAAGGCTGAATGTACAATTACAATTCATTTCTACAGTCAGATGACAGGGCCCGTAACACCCTATACATTGTTAGCAGGAAAAGAATTGCATAATATAGTCACAGATTAATACTGAGCAGCAAAATCTTCCCGTTCGTTTGGCTGGCCATATTATCTTACTAAAAGGTGTTTGAAGCATGAATTGCAGGGGGAATTGATATCCGTTTGCATTCATCCAATTTACCTGCATTATCCTCCTGGGATTCGTGGCATTAAACAACAGCTTCTACAGGTCAAGAGTGCTAACTTAATTATATTACTTCCCCCTACATCGCTGCTACTTCACCATGAAGGGAAGACTGATGAAGGGGGTCAGCTGCAAACAAAAGGAGGTCCCCGTGATCACAGGGTGACAGGATGAACAACCATGCTGTCTCTGAACTTGAATGGATACCGGTTTGTCATTGAAATGTTCGAGTAAAATAAAAACAAGACATTAATCCTTTTTCGCTGAACAGATGCCAGGTTCTGCTCGCTGGCAGAATATCTCATACTAATTCTTTGAAAAAGGAATAATTTGTCTTGTTCATTCATCTCTGCCTAGAATTCCTATTGTACAAGTTACTGTCACAAGAACGTAGACATTGCTTGGATAACCCATGACTACACTGTTGCCATTTGGGCATCTCTGGCATATGGAGGAGCTCTGAGCTATATTTATGTGTAGAGCTGTGAATGCATTTTATTATTAATATTTTTATTGCTTCAGAAAGGGGACAGTAAGATTTATGGTTAAAACTGTACTGATATAATACACTCCATTTAGTCCAGTTGGCATTTGTTAAAAATTCCTAAAACATCTCTATGGTCAAAATGTAAAATCGTATAATTGTTTCTACGTTGTATTAAATTATTTCTAGCCTACTCCTTTTACTCTGAAAGATCTTGAACCTTGTGAACTTACTTTGTAAAGATCCCCCACCAGTGTTGAATTATAAAGGGGCAAAAGGGGCAAATGCCCCGAGCCCCCCTGCCAGAGGGGTCCCCAGACGTCCTTTAGAAAAATAATGAAACTTATATTCCCTGGAGACTTCAGTACTGTGTTCTTTGAGGAAATTGTTCAGTTTGCAGTCTTTGCAAGTTCCAGTCATGTCTCACTTCATCTCAACAGGCAGTTTTATTATTTGATGAATACCTTTCCAGGAGTTAATGTAGTTCTTAGAATAGACTATTGCCATATATTCCCCATCTTGTTCACACAGACCAGGCAGGCTTTATCCCTCAGAGAGAGGCCAGGGACAATACTGTAAGAGCAATAGATCTGATCCACTCTGTCTGATCGGAGGCCCAACCATTTTTGCTCCTATCAACAGATGTCAAAAAGGCCTTCAATTGGGTGGAATGGCAGTTCTTACAATCTAGCCTTAAACATATTGGCTTGGGGCCATGAATGCACTCCTGGATTCAGGCATTATATACTGGCCCCACAGCCGCTGTGCTGGTGAATGGGGCCCGATCAGAGTATTTCTATTTGTCCAAAGGGACGAGACAGGGCTGCCCTCTCTCTCCATTAATCTTTGTGTTAACCTTAGAACCCTTTCTCTGTAAAGTTAGATTAGATTCCTTGATTAGTGGATAACAGGTCTCAAGCACGGAGCATAAAATCACTGCGTACGCAGATGATCTTTTATCTTTTCTTACCGACCCAGAGGTTTCCCTACCTCGTTTATTTCAATGTTTTGCTCAGTATAAGGATCTGTCTAATTTTTCTATAAATTATGTTAAATGTCAAGCGATCAGTATTCTTCTCCCTACGGAGTGTATTGTAAAGTTACAATGCCTCTATCGGTTTAAATGGGTTCAGTCTTTTTTTTTTTAAATATCTGGGGGTTAAATTAACCCCGGACACTGCTTCATTATATGAGATTAATTTTTGTCCATTGTTATCTAAAATGCGATCACATATCCAACTTTGGCAACCATTTACCCTTACATGGTTTGGGAGGTGTAACGCATTTAAGGTGACAATGCTTCCACAGATTTTATATCTAATGCAAGTGATACCTATTAAATTACCTCAAGCCTTTTTTTAGAGACTGGGAAGTTATATTTATTTATTTTCCCCCTTTTTTTTCTCTCTCTTTCTTTTTTTGGTGTTTTTTTTTTTGTTTTCTCTTATCCCTCTCCCGTGACCTCCAGGGGACTCCTTTTGGTCTAAAGTAGAGAAGGGAAGGTATAATAGAGGAAGAATTTAAGTTATTGATGGAATTTAATCCAGCTCAATAATTGTAGTAATATTTTTTACTAGGCATACTGTGTGGCTCTATACTTCTAAGCGTATGAATCTAATGGGTGATATTGCTGGTTTATTTGTTATTATTCTGAGGTCGGATGGTTAGATTTGCTCTCTACTTTAATACAGGTTTGTTTATTTATTTATTTTTTTCTTCTCTTTGTACTTATAGTTATTGTTTTATATTGTTCATATGCTTTGTTATATACTGAAAAAAATTGAATAAGGAATTATATATATGTAAAAAAAAAAATGTAGCTCTTAGAATATATTTGAGCATGATGGTCACTAGTTGTTCGAGAGAAAGATTGTTCATCAAATTTATCACTAATAAAGAATTGTCTGATAACCATGATGACCCATGAAAGACTAAGTGCTCTGTGCCTACTGACTGTTCCGAGCAGTGTCCTCAAGATGATACAGTTTGATGAGTTAGTTAAAGATTTTGCAGATGCTAAGTGCAGGAAGAAAAACGTTTTGTAAATATTGTAGTGTGATGTATAACTGTGATGTATGATTTGCCAGTTCCAATTACCTATGTAATGTGTATTTTTACAGTCAATAAAATTGAAATAAAAAAAAGCAGACAAGTGTCTTCTTCGGAACCTACTTTTTTTTTTTAGAACAAATAAGGTTTATCGCTCATTTCAGTTCACTTTTTTACTTGTCATATAATTTAATTGTTCAAATGTTGAGGGGCCCCAAACTTGAAGTGTCCTGGGCCCCCCAAAGTCTAAATCCCCACATATTTACTTCTTTGAACTCTTTGACATGTATTCTCTGTGCCATGTGAGTAAGCACTGCTGTGTCATTTCACAGAACCTGCCTTCTGAACAACAGAGGAGTTTCAGAAGGAAGATTCAGTAAAGAAATCACTGCTTGCAGGCAGCAAGTAAATAGTGGAGGAGAAGCTGCAAAGCAGGCAGAGAATCCAGGAATCTGTTGAAAGAGATGGCAAGCAGAAAGCCAGTAAGCAATTATATTGGATTTTTAAAAAAATACCTATTTGTATTGTTATTACAATGCTGATGTCATGAAATGAAAATGTAGCTGTGACCATAGAACTTATTTACCCCTTCCCACCGGCCTCCTATATGTGGCAGCATGACAATTGGCTTTAATATCTATCTGCCTCATATACAATATGTGTACAGCTGGTGGCATTGTTTTGTGCTTATTCCCCACCGTCATCACTTTGACCAATCTGTCATTGATAGCTCCTGATGACTGTTTACGATCAGGAGGTGCAGGGCACATTTATGTCTTTTTAACTAGCAGAGGGACACAGACTTATAAATCCTCAAGGGCGGGAAAGCAAGCCATGTACCATACCATGTACCATGTGTAAGCTGTATCTAAGGTCTGCATATGCCTATTGCGATTTGTGGGGTGAGGTAAGCCATACTGAAAAACACTGAAAAGTTTGGTAAAAGGTGCATCTATCCTTAAAAGTGACAGTAAACAATATCTTTATTCTCCAAAAATAATCCATATATATACACTGCTACTTATTGGTCCAGTAATATGTCTTTCACAATAACATTTTTTACCATGTTTTTCTGCCTGTGTGTAGAATCCTTTGTGGGTTCTTTAACCTGTTCTGGACTGCCCCACGTACATTTACTGCAGCAGGACAGCCTCTCTGCGTGAAATCACGTATCTGTACGTGATTTGCGCCGGCGGGTAGGCGCGGCGGTGATCGGATTCAATCCCGAACTGATCAGTCATCAGGTACAGGCCAATGATTTATGGCCTGGATCTGCTAATCAGTTCTGTTGAATGGTGGAACCTCCTGTGCCTGTGTAATGTAAACACAGGCACAGGAAATGATGCAATCTTCTCTCCTGGAGTCCTTTTCAGATCCAGTGTGAGAGAAGAGAGCATCTGCAGTGAGTACAAGCACTATACTGACACCAGAACACACAGTTAGGCATGTTTTACCCCTTGATCACCCCCCAGTTAACCCTTTCACTCCCTATCACAGTGTCACTAGGTACAGTGTACAGACTTTTTACTGATGACTGTATTGGTGTCACTGGTGACACTAGATAGCGTTAACGTCAGTTATCGTCAGTTAGCGTCAGTTCCAGATAGGGTCAGGGTACTCGCCATATATTCCCTAATAAAGTTTTAACCCCCTGATCACACCCAGTTAGCCCTTTCACTACCCTGTCACAGTGTCATTAGTACAGGTTAACAGACCTTTTTTTATCTGATCACTGTATTAGTGTTACGGGTGATGCCAAATAGCGTTAGCATCAGTTAGCGTCAATCCTAGACAGTGTCAGATTGCCTGCCACATATTCACTAATACATTTTAACCCCTTGATTGCCAGTAACACTAACACACACTATACATCTCCATTACTAGTGTAGTCTGAACGGATCAATATCTTTGATCAGATCAGAACTATACTAGCGTCCCCAATAGTACAGTATTCCCAAAAATGCAGCATTAGCAGGATCAGCCCCAACACCTGCCAGCACCTGTGTTTTGCCCCTCCGCCCCCCCCCCCCACAGTAGATCAATGCCACTCCTGATACACAGCACACAAAACCTGCAGCATTAGCAGAGTAAGGCCTGATCTCTGCTAGCGCTAGCAGTTACTTTTTTTTGTAGCGGTTCAAACAGTCCTTGACAACCAGGTGGGTGCTTTTGTACCTGTGAGTCACACTAGGTACCTATAAATATATTTGCCAAAATGTCAAGTGAAAGGTACACTAGTGAAGTGGCCTACAGGATACTGAGTACGACAGATGAGAGCGATGGGGAGACCTCAATGTCAAAATCAGGCTCAGTAATCGAACCTGTAGAGAGCAGTGGCACCCTGACAGATAGCTCTGATGACAGAGTAGAGGTCCCTGCTAAGGTCAGGCGTACCCGACCCTGTTCCCAAGTTGCTGAGGTGCTACATTCGCATGATTCTCGTATGCAGAAAAGTGCCAGTACTAGTGCCGCTCTACCTTCCGGTGAACTGATGAGCACCAACGGCCTAGTACATCCTGGTCATACACAAACCAACCATGCAGTAACACTTAGTGATGTGGCGAGTCCCATAAGTGCAGTTCAAGCTGGTGCGATGGCTAGCACAGTTAGTGTCCCGCAGCCACCAAGAATTCAAACACAGACCTGTACAGCCCATAGTGCCCTTCCTGATGCACTTGCAAATCCTGATTGGCAGCGCACAGATTCCGCAGCACCCTTTTTCCTCCTATTCACTGGCCAACCTGGAATTCAGATGGAAACAGCAGATTTAACTCCCCTGGGATTTATCACTGCAAACCCAAATTTGACCGTTGCCAGACAATTTGCATGGAAACCTATCACGGTTTTCGAATTTAAATCTTTTCTGAGCCTATCCCTCAACATGGGCATTACTAAGAAGAATGCGTTGTGGTCAAATTGGCCCACTGACCCAATTCATCATATGCCCGTATTCTCTGCTGCCATGGCCAGGACTAGATACGAGCAAATATTGCGGTTTATGCACTTCAACGACAATGAACTCTGTTGTCCTCAGGGTGACCCTGAATATGATCGGCTCCACAAAATTCAGCCCCTCGTAAACCACTTCAACCAAAAATTTGCAGCCTTGTATATCCCAGAACAAGATGTCCGCGTAGATGAGTCCTTTAAGTATTCTGGCCGACTTGTTTTCGAAATTCCAGAAAGAGATCATCACAGCCCTTAAGTATCCAGAAGGTGCTATGGCCTAATTTCCCAATCCAGATGCAGTGAGCCGGCTGCATGAGAGGCATTTTCTAGATGTCCTCCCTGGTACCTCTACCCAAAGAGCACCCCAAAAAAGATGTCATGTCTGTAGCAAACGTGGATATAGACGTGACACCCGCTATTTTTGTCCCTCCTGTCCTGGCCATACTGGTCTCTCCATCCAGGACTGTTTCCGTTGCTACCACACACTAGTGGATTATTAGTATAGGGTACAGCACAGCACAGTCTAGGGCACATATTCACACAGGGTCTCGAAAGATGTTAGATACCTATCGCATTTTGAGAGACCCTAGCCTGAAACATTTAAAGTTTCTTACAGTTACAAAAACATTTAAAAAAAAACATAAAAAAAAATAATTGAAAATAGTTGTTTTATTTAATTGTTCTTACTGTTTTACTGTCCTTTATACTACACTGCTATACAGTAATGTTTTATTGTTAACCATTGTTTGCTTTGCAGGTATGCCTTTGTTCTGTTTTACTGTACTGTATACTATACTGCTATATTGGAATGTTTTATTGTTACTGTGTTATATTGTTAACCTTTGTTTGCTTTACAGCTATGGCATTCAGCTGCAGCACTGATCTGTTTATACTGACAGCAACAGGGTTTGCTTTCGGCATACGTAAATCAGTGACTACAGCTCTGTAGGAGGTGATTTCACCACCGCAGTAAAAAAAAAGAGCATGTATGCTGAAGCATAGGGGCTGGAGTTGACAGAGGGCGGATCACTCCTATGCTTCGGCATATATTTTTTTTCACTTTTATTAGCAGAGATTTTTTCATCCACATTGATCATTGGGCTGAACCAAAAAAAAAGAACATTGCATGTATGCCCATCATTAGAAGTGGGTGGATGTGGGGTGGTATATTCTAATGGTGGACATACCACACACTTTTTCTGGCAGAGATTTCTTCATCCACATCGATCAATGTGAATGGAGGAATCTGTTAACTTCTCTTTTTTCGTTCAGTCCACAGGCTGCATGAAAAAAAGGACATTACAATATATGTTCATCAAGGACCAGCAACGTACTGGTTTGTTGCTGGACTTTGAGTGGTTATACTGGGATGATACCTGCAGGTTTAGGCATTATCTTGGTATTGTTTTTTCAGCTGGTGGTTGGCTTTTATGTAAAAGCAATCCTAGTGGCTAATAAGCCGCTAGACTGCTTTTACAAGCAGTGCGAGAGGACCTCCCCTCCCACTGCCTTCCATGTTTTTTTTGGGCTCTCCTGTCCCACCGGGGAACCTGAGAATACAGACGGTGGTTCCCCCAGCTGACCATAGATCTAATCGGAGACCAGAATGGCTCCAACCATCTCTATGCCTAAGAAAACAAAAGCTATGAGCATTTCATCACTTTGGTTTCGCTGGATATAAATAGTGCCATTTTTAAATTGGGAAAACATCTTATCACATCGATCTTGATGTGGTCAGATGCTTTAAGGGCAGAGGAGAGATCTAGAGTCTAATAGACCCCAAATTTTTCAAAAAAGAGTACCTGTCACTACCTTTTGCTATCATAGGGGATATTTACATTCCCTGTGATAACATTAAAAGTGATAAAAATAAATAGAAAGGGACGGTGTAAAAAATAAAACAAAAAGCAAAATAAATATTAAAAAAAAAATAATCAAAGCACCCCTGTCTCATCTCATGTCGTATGTAAACAGCAATTGTAACATGCATGTGAGATATCACTGTGAATGTCAGATCGAGAGCAGTAATTCTAGCAGTAGACCTCCTCTGTAAATCTAAAGTGGTAACCTGTTAAGGCTTTAAGAACTTTTAAAAATGTATATAGTTTGTCGCCGCTGCATGGGCGTGCACAATTTTAAAGCATGTCGTATTTGGTATCTATGTACTCGGCATAAGATCATCTTTTATATTTTACCAAACAATTTAGGCAATATATTGTGTTTTTTGTGCATTAAAATTAAAAAAAGTGTTTGGAAAACTGCTGCGCAAATACTGTGTGCAAAAAAAAAATTGCAATGCCCACCATTTTATTCTGTAGGGCAAAAAGATTGGGTAGTGGTGCAGCTAGATAAGTACATAAAAAATCCATCAAGGTAGTCTTTTGAGCAAGCAGCTCAGTATAATGGGAGAACAGTCCACTGTTTCAGGGCCAGCCTTGTTGGGGAAGTGGAAGCAAACTCCAAACATGTGAAAAAAGAGAGAAAAACAGGCGCCTCTGAGTGAAGACTGTAACATTTAATGGTACATAAGTGTAATATAAACTCACATTGAGGTATGAGGAAAAAGGCACGTTAGTCCAGTAAACTAACACCCAGTAAGCTAACATCTGTCCCGGCTGTTTAATGTTCCTGCGGTTCACACAACCTGACGTGGTAGCTGTCCTGGCCCGCAGGATGCTTTGCAAATGGGGAGGATCAAGTACGAGGCTTGGAGAGCAGCTGGAGCTCAATGGAGAGGGCTGGAATGCAACATTGGGTGCGATGGCGTCACTGATGTGCTCGCAGCGCGTTTCGGAGCATGTGCACTAGAAAGGTGTATACAGTGCATGCTCCTTTGTCAATTTTGGCATTCCAGCTCTCTCCATCGAGCTCCAGCTCCTCTCCAAGCCTCGTTCTTGATCCTAACCGATCCCAAAGCACCCTGCGGGCCAGTACAGCTACCACAACAGGTTGTGTGAGCTGTGGGAACGTTAAACAGCTGGGACAGATGTCAGCGGTTTACTGGACTAACATGTGCCTGTTTCCTCATACCTCAGTGTGAGTTTATATTACACTTATGTACCATTAAATGTTACAGTTTTCACTCAAAGGCACATGTTTTTTTTCTCTCTCCTCATTCTGTAGGGCCTCTGCTTCAAACAAAATGTATAATGTTTGGGGGTTCAAAGTAAGCAAAAAAAATAAATGATTTAATGTAAACAAAAAGGCTTGGTCTTCAAGTGGTTAGAAGAGAGGGTGATGTGTGGCATAAGCTTCTAATGTTGGGCATAAAATGCCAGGACAGTTCAAACACCCCCCAAATTACCCCTTTTTGGAAAGTAGACACCCCAAGCTATTTGCTGACCGGTATGTTAAATCCATGGAATGTTTTATGTTTTGCCACAAGTTTCTGGAAAATTACAAAAAAAATTATTATTTTTTTTACACAAGTTGTCACTTAAATGATATATTGCTCACACACGACATGCATATATGTGGAATTACACCCCAAAATACATTCCGCTGCTTCTCTTGAGTATGGAGATAGCACATTTGTGAGATTTTTTGGCAGTTTAGCCACATACATGCACCATCTTTAATGCATTTGGGTGTGCCCCCCCAAATCTTTGTTTGCTTAGCCACATACAGGACCGCGAAAACCAATCACCGCCTTCAGACTTTCTAAGGGCGTACATTGCTCATTTCACTTCCTCACTACCTATCACAGTTTCGCAGGCCCTGAAATGCCAAGATAGCACAAACCCCCCCCCCCCCAAAATGACCCCTTTTCGGAAAGTAGACACCCAAAGGTATTTGCTAAGAGGCATGGTGGGTATTTTGGAGATCTCATTTGTTTATTTGATCTCATTGTTGCCACAATTTTTTTATGAAGAAAAATATTTTTTTTTTTCTTTTCTTTTTTCAAATTTCAAAACTTCGTTACAAAAAGCGAGATCTGCTCTCTCTGATCTCAACATGCCTCTCAGCAAATAACTTGGGGTGTCTACTTTCTGAAAAAGGGTAATTTGGGGTGTTTTGCGCTATCTTGGCATTTCATGGCCTCTGAAACTGTGATAGGTAGTGAGGAAGTGAAATGAGCAATTTAGTCCCTTAGAAAGCCTGATTGGTTTTATGAGTTCTGTACGTGGCTACACTCCCAAATAGTCTCACACATGTGGTATCCTTGTACTCAGGAGAAGCAACAGAATGTATTTTGGGGTGTAATTCCACATATAACTCATTGCATGTGTGAGCAATGTGTGCTGCATGTGAGGTTGGGTGAGCACATTACTAACATCAGGCAAGGCTTTGACAAGCACAGTGTTTCTAAACACTATGATCTTGTACATAACCGAGACCCGACTGGCACCACCTTTATTGGTATAGAAAAATATGTCCCCCATTGGCGTGACAGAAATGGCAAAAGGACCATTTCTAGATCCGAGACTAATTGGATCTATAGATTAGGTTATCATGCCCCCAATGGCTTGAATATAGAATGGGACATCAACTGTTTTATTAATAACAGTTGATGTCCCATTTTAAGAAGGATGATCACTTACGATCAAGAGATTGCTCTTTGTGACTGGTGGTCTGATCTTTATTGCTTCCTTATCTTTTGGTGCCTAAAAGTATGTTCATTTGGGATCCCCATCTAAGGTTATATGTTTTACTACAATAATATTAGTAGAGATGCCTTTATGATGATTTTGCTAAGGAATTCCTCTGCTATTGCATAGTAGGGTTTTTCACTATAACATCTACTTCTGTCAAGATGTGAGTCATATTCATTAATATACATCTTGGGGTCAACTATGTTTTTTAATTTCTTATTATGCTTTTCTTTTTAATTTTATTTTTGTGATATTTTTGATAACGTTTTTACTGTTTAATAAATACTTTTAATCGAGGGTATTTATATATGCCCGTCAGGGTTTTAGTGGTCGAAAGAACACACTGTAGCAAATTTCTTTTGAGTTTATATATTTTTAGAGATCTTATAAATGTCCACTAGATGGCACTAATTGAGATAGCTTGTTTTTATTTTACATATACCTGGTAGTCGCCCCAGCTGTTTATGGTTATAACAGGCGTCTCCTATTGTATCTCTAGAATGGGATTCTCCAGCTAACCAATTACAATATTCAGCTTGGATCTAACTAGCCAATGACGGTGTTTTCTCAAGCGCCGTCTGGCTATTTAATGCGCATGCGCTTGCGCGATTGCGTACCCCTGATGCCGTCAGTTGTGACGAACAGCCGTAGGGTCACAACGTGAACTCGCATCGCTTATGCGCACTTTTAATTTAAACGGCGGTGAAAACTTTTTCTTGCTGTCTTGCTGCAGTTTTACTGCTAGCGTATATGGGCACTGTATATGTGATCCTGTGCAGAGTACTTGTCATCTTCAATAAACGATCTTGATTCTCTGCACTATTGGAGTCCCCTTTTTCTTTTTTATGGTTTATCCTTGCTGGAATACTGGCCACTTGAGCCATCCTGGAACCACCTTTTTCTCCTGACTGTCTCCTGCTGCTGCTGGGAAGCCGGTATTGAAGATAATCAGAGGGACATCGACCGCGGTTCCAAGAGGGATATCAACGGTGATCTACTAAGCCTGTTTTGACACCCCTGAATAAGGGCGGTCGCAGGCTTTCTGGTAAGCCTCCATTTTCTTTGGTGGTGGGCGGCGCGATTGTTTGGATCATTGGATTGTGATTCTGCACTTTATATATTATTTTTGGACATTTTTTTTATTTTTATCTTTATTTTTATTCCGTTTTTTCTATTTTTTTGGATTTTGGAGCACGCTTTTTCCATTGATGAACGTTTGCACATTTTATTATTATTATTATAGATCGCTTATAGTATTTATTATTGTATTGCTACCTTTTTCTTCTCACTATTAGTATTATCACTATTTGTTGATTATTCACTCAGATTTATGTCCAGCGCTGCGCTGACTATAATCCATATGTGAGCAATATATCATTTAGTGACAACTTTGTGTAAAAAAATGTTTTTCTTTTTTTTGTCATTTTTCAGTCACTTGTGACAAAAAAATGTAATATTCAATGGGCTCAACATGCCTCTCAGCAAATTTCTTGGGGTGTCTACTTTCCAAAAAGGAGTAATTTGGGGGGGGGGGTTGTACTGCCCTGCCACCTCAAGAAATAGGCAGTCAGAAAGTAAAAGCTGTATAAATACAGTATATATACCATAGTTTGTAGACGCTATAACATTTGCACAAACCAATAATTATACGCTTATTGAGATTTTTTTTTTTACCAAAGACATTTTGGTCTAAATGCATAACAAAAATTGAGTTTATTGGATATTTTTATACTAAAAAGTAGAAAATATATTTTATTTCAAAATTTTCAATTTTCAATTGTAAAAAATAAAAATCCCAGTGATGATCAAACACCACCAAAAGAAAGCTCTATTTGTGGGAAAAAGGAGATCAGTTTTGTTTGGGTACAGCTTTGCACGACCATGCAAATACCAGTTAAAATAGTGCAGTGCCAAATTGCAAAAGATGCTCTGGTCAGGAAGGGGTGAAACCTTCCGGAGCTGACGTGGTTAACCTTTCCCTTTCCTCCTCGTACCCTGTACCTTTATAATTAATACTGTGCCATATTGCCAAATATATACGTTTTCATCCTAGGTACATTATTACACACATCCACCCCTGAAGAGCGAGCTGGATGAAACGCGTCGGGTAGTATGATGCCCGTGTACTATGCCTGCTATGTACCAATATTCCTTGTTTATGTACCTTTTTAAGTTGGCAACTAATAAACAGAGGAAGCAGCGCTATAAACCAAATGAGAAGGAAATAAAAGTGATAAATAAATTAAGTGAATAATAATTATTAATTCATAAAGTTCATGGTCAAATCAAGTGAGTCAATATCAGTTCTAATCAGTGAAGATCTTCAGAGGGTGAGGTAGATGAGGAATCAAGAGCAGGGGTCCCTTTCTAAGCCAGGATTGCAAATAACACTGGATAAAACCTTCACCGCACCACTGTGATATGGATAAAATACGCGCTTACCAACCGGCAAGCTTAGGAAAGCTTGTGACCTTAACCCGGTCGGGGCCTTTCTTGGGATGGAGACACCACTAAATCGCTCCTTAGATCGTGAGTAGCCCACTATCTTCCACGTATAAACAGAGCCTGGATGTTAGGGATACTATACTCCTACCTAGGAGTTGTTCTCACAGACAATGCCCCAAAAAAGAAAGGAAGAGCAACATAGCGTAATCCTGGTTGGATATTTATTAAAAGAAATTAAAAATACACTTACAATGTGTTGGATATATAAACGCATATAGAGCCGGCCGGCTAACACGAACACCCGTCCTGCAGACGGTGGATACGGCACGTCAGCACGTCAGCACGCCCGACGTACGTTTCGTCACACTCTGACGTCGTCTGGGGCACAGACGACGTCAGAGTGTGACGAAACGTACGTCGGGCGTGCTGACGTGCTGACGTGCCGTATCCACCGTCTGCAGGACGGGTGTTCGTGTTAGCCGGCCGGCTCTATATGCGTTTATATATCCAACACATTGTAAGTGTATTTTTAATTTCTTTTAATAAATATCCAACCAGGATTACGCTATGTTGCTCTTCCTTTCTTTTTTGGGGCATTGTCTGTGAGAACAACTTCTAGGTAGGAGTATAGTATCCCTAACATCCAGGCTCTGTTTATACGTGGAAGATAGTGGGCTACTCACGATCTAAGGAGCGATTTAGTGGTGTCTCCATCCCAAGAAAGGCCCCGACCGGGTTAAGGTCACAAGCTTTCCTAAGCTTGCCGGTTGGTAAGCGCGTATTTTATCCATATCACAGTGGTGCGGTGAAGGTTTTATCCAGTGTTATTTGCAATCCTGGCTTAGAAAGGGACCCCTGCTTTTGATTCCTCATCTACCTCACCCTCTGAAGATCTTCACTGATTAGAACTGATATTGACTCACTTGATTTGACCATGAACTTTATGAATTAATAATTATTATTCACTTAATTTATTTATCACTTTTATTTCCTTCTCATTTGGTTTATAGCGCTGCTTCCTCTGTTTATTGATTGTTTAGTGTGTGTATCTCACCTTTAGCGGCTGCTTTTCCTTCCTTTTAATTGTTTGTCACTTTATTACTTGATTGTGTTAATTGTGTGTATTTATACAGCACGGTGGTCTTTCCTCCCTTTTAAGTTGGCAACTGTTGGTGATATCTATGCATGTAAACAATTTTACTTGAATAAACCATATCCTGTATTTACTACTGTTATGTTTACTGGCGGAAACGGTACCCACTTCATTTAAAGTCCCGGGGCGAATCTTTCGTTTCATAAAGACATAGATGGGCGAGTTTGGGGTGGAGAAACTGTACTGGCCTTTCTTCTGAGACAGAGAAAGGGACTGAGTTCAGAGATTCACTAGTCTATTTCTCTGCGGCCTCAGCTGCACAGGGCAGTGAATGAATGGGAAGTGCTCTGTGCTGAACAGCTTCCTGTTCATTCTTAAACTGAAGCATAGTATACACAGCTGGCAGTGCTATAGGGGTGGGGGGGGGAGGGAAAAAGGAATCTGCATCACACGGGATAAATAGGGTGTGCCAAGGCACATCCGGCACACCCTGTGTGCAAGCCCATGTGTGGGACAATGGAGAACGAACATAAAAAGAAAAGATTTTGGAGATTTGGAGAAGGCAGGGAACAGTAGAAGGTACTTTTTAAGCTAACAATACATACCTAATACAGAGTTTAGTTTCACTTTAAATTTAGCAAGCATAAGTACCTGAATCTATGTACAGATCAGTCCTTTGTAGTCCCCTGCACAGCATACTGTAAGTGGGAAGCTCAGAACTGTACTAAGCACAATACTGTTAGTCACAATGTAAATGCTTACAGAATGGGCAAACATGAGTCATTTTGTTGCTGCTTCATTGTCGAGTCACAGTATGGGGCAGGTAAAGGCAGACTTTACTGCTGAACTGAAGTGTCATTTCAGAGGCACAGGGCATGGCTGTGCTGTCTGGCAGGGCTACTTGGATAAGAGAATCCTTTGGCAACTGTATATATACAGTGGCTATTTGCCTCAAGTTCAGCTTTAAGTAGAACATATTAATTGAATAGGGCCTGCTATAAGTGCTTCCTCACAACATATCCAACATAACTGTATCATTATGTAATAGACAGTGAAAAAAATGCTATATTAATGTCTATTATATATTTTTTTAATTTCCATTCTAGGCACCCCCCACCGTGGAACCATAAAATGAGTTTTTTAGATGTACCTTTTTAAATTAGGAAGAAACTCTTAATAGTAACATAATCAGTGTGCCTGTCATTACAATTAGTTGTTTTCAGATTTTAATGATATCCACATCACATTCATCAATAGATATAGTGCCACTGGGAGAATAGAGCAGACGTTGAGCAGCAGAATGCCTTTTGAAATCTGCTGACTGAAATTAATATGATCTCAAGTATGGAGGGACCAGCTACAAACTGTAGGGGGTACAGAAACTAAATATGTGCTTTGTGTTAATATTATAGCCTGTGGTAGATGTAGTACAAGGATAGCAGCTGAAATGTTTGTAGAGTCAGTCAAGAGCTTCCCTGATAAAGACTGCCAGGATATCAATGGACAAATCCTAGGAGCCAGGTAGCCAATGAACCTACAAAAAAGGTTTGTTTTGTTCTGAATGGAAGCATGCATCCCCTAGCATCTTACAATTGGCTGCCCACATCTGCAAAGGACTAAATGACATTGTGCACATGCTGACTTTCTTAAAAAGAACGCACAGTATTTTTTCTACTGACATACTTTGACTTATGATATCAGTGTTTACCTAGAAGTAAT
The DNA here is from genome assembly GCF_042186555.1 of Aquarana catesbeiana. NCBI lineage: Eukaryota > Metazoa > Chordata > Amphibia > Anura > Ranidae > Aquarana > Aquarana catesbeiana. The sequence goes on along the minus strand of NC_133328.1, from coordinate 300,722,119 downwards.
TTTTGAAGTGACTTTCACATGTTTACACGCTTAAGGTTCATTTACACATGCATTGCCCTCTGAAAAGCAATCCACTGTAGATCTCCTTTTACATGACATTTGACAGACAATAAGGGGGCAAAATGCCACCTCCTCACCACCTGCTTTAACTCTATACAGTAATTCCGCATCACCGTTCTACATTACATGCTGTTGCAGGGCAGTTGCAGCACAATTCCGTTCGCTTGAATGGGTTGCAGTCAACAGGGGCTGCTACACATCAAAAGCAACAGGGAATGTTTGATCATTCTTCTAGAAGCGCATTTGTGAAGAAATGAATGAGTGAGTTTGGGGTGGAGGAACTTGACTGGCCTGCACAGAGTCCTGACCTCAACCTGATAGAACACCTTTGGGATCAATTAGAGCGGAGATTGCGAGCCAGGCCTTCTCGTCCAACATCAGTGCTTGACCTCACAAATGAGCTTCTGGAAGAATGGTCAAACATTCCCATAGACACACTTCTAAACCTTGTGGATAGCCTTCCCAGAAGGGTTGAAGCTGTTATAGCTGCAAAGGGTGGGCCAACTCAATATTGAACCCTACAGACTAAGACTGGGATGCCATTAAATTTCATGTGCGTGTAAAGGCAGGTGTCCCAATACTTTTGGTAATGTAGTGTATTTTGTGACAGCAGAGGTCCTGGAGAATACAATGGTGGGTGGTGCAATTTTTAATGTTACACGATATTCAAGCAGCTGTTTATCAAACACAATTTATTTGCAAAATATAAAAGACATTGTTGTGTCAAGTAAATAGTGATCAAACATGTAAAGACTCAAAATTGTGTATGCCCATGAAAGGGGGACAAACTACAGTACAGAAAATGTTTCATAGCTGATGCTTTAAAATCCTTTACAGGTAAATACTGTAGAGTTACTCATCAATGATGGCTCTAGTTATTGCTCTCCCTCTGATGTTCACAGTGATACCTCACATGCAGGGGGTAATCACTGGTTGCATATAAGGATGGGCTGAACAGACCCCTGTTTGGTTTGCACCAGAACTTCCGAACACCGCGAAATTTCGGACACGAATAACGAACCCCATTGGACCTGAACTTCAAAAATCAAAAGTGCCCGTTTTGAAGGCTAATATGCAAGTAATTGGGCATACAATGGTTATAGGGATCTGGGTCCTGCCCTGGGGGACTTGTATCAATAAAAAAAGTTTGTGAAAAACATCATTTTTAAATGAGCAGTGATTTTTTGATTTTTAAAGTGAAAGCCTAAAAATAAAAAAAATTCCTTCCATGATAGTGACTGGGGGGTCCCCTTAGTCTACCTGTAAAGTGGCAGATCTGTACCATATATAGAATCTACTGCAGCAATAATTGCATTTATAAAGCCAAAAAAATGACATTTTCCCTGCAAGCTGCCTTTATTTTGCTCAGCAACAGCTGGGGAGCCAGTGTGTATGATGAGGCCACAATGTAGTGCACTGGGAACAAGATTAGAGATTTTTTGGATACATTCTGGTGTTACTTTGACTTTGTATAGAAGTAATGGGTGCGTAAAAATTGGACTTTGGGTGTCGTGGCACCTTCCCACCGTAACCCTATAGAGGTACTCTTGATGAAAGCAAGAATTGGCATTGCTGTAAAAATTGCAATGATATGCACCTATCAAACAGGTGCAGTAAAATTACTCTTTGGGTGTTGAGGGCACCTTCCCACCATATCCCTATAGAGGTGCTCTTGATGAAGGCAAAAAAAAATTGCAATGATATGCATATGGTTGGTGTTTTTGCCATGTTTGATGTGCCTAAGAATACAGTGTGCAGATAGCAACAGTGCGATCTGCTGCAGATGTGCTGAAAAAGGCCCAGTCAGCTGAGCTTTGGGGAGTGGCCAGGAGATAACAGCTGCAGAATGTGATGGAATAGGGTAGCTGCTCTCTACTTTTTCTTGATGTCAGCCTCCTTGGGGTTGTGCTGCCTCACCTTCAGTTTCCTCCTCTGCTCTATCTGGCACCCAAGTCGCATCAGTGACCTCATCATCATCATCATCATCTCCTCCATCTTCATCATTACCACTGGAGACAACTTGGCAATACGCTGCGGCTTGGGGAACATGAATGCCAATTTGTCTACCAGTGTTCCTCCCTCTCTCTGGGCTCATGTTCCTGTCATCCTCAACCTCAGAACAATCCAGTAATGGCTGGACATCATCAAGGAGCAATCGGCTGATGCTGTGGTCAAATAACTCAGCTGACTCCTCAATGGCTGATGTTGGGGCTATGGAAGGAATAGATGTGGACAAGGAGGCAGGTTTATCCACTCTGGCAACTGCAGGGGACTGCACACTTGTTTCTGCTTGCGTGACAGAGGATGAGGAAGGTTTAGTAAACCAGTCCACCACCTCCTCTGCATGCTGTGGCTTGATAACATGGGCAAACTCAGTAAACAGAGGAAATGATGCCCTGCCTGAGGACTGACCACCACGTCCACCTTTGCCTGTGGACACATTTGTTGCTGGCCCCCTTACAGTGCCATGGGAACGTTTGCCTCTCCTTGTTGTCCTCCCAGACATTATTGGGAGGGAGGGGGTGGTGCTTATAAGCAAATGTAAAGAAGAAGTTGAAATCTGTACGTAGATGCACTTTAATCAATGTAAAGAGGTGTTTGGTGCACTTTAATTTGAGTACTCACAAAACACAGACACACTCCACGGATACACTATAATATACTGCAAGATAATGCCCCAAACTTACAGTGACGCACAGAACTATATGGCGTTAAACTGGCAGTAATGCACACAAAAGTAAATGGTGTTAAACTGGCAGTAATGCACACAAAACTATATGGCGTTAAACTGGCAGTAACGCACACAGAACTATATGGCGTTAAACTGGCAGTAGCGCACAAAACGATATGGCGCTAAACTGGCAGTAACGCACACAGAACTATATGGCGTTAAACTGGCAGTAACACACACAGAACTATATGGTGTTAAATTGGCAGTAACGCACACAAAACTATATGGGATTAAACCGGCAGTAATGCACACAAAACTATATGGCATTAAACTGACAGTAAGGCACACAGAACTATATGGCGTTAAACTGGCAGTAACACATACAGAAATAAATGGAGTTAAACTGGTAGTAACTCACATAAAACTATATGACGTTAAACTGGCAGTAACGCACACAGAAGTAAACTGGCAGTAACACACAAAACTATATGGTGTTAAACTGGCAGTAATGCACAAAACTATATGGCGCTAAACTGGCAGTAATGCACAAAACTATATGGTGTTAAACTGGCAGTAGCGCACACAGAACTATATGGCGTTAAACTGGCAGTAACGCACACAAAACTATATGGCGTTAAACTGGCAGTAACACACAAAACTATATGGCATTAAACTGGCAGTAACGCACACAGAACTATATGGCGTTAAATGGGCAATAATGCACACAAAACTATATGGCGTTAAACTGGCAGTAACACACACAGAACTATATGGTGTTAAACTGGCAGTAATGCACACAAAACTATATGGCATTAAACTGGCAGTAACGCACAAAACTATATGGCGTTAAATTGGCAGTAACGCACACAGAACTTAATGGCGTTAAACTGGCAGTAACGCAATCAAATAGACGGTGTTCAACCGTTACTACACTGATGCTATCTAAACTGTCCCTACTCTAGCTATATAATCTGTGCCCTATATACTCTGTGCCCTAATATAAAGATTACTGACACAGTCTCACTACACTACACTAAAACTATCTGAGCTGTCCCTACTCTAACCCAATGTATGTATGAATGACACGGTCTCACTACACTACAGTGAAACTATCTGAGCTGTCCGTACTCTAGATGCACACTATGCAAAGCTGAATGATGGTCCTCCTCACTACACTCACACTATCCCTAGACTGACACTAAACTAATATTCTACACTGACAATTGAAGCAAAATAGCACAGTATTGCACGCTTACTAACTAACAGCCCTGAAGAGAGCCTTGTTCTATCTATCTCCATGCCAAAATTACACTGAAAATGGCTGCCATTGAAAGAATACTTTTATACTGTGGGGCGGGAATGAGCCATGATTGGATAAAGTCATGATGACAGTGTCCAATCATGACTCTGACAGTGCTCTGTGCCCTGATTGGCTGAAGCTTTCCTTGCTTCAGCCAATCAGGGCATGCAATGCACTGTTCAGTGCCGCAATGCATTGTGGTCAATTTTTTTAAATTACTTTTATTTATTTTATTTAAAACATTTTTTTAACTTTTTCATTTTTCTTTCATTTGACTTTACTTCTATCACAAGGGGGCTAAGAAGCCCCCTATGTGATAGCTTTGGGCACATGACAGGTACCTTTATGGAGACATCAGGGATCCATTAGACCTCTAATGTCTTCCCTGCCCTCTAACGCAATGAATGAAACAGATCATGCTTTATTAGCTGTGTTCCAGGCTGTGGCTGTAGAGCTGTCCAGATCATCTTTATTGAACATCCAATCGCTGACTGTAAAAAATTGCACCAAACTCGTGGCTGCAGATGCAGTCTTGAGTTTGTTAAAACAAGCTGCAGCCAAGTAATTTTTGAACATTTGGCAGTCAGCAAGTGGTTAAAGTGTAAGTAAACCCCCCTATCATTTTCAGCCAAGGAAGCTGCCACTGTTACACTTCTACAACTGCCATGATGCTGCACATGTGATCAGTTATGACACCAGCTATTGGATGGTTTGACAGTTTGGTTGAGAGCACAACCAATGGGAGTGTTACATTTCCGGCACGTGCCGGAAATCAAACTGTTTTATGGATGGGTTTACTCCTGTTTTAAAAAAGTGGCAGTTGGGAGAGGTAAAAATGTGGTTTAACTGCCCCCCCATCTGCAAGTGTAAACTTGGCCTTACTCTTATATAATAGTTTTGCTGTATGAAAGCTAGGTTCACATCTCTGCATATCAGGAATGAGTGCAAAATTGTGCTGTTTCCTAACACACTGAAATGCGATGCACTATAGCAAACATGCGGGGGGAACCATTAGTTCTTAACAGCAACCCCAGAAAACAGGGCACTTTTTCACACGTACCAAACTGCATGGTGCTCCACCTGGAGCTTATAATAGGAGACAAGTTAGTGGGAGGGGGAGGAAAGACCGTGGGCCCAGGGTGGGGAGTGGTATTGGGTTTTAACTACTTCTTTTTTGGTGCAAATGTCTGCCAGACAAGAAGTGCATTGTTTCCAATCAGTTGGCCAATTAACAGACCCGCATTATGAGAAAGAACAGTATTGTACAGCACTGCATACCAGAAAGCAAAGTTTGCATATGTAATGAGCAATAATGGCAAACTCCATATGTATATATAATTACAAACTATGCATTAAAAGGTTTCTAAACAGTAGCACAGCATGTATTATCACATAACAATAGTATTTCAAAACAATACCTCTACAAATTATATCATAGTTGCTAACTGCACTGTCTTGTATTTTGTGGGAGAAATTTGCATAAGGGAGCTGTCATATCTGAAAAGGTTCAATTTGCATAGAGAGACCTCTCCCTCCTCCCACCAAAGTCTTGTCATAGTTAAAGAAAGGAGAGTGCTAGCATCAAATACAACATGATCAAGAAATATGGTTATTTAATAGTTCAGCCTGGATCTTTGCCAAGATGCAATCAGAAACATGCAGATACAGGGGGTTATTTACTAAAGGAAAATCTACTTTGCACATGAAATTTGCTGTAGATCCGAAGGGGACATGCAAGGAAAATAACACATTTCTTTTCATTTTTGGGAATCTCTATGGAATTCTTCTTCAACTGTAGGTCATAACAGAATGGCACAATCATAAAACAAAACATAGTAAGAAGTAAACAAATGAATCGACCCCTGTTAAAAAGTCTGCATACCCTTAGTTGTTAATGCTGTGACTTACCCGTTTAGCATCAATGACAGTATGCAGTCTTTTGTAATAGTTGTCTATAAAGGCCCTGAATTCTTGCAGGTGGTATAGCTGCCCATTCATCTTGGCAAAATACCTCCATGTTATAAGTCTTTGGTCGTCTTGCATCAACTGCATGTTTGAGATCTCCCCAGAGTGGCTTGATGATATTAAGGTCAGAAGACTGAGATGGCCACTCTAGAACCTTCACCTTTTTCTGCTGTAACCACTGGATGGTCAACTTGGCCTTGTGCTTAAGGTCATTGTCATGCTGGAATGTCCAAGAGCATTCCAAGCGCAGCTTTCGTGCAGAAAAATGCAAATTGTCTGCCAGTATTTTCTGACAACCTACTGCATTCATCTTTCCATCAATTTTCATGAGTCCCCTGTGCCTTTAGAGCTCACACACCCCCAAAACAGTGGGGATGGTATTCTTGTCACCAAAGGCCTTGTTGACCCCTCACCAAACATAACACTTATGGTTGTGACCATAAAGTTCTATTTTGGTCTTGTCACGCCAGATTATTGTGCCAGAAGCTGTGAGGCATGTCAAGGTGTCATCAGGCATATTGTAACCAGGCATTGGTGCAGTAAAGGCCTCTTTCTGGCAACTGAACCATGCAGCTCATTTTTTGTTTTTCAAGTATCGTTGTATTGTTCTCCTTGAAACAACCACACCATCTTTTTCAAGAGCACCCTGTATTGCTCCTGAGGTTACCTTTGGGTTTTTCTTTGTATCCAGAACAAATCTTCTGGCAGTTGTGGCTGCAATTTTTCTTGGTCTATCTGACCTTGGCTTGGTATCAAGAGATCCCCAAAAAAAGTAACTGAACAGTACTGACTGGCATATTCAGGGCTTTGAATATCTTTTTACATCCTTTTCCATCTTTATAAAGTTCCATTACCTTGTTAAGCCGGTATTTTGACAGTACTTGCTCCCCATGGCTCACTATCTAGCATGCTCAGTGTATCCATCCAAACTCATTCACTATGTAGTAGGGGTGCAACAATAGCGATGCTGGTATCGGTATCGGTGCCGATACCGAGCATTTGCACCAGTACTTGTACTGGTGCAAATGCTCCCATGCCTAATCCAATACCTGGGTAGTCAGCCGCTTCTCCTCCTCTCCCTTCCCCAGCTTTCAGCTGCTTTATTGAAATCTATACAGGGAGATCGGAGAACCGCCGCACCAATCACCCCCAACTGTCCCCTGTGACCTCCTCCATTTCCTCTTCCGTGCTCCTAAGGTCCCCTGCCATGTCCTCCTCCAGTCCACCTCTGTCCCCCTCCGCATCCTCCTCCACTCCTTCTCCGCTCCCCCTTCATGTCCTCCTCCCCTCCTTCTCTGCTCCCCCACTGTGTCCTTCTCTGCTCCTTCTCTGCTCCAGTCCCAGATCTGTTAGGATGGAGAGCGGAGGAAGGAGCCGGTAAATCTGTCATTTACCGGTTCCTTCCTTTTCCGAATGCATAGAGTCAGTGCAGAGAAAGGGACTGGGTAATCTCTATCCTCAGTCCCTTTCTCTGTTTCAAAGGGGAGATGTCAGGGGTTTGATATCTCACCAAAGCCCCCCCAAACAGGGTTGATAATAATAAAAAAAAGGAACAATTGTAATAAATAAATATGTATATATATATATATTCACATAAATTGTAAAAATATAATTAAAACAAAATTGGAAAAAATAAAATTGAAAAAAAAAACAGAGTACTGACACAGTCTACGCCTCATCAGTGCCACCTATCAGTGCCCGTCAGTGCTACTGTCACATGACATTTTAAAAAAGTATCGGTAATCGGTATTGGCGAGTACTTGAAAAAAAGGATCGGTACTTGTACTCGGTTACCAAAGAGGACCAGGCAATGTAACCAAAGAACAATTTATTATTTCAAAATAAATGAAAAAATAAATTGTGCTTTGGTTACACTGCCTGGTCCTCCTTGGTAACTACTTAATTTGAGGGATAGAGGCACCGGGCACCACTTTTCCCTATGCCTCATTTAAAGTCCCAAACCTCTTCCCCCTTTTTTACTTAATTTGAGGCTTCCCTTGAATTTATAGATGCATGTTTTAGTTACAAGGATAGGACCCAAAGAGATGAGTTGGTGAACCTGAATCCAGATGTATGGGAGTTGGACTCCACTTTACCATTGCTTTGACTCACTTCCAGTTTAAAATTATTATTATTATTATTACAAGTCAGGACATACCTTGCCTTGGGGGATTATGGTACCATTGGCTGTGTTTCCCCATCTCAATGGAAATATTGAAGAGAGGCACAATTATATTGCTGCAATTTTCATTTAACAAGACAAACTACACAGAGACATAGAGCCCTGAAGATTAAAACATAATAAAAGACCAAACAGCGTTCAACCATTGTCTTAGAAAAGAAGGAATGTATTCCCAATGGCTTTGTTTTGTGAAAGAGCTGATCGAATGACCGTAAAATTCATTAATTTTACTTATCCAGATGTCTGGACATCACCTTTTTTAATAGCACAATCAAAAGATCTTGTAAATGTACCATTGAGGAGAGAGATAACGGATGGACGCAGAAAGGAATAATTGACTGAGACAGCTTGGTTCTGTTTCATGGGAAGTAAGGATTGAAGCAGTAAATTAGCCTGTCTGCTGTAAAGGCAAACTTTAGTGATGAGAGGAGCAGTTTAAAACTGTCCACGGACAGATCAGGGATTAGGGATGTGACTTAGGAGAAGGGGCTCGGGGTGGTTTATTAATAATTCTATATCTAGTTGAGACCTCTCTGTGGCAAGTAGAAAAAACATCATGATTTCGGGTGCAGTGACGCAGAGTGACCCATGAAAATTGATTATAAAGTTTCTGGTCAAATAAATGTGAACACATAGATATGCACCAGGAGGGATTTATTGTGCTGTCACTGTAGGAATGATAGGTAGGACTTACTACTCTAATGCAACTGCAGAACATACCACAAACAATATGTAAAATCCAAATGGAATATAATACTTTTTGAGGCTATTATGTCCATCCATATGTCAAATTTCTAGTCATCTAATTAGATTCTTAGTCGTTGCATAAGTGGATCTCAGCACATGGTTAAAGCTAATCTCCAGGCAAAAAAAACCCCCTCCCAATACCTCCAACACCACCAGCTCCTGAGCCAGCCTGTCACATGACCAGGATTTCAGATAATAAACCAGGTCTATTTGTTTAGTGTCTTTTCTAAAACCGTATTGGGTGATTAGCTAGAGAGGGGTGAGGTGGGTAAATTTTACTGGGTATCCCCTACTAGACAGATAAATTATCAGTGAGATAAACAAGCGAGGAAGTCTGCAACGCAGATAGACAAAGTACCATGATACTAGAGGCTAAAATTTGGGGAGACCAGTATGCTACATCATATGATTATTCAATCATTCTTCATGAAGTGTTAAAATTCACTCAACTGACAACCCAAAAGGACTGAATGATCACAGGACATGTAGAGAGAGGTTTTTGAAAAATGCTTGCAATATTTAAACCTGTTTTTTGACATCGTCAGGCTAGAGTTTCACCTTAATATAGTTTAACAATCTTTTAAATTGTTTGCAGCAAACTGTTTACTTGATTCAATCCAGTACAGGCCCAAATTCTAAAACCAAGTTGTTAATTCTCTTTTGTCATTTCCCCAAAAAAATGACTTTTTGATGCATAAATCCCACACAGTGTCTGAGCATCTGTGAGAGAAATAATGATGACATTGTCACCATGACTGTAGTTGTATGTATAGGGTTTCTGTGTAAATGGCTTCTTTCACCATTCTTGAAATACCAGATAAACATTCATTTACGTTCTGATCAATTAGGACATTGTTCAGTTTAATTCTCTGAATGCCATCTGGAAGACTTTATAGACTTGGAAAATTTGTGAATTTGTTTTACATTAATCTGTGACTAGGCTTTAAACGCAGTTAACTGAAAACTGAAGGCTTATTGCCTGATTTTTGTTACTGACTATTGCATATCATTCTTGCTGTTTCCTAACATTTAACCTTGAAAAAGTGGGATACTTGTATATCAAGTCCTACCAAGATCTCTTGCTGATCCTTTTTTTAGAGGAGAAGCAGTTTATCAGGTTGTAATATGTATTTAATAGATGTTGCATACATTGCCAGTTTGTATGTCAGTCCTGCTGAAGAACATGAATTCCATCTTTTAATAAATTATCAATAAAATACTACTATGACATTTTTAATTATTGCATGTTTTTGTTTTCTTTATTTATGCATTGCATCTTCCCATATTTCCATTCAGGATGAGATGCCAAAGTGCATTGCCTACTGTTTTGTATTTTATATTAGCATATATTCCTTCACTTATTTTTTCTTATTTCTGCTACCATCTAGATATTTACATATGTAAATTCCTTATCCCTTTAGAATTATATACTGCTCCCGGTTCTCTATTAATTGCAATCTACATCTAAGGCCTAGTCTCTTAACACTCTTGTATTGAATTGTATTGCTGCTGTATTGTCTGCCTTTGTATTGTAAAGTGCTGTGCAATCCTTTGGCGCTATATACAATGGGGCAAAAAAGTATTTAGTCAGCCACCAATTGTACAAGTTCTCCCACTTAAAAAGATGAGAGAGGCCTGTAATTGTCATCATAGGTATACCTCAACTATGAGAGACAAAATGTGGAAACAAATCCAGACAATCACATTGTCTGATTTTTGAAAGAATTTATTTGCAAATTATGGTGGAAAATACTGTAAGTATTTTGTCAATATCAAAAGTTCATCTCAATACTTTGTTATATATCCTTTGTTGGCAATGACAGAGGTCAAACGTTTTCTGTAAGTCTTCACAAGGTTGTCACACACTGTTGCTGGTATGTTGGCCCATTCCTCCATGCAGATCTCCTCTAGAGCAGTGATGTTTTGGGGCTGTCGCTGGGCAACACGGACTTTCAACTCCCTCCAAAGGTTTTCTATGGGGTTGAGATCTGGAGACTGGCTAGGCCACTCCAGGACCTTGATATGCTTCTTACGAAGCCACTCCTTCATCATTGCCCGGATGGTGTGTTTGGGATCATTTGCATGCTGAAAGACCCAGCCATGTTTCATCTTTAATGCCCTTGCTGATGGGAAGAGGTTTGCACTCAAAATTTCACGATACATGGCCCCATTCATTCTTTCATGTACACGGATCAGTCATACTGTTCCCTTTGCACAGAAACAGCCCCAAAGCATGATGTTGCCACCCCCATGCTTCACAGTACGTATGGTGTTCTTTGGCTGCAACTCAGCATTCTATCTCATCCAAACACGACGAGTTGTGTTTCTACCAAACAGTTCTACTTTGGTTTCATCTGACCATATGACATTCTCCCAATCCTCTTCTGGATCATCCAAATGCTCTCTAGCAAACCTCAGATGGGCCTGGACATGTACTGGCTTAAGCAGGGGGACACATCTGGCACTGCAGGATCTGAGTCCCTGGTGGCGTAGTGTGTTACTGATGGTAGCCTTTGTTACGTTGGTCCCAGCTCTCTGCAGGTCATTCACTAGGCCCCCCCGTGTGGTTCTGGGATTTTTGCTCACCGTTCTTGTGATCATTTTGACTCCACGGGATGAGATCTTGCATGGAGCGCCAGATCTAGGGAGATTATTAGTGGTCTTGTATGTCTTCCATTTTCTAATTATTGCTCCCACAGTTGATTTCTTCACACCAAGCTGTTTGCCTATTGCAGATTCAGTCTTCCCAGCCTGGTGCAGATCTACAATTTTGTTTCTGGTGTCCTTCGACAGCTCTTTGGTCTTCACCATAGTGGAGCTTGGAGTGTGACTGTTTGAGGTTGTGGACAGGTGTCTTTTATACTGATAACAAGTTCAAACAGGTGCCATTAATACAGGTAATAAGTGGGGGACAGAGGAGCCTATTAAAGAAGAAGATACAGGTCTGTGAGAGCCAGAAATCTTGCTTGTTTGTAGGTGACCAAATACTTATTTTCCACCATCATTTGCAAATAAATTCTTTCAAAAATCACAATGTGATTGTCTGGATTTGTTTCCACATTTTGTTGAGGTATACCTATGATGACAATTACAGGCCTCTCTCATCTTTTTACGTGGGAGAACTTGCACAATTGGTGGCTGACTAAATACTTTTTTGCCCCACTGTAAATCCTGTATTATAATAATAATAATAATAATACTGCTCCCTACATGCCATAGTTGCTCTTTTAATACTTTCCTTAAAAACATTTCCTCAAGTTGGCCTCTACACCCTAACTGGTTGTTTCCCACAACCTAATCCAACATGTTTCACCACTTTTACAATTTCTTCAGGGATACAAAAGTACTCACATAGTGTTCAAAGTGCTCACTATGCAAACACACAAAAAGTAAAGGCCACTGGTTTTAAGGACACCACTTTTTCATAAACTCTGTAGACATGCCTTCCACCAAGAAAGAGCTGAGAAAAAAACTTTAGTCTGCTATGGCTAAATTCTAAAATGCTAGTTACCTGGTTGTCATATTAATTTACTGCCCTCAATTCTTTTACTGAGCTGGAAAAAGCAGCTATAATTTCCCTCTGACTAAATTTGTTATACACTCTTTCCTGGACTGTGGGAATGTTCACAATTACAAAGTGAAATTTCATTTATGTAAGCGAATGAGATGAAACAAGGAGAAAAAACACTTTGCAAAGAATGCCCAATCATGAGCTTGGGTAATAAAAAAAAAAGGATTTTTGCTTGAACATGATCGGATGATTGACATCAACACAGCTTCACCTCATTCACTAAGCTAATTGGGAACTCTTTTGGAAAGTGAATCTAGCATTAAAAGATTGAAGGTATTAATAAAAGCAGATTTAATTAAATAACTGCCTATATTATATTTGTATCAAATGATTATTAATTTGATCCAAAAAACAGCTATGGAGGCTGCAATTGTTAATTCACATGTGAATGCACAAATTAAACTCATAATATTACCACTTCATCAAAGACTGGTAACAATGTATATGATGAGAACGTTGATTAATATATGTTTTGTGTTTTGGCACATAAAGCCCAGGTTGTAATTAGTCAGCATAATAATACAACAAAAGCAAATAGGCCAAAGTATAAAGAAACATGAAAAAACAAAAACAAAATTGGCATTTCATGCAATAAATCTTTTTTAGAGCGAGATTAATAAATGCATATTGTTGAAACTCTTTTATCAGTACATTTTCTTACTCTTTTATTGCTAGCCTTGCTGCTGGATGATGCTAAACTAGCCTTATCAGGTAGCAGTGTTCATCATACAACAATACCTTATGAGCTATATCTTTTGCTTCCTATGAACTGTGCATATGGTAAAAAGCCTAGCTAGGCATAACAAGCATTCACATATTTTACAGTGATTAATGGTAAAAGTAAAAGGATTCCCAATTCTTTTTTTATGCATGGAAAGGTGTGGAAACTGTCTTCATGTACAAACAAATGTTCTATGCATGTCAAGTATCAACACAGAGATTCTGTCAGTTGGTAGTAGGATTAAAGAATATACTGATTTACCAGCAAGTGGCAACAACCTTTATCAGTGAAGCTGATTTACTCAATTGAACTGCTAAAGTTCAGTTGTCCAGAGAACATTTAACAGTTCATCTCAGTAAGCATCAGGATCCTTGAAGGAGGGATCCTCATTAAATCCTGCCAGGTGATTATTTACCCCGTTGGAGCAAATAATATCATCTGTTTAATCTTCAGCAAGAACCACAATTCAGCACACCAAGACTGGGATTTCCCTATCATTTAAAAGGGGTTATTGAACTCTACAGGCTGTATGCCTTCAGTGTACACTGTAAGCCTGCTACGTGTAGGGTTAAGTAAACCTGAGAAACAGTTGCTTAAAGCAGAATTAAACCCTCCTATCGTTTAAAGTAGGGGTAGGCAATATGCAGCACTCTAGCTTTTGTGGAACTACAAGTCCCATCATGCCTCAACATCTGGGAGTAACTATCAGTCTTCCCATCATGCCTCTGCCTCTGAGAGTTATGTTTGTAACTGTCAGTCTTGCAATGCCTCATGGGACATTTCATTCCACAACAGTTGGAGGGCCGCAGTTGCCCATCCCAGATTTACAGCTAAAGAAGCTGTAATCTTAGGGTCTGTTTAATCTGCATTTGCCATGGTACATGGCACATGTGATTATTTGATGGCTTGACAGTTCGGCTGAGACATAACATATATAACAAAAATGTGTGGTGCTTGCAATCTCTCTTATTCAGTATATCACAAAATGATTAATTCCAAACACATATTAGAGTGAATATTACATGTGCAAATAATATAATTATACCATAAGCTTAAAAATATCCACAAAGTCCAGATATGCAGAAAATGGTATCTCAAATGGAAACCAAATGGATCCATGAGTTGCAGATCCTCAACCCTTTGGGATTAAACAGATATACAGTGCCTTGCAAAACTATTCACCCCCTTGGTTTTTTACCTATTTTGTTACATTACAGCCTTTAGTTCAATGTTTTTTTAATCTGAATTATACGTGATGAATCAGAACACAATAGTTTAAGTTGGTGAAGTAAAATTAGAAAAATATATACATAAAACTATTTTTCAGAAATAAAAAACTGATAATTGACATGTGTGTATGTTTTAACCCTCTTTGTTATGAAGCCCATAAAAAGGTCTGGTGCAACCAATTACCTTCAGAAGTCACGTAATTAGTGAAATGATGTCCACTTGTGTGCAATCTAAGTGTCACATGATCTGTCATTACATATACACACCTTTTTGAAAGGCCCCAGAGGTTGCAACACCTAAGCAACAGGCACCACTAACCAAACACGGCCATGAAGACCAAGGAACTCTCCAAACAAGTAAGGGACAATGTTGTTGAGAAGCACAAGTCAGGGTTAGGTTATGAAAAAATTTGATGATCCCTAGGAGCACCATCAAATCTATCATAACCAAATGGAAAGAACATGGCACAACAGCAAACCTGCCAAGAGACGGCTGCACACCAAAACTCACGGACCGGGCAAGGAGGGCATTAATCAGAGAGGCAGCACAGACACCTAAGGTAACCCTGGAGGAGCTGCAGAGTTCCACAGCAGAGACTGGAGTATCTGTACATAGGATGACAATAAGCCATACGCTCCATAGAGTTGGGCTTTATGGCAGAGTGACCAGAAGAAAGCCATTACTTTCAACAAAAAACAAAATGGCACGTTTTGAGTTTGCGAAAAGGCAAGTGGGAAACTCCCAAAATGTATGGAAAAAGGTGCTCTGGTCTGATGAGACTAAAATTGAACTTTTTGGCCATCAAAGAAAACGCTATGTCTGGCGCAAACCCAACACATCACATCACCCAAAGAACACCATGGGTGGGGATGTTTTTCAGCAGTCAGGACTGGGAAACTGGTCAGAGTTGAGGGAAAGATGGATGGTGCTAAATACAGGGATATTCTTGAGCAAAACATGTACCACTCTGTGTATGATTTGAGGCTAGGATGAAGGTTCACCTTCCAACAGGACAATGACCCCAAACACACTGCTAAAGCAACACTTGAATGGTTTAAGGGGAAACATGTAAATGTGTTGGAATGGCCTAGTCAAAAAGCCCAGACCTCAATCCAATAGAAAATCTGTGGTCAGACTTAAAGGTTGCTGTTCACACGTGCAAACCATTCTACTTGAAGGAGCTGGAGCAGTTTTGCAAGGAGGAATGGGCAAAAATCCCAGTGGTAAGATGTGGCAAGCTCATAGAGACTTATCCAAAGCGACTTGGAGCTGTGATAGCGGCAAAAGGTGGCTCTACAAAGTATTGACTTTAGGGGGTGAATAGTTATGCACATTGACTTTTTTTGTTATTTTGTCCTATTTGTTATTTGCTTCACAATAATAATAATAATAAAAAAAAATCATCTTCAAAGTTGTGGGCATGTTCTGTAAATTAAATGATGCAAATTCTCAAACAATCCATGTTAATTCCAGGGTGTGAGGCAACAAAACACGAAAAATGCCAAGGGGTTGAATACTTTTGCAAGGCACTGTAGATCTAAACTATTTCCTTACAGATCTTTAGAGAATTAGCCATACGGGGTACTTTATCCTGGGTAATTTAAGGTATAAATATATATTTGTACATTTAGGTGATTTTAAAATATATTTTTGGGGATTTGTTTTAGCCTTAATATATATTTTTTGGGTATGCCCATCATAGGGGTACTTACAAATTACTAGGGTGAACTACCAGTGAAAGTGGTATGGCGAGGCGGCACTAACAACATTGGCTGTATACACTGGTGACAGTATATAGGAACTGGAAAGTGAGTGTAACTTTCTACTTTTATTGGATGTTTTTCTTTTTACCTATAAATATTACACTATGTTGCTTTTATTCTGTATCTCCCGCTTGTGGATCATGGTGTTGGGCAGTAGCATCATATTGGACTTTTTGGACATTTTTACGTTTATGTTATATTTATGTTATTTGCATGTAATATTCACTTTGATATGTGTTTAAAATTAATAATTTCGTGATATATAAGAGATTGCAAGCACCACACTTTTTTGTTATATATTGCTACAGGTGATTTTTTCTCTTAAAGCAGCTGCATTTATTTAGAGATTACTTACTTCCACATTTTTTGGGTGGGCGCCGACTATTGGTTTTATTGTTTGAGAAGTAACATAAGCACACTAGTAGCTGTAACATTTGTAATTTACATCATACCTTGAATGTAACTGACTTAGGAAACAGTTACATTGGTGGGTTTAACTATAAGCTACAGAGTCTTCTGCAAAATCCAAAAAGGGGCTTCTTCATTTACAACAATATTTGGTGCCCATTTTTAGATGTTAGATAAAAATTGGGTATATTTTGTTTTTTCTTTCAACAAACCTAATCAAACAGCTGATGTTTCTGCCTTGATGATACCAGTGAGACAATAGTGATGAGAAACCATAGACTGCAAACATATATGTAATGTCTAGGGTTTATTATACTGCTACATTCTAGTCTACGAAGTTTCTGCTGATTTTGCTCTGCATAGTAACATTTTAATGTATGGCTTTATTGATATATTGCTGGTCCTGTTTAACATCATAGTTGAAGCTAAAATTGTACCAGTGCAGTGATTTCTATGTAAGTAACACTGGGGGCAGATGTCCTTATCTAAAAAAACCCTTCAAACTGTCAAGGGGAAGGCATTCAATATGGCAGTGGTGAGTTGTCATTGAAATACAATAAATGGTGTTCAGACTACACACTATAGAGAGCTAACTTGGCAATAAGGACTTTTGCAAGGGCTGACCTATCCCAAAGGCAGGTGCACCTTGAACCTGACCACACGCAGGCCTATATACACATATAATCTCACAAAAGTGTAAATAGATAGCAGGTATGTTTGTTAAGGTTTGTGATTCATTTGGGAAGGGGGAAAACTGAAGAGGTACTATATTTTTTATACTTTGGATGAGAAAGTGTTGATTTTATTTTTAACCTTACGGGTGCCTGAACCTGAACCTGATACATTAAAGATTTTCAATTGCACAATTGAGCAATTGATCTCACCCAATTGCACAATTCTGCAATTTAATTGACCAATTAATTGCCTCTCCTCGCCTCCATAGACTTAAATAGGAAAAGGAGATTAATTGCTCAACAAGATATCAGTTAAGATATTGTTTGGGTGATTTTTTCTTTTCAAGTACGTATACATTATGAAATAAATCTAATGCACTTAATCTCACCCCAGTGAGACTAAAAGAATAAAACATGATTTTTGCCCTGGAAATTTTTTCTCTGTCTCATGCAGCCGTAGTCTAATGCCCTGTACACACGGTCGGACATTGATCGGACATTCCGACAACAAAATCCTAGGATTTTTTCTGACAGATGTTGGCTCAAACTTGTCTTGCATACGCACGGTCACACAAAAACACGTAAGTCAGGGCTATAAACGGGGCAGTAGCCAATAGCTTTCGTCTCTCAATTTATTCTGAGTATGCGTGGCACTTTGTGTGTCGGATTTGTGTACACACGATCGGAATTTCTGACAACGGATTTTGTTGTCAGAAAATTTTATAGCAAGCTCTCAAACTTTGTGTGTCGAAAATTCCTATGGAAAATGTGTGATGGAGCCTACACACGGTTGGAATTTCCGACAATGCGGTCCAATCACACGTTTTCCATCGGAAAATCCTATCGTGTGTACAGGGCATTAGTCTGCACTAATATGTTCATCAACATGTTGCATACTTTAGATATATTGTAACATCTTTTGTTTTTGTTCATGTACAGTTACAGCTGTACTATACTCACCTTCAGTTCATCAATGCTGTATCCTGGAGCTCCCCACCAGCCGCTGACATCATTGAGTGTCCGACTTATGGGCATCGATTGCTGGCTGCTTTCATTGGCTGGGCTGATAGGACAGTTCTTCCATGCACGAGCGAAGTCCAGCCAGCTTCAGTAATGGGAATTTCTACAGTAAGCTACACGTGCACAGCTTACTATACAGGGGTGGACAGTCAGGTAGGTAGCTTTAATGCAGAAGAGACAAAGCATGTCTCTTCTGCATTAAAAAAAACTGCTTGTTCATCCTATTTTATTTTTTACATAAAGTCCCACTTTAAAGGTGTCTAGTAAGTGTTCTTATTATTAGATTAATTAGCCTAAGTCTGATTTTCCTGATACAGATTTCTCATGGCACATATTGTATAGTATATGTTTGTAATATTTTTGTAACCAGAATATCTTCTTATTCTGTAATCCTCACTCTATGACTAAGCTTCTGAGGGAGTAAAAAGGGTAAGGGGAACGGGTCGAAATTTTCCCTTTATCAGACGATATCAATAAATGTACTTTGGAGTTTTTGAAGTTGAATGCCTTTATCCATGTTTGTTTTTCTCTTAAGATGGTTGCACATTATACAATTTTCTTGTCAGCTTTACCTTCCACTGTGTAGTGCAAGGGCCTACCTGATTGCAAACAATTTGAAAGTGTTTAGGTTTGACCTCATATTATATGGTTTTGGTAAATCTACAGGAAAATTGTACAACAGAATTATATAATGTGTATCCAGCTTAAGTCTGCACTGTCTGTCTTTCTAGCCTATGTAGGCTGTGTCCTTCTGACCTGGCATAATTTCTGATCTTTACTGTCTTTCAGATTTTCATCTTGTTTCACAATCTAGACCTACTTCCTACATCCACTGTACCTGGTTCTCTGAACATGCCTGTCTGCCACCTGATGTGTGGCCTAAACCCAAATATAATTTTAATTAATAAATCTAACTGATCTGGTCTGTACTGTCCCTGGAACTGCACTGTAGGAGTTGTCCTGCAGCATCTCCACCATCAAGAGCTCTGTTGAAGACCAGATTTGGTACAACAAAACACCTCTATTTATCTACACAGATCCTAGAACATGAATTCTAGTCCCTGCTTTGTCCACACTTGCACTACATTCCTAGCTTATCTAAATTGGTCCCTGATCTTAAAGCAGACATTGCCCCAAAGAAAAGCAATGTATGCTTGATAAATCAGTGTTCCCTCCCCATCATAAATAGTAGCACAAAAGTGAAAAAAACCTGTAGGTTGGTGAATATACCTTACCACCATCTTCTGTATGTGGTACCTATGGGAGCATGTCATTGCCATCCTTCTGGTGAGATCTCTGGGAATACAGAGTATCACAAATCTTGTGAGAAGACACTTTTGCGCTGTGCTGCAACAGCTTCTCTCTCAAGTCTATTGTCTAACTATAAACTTGTAGAATGAATAATGTAACATGAGTTCTTTAGGGTCTTATAAGATTTATGTGCTGAGATTTATGGCTGCTTTTGATTCTTAGTCAAAACATTGTTCCGGGACACACAGACAATTTTTTTTTAAAGAAACCTTAAGATTTAGTTTTGAGCATTTGTACCAAAGCCAAAGGTTTTGTAAGGACTAATTACTAAGAGAATTTTCTTATGTTTATATCATTGGTCTAGTCATCACTGAATGGTTATCTGGTAAGCACTTTAGTAAGTTTCCCTTGTTTTATTCACCAAGGTTGATGCTTAGTTACATGTCTAATTGTGCCCTTGATATACTGTACGTATGGATACTTGTACACACTATCTATTATAAGACATCTTGGTGGTTATTTACTAAACCTGGAGTGTGCAAAATCTGGTGCAGCTCTACAGAGAAACCTATCAGCTTCCAGGTTTTATTGCCAAAGCTTAAATGAACAAGGTGAAGTTAGAAGCTGATTGGCTACCATGCACGGCTGCACCAGATTCTGAGTGCACCAGTTTTAGTAAATCTCCCCTCTTGTGTCTTTCCAACAGCCCTTCCATTATCAGTTGATTTTAGGAGGGCCCACCTTAATGGATGCTAATGCCTTAGATGACTAATATGAAGAGGACTACAGACTACTCACTATAAATTATCTTAAAAAACTAGGAGAGTTGCTTAGTCCAGTTCCTTTATTTATGAAAGTTTAAAAAATACTTGAAAACAGTAGTAGGGAAGACCCTCACCATGCCAACATCCAAAATATATATTCAAGGATTGACCAAGTTAAAAAATGACCGACTTTGTGGGCACATAGTGAGAGAGAGAATCAGTAAAAATGTATAAGTTTTATTACAACATAGTTAAAAACATATAAACAACACCCTGTATGGACACAGTTACCAGTTACCCAATAATGCAGTTATAGAAGACTGGACCTACAGTACAAAGAATAATTTAATACCGTAGCAAGGTAAAAGAAAAATTTATGATCCAGTAATGCCTCCAAAAACATGCTCTTCAACGTGTTTAACTAAAATATTAGCTAAGTGTTTCACAAAAATTGTACAAAAATGAAAAAAGAAAAGAAAAGACAAAAAAACGACAGGTTACATGATTTGCATCACACTGGGTATCGGAGATCACTCTGTACCGGAGAGTAAAATTAATCTTTTTATGTCATGCAAATTATGTAACCTGTAATTTTTTGTCTTTTGTTTTGTTTTTTTTTGTACATTTTTTATATATTTGCTATGTCTTTTTAAATTTAAGATCACCTTATGATTGAACGATTTTATGTATACACAATAAATATATTTTCTAATCTATTTATATGTGGTTGTTGCCTACAAAGTCGCAACAAAGGGGGATTTTATTTTCTTCCTCAGATTCCCACTATAAGCCTGTTCAATACAATATCAATAGTATCAAGAGATGGCCCATAGATACCGGACCAAGTTATTAAATGGGTAGGAATACAGTCTCCTTAAGTATAGATGCGAATGGAATATCTGAATGTATAAAATCTGCGCTTATCACATAGGGTGAGATCTTTTGTTGGGGCTAAAGTTGGTATTGCCGCATACATAGCGGAAAAGTGTGACCCTTTTGGTGCTACACCCCTGTGGACGGCTTTCCTTGCTGTGTGTGGCCGCCAAAATAAGTCTCCTCTAATCTATTAGATGGAGTGTTTTCAGTCTTGTGTCATTTTGGGTGGAAATCAGTCTGGATGTTCATTGAATGTTTCTTATGTTTTTTTTTATGGGTTAACTCATCAATAATCTGGTTACAAAATGTAAGATAAAAGAGAAAGGGTTAAGTAATTATTAAAATTAAATCATTCTTTTTTTTTTAATTATATTAATAAATTACCTTTATCACTCCATTGTGCCCCATTGTCCACCTAGACATTCTTAACAGGGTGGACTAGATCCCAGACACAGTTTTAGCTAATTTCTTAAGAGGCAGCCATCAGAAATTTTGGGGCCCCTTACACAACTTTCAGTCTGGGTCCCCCCCGACGCTTTACCGTCGTTTTAGCTGCACTTTTTGGCCGATAGTGGGGCGCTTTTAACCCCGCTAGTGGACAAAAAAGGGTTAAAAGCACCCACAAAGTGCAGCTGCTGAATGGCTTTGCAGGCGCTTCGACGGCACTGCATATTGTTTTCAATGGCAGGGGTGGTTTAGGAGCGTTGTATTCACCTCTCCCGAATTTTTTTTTCCTGTCCTGCAAGCGCACCCCGCTAGCGGGCAAATAGCGACGCAGAATTGACGGTAAAGCACCGCTAAAAAGAGCAACGCTTTACCGCCGACGCACGTACCGCCCCAGTGTGAATGGGGCCTAACATTAACATTCCATTTAGTACATGGATGTGTGTACAGACACAGCTACTCACCAGCATAGAGGGGAGGAGCCAGGACACTGATGCAGAAAGGGGTAGAATGGAACCCTGTCATTGCGGGGAGCGGCAGGAGGAGAACATCAGATAAGACTAGCAGGAGCCCCCCCTTTCAGTCCTCTTCCTGTGAGAGGTGAGACCCTCCATACTTTTGGTCTCTCCGCCACACTTCCTGGTTCCCGGGGCAACGCCAAGCTCACTTCTCACAGTCGCCGCAGATTAGAAGCCTCTGGATGCACTTCTGCTGCGATTGGTGGAGGGGGAGCTGGGCGGAAACTTTTCCGCCCACTTCCCCCTCCACTAATCCCAGCAGAAGTGCATCTCAAGGCATCTAATCGGCGGCGCTGTGAGGAGTGAGCTTGGCGTTGCACTGGCAACCAGGAAGTGTGGCGGAGAGACCGAAAGTGGCTGTCAGGCAGCGGGTGAAAATACCTTGGGGGCCCGAGTCGCTCAGGACATCCGGGCCCCTTGGAATGACCGGGCACCTTACAGGAGTGTGGGCTGTACCCCCCTGATGGCGACCTTGCTTAAGGGTACTGTTTTCCAAAATCTCCTTTAAAGACAGAGATGGTCAGAGAAAGCCATAACCCACAATCTGCCAAGCCATTTTATGCTTCTCAGGAACAGACATTGCATCTGTGGATTACAAAGTGAGTTATTTGTTTAAAACAAGCTCTGATGGCCCCCAACGTTGTTGGTTGTGGACATTTACATATTTTTTGTGTATCTATTTTTCACTGGCCAATGTGACAAAAGAGAGACTGTTTTTACAATGCTAGTTAGTTGTAGTTAGGCTAATGTCTCTTTTAGCATTCACATTGCTTTCTCAACTCAAAGGGGGTTATATCACATGACCACAAAATTGCTCAATTCTTGGTCTTCACTGAGCACAGAGGGATGACTGTCAGTCACTGCTCTCTGCTCTGCCCCTCCAGCGCTATTGTTATTTTTCTTTTCAGAGCTGGTAATCTAATTCCACAATCAGACTGATTCAACTGTATTGAGTGATAACAAAATTAGGCTCTTTTGGGTAAAAAAACACATTTTTTTTAGCTGGTTACAAAAACTGGAAATCTAATAAACCGTTGTCACTGCTCAGTACTGTATCTGGAAAAAAAATCAAGATTCTTGCTCAGCAAGGTGTTGTTACCTGCTATGCTACCAAAAATGAGTAATTTAGGGCGTGGCACAATAAATTTAATGCTGGTCTTCCCTGCATTTGAAATTTCAAAGCAGTGAGGAAGTTGAAGAAGTAGTGGTTAGTGGAAAGGTATTTTCAGCACATGGCAGCTGTTTCTTGAATTTACAAAAAATTACCAAGGCCAAATAATTTGGGAAATGTATCTAAAAAGGTCAGATTGTTAAGACAGAATACATCTTCACAGATTCATAAAAATACTGGGGAGCCACCTGACACTGTGGCATAGTGGCAGGACAGTTACATAGTTAGTCTGGCTGAAAAAAGTCCATTTAGTTCAACCAATAAAAGGAAAATATATATATATTTATATAAAAACCTATTTATCACAAACTCCTTCAACCTACTTGCATTTACGGAGACATGGCTTCAAGAATCTGACTTTCCTTCTCCTGCAGCCCTCTCCCATGGTGGCCTCCTGTGGACTCACTCTCCCAGGCCTAGTGGACGGAAAGGAGGTGGTGTTGGAATCCTCCTATCCCCCCAAAGCACTTTTCAGGTTCTTCATCCACCCCCCTCTCTATCCCTCTCCTCATTTGAAGCTCACTGTATTCATCTATTTTCTCCAATTTTGTTTAGAATTGCTGTGATCTATCTGCCTCCTGGACTGGTATCAAGCTTCCTTGATGACTTCTCTGTCTGGCTACCTTACTTTCTCTCTTCTGAAATCCCAACAATCATTCTTGGTGACTTCAACATCCCTGTTAATCTTAACACTCCCGCTAGTTCTAAATTTCTGAACCTAACCTCCTCTTTTGACCTGAAACAATGGGCAAACGCTTCTACTCACTCTGTTGGCAACTGCCTTGACCTCATATTATCCTACCTATACACTCCACGCAACCTCTCCAACATTCCTTTTCCTCTCTCTGATCACCACCTTATTAGTTTCACTCTCTCCTTGTCTTCCTCCTCTTTGCCTTCCAACTACCAAACAATTACATGTAGAAACCTTCGCCACCTTAACCCTTCTCTTTTTTTTTCTGCTACACATTGTCTCTATGCCAAAATCTCATCCTTGTCCTGCCCCAATCTGGCCACTTCTATCTACAACAGTTCACTTTCATCCACCCTGGATACCTTGGCCCCCTCACTATGCACAGAATCAGGCCCCGACCGCTACAACCCTGGCAGACAGACATTACCAAAAGCCTCAAAAAACAGAGCTGTGCTCTTGAGCATCTGTGACGTAAGACAAAGTCACAGCAAAATTTCAGCCAATATAATTCTGCCCTCCAAAAATACCATTCCTGTCTGCTAAACAGACTTACTTTATCACTTCACTCTCATTAACACCCTCTCACGCAGTCCCTGCCAACTCTTTTCTACCTTTAATGGTCTACTTCGTCCGCCATTACCACCACCCACTAACCTGCTCGATGTCCAGGAGATTGCTAATCACTTCAAAAATAAGATTGAGACAAATCGTCTCTAGATCTCCTCCATTCTACAGATATCTCCCTCACTTTACAGTCTTTGCCTTCCTGTACAATCAAAACTCTTGTTTAACCCAACTACTACAGAGGAAGTCAATAAACTTTTTTCTAACGCCCACCAAACCTCCTGTCCACTGGAACTGTTCCTTCTCAAATACTATGGTCACACTCTGACTCCATCCTACACTCTTTAACTCATATCTTCAACCTCTCCCTCTCTACTAGCATCTTCCCCAAACCTCTGAAACATGCACTAGTCACTCCCATACCAAAAAAGGAGTCCCTGGACCCCACCAATCTTAACAACCTAAGACCCATTTCCTTACTCCCTTTTGCCTCCAAACTCCTTGAATGTTTAGTCTACAACCGACTGAGCGACCATCTCATTGAGAATAACCTTCTTGATCCCCTTCAGTCTGGATTTCATCCACAGCATTCCACAGAAATTGCTCTCCTAAAACTCACAAACGACTTACTAACAGCTAAAACTGTCATTATTCCGTACTCTTACGCTTGGACCTCTCCGCTGCCTTTGATACAGTTGATCACCCCCTCCTCCTCAAAAAACTCAATTTGCTTGGTATCCATGGCTGTGCTCTCCGTTGGTTCGAATCTTACCTATCTCACCGCACCTTCAGTGTCACTTACAACTCTACTTCCTCCTCTCCAACACCTTTTACCATTGGGGTCCCCCCAAGGTTCTGTCCTTGGACCTCTATTATTCTCGATCTACACATCCTCCCTGGGTCAGCTGATAGCCTCCCATGGCTTCCACTACCATTTATATGCCAATGACACCCAAATCTATCTTTCTACCCCTCAGCTCAACCCATCAGTCTCCTCACACATCACTGATTTACTAACAGACAAATCAGCCTGGATGTCACACCACTTCCTCAAACTGAATCTATCTAAAACAGAGCTCATAATATTTCCTCCCCCTTCCCCTGACTTCTCTGTCAAGATCAATGGCACAACTATCAGTCCGTGCCCACATGCCAGGGTGTTGGGGTAACCCTAAACTCTGAACTGTCCTTTCAGGCCCACATCCAATCCCTGTCCAAATCATGCCGCCTTAGCCTCCGCAACATCTCTAGAATATGCCCCTTTTTAACCAATCACACCACCGAGCTTCTAATTCACTCCCTGGTTATCTCTCGCCTCGACTACTGCAACTCATTCCTCACTATTCCCCCTTCAGTCCATAATAAATACTGCTGCAAGACTCATCCACCTTACTAATCGTTCAGTGTCTTCCACTCTCTGCCAATCCCTGGCTTCCACTCACCCAACAAATAAAATTCAAAGTACTAACAATAATTTACAAAGCTGTCCACAACTCTGCCCCCAGCTACATCACTGACCTAGTCACAAAATACCAACTATGCCGCTCTTTTCAGTCCTCCCAGGACCTCCTGCTCTCTAGCTCCCTTGTTGCCTTCTCCCATGCTCGCCTACAGGATTTCTCTAGAGCTTCTCCCATCCTTTGGAACTCCCTACCCCAATCTGTTCGACTGTCCCCTAATCTATCCATCTTTAGACAATCCCTGAAAACCCTTTTCTTTAAAGAAGCTTATCCTGCTTCTAAATAATACACTGTTTTACTTTCTCCATCAGCTCATCCCCCACAGCTATTACCTTTTGTATCAATTGACCCTTCCTCCTAGATTGTAAGCTCTAGCAAGCAGGGCTTTCTGATTCCTATTGTACCAAATTGTAACTGTAATGTCTGCCTTCATTTTGTTAAGCACTGCACAAACTGTTGGCGCCATATAAATCCTGTATAAATAATAATAATATATACATGCACATGTATAGTTCTATATACAGTATACAATCCTATGCCCACAGTTGATCCAGAGGAAGGCAAAAAAAAAACAATAAAGCATGACTCAATTTGCTCCAGCAGGGGAAAAAAATTCCTTTCTGATCCCCCGAGAGGCAATTGGATATTCCCTGGATCAACTTTACCTATAAATGTTAGTATCCAGTTATGTTATGCACATTTAGGAAAGAATCCAGGCCTTTCTTAAAACAATCTACTGAGCTGGCCAGAACCAGCTCTTGAGGGAGTCTATTCCACAGTTTAACAGCTCTTACTGTGAAGAAGCCTTTCCGTATTTGGAGATTTAATCTCTTTTCCTCCAGACGTAAAGAGTGCCCCCTTGTCCTCTGTGACCTTAAAGTGAATAATTAACCACCAAGTTCACTAT
This sequence comes from Aquarana catesbeiana, assembly GCF_042186555.1. NCBI lineage: Eukaryota > Metazoa > Chordata > Amphibia > Anura > Ranidae > Aquarana > Aquarana catesbeiana. Next base: position 300,695,158 of record NC_133328.1, on the reverse strand, counting down.
ATGAGCCACTAATGTATTTATACATGTTGATCATATCCCCCCCTTATCCTCCTATTCTTCAGAGAGAATAAATTAAGTTCCTTTAATCTTTACTCATAGGTGAGCTCCTCCATGCCTCTTATTAGTTTGGTTGCCCTTCCCTGCACTTTCTCCAGTTCCCCGATATTATTTTTATGAACTGGTGCACCAAACGGAACTGCATATTCCAGATGAGGTCTTACTACAGGGGCAAAATGATATCTCTCTCTCTGTAGTGCACACCTCCCTTAAAGTGGATGTAAACCTGATTCATGAAATTTGACCTTGGCACACACAGTATTTCACAAAAGTAAGTACACCCCTCATATTTTTGTAAATATTTTATTATATCTTTTCACATGACAACACTGAAGAAATGGCACTTTGCTACAATGTAAAGTAGTGAGTTTACAGCTTGTATAACAGTGCAAATTTGCTGTCCCCTCAACACACAACCATTAATGTCTAAACCGCGGGCACCAAAAGTGAGTACACCCCTAAGTAAAAATGTCCTAATTGAAAAGATATAATAAAATATTTACAAAAATGTGAGGGGTGTACTCACTTTTTTGAGATACTGTATATCTGTAGTGTTTTCTTATCTCTCTCCAAAGACCTAAGTCCCGTGTGTTTCTGCTGTTTTGTTGCTCTGTTATCAGCATAACTTCTGACAAGTTCTCCAGCAACCAAGATAAAACCAGCCTGAAATTTGTGTTCAGGGAGGTTGTTATAATTAGATTAGCAGAGGGCTTGACTTGTCACAGTAGACTTGTCACTTGTCTTCCTATGTGGAGTGGGGGTGTGTGCCTTTTCTCCAATCAGCTGTATGCCAAGAATCCACTCCCAGTGCTGAACAGGAAGAAAAAATCTCCAACATGATGTGCACTTTCTAAAGAATATATAAAGCTGAATATGCATGTAAAACTTATGTAGGGAGATTTGTTTCATCCCTGTGTGTCATCTGAGGCTGTTCACTTCACTGGGTAAATGTGAGGGTTTATATCCACTTTAATACAAGAAAGGATTTTACTTGCTTTGAAAACCAAAGCTTGACATTGCATGCCATTATTAAGCTTATGATCTACCAGAACCCCCAGATACTTCTCCACCATTGACTCCCTCAGCTGTTCCCCCTTAGTATGTATGATGCATGCATGTTTTTAGGCAAGTGCATAACTTTACATTTATCAACATTAAACCTCATTTACCACACAGTTGTCCAGTGTTTAGTCTTTCTCCAAAGAGCATGCAACCATGTTTTACCAGCCCAGAGTACATCTCCTTCTGTGACAATTTCCCTGTGGTAAAAATCAGATCCTGCATTAGGCCTTGGTTTATCAGGGGCAATGGTAATGATGTTGTTCATATTTGAGAATCCTGTACAAAAGTTTGTGTTAGGAAAGAGGTGAGTGGACCGATCATGCTTGGACAAACAAGCTCATCTAATCAAGGTGAATCTGACATGGGCTGATAATGGTGGCATTGGAGTGGCAAAATAAACAATGCATCTGATGATGGAATGGCAGGATGGAGGGACCACATCTGGAAAAGAGCAATATGATGATACAAGAAAGAGAAAAGGGGTCTTGGACATCCTTGTATTCTCCACTTGGATCCCATAATGTAAGACTTTGGCTGCAATGAATTAGCTTTTCTTTTAAGTCTATTAGCCTGCGTGGTAGATAAAAATGTTGTTGTCAGAACTGTCTGTGGCAACAGCTTCTCTATCTCATCTTACAGAGGTTTCGACCCAGTCAGGAGAGAGAGTAGTTTTGGCTCAAGAAAGGATAATGATTTGAATGTGACAGTTGTGAGTTGGTCCTGGGCTGAGGAAAAATGAGGAGCAGTGTCATTATATTCCGTGTCTTTGAAGATATATGCCACGAAGTAGACCAGATTCTGGGAATCCCATTTCCTGGAGGAGCATGGTACTGTTTGCCATGTTCTTCCAAAAGTTTCTTTAGCACTCCCAGTGGAGCGAATAGTAAAGACAAACTCAAGTGGGGCGTGACCGGATGTGAGATGCACGAGAGTGCGGAGTGAAAGGAGAACGTGATATAGCTGACTGGAAATGCCTGAGGCTGCTGGAGCCCTTGGTGCCCGACACGCAGAGCGGTGAATACCGGCTGTCCTACTCAGAAATCTGGCTTGCTGAATAACCCCTGAATAACCCTTGTATGCAGCGCTGAGAGATGGGTGATGGATTTGTGAAACTGAAGTGTTGAAGAGCGGAGTGATCACGTGGGTCACCGTGAGAACAATAACAGGGAAGGAGGAGGAACATAGTGCAAGGCAGTTTGTGAATATCGTGAGATCAAGCTTGAGGATATCTGTCGGTGAGATGCAGGAGATGTGAGTGGCGTCCACGTGTGAGGGACTGAGACTGAGCAGTTGGGTGGTGAGTGATACCATCACAAATAACACACAAGCAGACCTCCATTAGACACTATATGAGCTAAAGCTATAAGACAGTGTTGTAAGGAAGCTTTGTGGCTCTGATGCTTACACTCAACTGCATTGAGTTCAACCCTTTTTTTTTTTATTATACCAGATGCACAGATTTTCCTAGTTTTAAGAGACTATTGACACAGGATATTTTGTACAAGGTGCTTATGGACAGGACTGTGCATAATTATTTTTGAAGCGCAAAGTTATTGATGCACAAGTTTGGTGGACATTTTTGAATTACTTGGGCCCTTGGAGTTTCAAAGATTACAAATGGCAGTATACATGTATCTTTTAAGCAAACCCTGGGGCAAGCAATTGTAGGGATCTGTGTTCTGGTAATTCTTGTAAAATCATGAAGCACTGCACGTTCTTTGCTTTATCGCGTTGATGCTCTGACATACCTGCCTGATAACATTTAGTTGCTTTTTTCTTGGTTTTCTCCCCCTTTTTTTTTTTTTTTGCTGATTTGCTGTACCATGCCACCCAAGCGGTGGGTCCTGAGAATAGCAGAGGAGGGGAGAAGGGGGCTGAGATAAACATATACCTACGGGTATTAAGCATCTGACTACATGTTATTATGCCATCTCAGTGTACTACAAAGGTGAGCCAGGCTGCCGCCGCTAAGTTGGGGATATTTGCACATGTGCAGGGCCAGACTGCTGACCAGACCCCCCCAAAAATTAGAACCAAGATACTAGTATGCTATCCAAACCACAGATTGGGGCCCCTGACACAAGGAAGAGTCAGGGATATGGCCAAGTAACCCCTGCAAAGGTAGCAAACCCCCCCGTAGGAAATTCTTTGGGGGGAGAGGACGGAGGATGCCCAGAATTGGTCAATACCAATATCTAAATTGCCAGTCTCGGGGGAACCAGAACCATCACTGAGGGAAGTTTTGCATGCAATTAATTCCTATAAAACTTCCATAAATGAAATGTCTGAACAGCTGCAAACTATTCGGGAAGAATTGTCCCTTGTCAGGCACGATATGCAAAAAGTGTGTGAAAGGACCACTGCCCTTGAGGGGCGTTAGCCTATTAGAGGATGACGTGAATCCCCTTAAATGGGAGATGAGAACTATAAGGGAAAAAATGGCTAATTACCAGATAAAGATTGATGAAATGGAGAACAGGATGCAAAGGAAGAATGTGAGGATAGTGGGACTTCCCAAACGTAGTGAAGGACAAGACCTCACTGTATTCCTGGAAAAATGGTTCAAATATTTATTTGGAGAACAGTCCTTTTCAGCCCTCTTTGCATTAGAAAGAGCTTACAGGGTCCCCTCTAGACCTCCCCAACCAGGAGCCCCCCCCCCCCCCCCCCCACCAAGATCTCTCTTGGTAAAATTTTTATATTATAAGGACAAAGTGACCATATTAAATAAAGCTAGAGAAATGGGTAATATTCTTTATAATGGCAGGAGGGTTTCCATACACTCAGACTTTTCACCGGACCTACAAAAATGAAGGGCCAAGTTTACAGAAGTTAAACGCAAACTGCAACAATTAAAATTGAATTATGCACTGTTATATCCGGCAAGATTGCGCATAAATGCCTTGGGGGAGACCGTGTTTTTTGCCCCCCGGAGGGAATGGAGGACTGGATAGCAACTTATAAGAGGAGACTGTAAATTATTCTTACTGTATTACCCTGGACTTTCCCCAACTATATGATTTAGATTAAGACACATATCACTACAATGTTGAATAATTTGCGGAGAGAGGGAAAGGGGGGGGTGGATAGGTTTCGAGGGAACAATAAGCATATTACTCCCTGTCATCAAGGGGTATGGCAAAGAGTTTGTCTATGTGGTTAGTGGTGGGTTGTATGGGGTTTTGAGGGGGGGGGGGGTGGGATAGGGAGGGAAGAATGTAAGCACATAAGTTTAAAGTTGACAAGAACACTTAAGATGACAGATAAATGGAAAGGTCACATTAGGAAGCCCTCAAATAGGCCCATTGGGCAGGTGAAAGGGATGCATGGGTGCAAGGGATGGAATGAGTGGTATGTTTGTCACAAAAGATTGTTCAAATGTAATTATAGGCACGAGATTAGGCATCATGGGGTCACAAAAATGATACAGGAAAATTATATTAAGTGGAAAAAGCACTGGTCCCAAGGTTTATTGAAAACTGAATTTTGATGGTTATACGCACTCAGAGTAAAAAATGTATTTTGTGTTCATGGAATATCCAGGGAATGGGAGATCGAGAGAAAAAAGCAGCAGTTCTGATTGCTAAGACATATGAGGTAACTATCCTTTGTTTACATCCTTTGTTGTACACAGCAGATAATATAGTCCCGTTACTGGCTAAATTTAGGAGGAAGATAAAAGTGTGGAAATGCCTGCCAATATCTGTGGCAGGCCGTTGTAACTTAATTAAAATGATTTGGATGTCGCAGCTTCTCTACGTTTTACAATCTGGTTGTATAAAATGTGGTTTCAAAGGATAGACACTGTGTTCAGGGAACTGATCTGGAAGGGCGGGACGGCAAGAATACGATTGAGTACTCTCCAGTTACAAAAACAGGGAGGAAGAGTAGCACTCCCACACCGCTTTAGCTACTTTCTCGCGTCACAACTCCAGTACATGGGAGGTGTAACCTAGAAGGGGGAGAGGTAGGGAGAAATATGCTCATACGAAATACCCCACATGATTCAATAGTGGAATCTCTGGAGGCAGGATCCTTTCCACCAGGACTCCCCACTCTGAGTTTAATGATGAGAGTGTGGGATACAGCGAAGGCCATATTAAAGTATAGAGGACTCACTGAGTACACCCCCCTATGGGAGAACAGCAAACTTGGAGAACTACAGAAGATGGGTGTAGTAGGAGAATGGAAGAGATGTGGAATAAAATCTGTCGCCCAGCTATATCAAGATGGTACCCTGAAAACTTTTCAGGAACTGAGAGACTATTTGCTCTACCGAAAAAATCCTTCTATAGGTACTTGCAGGCCAGGCACGCATTGGAGGAACAGTTTAGAGGGAGGACTTTAGAATGGAACACAATTCCAGTTCTCCAAAAAATAATTAATACAGAAACAGGGAAAGGTTTAATTTCGAAAATCTACCCACATATAAACAAGGGGAGATTGGGAGGGATAGAGGTCCCTATGTATAAGAGGAAGTGAGAAAAAGATGTGGGAAATATTTCCAAAGTACAATGGAACAGAATTCTTGAACTTGCTCTGCTGGTATCACTTTCCCCCTCTCAGAGGATGTCACACCTGTTCCTATTATATAGAACCTATTATACCCCTCGCAAACTCTTTCAGTTTGGTCTGCGGCCGGACGCAAACTGCCCTCGGTGTGGAGACACAGAGGGGACTATGATTCACATGTCCTGGAGATGCCCAAAGCTGTTTTGCTACTGGTCAGAGGTGACAAGAACCATTAACCGGGTGTTTGGAACCTCCATTAGGTTGGAGGCGAAGCATTGCCTCCTGGGATTAGCTGAAGGAGTGGGAAACCCAGGAGGCACCCAGATGGCGGTTCTGAGATGCTTATTTCAAGCAAGGAAACTGATTGCCCTGAGATGGCAGTCGGTGTCACCTCCGTCCAGTAAAGAATGGATAAATAGCATGAATGTGGTAATTCTTAAAGAGAAATCAGTATATATAAAATAAGGGATTTTAAAGAAATATGACAAGATGTGGAAATCCTGGTGGGAAGCAAGAGGGATTGATATGTGAATCTTAATAGTGTGAAAAAGTATTTTATGATGAAAAGTGACCTAACAGAAATTAGATCAAGAAGGGGAATGAAGAGGATGGATGAGTGAGAGTAATGGATGGGGATGAGAGGGAAGGGTGACTGAGTAGGAATTTAGATTTAAATGGGAATCCAGATAGGACTATTCCCACGACACCAATCCCCTCCTAGGTCACCCAAGATTTGAACGATTTATTAATTGTTTATTACATACACATTTGATAGAGGAGTGGGAAGAATGGGGGGTGGGAAGAATGGGGGGGGGGGGGTTGAGGGTTCGAGGAAATGTTTGACTTTGATGTATTTTGTAAACAAAAGAAATATCTTAATAAAGAAATAAAGTTTAAAAAAAAAAGACAAACTCAAAGTGTGAAGCCATGGGATTGTCTACAAAGTAGAGAGATTACATTGAGGCCTCTGTAATATTAGAATGTGAAGAGAATGGGTGTTTATGGCATTTTTTAAGGAACATGTTTTGTTTCTCTGTTCTGTTGAAAAGACAAATTTTTGCATAACCCAGTCATATGGACATACAATGATTCCATATGCATGTAAAGATAGGACAGATATCGGTTACAGAAGGGAATGACTTTGGAGATAAGTGTGTGTATGTGAAGAGACTGTGAAACATGTGGCAGAGACAGAAGTGTTCAGAAAGGGACCTGGGGGTACTAAGGAAAGAAGAATTCTTATCTCAGAATGGAAAGCGTGATTTACTACCTCAAGAAGGCCCACTCTATGGCAAGTATCCGAGACTTGCAAAGGATTAAGAGAGCATTGTGGGAGCAACAGGTGCCTAGCTCCTAAGCAAAAAATATGTGAAAGCAGTCCTGTGATGGGGGTAACAATATAAGAGCTGGCACCTGATGAACTCAGGATGCAAACCTGCAGAAGCACTAGTAACAGAGGTAAATGAAACCTGTTAACAATTAGACATCCTGTTTATAAAAAGAAGAAGCATTCTGGTTAGGTTGCTCTGGAGTAAATAACCCTAGAGGTGTAAAGGAAAGAAACTGAGTCCCAGATGTAAGTAATTACTTGCGTTTATTCTAAATACCTTATTAATGAATAAATAATAGAGATGTTATTGCCTTTCCTGTTAGGTCCAATCAGGATCTACCACCTTGTAACATATACACTATATACTGTATATACTGTATAGAAAGTTTAGGAGGTTGTATAGCACCAGCAAGTAAAATAGTCATCTACACACGAGTTCCCCCCACCCATAAAAAAACAAAAACAAAAACAATATATAATTATAAGGGGGCTACAGTCATTAAGTATAAACATATAGCTTGATCAAAAATAGCAACTTCACCATTTTATAAATAAGAGTGTGCTATATGTAAAGGTTGATATGTGGTTACACCTTTTTTGTATCTCATGTGTTGTATATAATAAGGCCATTTAGGACCTGAACACTCATATCTCCATTTCTACTGCATGGTGGAGGTTAGAAATGAAAAAGATCAGGGGTGCCTGAAGATGCTTTTTTCTGATGAAGCTATAACTTTACGCTTTCTGTGCTGTAACCCCCTTGTATATTATATATAAAGTATACACATTTTTTTCACTTCATAGATCAATCCACCATTGTTATCTACAATGCTGCTGGGCCCTACTGTCCTTGCACCCAAACATTTAAAAGATGATGCTGTGCTGGCTCTAGGTTAGTACTAGGGATGGGCGAACGGTTCGGCCCGAGCATAAGTTTGGGTCGAACTTTCGCTGTTTCGGACGACCAACCACAGTGCATTGCAAGCCCTGATTGGCTGAAGCAGTGAAAGCTTCAGCCAATCAGGGCACAGAGCACTGTCAGAGTCATGATTGGACACTGTCATCGTGACTTTATCAATCATGGCTCATTCCTGCCCCATAGTATAAAAGGAAAAGGAGGGTTGGGGTTTGGGACTTTAAATGAAGCGGTGAACTGGTAAGGAAATTTTTCCACAGAAGCCCCTCTACGTCTGCCTCACCAACATTCACGGGTTCTATTGGGATCCCCTTTCCTTGGATGCCATATCCTGGACACAGCCCTATACTGGACCGCTATGCGATTCACGCTTCCACAGCTCCTGGAAAAGATGCCCTTCGGGTCCCCAGGCCATAGTGTCCCATCCTAAATACACAGTTGTTCTTGTAAGTATTGAGCTAGTGGGTATCCCCAGTACATACCGAACTGCTTAGGACAACTGCCAGACCTTATAGCAAGTTACTTATATCATTACAGATCTACTTCACGTGCCTGCTCCTGAAGGGTGAATTAATTCACAAAACGCGCCAAGATTTCCTTCTGCCGTGTTTCTTCCTCTTATTACATGTGTATCAGCCTTATATGGTTATCTGCTTATCTTTATCATATGGTTTAAGATCCCATTTTATATGTAATTGTACCCTATTACTACGTTTATTAATATCTGATGCCCTACAGAGAGGGTGGTGGGTTATCTACCCACTATTCCTTTTACTGTTCCGTATCACCAAGCTTTCATATAACTGTATATATATTAACTGTATTGGGACACAAACCATTATTAACACTAACATGCTTTAACAATCTTTCCTTGTAATATACTGTCATATAATAAACTTTGACTTTTTTAATTAACTACATGCTTCATTTAAAGTCCCACCCATTCTGTCCTCCTTTCACACCCACAGTATAAAAGTATTCTTTCAATGGCAGCCATTTTCAGTGTGATTTCCGCATGGAGAGAGATAGAACAGGGCTCTGTTCAGTGCTATTAGTTAGTTTGTGTGCTATACTGTGCTATTTTGCTTCAATTGTCAGTGTAGAATATTAGTTTAGTGTCAGTCTAGGGATAGTGTGAGTGTAGTGAGGAGGACCATCATTCAGCTTTGCATAGTGTGCAGCTAGAGTAGGGACAGCTCAGATAGTTTCACTGTAGTGTAATGAGACTGTGTCATTCATATATAAATTAGTGTAGAGTAGGGACAGCCAAGATAGTTTCAATGTAGTGTAGTGAGACCGTGTCAGTAATCTTTACATTAGTGTACAGCTAGAGTAGTGACAGTTCAGATAGCGTCAATGTAGTGACAGTTGAACACTGTCTATTTGATTGCGTTACTGAAAGTTTAACGCCATTTACTTCTGTGTGCGTTACTGTCAGTTTAACGCCATATAGTTCTGTATGTGTTACTGCCAGTTTAACGCCATATAGTTTTGTGTGCATTATTGCCAGTTTAACGCCATATAGTTCTGTTTGCGTTACTGCCAGTTTAACGCCATATAGTTCTGTTTGCGTTACTGCCAGTTTAACGCCATATAGTTCTGTGTGTGTTACTGCCAGTTTAACGCCATATAGTTCTGTGCGTCACTGTACGTTTGGCGCATTATATTGCAGTATATTATAGTGTATCCGTGGAGTGTGTCTGTGTAGTATGAGTACTCAAATTAAAGTACACCAATTACCTCTTTACATTGATTAAAGTGCATCTACATACAGATTTAAACTTCTTCTGTACATTTGTTTATAAGCACCGCCCCCTCCCTCCCAATAATGTCTGGGAGGACAACAAGGAGATGCAGACGTTCCCTTGGCACTGTAAGGGGGCCAGCAACAAATGTGTCCACAGGCAAGGGTGGACGTAGTGGTCAGTCCTCAGGCAGGACATCATTTGCTCTGTTTAGTGAGTTTGCCCGTGCTAACCAGCCACAGCATGCAGGGGAGGTGGTGGACTGGCTTACTAAACCTTCCTCATCCTCCTCATCCTCTGTCACGCAAGCAGAGACAAGTGTGCAGATCTCTGCAGTTGCCAGAGTGGATAAACCTGCCTCCTTGTCCACATCTATTTCTGCCATAGCCCCAACATCAGTCATTGAGTAGTCAGCCACTTGCCCCTTGGACCACAGCGTCAGACACTTGCCCCTTGATGATGCCCAGCCATTACTGGACTCAGGTGTTGGTTTTGAGGTTGAGAATGACAGAAACATGAGCCTAGAGAGAGGGAGGAACACTGGTAGACAAATTGGCATTCATGTTCCCCAAGCCGCAGCATATTGCCAAGTTGTCTCCAGTGGTAATGATGAAGATGGAGGAGATGGAGATGATGGTGATGATGATGAGGTCACTGATGTGACTTGGGTGCCAGATAGAGCAGAGGAGGAAACTGAAGGTGAGGCGACACAACCCCAAGGAGGCCAACATCAAGAAAGAGTAGAGAGCAGCCACCCTATTTCATCACATTCTGCAGCTGTTATCTCCCGGCCCACTCCCCAAAGCTCAGCTGTCTGGGCCCTTTTCAGCAGATCTACAGCAGATTGCACTGTTGCTATCTGTAAACTATATAGATAAGGGGGGGGGGGGGGGGGGGACTCTGGACTTTTTTAGGCACAGTTACAAAAAATTAAATACAAAAATATTTATTGAAAAAACATATAAAAAATACATTTACATAAAAACCACAAGAAATCTTGATGCATAGATACTTGATGTGATTGCTGCTGTGCAAGGCCATACACTTATAGAGAGACTCAGAAATGTAGATGTCACTCCATAGTAGAAGAGGATCCAAGAGTATGGCTGAACAGCAGACAGACGGTAAGGTATTTCAACATAAAGGTGTGCTTTAAGCATATCATTGCATTTTTTTACAGCAAGGCCAATTCTTGCTTTCATCAAGAATACATCTATAGGGTTATGGTGGGATGGCGCCACCCAAAGACCAATTTTTTCGCACCCGTTACTTCTATACAAAGTCAAAGTGACACCAGAATGTATCCAAAAAATCTTTAATCTTGACCCCAGTGCACTAAATTGTGGCCTCATCATACAAACTGGCTCCCCAGCTGTTGCTGGGCAAAATAAAGGCAGCTGGCAGGGAAAATGTCATTTTTTTGGCTTTATCATTTCAATTATTGCTGCAGCAGATTCTAGACATGGTACAGATCTGTCGCTTTACAGGTAGACTAAGGGGACCCCCCCAGGCACTATATTGGAAGGAATTTTTCATTTTTAGGCTTTCACTTTAAAAATCAAAAATCACTGCTCATTTAAAAATGCTGTTTTTCACAAACTTTTTTTATTGATACATGTCCCCCAGGGCAGGACCCAGACCCCTATAACCATTGTATGCCCAATTACTTGCACATAAGCCCTCAAAATGGGCACTTCTGATTTTTGACATTCGGGTTTGACTATTGGTTTTGACCATTGACTTTAATGGGGTTCGTTATTCGGGTCCAAAGTGGTCCAGGGGTCCATTCGGGCCATCCCTAGTTAGTACTTCAATACAATTTTCAATTTCTACTCTTGGCTAAAGGACAGTTAAAAAAATATATCTCTAAGCAAAAATCCCCTAAATCACCTAATAACTATCTATTTTGTTTTATAAATTGTAAAGCAAACTTTCTGACATTCCTGAGATGTCAGCATATCAATGTTTTGCTTATTTGCTCAATCCTTGCTTTAAAAACACTGAAGCATGTTTACTGACTTTTTACATATCCCTGTAGTACGTAGGTGACATGCACCTTTATCTGGGCCAAATGTGGCCAATGGACTGAAACCAGTTTCAGATATGTCTGTCTCTTACAAACTAGTATTTATTTTTTTGTTCAAAAGTTTTATTAAGGATATTTCAATATACATTGCAATACATCAGGAAATTTTTGAGAACATATTATCTGAACAGCATAACTTGGTTAAAGATCGAAAGGCAGTAACTAGTTTCGGTCAGGTAGTGCTATGTAACACATTTGGTAAAGAGGGTAAACCCTTCATAATTGAATGAAAACTAGGCTGTAGAGGTAGTCGTAAGAAGAAGGGAGGGGTAGAGGAGAAAGGAGAATTATAGATATTTGTAATCTCCGCCAAGATATCAGTAAGTAGTTAAGCGGGTTGGGGGAGAGGGACAAGGTGCTTGGGGACAGAAGGATACTAAATAAGGTGGAGTAAGGAAGGGTAAAGGAGAGGAGGGGAAGGTCACAAAGAATGGGGTCCCTAGAGGGGACCAGGGTCTGTATGTCCCATGTAACCTGAAGGTCATGACAATAGAAGTGAGTCACCAAAGTCAGGAGGCAGGAAGTGAGTAATCCATGGTCTCCATAGTTTTTATATAAGCAGAAACTTTGTCCAGAAGGACTGCCTCAATCTTGACGTGGACCATTGCTTGAGTGATTCATTGCTAACATGCATAGAGATGGGGTTTTCCAGGTTTTAGCAATGGACTGCTTGGCTGCAGTGGTAATCAATAGGAGGAGTTTGAATTGGCGGTGGGTTTCAGTCAAGGGTTTGTTGTTCAGGGGAGCTATTGTGGGGTCAAGTGGTATTGGTGTCTCGAATAGGGTAGAGAGTATCTTGAATACTTCGGTCCAGAATGCTTGCACCGTGGGGAACTCCCACCAAATGTGTACATGTGTGGCTGGTGTGGCGCAGCCTCGAAAGTAATGTGGGAGTATTGGGGGGAGAATTTGGCAATCCTGGCAGAGACCAGATACCATCTGGTGAGAACTGTAGTTGGCCTCCAAGGCTACAATATTGGGTGAGGCCGATTTAGTCGCTTGCCATATATGTGCCCAATCGGCTGGATCAAGAGTTAAGTTGAGGTCACTTTCCCACTTGCTTGTGTATGCCAGTGGGGAGGTGGTTTGTTTGTGTTAGGAGAAGGGCATAGAGGTCCGAGATGAGACCACATCTGTGGGGATCCTTATTGCAAGCCTGCTCGAAAGTGGTGAAGTGGGGGGCAGAAAAGTCAGGTGGTGCGTAGGAGGAGAAGTGCTTGATTTGTAAGTACCTGAAAACTTCTGACGAAGGAAGGTTATGAAGTTCACATAATACTGGAAAAGGCGTGACTGTACTATTTGTAAAAAAATGGTGAGCCCGCAGTAGGCCTGCCTGGGACCAGGCCAAGAAAGAGGGTGAGGAGGTCCAAGCTGGATAGAAGGAGGGATTGCGGATAAAGGATAGGAGGGGGATGTGTAGAGATTTTAGACTAAAGGGACATTTGTGTCTGTCCTATATGGATAGGCTCTGTTTGGTAATAGGGTTGGTGATGGTGCGTCATTACAAGGATGCTAACCAAAGAAGGTTAGCTGTAGAGAGGGGGTCACAATCTACAGATTTGAGGGCTACCCATAGAGGAGTTTCCTTAGTTGCGTGGTATTTAGGAAGCTGTGCCAGCTGTGCTGCATAATAATATTTTGAGAAGTTAGGTACACTAAGGCCTCCTCTTATATGGGGAATGTAAAGAGTTGGTTGAGGTAGGCGAGGTTTGATCCGTAAGGTTTTTCACTGTAGAATATGCAGGAAGTAGGATGGGACCTGTATTGGTAGTACTCGGAAGAGGTAAATGATCTTGTGGAGAATGGACATCTTTAGCACTGTTATTCTGTCCAACCAGGCTAAGGGTAGGGATGACCATTTGGACATAACAGAGGAGAGGTGCGACAGCATGGGTGGGTAGTTGGCTGAAAATAGATCGGAGGGATTAGCTGTAAATTTGACACCTAAATATGTGATATGTGAGATGGCCCAAGGGAATGGGAGAATTGTGCTAAGGTGGGACTGTAGGGTTGGAGGAAGGGAAATGTTTAGCGCTGTAGATTTTTGCGAGTTGATGTGGAGACTAGATAATTGTCCAAAGTGAGAGAGTATGGCTAGTAGGTTCGGGGAGGAAATTAAGGGAGAGGTAAGGAAGATAAGGACATCATCAGCGAATAAGCATAGTTTATGCTGATGTCCGCCTAGTTCCAGGCCTTGCATTTTTGGGTTGGAGTGGATTAGAAGGGCAAGAGGTTCAATCGTTAGGGTGAAAAGGAGTGGGGAAAGAGGACAACCTTGGTGAGTTCCGCGTTCAATGGGGAAAGGTTCTGAGCGAAACCTAGAGTAGGATACATATGCTTTAATGTTTTGGTATAGGGCCGAGACCCATTGTGAAAAGTGTGAGCCAAACCCCTCAGCGCTGTAGAATGGAGTGGAGGTATGGCCAGGACAGCGTATCAAACGCTTTGCGTATGTCTAGAGAAATGAAGAATGAGGGGATGCAGCGGGTGCAGGCGGTATAGGCTAGAACTGTAGCTCATCTGATATTGTCTCCTGCTTGGCGGGAGGGGATGAACCCTGTTTGGTCTTTGTGAATAAGAGTGCCAATGAACAAGTTAAGGCGAGATGCAAGCATTTTAGCCAGGAGTTTGATGTCTAGGTTGAGTATGGATATCGGCCTGTAGTTGGACCAAATGGTGTCATCGGTGTTGGGTTTAGAGATAATGGAGATTGACACTATTAGGGATTCAGTGTGGAAGGAATGGCCCAAGAGAAGCAAGTTGTATGCCTCTAATCAAAGAGGGGTAAGGAGGGCCGCAAACTTCTTGTAGTGAGTTGGTGAGAATCCATCTGGACCTGGTCATTTGTGCGGTTTTAGGGTTGGAATAGGGTGGAAGTTGGATAGAGGAGAGGAGGTCGTCCAGTTGCGGTTTGTCAAGTGCGTTGGAATCTTTATATAATATTGAAAGACTTCTACGGAATTCTCGTAGAATTTTAATGGGATTACTGAAGTAGGAGTCCTTAGTCAGCTTTAGACGATTAGGCTTAGGGGTATAGTCAGTTTAGCTGAGTGCTAGGGCTAGGAATGTGACTGGTTTGTTTGCTTTAATGTAAAGAGTGTGTTGTGATCTGCGGAGGTGTTTTTCTGCCGACTTTGTCAGGAAGAGACCGAGTTCTAGGCACAATTTTTCATAGAAGCTTTTATTCGATGGTGTGGGCGAGGTTTGGAACTCCACTGAGGCTTTCTAAAAGGCCTCTTCTAATCGCTTATGCTGGAGACGTTTCTGTTTACGGATATGTGATGCTCCGCTGATACATGCCCCTCTAATCACAGGTTTGTGGGCTTCCCGCAAAGTTAAAGGTGAAACGTCTGGTGTGTTGTTGTTAGCCAGGTAGTCTTTAATGGTGCTTTCAATGTCTTGGTGGTAGGTTGGATTGGCTAACAAGCTGTCATTGATAGTCCAGGTTTGGTGGTTAGGTATAGGGACTAATGAGGAGAAAGGTGATGACTGCATTATGGTCAGACCAAGAACAAGGTGCAATGGTCAAGGTCAGGACAAGCGGGAAGTACTAACATTGATGAGAATATGATCTATACGAGAGAAGAGTTTGTGGGGGTGAGAGTAGTGTGTGTATTGGCGTCTGGCCAGGTTCTGTTTCCTCCAAGAATCCTCCAAGAATCTAATAGAGTATGTTGGTTCAATAGTTGTTGAAAGGAAAGGCGTTGAGCTGTAGGTGGGGGTAGCATTCCTTGTTTGTGGGAATCCACTACCCATCGCAAGTGGGAAAGGAAGGAGACCAGGTGTTTGTTGGGAGCATAATAGGAGACAATTGTAACTTCACTATCTAGGAGAGTGCCAGAGAGTATTAAATAATGACCTTCTGGGTCTCTGATCTCCACCAGGGGTGAGAATGGTGTGGAATGCGATAAGGACCCCCCTTTGTTTGTTGTGGGAAAAGGCTGTGTACACTTGCGGATATTGGCGGCCAAAGAATTTGGGGGTAGAGTAAGTGAAGAAATGTGTCTCCTGTAAACAAACCACTTGGGCTGAGAGGGCTGAAAATGAACTAAGCGCTTTTTTTCGTTTAGTTGTGGAGTTGAGGCCCTGAATATTTTGCGTTAGAACATTAACGGAGGCAAGTAGTAAGGCTTAAAGTGGTTAGGTATTGACTCACAAATAACCTTGGGGCTTAGGGTACCTCTCTAGGGGGGAGAAAAGGGGGAGGAGGGGGGGTGAGTTTAGGTATAAGAAAGGCAGAAGAAGGATAGAGAGGGGAACAGAGGGGGAAATGTGGTAAGCACTACAGGAGGGTAGGGTAGTGATGTAAGTAAAGGTCCTATGGTGTAGAGATATCTACACAATTACTGGACCCAAAAAAGGGAAGTCCAGGCTATGTAAGGAGTCAGCAGGTGGAGGCAGGCGGCTTGGCGGTACGGCACTGTGAGGCTGTTTAGTCGCTGGAGGTGCAGAGCTCTACATAAGCATTACTTGCTTGGACGGCTTTGCGCATGCGCCTCACTAGTATTTATTTTCATATAAATAGTGTTCCTCTACATTTTACCAAATGTTTATTTTGCAATTTTGTCTTTTTTAAGTTATCTCTTTTTTTAAATCGGAGACTATATGCCTTTTTGCTATATGCAAATCTTTTTTTACTTGGACTGTATGCTGATAATGTAAATCACATGTAGCATGTCAAAATTTGCCCAACAGCTGTATGGTGCTTAAGTTGCAATGAAAATATCAAAGATCTGACTCTTCAAAGAGGAATGATTATCCAACAATTCAGGACAAGTACTCAGACAAAAGATGACTTAGACAGAAAGGACACAATAGCTAGACAGGTGGTTCCTTTGCCATCCCTATTTATAGCCATAACATAGTTTAGGCACTATGTAACACGTTTCATAGTACTTGAAGTTAACCTTTTCAAAGCTGCAATAGAAAAATATTTTCAACAGAGAAAATGCAGACAGCATTCATAGAAAATGAACAGTATAAATAATGTTTAATAAAATACAAATGAAAAGGTAAAAATTATTTCTCTGCTCTTAGTATCTTGCTCTATCAAGACCAAAGCACACATATTTCAACGCTATTATTTATTGTTAAGTTTCAAGGTGGCTTAATATTCTAATTACATTTTAATGCTACAATCGTATGTTTAGAAAACTATGTGTGGGCATTTTCCACTCACTTCAAAACTTTGGGACATGTGTGATGCAATCAAAGACTTTTTTATTTTTTTTTTCAATTCAATTTTTTTAGAAGCATGCAAAAAAACAAAAAACAAAAAAGAAGGAAAAACTGACTAAATGTGTAGTGTAGTGTAGTTTATAAACTATTTCGCGAATCTTGCTTGAAGCTCAAAGTTTTTGAACTTAATGATTAGGGATTAGCTCAATGTTCCATCTGAACACTGACTGTTCGAGTGTTTGTAACAGCTTCTGGCTGTCAATGGTTTTTAAGGAAGCAGTGGCTACTTGCACCAGCTGCATCCTTACGTGACCACTCCTTGGTCACGTAAGCAAATGCACAGAGAATGGAGCAGGTTACATCATTGTCCAAATATTACAATATGGCTGCAGCAAACCGCTATCACATATGGAACATGATAGGCCAATTGCAGCAGGGATTAGAGCATTGCAGGGCAACGATAGAGGCCCAATCTATCATGGGACCCAATTTACCTGAACCAGGTCTGGATAAAATTGTGCCTAGAAACTACTGAGTGCTAATGACTTGGGACATGACTATCAGCAGTGCCACTTTTTGTGCAGTTTACTGTGATCAAAGACCAGGAAAGACTGGAGAAGTACCTGGAAAAAAACCTAGTGGCTATCCTCATCCAGCTAGGGCAGCTGCCCAAGTGGAGGCAGAAGGGTTGTATATGACATAGCCTGTAGATTCATATCTTTGTCATATAATTGTCAAGGACAATAGTGTTGGGCGAACGGTTATGCCGAGTGCCCCACAATGCACAGTACATTGGAAGCACTGATTGGCTAGAGCAATTAAGGATTTGCCCAATCAGGGCACAGAACACTGTTAGAGCCATGATTTGAGAGAGTAATGATAACTGTGCCTAATCATGACTCATTGCTCATAGACCCACCCCCTCTATGAAAGAATCTATCCCACAGCAGCCATTTGCAGTGTTATATTGGAGTGGAGATAGATAGAATAGGGCTCTGTTCATTGCTACTAGCAAGTTAGTGTGCTATAGTGTGCTATTGTGATTCTATTGTGAATGTAGAATGTCAGTTTAGTGTGAATCTACTGATAATGCAGTGTGAGTGTAGTAAAAATGTAATATAAATGTCTTGCTTGCAAAGATAATTGAAGGTGCTCGTTATTTGGAATATGGGTAAAAATTTCTATCTGCAATTCTGCATACTCATTTTGAGTGACTCAAAAGTATTGAATCATTTTGCTGCACAAGATGTCAGCAATGATAGCCTCCTATCAAAACTTTTTTCAGTTTTGGATACAGCTACAAAGGATTTGACGTCCATCAGGTTTTAATTGCTTACAAATTTTCAATACACTCTGTGCTCCCCCAAAGGAGACTTCTCTTCTCCCCTGTCAATCATCCTCTGGACAGATGGTAAGGGACAATATGGGGATACAGACAACAATAAAAACATTTTTTGGGGTTCAAACCAACCTCCCTTTACTAGGAAGAAATTTGTGTTTTTTATTGCAGGGTGTTTGGGGGGGTTCTTCACTTTCTGTTCTGACATCAGTGAAATAGATAGTTATAGACAGCAACAAAAAAGTTGACCAAGGTTCTAAATTTTACATACTTTATGCAAAACCACATAAAGATTTCGGCTGGAGATAAGTTTTATAGTTTGATTTGTGTGTTTCCAGCGTTCACAACTTTCTTTCTGACAGTGGGGTGTCCATGTACCTCCATTATTCTCCAAAATATCCCCTTTTGCTCCCCACTACTGCTTGAGCTTTACCACTGGTAAACACGTGTGGATGATATTTTAGATCAATAGTTTTGCATGTATTATGTGGGCTGCGCTCTCAAAGTGACATATTAACCATATATAAAGGCAAACAAATATAAATAAATAAATGACTAAAAATGATAACAAGCCCCAATAAGCGGATCGTGTGACATATATAAAGTCCTCCGGTGGACAGAAAAACCCTTGAAATTCCTCCAATGGAAAATGCACCACCTTCAGGATCAACGGTCTACAGCATCATATGGCTCGACCAGGCATCCGAAGTCCCTAGAGTAAAAGGCCCTGGCTGGGTATTAGCCACAAGTGTTAAAGCTTGTGCAGCTGGTAAGCGTGCACTCTGTGTGGTGGTGGATTCACTTTGTCCGTCCTTAAAATCACTGGATTTTCACCAACCTTTGCTGTTTGTTCATTTTCCATTGGAGGAATTTCCAAGGTTTCACTGTCCACCAGAGGACTTTATATATCTCACATGATTCACTTATTGGGACTTGTTATGATTTTTATTCATTTATTTATATTTGTTTACATTTATATTTGGTTAATATTGAGAGCGCACCTCCCCTTTTTTTAATTTATCTTTACCTGTGTGTATTTCACTTTGAGTTGCAGCTACAGTTTTTAGTTTGGATTCAGTGCAGTCTTTTTTCTTACATGTATTATGTTAGCCTGCCCTATTTTGCTATCCTGTCTCCTTTCCCTGCAGCTCATTCCACTGCTCCCCTTGCTCCTGTATCCGCCGATTCATTTTGATAATTAAAGAAATACTGGGACTGAGTTTGTCGTCAATGAGCCTCTGTGCCTTTGCCATTATTTAGTGAATGGTGGATTATGTTTTGCTTGTAGGTTATTGAAATAAATGTAAAAGTATAATGTTGTACAGTAAATGTACAGTATCTTGTGGTATAGAAAAGAAAAAAATACTGCAGGTCTCACAGAAATAAAAACTTTTTAAAGATATTGCAACTGTTTTTTTTATAGAATGCACTGATTTGGTCAAAATTAAGTGACATTATAAAAGATTTAAAATGTATTCAGCCTTCCAAATTCACGTTAATAACATTTACACTGGTCATAATATGCAAATATAATAAAATAATCCACATTTATCACTGAAAATCAGCTAAATGCTTTTCTGTTCAACAAATGTCATTTATGTCATATAAATTCCACTGATTTTCCCTTTGAGAGAAATAGTTCTTAGCTCCCACTGACTGAAGGCTATACTTTACCCCCAGGAATATGTCATGTCTAATTTATATATCACAATATTTAATTTAGCAAGGTCATTTGATGGACATCTCGCGGCCTAACTAAATGAAAAATGAATGACTGAGTTAATAAAAAAAATCCTAGTATACTACCATAGTGTTCTACTTTACAAAAACATTAGAAGCGTTTAACGATGCATTGGTATAATATACTGTATATTTGATTGAGTCACTTTACTGGTGTGCAAGACCTCGGTAGCCACCCATTGTGATCTCAAAAGGGGTTGTCCTGAAGTACTGCTGTTTGCGGTGTTCGCGGCAAATTTGAAAGCCGCGGAACACCCTTTAAAAGTTTATGGGAGAAAACAAAAGTGCTAATTTTAAAGGCTTATATGCATGGTATTGTTATAAAAAGTGTTTGGGGACCTGGGTCCTGCCCCAGGGGACATGTATCAATGCAAAAAAAGTTTTAAAAGGGGCAGTTTTTTCAGGAGCAGTGATTTTAATAATGCTTAAAGTGAAACAATAAAAGTGAAATATTCCTTTAAATTTCATACCTGGGGGGTGTCTATAGTATGCCTGTAAAGTGGCGCATGTTTCCCGTGTTTACAACAGTCCCTGCACAAAATGACATTTCTAAAGGAAAAAAAGTCATTTAAAAGTAATTGCGGCTATAATGAATTGTTGGTCCTGGCAATACACATAAAAGTCCATTACCAGGCCCTTTGGGTCTGGTATGAATATTAAGGGGAACCCCGAACCAAAATTAAAGAAAAATTAAGTGAGGGTCCCCCCAAATTCCATGCCAGGCCCTTCAGGTCTGGTATAGATATTAAGGGGAACCCCGCGCCAAAATTTAAAAAAAATTGGCGTTGGGGTCCCCCTCAAAATCCATACCAGCATCTTCAGGTCTGGTATGGATTTTAAGGGGAACCCTGCGCCAAAATAAAAAAAAAATGGTGTGGGGGTCCCCCCAAAAATCCATACCAGACTCTTATCCGAGCACGCAACCTAGCAGGCTGCAGGAAAAGAGGGGGGATGAGAGAGCACCCCCCCTACTGAACTGTACCAGGCCACATGCTCTCAACATGGGGAGGGTGCTTTGGGGTAGCCCCCAAAGGACCGTGTCCCCATGTTGATGGGGACAAGGGCCTCATCCCCACAACCCTTGCCTGGTGGTTGTGGGAGTCTGCAGGTGGGGGGCTTATCGGAATCTGAAGGCCCCCTTTAACAAGGGGACCCCCAGATCCCGGCCACCCCCCGTGTAAAAAAAAGTGTGAAAATGGTAAAAATGACATGACACGACATGGGGACAAGTCCTTTATTAAAAAAATAAATAAAACTGTCCCACGAAGTCTTCTTCTTCTTCTCTTGCTCCGCTGATGGACTGAAAAAGAAAAAAAACCCGCACACCGCCAGCGATCCGCCTCCATGGGAGGCACGCGCCGTAATGACCGTGCTCTCAGGAGACAGCTCTTTTATAACTGGGGGCAGGGCCACATGGTGACGTCGCCAGGTGACCCGGCCCTACTAAGAAGTACGGGGACATCCCTATGGCTTCCCCGTAGCATCAGGCGGGGACAGGGCAACCCGTTGATGTAACCAGGTGGCCCCACCCCCTCTGATGCTACACGGAAGCCATAGGGTCGCCCCTGTGCATCAGAGGGGGCGGGGTCACCCAGCGACCTAACCATGTGGCCCCGCCCGGCGGGTGCCTCCCAAGGAGGTGGATCACTGGCAGCGTGTGGGGGTTTTTTTCGGTCCATCGGCAGAGCAAGAGAAGAAGAAGAAGAAGACTTTGTGGGACAGTTTAATTTTATTTTTTTAATAAAGGACTTGTCCCCAAGCCGTGTCATGTCATTTTTACCATTTTCACACTTTTTTTGTGAGATGGTAGGGGTACAAATACCCCATTACCATTTCACACAGGGAGGGAGGCCGGGATCTGGGGGTCCCCTTGTTAAAGGGGGCTTCCAGATTCTGATAAGCCCCCTGCCCACAGACCCCCACAACCACTGGGCAAGGGTTGTGGGGATGAGGCCCTTGTCCCCATCAACATGGGGACACAGTGCTTTGGGGGGCTACCCCAAAGCACCCTCCCCATGTTGAGGGCATGTGGCCTGGTACGGTTCAGGAGGGGGGGCACTCTCTCGTCCCCCTTCTTTTTTCCTGTGCCCTGTCAGGTTGCGTGCTCGGATAAGGGTCTGGTATGGATTTTTGGGGGGACCCCCACGCCATTTTTTATTAATTTTGGCGCGGAGTTTCCCTTAATATCCATACCAGACCTGAAGGGCCTGGTATGGAATTTGGGGGGACCTCCACGCAATTTTTTTTTTAAATTTTGGTTTGAGGTTCCCCTTAATATTCATACCAGTCCCAAAGGGCCTGGTAATGAACTGTGGGGGAATCCCATGCTGTTTTTTTCAATGACTTTTGTGTGTATTGCCGGAACCGACAATTCATTATAGCATTATAGAGTACTTTTAAATGCCAATTTTTTTCCTTTAGAAATGTCATTTTGTGCAGGGACTGTTGTAAACATGGGAAACATGTGCCACTTTACAGGCATACTATAGACACCCCCTAGGTATGAAATTTAAAGGAATATTTCACTTTTATTGTTTCACTTTAAGCATTATTAAAATCACTGCTCCCGAAAAAACATCTGTTTTTAAAACTTTTTTTTGCATTGATACATGTCCCCTGGGGCAGGACCCAGGTCCCCAAACACTTTTTATGTTATTAACTTGCATATAAGACTGTAAAATTAGCATTTTTGATTATTCATGTTCGTGTCCCATAGACTTTAATGGTGTTCGCGTGTTCGAACAAATTTTTTGCCTGTTCGCATGTTCTGCTGCGAACCGAACTGGGGGGGGGAGGGGGGGGGGTGTTCGGCTCATCCCTACTCATCTCTACTAAATAAGTTTACATACCCTGGCAGAATTTATGATTTCTTGGCCATTTTTCAGAAACTATGAATGATAAACACAAAAACATTTCTAACACTCATGGTTAGTGTTTGGCTGAAGCCATTTATTATCAATCAACTGTGTTTACTCTTTTTAAATCATAATCACAACAGAAACTACCCAAATGGCCCTGATCAATAGTTTACATACCCTGGTGATTTTGGCCTGATAACATACACACAAATTGACACAAGGGGGTTTGAATGGCTCTTAAAGGTAACCATCCTCACCTGTTATCTGTTTGCTTATAATTAGTGTGTGTGTAAAAAAGGTCAATGAGTTTCTGGACTCCTGACAGATCCTTGCATCTTTCATCCAGTGCTGCACTGACATTTCTGGATTCTGAGTCATTGGGAAAGCAAAATAATTGTCAAAGGATCTGCAGGAAAAGGTAGTTGAACTGTATAAAACAGGAAAGGGTTATGAAAAGATATCCAGGGAATTGAAAATGCCAATCAGCAGTGTTCAAACTCTAATCAAGAAGTGGAAAATTAGGGTTTCTGTTGAAACCAAACCACGGTCAGGTAGACCAACTAAAATTTCAGCCAAAACTGCCAGGAAAATTGTTGGAATGCAAAGAAAAATCCACTAACAACTTCAGGTGAAATACAGGATTCTCTGAAAACATGTGGTGTGGCTGTTTCCAGATGCACAATAAGGAGGCACTTGAAGAAAGATGGGCTGCATGGTCGAGTCGCCAGAAGAAAGCCATTACTACGCAAATGCCACAAAGTTTCCCACTTACAATACGCCAAACAGCACAGAGACAAGCCTCAGACCTTCTGGCACAAAGTCATTTGAAGTGATGAGACCAAAATTGAGCTTTTTGGCCACAACCATAAACACTACATTTGGGAAAGAGTCAACAAGGGCTATGATGAAAGGTGCACCATTCCTACTGTGAAACACGGAGGTGGTTCGCTGATGTTTTGAGGATGTGTGAGCTATAAAGGCACAGGAAATTTGGTCAAAATTGATGGCAAGATGAATGCAGTATGTTATCAAAAAATACTAGAAGAACTTTTGCATTCATCAGCCAGGAAGCTGCGTATGGGGCTTACTTGGACATTCCAACATGACAATGATCCAAAACACAAGGCCAAGTTGACCTGTCATTGTCTACAGCAGAATAAAGTGAAGGTTCTGCAGTGGCCATCTCAGTCTCCTGACCTTAATATCATTGAGCCACTCTGGGGAGATCTCAAACGTGCAGTTCATGCAAGACATCCCAAAAATTTACAGGAACTGGAGGCTTTTTGCTAAAAGGTATTGGCAGCTTTACCATCTGAGAACATAAAGAGCCTCATCCACAAATACCACAAAAGACTTCTAACTGTCATTGATGTTAAAGGGGGCAATACACGTTATTAAGAGCTGGGGTATGTAAACTTTTGTTCAGGGTCATTTGGGTAGTTTCTGTTGTGATTATGATTTAAAAAGAGTAAACACAGTTGATTGATAATAAATGGCTTCATTAACCATGAGTGAAAGAAAAGTTTTTGTGTTACCATTCATATTCTCTGAAAAATGGCCAAGAAATCATAAATTCTGCCAGGGTATGTAAACTTATGAGCACAACTGTAATTCATTACTAGGTTCTATCCAGCATGATCATATTTTACCAAACCTTTGGGGTGTACTTCTATGCTTGAGAGCGGCGCTAAAATAGATGATGTTAAAAATAGTGAGTCCGAGGAAAAGGAAGGAATGTTCCTGTCACCGGTTAAAGTGCATAGATGTAGAAGCACTCAACACCATGTGGTAAAGTAATCTGCTTACCAGAAGGCAAAGAAAGCTAGGCGTGTAATTTAATCCACGGCTCATCCAGCATGTCGGCCTTCACCATACACCCTCAAGGATTGGAACAGCAGTATCCAGGTAAAAATCACACTCAATATAACTTCTCCAGGGATTCACATCAAAAGTGCATGCAAACCGATCAGCAATGCTCAGTGAAGAAAACATAAACGACCAATAGTGAAGCCCGTAATAGCAAAAAAAAACAAGTTCTTTGGAAAGAAAAAGAAAGAAAGGGAATGGGTGGGTGGGACACATGAGCAAACATCGACAGGGGAGGAGGAACGGAGGGCAGGCTTTAGGCAGCATGACTCCTACAAACACAGGCTGACCTGCGGTCAGCCTTACACTTGTACTCAGAGTCTTCTTATGGATTGTTTTATAAAAAGAAGGAGAAACAGAGAATTGACCTGGGGTGTGCCATGGTAACGTGGTCAGTATGCCTAAAAGGGGGCAAAAATAAAGACAGTGGGATGAAGCTATCAAAAGATTTATTGAAAACTGAATGTAACATTTAATCAGTCAAATTAACAAAAGCTAGTGACATCGCAACCAGTGGATTCAGGATATATCTGGCGAAGCATGATGAATTCCACCTACATAATTTTTTAATCACATGAACAGGGACCCCTTAGCGAGAAGCAGCGGAAGGTGCTCCTATACTGAAAGAATGGCCAGAATATGCTTTGGGGTCCAAACCCAAATTAGACAGTAGGGTGCGGCAATGTTGCATGAACTGAGCTGTATAGAGGGGGGCACTAGGGAAAGGCAACAGTGGACTATCCCTGGGCTTGTCCACTGTTGCCCTCACAAGCTGGTCTAAGACCACAACTGGGCACCATGCATTACTGGTCTCAAAGAATCTGATGTCAGTGCCAACTACCGTTTGCTGTGTCTTTCAAGGGAGCAGATGCAACCGGAAGTGGTCAGGGTACCTGACTAGCTGATTGGCCAAGAGTATACGGGACCCTGTCCCAGTACATGTAAACTTCCCAGGCCTCAGGAAACCATAAAAGGCCAGATACATTGCCGCCTTAGGCACCAAGCTGGGTAGCAACCCAAAAGGAGACCTGCCGAGTATATTTGACATGTCCCGAAATATGTGTTCTGTGATGGAAGTCTGCTAACCACAGTAGAAGGGCTACTCTTCTGAATCCCTTTAAGGATAGCCTTGAAGGGGTGAGCTGAAAAAATGGACGGCCTATTGGGGTCCTGTAAAGACAAAAAAGTGCTGTACACCCGCCAGATAAGTTCTGATGGTGCTGTGGGCCAGTTTAAGCTGAGAGTGGCAAAAGGCAGTGAAAGCCAGTAGATACTGAATGCTGCAGTCATCAACCCTAGGATACTGTGACTGGAAGGCCTGGAAAACATTCCAGGCTGTGACATAAGCCTTTCTGGTGTTTAAAGACTACGATTATTTTCGATCAAGGCTGCGACGGCCCAATTGGTATCTAGTCCATCATTAGTTGAAGGAAATGTGGGGATGGTGTGGAGCAAGCGTCTGCATCTGGGACCTTCCAGAAAAACAGTAGTTAGTTAAAACGGGGCAGAGCATCTGCCGCTATATTCTCTACACCATTGATGAACTTGCAGTGTATGTGGAAGTTAAATTGGAGGGACAGCCAAATAAGCCTACGTACAAAACACATGATATGTAAAGACTTGGATCTGCCTTTGTTGACAATTTCTCATGTAGCCTGATTATCCATGGAAAAAAACACAGTCTGACCTGTCCACAAATGCCCCCACACCTGTGCTGCCGCAACTATGGGGTATATTTCGAACAAAGCTGACGTCTCCGTGAACTCTGGAATATCCAAAACCTTGTCTGGCCAAGGCCCCGCCAGCCAGTGTGAGTCAAAAATAGCCACATAGCCTTTTGTGGCCACTGCATCTGTTGAGACTTGAGGGGAAAACCCTGACTCTGCAGGGATAAGCATGGTCACACCATTCCAATGTTGGAGGAACTCGTCCCACATATGTAAATCAGATAGAGAGGAAGGATCTAGTTTTATGCGAGAATAATGCTACTTTCACACTGAGGCGCTTTACAGGCGCTACAGTGCTAAAAATAGGGCCTGTGTAGCGCCTGTAAAGAGCCTCTCCTGTCTCCAGTGTGAAAGCCGGAGGGCGCTTGCAGTACGGTCAAAAATGTCCTGCAAGCTGCATCTTTGGAGCACTGTGAATACACCGCTCCTAAAGCACCCCTTCCCGTTGAAAACAATGGGGCAGCAGCGCTAAACCGCTGGCATAGCGCCGCTGCATCGGCGCTATGCAGGTGGTTTTAATCCTTTTTTGGCCGCTAGCGGGGGTCAAAACCACCCCGGTAGTGGCCGAATAGCACTGCTAAAATGACGGTAAAGCAGCCCTAAAAATAGCGCCGCTTTACCGCCGGCGCCCGCCCTCCCCAGTGTGAAAGTAGCCTCAGAGTCAGGAACTGAGGGTAACAAAGCCAACAACCTAGAAATTAAAGCCCTCCCCGGGGAATGATCCTCTTTGCAAAATTCAGCATACCCAGCAAAGACTGTAATTCAACCTTGGTACAGACTGGGGAGATCATAAATGCATGTATATGGTCTCTGATCCTTACTAACGTGTCTGTAGGAAGACTGGCCTGCATGGACTGAGTATCAAGCGTGATCCCCAGGAATGTAATTTAAAAACTGGGCCTTCCATCTTCTTGACTGCCAGTGGGATGTTGAGTGCCAAGAAAACTGACATCAGTTCCTGTAAGTCGTCGGGGGCCTGTTTACAACTCTCAATGAGGAGAATTGTCTAAATAGTGGATAACTTCTTGACAATTTTCTCTGTGTGTGAGGATCCAGCTAAGTGCTTGTGCGAAAGAATCAAACAGCCAAGGGATACTTTTAGAGCCAAAGGTAAGTTTGGTGGCAAAATAATAAAACTTCTTCCACTTAATTTCATGCCACTGCCAGAGTGATGGCAGAATCGGAAGAAATTTAAAAGCGTCCGCTGTGTCAGCTTTGGACAGCCAAGTGCCCTCGCAAATGCCAATGATACGTTGTATCGCCTGATCCACTGATACATACTTAAGTGAAAACTCTTCTGATGGAATCAAAGAGTTAAGGCTAGGTACATGCGAACAATGAGGGATTGACAAGTCTTAAATTAACCGTAACTTATTAGAAAACTTCCCTTTGACAAGACCCAGGGGGTTGACTCTCCAAACCCGGAAGGGTGATGTTGAAGAAAGGACCAATGACAAAGCTCTTTTTGAGTTCAGACTGAAGCAACAAATCCACTGCCTCCACGACTGTGGAAGATGACCTCAGATTCTGACACTCAAAAGTGCCTAGTGGCAATGAAACAAACCCAGTGTGGAACCCCTTTGTGAAACCTTCTATACAAAAATTTGCTCAACAATGGTGACAGATGGGTGGCTAAACAAGCCTGTAAAAAAGACACATTAATGCAGCATAGTCACATGGTCTTGTTCTTTCTCATCTTTGGAGCACTGTGAATACACCGCTCCTAAAGCACCCCTTCCCGTTGAAAACAATGGGGCAGCAGCGCTAAACCGCTGGCATAGCGCCGCTGCATCGGCGCTATGCAGGTGGTTTTAATCCTTTTTTGGCCGCTAGCGGGGGTCAAAACCACCCCGGTAGTGGCCGAATAGCACTGCTAAAATGACGGTAAAGCAGCCCTAAAAATAGCGCCGCTTTACCGCCGGCGCCCGCCCTCCCCAGTGTGAAAGTAGCCTCAGAGTCAGGAACTGAGGGTAACAAAGCCAACAACCTAGAAATTAAAGCCCTCCCCGGGGAATGATCCTCTTTGCAAAATTCAGCATACCCAGCAAAGACTGTAATTCAACCTTGGTACAGACTGGGGAGATCATAAATGCATGTATATGGTCTCTGATCCTTACTAACGTGTCTGTAGGAAGACTGGCCTGCATGGACTGAGTATCAAGCGTGATCCCCAGGAACGTAATTTAAAAACTGGGCCTTCCATCTTCTTGACTGCCAGTGGGATGTTGAGTGCCAAGAAAACTGACATCAGTTCCTGTAAGTCGTCGGGGGCCTGTTTACAACTCTCAATGAGGAGAATTGTCTAAATAGTGGATAACTTCTTGACAATTTTCTCTGTGTGTGAGGATCCAGCTAAGTGCTTGTGCGAAAGAATCAAACAGCCAAGGGAAACTTTTAGAGCCAAAGGTAAGTTTGGTGGCAAAATAATAAAACTTCTTCCACTTAATTTCATGCCACTGCCAGAGTGATGGCAGAATCGGAAGAAATTTAAAAGCGTCCGCTGTGTCAGCTTTGGACAGCCAAGTGCCCTCGCAAATGCCAATGATACGTTGTATCGCCTGATCCACTGATACATACTTAAGTGAAAACTCTTCTGATGGAATCAAAGAGTTAAGGCTAGGTACATGCGAACAATGAGGGATTGACAAGTCTTAAATTAACCGTAACTTATTAGAAAACTTCCCTTTGACAAGACCCAGGGGGTTGACTCTCCAAACCCGGAAGGGTGATGTTGAAGAAAGGACCAATGACAAAGCTCTTTTTGAGTTCAGACTGAAGCAACAAATCCACTGCCTCCACGACTGTGGAAGATGACCTCAGATTCTGACACTCAAAAGTGCCTAGTGGCAATGAAACAAACCCAGTGTGGAACCCCTTTGTGAAACCTTCTATACAAAAATTTGCTCAACAATGGTGACAGATGGGTGGCTAAACAAGCCTGTAAAAAAGACACATTAATGCAGCATAGTCACATGGTCTTGTTCTTTCTCAGTGAACAGGCCGACTTAGGGTGAGCCCTGAAACAACTGGTACAGATATGTAAAAGACGGCACTGGCTATAGTTACACGTACCAAGGTTGAAATTGTTACAAATCTGAGATTTACCTAAAAAATTAATGGGCCGGCCTAATTTGTCAAAAGGTGCAGGATGGACTGGGGTCATACCTAAAGCCCTGGACGTACCTGGTAGTGCGGGTAATTCCGAATTGGGGCACCAGTAAGCGGTGTGAGTGGATGATTGGCAAGTCATGCAAACAGGCGACCTAAGCCCAGCGAAATGCCAGAAAAACAATTCCGTGTCTATATTACTCCAGACCGTCACTACTTGGAATTGAGCAAAACAGGATGCGGCCTTGGCGGAAAACGAACGATGATAGTCGTAAAAATTAGATCCCTCATACTTTTGACTTAACTCTACCACAGTATAAAGGTTAAGACCCAACTCTTCCCTCCTTAGTGGACCCACAGAGCAAATGATGTCTCTAAACAAACTAAAAGCCAGGACAAACTTTGGGATGGAGAGCATGTGGTTGAGCCTATGATCCCAGGTCTTTACTACCAGCGAAACATCACCGCAAGTGTACAATCTATTATC
Organism: Aquarana catesbeiana; assembly: GCF_042186555.1. Classification (NCBI taxonomy): domain Eukaryota; kingdom Metazoa; phylum Chordata; class Amphibia; order Anura; family Ranidae; genus Aquarana; species Aquarana catesbeiana. Next base: position 300,665,147 of record NC_133328.1, on the reverse strand, counting down.
GACTACATCATGAGCAGGGATGCCAAATAAACATCTTTGCCCTCCAAAATGTATCTTTTGATGTTCCCAGGAATGAAATGTGCCGGGGTAATGGAAGGAGCACTCATGCTATTACCTGGGCCTAAAGGTACAGGGCTAGGTACCACGGGGGTCCCAGAACCTGCTGATGCCCCTGGAATGGTAGAAGCTCCTGGAGCTGAATTTGGCTAACTCTCCAAAAACCTCAACCCTGGCACACAATTCCTGACAGGAAGTTGCCAGGGAGCTCAGGGTAGCGTGAATTTGTGAATTTGCACCGCAGCTGCAGGGGGACTGGAATGTGCACTCACTTTCTATTTCCCACCGCCAATCACTGGAAGCCTTTGGGGAGAGACCAAGGGGGGCCCCCCTTCTACAGCAAGAGGTCACTGCTGCATCCTGAGGACTGGTAGAAGACTATTCGTCTATTGCTGATACTACTAGTAGGAACTGAGAAACTGAGATCAGGACAACAAGTGTACCCAATCAATACTGCACCCATATAGCACTCTATACCGCACTTATTCCAAACTTAGACTGCAGCTATACCAACCCTATACAGCATTATAACAAACATTTACTGCATCTGAACCACATCTACCTTGCACCTGTGCCAAGACTATACTGTAGCTATACTGTACCTATACTGCATGCAGGTTAACTGGTACTGTCGTTAAGTGCACCAACACTCTTAAAAGGACCCAACAATAGTCATCAGAAGAACATCTCAAAGGATTGCCTGTCCCATAATTATTGTTCCTCTGCCTCCTCTCTTCTACAATTCTCCTTTTTTTTTGGACAGTATAAGCCAAGTTGGTCTAGGACTAGCATCGCTGTCAAAAATGTGCTCTGGCAGTAAAGTTCCAGCACTCAGTAGATTAAATTTTACTACTGTTCACTGGTGTACTTGAGGAAGCCCAGTCACTAATCACTTTGTATGCTAAATTGTGTTATTACCAGTGTTAATCCATATTATGCCTAGTTATTGCCTAGTTACCAACCATGCTGGGTGACAATATATTAAGTTTACCTTTACTACCTGGTTTTGGTGCCTGTTTTCTTTGATATAGTACTACTACTACTACTTTTAGTGATTTCTTGTGATAGTGTATGTTTGTACATTCAACCTGGTGCATTAGAGAAGCTGACGTTTTTGGAAAAGGTCAAGGCAAAAAATAGAGCACCCATCCTAATCAGCAGCTCATATGGGAGTAGTGCTACATATCCAAACTGCATTCCAAGTAGCAGATCCACCACATTTGGATCTTCAAAAATATCCCAGTTGTACTTGGTGTACTGTATTTGCGTCAAAATTTTCCTTCCATGTTTTCGTATGTTTCTTTCATGTGTACAGCATAACCAGCAGGTATGGAAAGGGTGCCATTGTGTAAAAAAAAAGCATTGAGGATTAACACTGATACACTGATTAACACAAACCAAAGTTGTGAACAAACTGTCAATGTCGGTACAGAAAACAAGGTTGTCAACCTGTGCAAAGAAATTTTGGCAGCTTCAAAATGATTTTTGTACTAGGTGATACAAACATTATCCTTACAGTCTTGAACTCAGTAGTTCTGTTTTTGATTTTGACAAACCTAATATAGACTTTGGGTATGTGTTTGGTAGAAATTGGCAAGAAACTGGCTAGTGTCAACACAGTATGTAAGCACTGAATAGGCAGCAAATGGAAAGAGCTCAGCACTGTGGCCTATTAAACAAGGACAAGGGTCCTGAGAACCCAAGACAAAAAGCCCCAAGTGTACCCCCATTTAAAGCGGTAGTAAACTTAAAAAAAAAAGATTTCCCCCTGCAAGGTAAAGCCATAATGTGCTAGTATGCATCGCATACTAGCACATTATGAAAGACTTACCTTCAAAGGAAGCCTTCCAGGGGCACTCTGTCACCGCTCCAGAGGCTTCCATCTTCAACTGGTCTTCCTTCCAGGTTCGCCAGTTGCAGGCACTTGACTGGCCGAATAGCGATGACGTTATGCCCGGCATGCGTGTGGGAGTCATGGCCATAGCACGGCACTCTAATGGAATGACACGGTATGCTGTTCCTTCAGAGCACATGCATTGGTGACATCACCAGCTGCTGCTCACTACAATATCTCCGAAACATGCACTATACAGTTAACCTACATAGTATTTAGCACTATACAGTTAACCTACAATATCTCCGAAACATGCACTATACAGTTAACCTACATAGTATTATAAGCTTATCTGTAGGTAAAAATAAAAAGGTAACGTTTACTACCATTTTAATGGGCTGTCAACTACTTCAGCAGCAAAGGCTGGAGGTCCTTCTCTTTTTGCAATAACCTCCAGCTGAAGAGCCCAATGGGGCCACCTCTTTTACCTACCCCTTAGCCCAGTCCTGCCTACACTCCTTCTTGTTCCTCACTTTCCAGCATCCCCCACAAGACTCTCCATCTGCTACAACCTATGTGGTCACAAACAATAGGGAGGGAAGTCTGACAAAGAGATTTGAGAGACTTAAATTACTGCAAAACAAACGAGGAAGAGGATCATCAAGGAACCACATTGAGCAGGAGCCAAGTGTAGCCTTAAAGTGGTTGTAAACCCTTACAGACCACTTTAACTTATAGGTAAGCCTAGATTACCTACACGGTCTAGGAGATATTTGCAAATTGCCGTACGGCCATTTCTTCTGCTCATGCACCAGAGTTAGAAAGGGCACGCTGTGCTGTTTCTAGCTCGAGTCATGCCGTGACTGGTGGCTCCCGCTTGCACGCGCGGGAGCGATGTCACGCGACTCCGGCAAGTCACAGAGCCAGAGTTTACGGCCCCAGAAGGAAGAGGGGTGAGGAATGGACGCTCACTGCTAGTGAGGAAGACGGGAACATCGTGGGCTTCTCCTGTAGGTAAGTGTTATGTGCTATGCATAGTAGCCCATTATGCTTTACCTTTGCAGGGAAACAAAGAGGAAGTAAAACCCATTAGGGTTTACTTCCTCTTTAAACTCACTGTAATGCCACGCACACATGACCGGTTTTGCCGTCGGAGTAAACTCCGAAGGTTTCTCCGACGGAACTCAGACGGAATTCCATTCAAGCGGTCTTGCCTACACACAGTCAACCCAAAGTCCGATCAAAGTCCGACCGTCCAGAACACGGTGAAATACAGCACTCACGATGGGACTAGAAAAAGGAAATTCAATAACCAGTAGCTAATAGCTTCCATCTCGTACTTGCTTCACAGTATGCGTAGTTTTTGGTCCGTCTGAACAGCATACAGACGACCGGTTTTCCCAATAGGAATTGGTTCCCGTCGGAAATATTTAGAACATGTTCCATTTCTAGGTCCGTCAGAATTTTCGAAAAAAGAAGTCAGATGAGGCTTACACACGATCGGAATAGACGATGAAAAGCTTCAGTCGGACTTTTTCTCTCGGACATTCCGCTCGTGTATACAGGGCATGAGTTTTTTAACCTCACCTTGCAAGCTCCAGCAGTATCCTTGAAATTGGAATAAATATTGCCCCTAATCACTGCCATGTTCAGTGTCTCAATGCCAGCTTGACAAAAATGCTGGCCTTACAGCTATCCCTATTACAGCTGGTAAAGGCAGAACCTTTCTGCAAGTGTATGGCCTATGCACAACATTAGCAGGTACCTATCGACTATTTTTTTCCCCAGAAAAGCCATGCCTGCCCTCCACCAGCCACCAAAATGTATGGAAATAAGTGCACAGTATTTAAACACTTTCATTAGACCGCCCAATTTTTCTAAATAAAAAATAAACATAAGCGTTTATTTAATTCACTGCAAAAAAAGCACCAAAAATATTATAGTGACTGCGTACATAGTATTTAAACACTTTCACTAGCCTTGTTGCTTGAACAGGACAGACACCTAAAAATTAGGTATATTTAGTTCACTGAAAAGGGCCACCAAAATATCCTGGCCACTACATGCATAGTATGTAAACACTTTCACTGGATGCTTTTCAACAGAACCCATACCAGCCAGTTTTTTTATAGAAAAAAAAATAAAAAATCAACATTAGACTGTATTTATTTTGATAAAAATATTTATCAAAATATTGTACTGCACGTGTGCACAGTATTTAACCAGTTGTGCCGGGCCACTTTTTTGAGCAGGACATACACCAGACAGCTTTTAATCAATAAATCAGCATTTGAATGTATTTATTTCACTGCACAAATGCACCAAAAATATTGCAGTGACTAAGTGCATGACATTTTAACACAGTGGCTTTGATTTACTAAAGGCAAATGAGACTAATTGCTCTTTGCAAAAGAGAATTTTGTCATGATCTTAGCAAATACCTTATCATATGACCCAGTTACATTCAAGGAAAATTTAAAAAAAAAGCATTGCACATTGGATGATGATAGGAAGTCAGCAGAACTTCACATCATTCACTAAACTGAGGAAAATTCCTTTGCAAAGTGAATGGTCTGTTCACCTTTGTTAAATCAACCCCAATGGAGTCAAAATACTAAAGGCAAATTGGATGTTTAGGCCGGCTGAGATTCAAACCAGCTGAGATTCTAACCATTAATGGGCATGCTGAATGTACCAAGTTAATCGCTAGAGGCTGCCATTACCTCTAGCGATAATCACTGTTAGGGATGAGCCTAACACCACCCGGTTCGGTCTGCACCAGAACCCACGAACGGACCGAAAATTTGCATGAACGTTAGAACCCCATTGACGTCTATGGGACTCGAACGTTCAAAATCAAAAGTGCTCATTTTAAAGGCTAATTTGCATGGTATTGTCCTAAAAAGGGTTTGGGGACCCGGGTCCTGCCCCAGGGGACATGTATCAATGCAACTTATGAAACATAAAATAAAAAAAAGTCAAATATTCCTTTAAATATCGCACCTGGGGGGTGTCTATAGTATGCCTGTAAAGTGGTACGTGTTTCCCGTGCTTAGAACAGTCCCTGCACAAATGTCATTTTTAAAGCAAAAAAAGTCATTTAAAACTGCTTGCGGCTTTAATGTAATGTCGGGTTCTGGCAATAGGGATGAAAATCAGTGAGACAAAAGGCATGGGTACCCCCCAGTCCATTACCAGGCCCTTTGGGTCTTGTATGGATATTAAGGGGAACCCCACACCCAAATTAAAAAAGGAAACAGTATAATACAGGCTCTGTACTCTGAACAGCAGTATACAGGGGGTGCAAACAAGACAGGGACTGTAGGTTTGTTGTTAAGTAGAATCTGTTTGTAATTTTGAACTGGTACATTTTTAACGTGTTTAGCTCCAGCCAAAAAATCCATTTTAAGCTTTTTGGAAAACATAGGGAAGGGTTATCACCCCTGTGACATTTGTTTTGCTGTCTGTGCTCCTCTTCAGAAGTTTTCGCCTCACTTTTTGTCCCAATGACAAATGTTTTTTGAAAATTTGGGTTTTTTTGTGAAACAAGGATTGGTGATAAAGCATCAGTGGAAAGGAGAAATGTTTTTCCCATATTAACTCTTACAGGAGAGAATTTCCCTTCCTAGGGGTAGATTTCATCTCACTTCCTGTTGTCTCCTTCCGTAGTAGGAGTCGTTTGTAAGTTGGATGTTTGAAAATGGGGGCCTTCCCTATATACTCAGCAGAAATTTGGGCCTTAGGTGTTGTTGTGGCCACAACACTGTAAGCCCTCACAGGGCCCTGCTGTGAAATATTAGATCAAGAATTGTGTATTAGATCAAGAATTGTAATTACATGTTAAACAGGGGCTGAAAAATTGGGCCTTAGGCACTGGTGGCGGCGCCCAGAACCAAAAATGTTCTTACAAGCTATCAGCGTGATCATTGAGGAGGAAGAGGATAATGACTCAGGATAGTCACTCTGCATCAGCATAGGCAGTTTGAAGGGATCTGAGATTTAAAAAAAAATTATTCGGTTACATCAGCATCAGGTGCTTGGTAGCTGGTGGTGATCCAAGACTGATTCATTTTTATGAAGGTCAGTCGATCGACCGAGTCGGTGGACAGACGCACCCTGTGATCGGTTACAAAGCCTCCAGCAGCACTGAATGTGCGTTCCGAAAGAACGCTGGATGCAGGACAGGCCAGTAGCTCAATTGCATACTGTGCAAGCTCTGGCCAGTGATCCATCCTCAAGACCCAGTAACCCAGAGGATTTTCGGTGGGAAAAGTGTCCAAGTCAGATCTTGCCCCTAGGTATTTCTGCACCATGTAAAACAGACGCTGGCGATGGTTGCTGGAACTGATTATACCTTGGGGCTGCGGACTAAAAAATTGTCTGAACGCATCGGTCAGATGGCCACCTTCTCCACCGCTCCTTCTTTGACTGACTGAAGCCTCAGCAACACGTTGTCCAGAAACAGGAGTTTGTAACCTCCCTGTCTCTGGGAACGATTTGCACAGACCTTTCTGCAAGGCCTCCCAAAGATGTTTCATCCTCTGCTCCCTCTGCGACGGCAAGATAAGGTCCGCAACCTTACCCTTGTAACGTGGATCAAGGAGGGTTGCCAGCCAGTATTGGTCCTTCTTCTTGATACCACGAATACGAGGATCCTTACGCAGGCTTTGCAGGATCAGGGAGGCCATGCAGTGTAGGTTTGCTGAGGCATTCGGTCCGGAGTCCTCTGGGTCACTAAGGACAACTTGGTCCGCAGCCACCTCCTCCCAGCCACATACAAGTCCATGTGTTTCTTGGGACTGATCCCTTAAAGACTGCTGCTGATGCTGAGTGCCAGGCTCCACCTCCATACTGACACAATCCTCCTCCTCCTCCTCTTCCTGTGTGATCGGCGGGCACGCAGGAACACTGTCTGGATAAAGGGGGCCTTGAGAGCTAAGGAAGTCCTCCTCTTCCTGCCTCTGTTCTGCCTCAAGTGCCCTGTCCATTATTCCACGCAGCGTGTGCTCCAACAGGTGGACAAGGGGAACATTGTCACTGATGCATGCACTGTCACTGCTCACCATCCTTGTGGCCTCCTCAAATGGTGACAGGACAGTGCATGCATCCCTGATCATGGCCCACTGGCATGGGGAAAAAAAAAACAAGCTCCCCTGACCCTGTCCTGGTGCCATAGTCGCACAGGTACTCATTGATGGCCCTCTGCTGCATGTGCAGCCGCTGCAGCATGGCCAACGTTGAGTTCCACCTGGTGGGCATGTCACAGATTAGGCGGTTCTTGGGCAGGTTAAACTTCTTTTGGAGGTCTGCCAGCCGAGCACTGGCATTATATGACTGGCGGAAATGCACACAGACTTTCCTGGCCTGCCTCAGGACATCCTGTAAGCCCGGGTACCTGCCCAAGAACCGCTGCACCACCAAGTTAAGGATGTGAGCCAAACAGGGCACATGGGTCATTTGTCCCTGTCGGAGGGCAGAGAGGAGTTTGGTGCCATTGTCACAAACCACCATTCCTGCCTTAAGTTGGCATCAACCACCTCTGAACCTGCCCCTGCAGAGCTGACAGAACCTCTGCCCCAGTGTGGCTCCTGTCCCCCAAGCACACCAGCTCAAGCACCGCATGGCATCTTTTGGCCTGCATACTTGCGTAGCCCCTTGAACGGCTACGGAGCACCACTGGTTCCAAGGACAAAGCACAGGAAGAGGCCATGGAGGAAGAAGAAGAGGAGGGGGTGGAGGAGAGAGGTGTGTCACAATCATTAGTAGTGGCATTTTGGAGGCGTGGTGGTGGAACAACCTTCAACACTACTGCACCTTGTCCTGCATCCTTCCCAGCTGCCAGCAGAGTCACCCAATGCACGGTGAAACTTAGGTAACGTCCCTGTCCATGCCTGCTGGACCATGAGTCAGCGGTAATATGCACCTTACCGCTGACCGCCCTGTCCAGCGAGGCATGGACATTGCCTTCCACATGCCGATAGAGAGCCGGAATCGCCTTCCGTGAGAAAAAGTGGCGTTTGGGTACCTGCCACTGAGGAACCGCACATTCCACAAACTCAGGGGCAGAGTCTACCAACTGAAAAGGCAGCAGTTGAAGTGCTAGCAATTTTGCCAAGCTAGCATTCAACCGCTGGGCATGTGGATGGCTGGGAGCGAACTTCTTTCGGCGGTGCAGCAGCTGGGGCAGGGAAATTTGCCTGGGACAATCTGACGTCGGTGTACCAAAAGCAGAAGTACTTGGCTGTGACACACCTAATTCTACACCTTCATTCCTCTCAGTACAGGTTTTAGAGAGGACTGAAGGTATAGTGGGGTTGGAGATCTCAGCTGATGAGGAGCAAGGAGAGGTCCTCTTTGTTCTTTGGTGTGGGTCTTTTAGATACGCTTGCCAATGAACTGCATGGCAGGTCAACATATGTCTGGTCAAGCATGTGGTGCCCAAGCGGGAGATGTTTTGGCCACGTGAGATACGCTTGAGACATATGTTACAAATAGCAGCGGTGCGATCTGATGCACTTGTCTCAAAAAAGGCCCTCACCAAAGAACTTTTGGAATAACACGCAGAGACAGCAGCGCCCTGCACATGCGGAGCTTTTGGGTGTGATGCAGTCAGTGTGCTGCCCTTAGGCTGGCCCCTGGGGGGCATCCTGCCTCGTTTGTGATGTGCCTCCTCCTCCTCTCCCCTATCAGGCACCCACGTTGAGTCAATGACCTCATCATCCCCTCCCTCCTCATCACTGGAGCAAACCTGGCAGTATGCTGCAGCAGGGGGAGCATGACTGCCAGATTGCTGTCCTTCTTGGGCACCCCCTCTGTCCGTGCTCACTTTACTGCCTTCATCTAGCTCAGTATCATCAGAGCCTTCTAAACGCTGGGCATCCTCCTGGAGTATGTACCCAACACTGTGGTCAAACAGTTCAAGGGACTCCTCAGGAGGATATGGTGGGGCTAGGGAAGGAGTCACTGATGCCATTGAGCCAAGGGAAGAGGCCGCGTTGACAGCTGCTTTGCTAGACAAAGTACCCTGAGCATGGGTGAGAGAGGATGAGGAGGATGAGTGCGGCTTGGTCATCCACTCAACCAAGTGTTCCGCATGTTGCAGCTTAATGCGGCCAGCTGCCGAAAAAAAGGCCAAGCGTGTCCCACGGCCACGTGCTGATGAGGATGCACCATCTCCACGATCAGCACTGTTGCCTCTAGACACAGAGCCTGCTTGCCCTTTTTTATTGGCTTGTGACTGTGTGCCTCTCCTTGTTGGCCTTCCAGACATGCTAATGGCCTGTAGCTGCACTAAGCTGGGATATATATATATATATATATATATATATATATATATATATATGCTGATACTGCAGCTAGCAAAATCAACTGCCTGCCTGTAGTATGAGAACACCACCAACCTTCTACAGGTAGCTTTAGCTGAACACTGTGCAGAGCTCGCAAAAAACTAACTTGTAACTTATTTAGCTGCCTGCGGTAGTGATAGGATCCGGAAAACACCACCAACTTTCTACAGGTAACTTTAGGTGAACACTGTGCAGAGCTCGCAAAAAACTAACTTGTAGCTTATTTAGCTGCCTGCGGTAGTGATAGGATCAGGAAAACACCACCAACTTTCTACAGGTAGCTTTAGCTGAACACTGGGCAGAGCTCGCACTACACTAACTTGTAGTTTTAGTTGAACACTGTGCAGAGCTCGCAAAAAACTAATTTGTAGCTTATTTAGCTGCCTGCGGTAGTGATAGGATCAGGAAAACACCACCAACCTTCTACAGGTAGCTTTAGCTGAACACTGTGCAGAGCTCGTAAAAAAATAACTTGTAGCTTATTTAGCTGCCTGCGGTAGTGATAGGATCAGGAAAACACCACCAACCTTCTACAGGTAGTTTTAGCTGAACACTGTGCAGAGCTCGCACTACACTAACTTGTAGTTTTAGCTGAACACTGTGCAGAGCTTGCAGAAAACTAACTTGTAGCTTATTTAGCTGCCTGTGGTAGTGATAGGATCAGGAAAACACCACCAACCTTCTACAGGTAGCTTTAGGTGAACACTATGCAGAACTCACAAAAAACTAACTTGTAGCTTATTTACCTGCCTGCGGTAGTGATAGGATCAGGAAAACACCACCAACCTTCTACAGGTAGCTTTAGGTGAACACTGTGCAGAGCTCGCAAAAAACTAACTTGTAGCTTATTTAGCTGCCTGCGGTAGAGATAGGATCAGGAAAACACCACCAACCTTCTACAGATAGCTTTAGCTGAACACTGTGCAGAGCACGCACTACACTAACTTGTAGTTTTAGCTGAACACTGTGCAGAGCTTGCAGAAAACTAACTTGTAGCTTATTTAGCTGCCTGTGGTAGTGATAGGATCAGGAAAACACCACCAACCTTCTACAGGTAGCTTTAGGTGAACACTGTGCAGAACTCACAAAAAACTAACTTGTAGCTTATTTACCTGCCTGCGGTAGTGAAAGGATCAGGAAAACACCACCAACCTTCTACAGGTAGCTTTAGGTGAACACTGTGCAGAGCTCGCAAAAAACTAACTTGTAGCTTATTTAGCTGCCTGCGGTAGTGATAGGATCAGGAAAACACCACCAACCTTCTACAGATAGCTTTAGCTGAACACTGTGCAGAGCTCGCACTACACTAACTTGTAGTTTTAGCTGAACACTGTGAGGAGGACGCACTACACTAACTTGTAGCTTTAGCTGAACACTGTTCAGAGGAGGCACTACACTAACTTGTAGCTTTAGCTGAACACTGTGCAGAGGTCACACTACACTAACTTGTAGTTTTAGCTGAACACTGTTCAGAGGACGCACTACACTAACTTGTAGCTTTAGCTGAACACTGTGCAGAGGTCGCACTACACTAACTTGTAGTTTTAGCTGAACACTGTAAGGAGAACGCACTACACTAACTTGTAGCTTTAGCTGAACACTGTGAGGAAGATGCACTACCCTAACTTGTAGCTTTAACTGAACACTGCGAAGAGGACGCACTACACTAACTGTAAATAGTCTAGCTGCCTGACTGTGGTACTAATAGGACCAAAAGAACACCAGCAATTTTCTTCAGGTAGCTGTAAATACTGTAACAAGACAAGCCTGCCTGTCAGTAGGAAGATAACAGGAACGGATCTAGCTAAACTGAATACAGTGTGTATATATATATATATATATATATATATGGGGCGGCACAGTGGTCTGGGGCGGCACAGTGGTCTAGTGGGTAGCACTCTCGCCTAGCAGTAAGAAGGGTCGCTGGTTCGAATCCCAACCACGACGCTACCTGCCTGGAGTTTGCATGTTCTCCCTGTGCCTGCGTGGGTTTCCTCCAGGTACTCCGGTTTCCTCCCACACTCCAAAGACATGCTGGTAGGTTAATTGGAACCTGTCTAAATTGCCCCTAGTATGTATGAATGTAAGTTAGGGACCATAGATTGTAAGCTCCTTGAGGGTAGGGACTGATGTGAATGTACAATGTATATGTAAAGCGCTGCGTAAATTGACAGCGCTATATAAGTACCTGAAATAAATAAATAATAAATATATAACACCTGGGATTCATATATATACACAATACACTGGCTAACTCACTGACTGTCCTGCCTAATCTATCTAACTTAAATCAAATGACACTGTCTCTCTGTCTATCTCTTTCAACGCCGAAACACACACTTCACAGGGCCGCCGTGCCGCCGTGCAGGCGGCCTTATATAGTGTGGGGCATGTACTAAATCCCCTGAGCCATAATTGGCCAAAGCCTCCTTGGCTTTGGCCAATTACGGCTCTCTGTTCAGACGGCGCTGTGATTGGCCAAGCATGCGGGTCATAGTGCATGCTTGGCCAATCATCAGCCAGCAATGCACTGCGATGCCGCAGTGAATTATGGGCCGTGACGCGCCACACGAATTTGGCGCAAACAGCCCATATCGTTCGCAATTCGGCGAACGATCGAACAGATGATGTTCGAGTCGAACATTGGTTCGACTCAAACACGAAGCTCATCCCTAATCACTGTGCTCGTGGTGGGGACAGCTTCCTGGCAATGACCTGGTAGGAGGGAATGCCCACATCAACACTGTATGTGTTGATGGGAGAATTGAGCAAATTTCGTTCTGTGCATGGTCGGCCTTACTTTGCAAGGGAAGTCCCCTGCAAAGTGAAGTGCAACTTTTACAAAATGAACAGTCTGTTTGCTTTTAAATTAGCTCCAGTGTGTCTGCAATTTACTGAAAATATAAATGCTTTTAGCAAACACCAGCAGCACCTTCCCATCAAACACTTTGGGATCATTCCCTATTTACTCCATGTCTCCTTCAACACACACTGAACAAAGGTTACTGGCAAAACTCATTTTTTTTAGGGATGGGCCTTGCACATAAGAAAGCCTGTATGATTGACCCTTCTAATCCACCTAACCACAGTTTGGAGGCTAGGGAAGTGCATTGTTGGTAAGTGGTTGCTATAGATGTGAGGGACTGTATTAGTTCACCATTTTCTTGACCCGTGAATGACTTGGTTTTGGGTCAAAATCATGGCCAAGCTGAAGCTCATTCCTATTCCCAGCAGATTCTACAATTTTGAAGAAGCGTCCTACATGTTTTCAGCAGTTTTTTTGTACTGTTTCATTGCAGACAGATATTCCAATCAGTAGGTTAAGCTAAATGGGAAACCAGTGAACTTTACAGCAAATGTAAAATAGAAAGGACCTGTGCTCTCTATGAAAATTTGTAAGCTTCGCATTCAAAAAGAACAAGACTGGTTTGTTTTTACAAGCGTCAGCTGCATATTAGCAAAATATGATGTGCAAATTACTTATTGATATTCATTCCTACTTTAAATTGAGCCTCAAACTAAAAGCTGTTGTACTCAGTGAAGCCTGATTCATGTTATACTAACTCCCTCTTCTGGAATTGTTTGGTTCTTCAGGTTTCTCTACACGCATTTACCATATTTACAATATGTTCGATTACTGAGCAACTAAGGTGGTATCATTATCTGATGAGTTTCCACAAAATATTTCAACCATGTCTTTGTTTTGTTATGAACATTTGTTTTCTATCTACAGTTGTAAAGTAGTGTGTGAATTATGTATATTGATTTAGGAGAGTTTTGGCAAATATAACATGATTAAAAGATTCAGAAATACCACAGCTACAGCCCAGTAGATCATATGTTAAGGAAAATCCAGCTTATACAATATATTTCCAAGCAATATAAAAGGTGCTAAAATTGACACTTTGTAATCTACATGCTGTATATTGTAAAGGGATTTAGGAAGGACCTGTTTGCTATGTTTATCTGAACCATTAAGTCAAGCTCATGTTTTCTGGCAGCATGAAGTGTTCTAAATTCATCACTCATAATATAATGAATTATGATGTGTGGGACATACAGTAACACCATGATCAGCAAGGTCCTGCTGTTGCTAAATGTTTGGGAATAAACATATAAGTATCACCGATGTGCTTAAGCTGCTAAATTCAACAAGTATGCAAAACAAAAAAACTAATTAGGCAACATTGAAAAAAAACAAATTGTGGCATTTTTGCTTTGAAGTTTTTAAATGTAGGAATGTAGTATTTTTCTAAATTCCATTCTGGATTTTTTGTGATTCTGTAGGAAGCAGTTGGCTGCAGTCAGCCTACTTATATATATTTCGACATGAGTGTTCTCTAAGCATAGAGTGTTTTTTGTCAGACACTTGCTGTTTCAGTGTGCTACAGCAGGGTGTACTAGAGAGGTGGCATTCTTTATTATGGATATTTTGTGACTCGGCTAGTCAGTAGTCTTGGTGGACTTTGTGAGCTGGCAGGGAAAGTATTAAATAAATAAGACACTTCCTGGAACATGGTCTTTCCTTCTGGGATTCTACCTGGTGGGAACTGTCTTTATTTCAGGCCTTTGGGCCTAGAGAATGGAGTGCTTCAGGAATCTCACCTCCTGGGAGGAAACCCTGAAGATGCTGGTTGCAAATGATGCCCTGTGCTGGCCTGGAGTAGACAAGCTGTAAATGTCCCCCATAAGAGTGGTGGGGAGTGACTGACTGAATTGAAGGTATGCGCAAAGCTTTCCATGGTGCCCTTGGAACATAAAGATTGAGATACCACTTAAATCTCAACCAAGGGGCCACATTCTAAGTTAGTTCTAGCCAGCATAGCCATGTGAGCAAGTGACTCAGAGAACCTAGAATGACGTGAAGAAGACCAGAGACTGTGCTACAGAAAGAAAAACCTGCACTTCTTCCACTCTCATTCCTACTTTTCATGCACTGGCCTTTAGGGGTGCACCTGGGGTTTGGGAGAATGGACAGCAAATTAAATCATTAGTGGTTCTGCTGTTTTAACATTTAAGTAATGTGAAATCTGTTCCAATTTTGACCTTGTATAATTATAATGTTACGTACATGCAGAGTTCCCACTCAGACCTGACCGAGGCTGTCTTCAAAACACTTTAACAATCAACTTTCTCTAACCAGTCTCACATCTGATCAGGGACCATTTCATTGCTTTAGCTACCAAGTGACTAATCTTCATTGCATTACAACACAATTTTTTTTTTATTTAATGTGTCTTTTTTAGTAAAAAAGCAAAAAAAAAAAAAAAAAAATTTAAGCAGGAATGCACAGATACCATTTTTTTAAGACAGAGTACAAGTACTGATACCTTTCAAGTACTCGCCGATATTATTTACCAATACCTACTTTAAGTCTCAGATCACATATATGTAAATTGGAAGCGTTTTAAACAGAATTGAGCAAATTAAGTCCTGTATGTTTTCTTAACACTGCGGTGTGATCCAGATGCGAATTACAAGCTCAATTACTTGTATGGGAACACTTCTGAATCGCACATGTTATCAGTTTTGAACACGATTTTGGCTCTCCTGTATTATAGCTGATTGTTATGTAGTGGGCCGGCAAGCCGATTCCCATGTCCTTACTACTGATGACTCATCGGCTGTCTGAAGGGTTCCCCAGCGACAGCTGAATGTCAACCAAACAATTAAAATTGAGAGAAAAAAACAGCGTAGTGGCTTTCCCATTACATACCAGGCCCTTTGGGTCAAGTATGAATTTTAAGGGGAACAAAATAAAAAAAAGGGAGTGGGGCCCCCCAAATCCATACCTGACCCTTAGGTCTGGTATGGATTTTGAGGGGAACTCCACACTAAAACTTATAGAAAAAATGGAGTGTGAGTCCACCCAAAATCCATACCAGACCCTAATCGGATCATCCAGCCTGGCAGGCCAGGAAGGGGGGGGGACAAGCAAGCGCCTCCCCCCTCCTGAATCATACCAAGTCACATGGCCTCAACATGGGGGATGCTTGGGGGAAAAAATACAGATCTGAACCCGACGGTGGCTCCCGCTGTCTGACAGCTCAACCACCTCCCCCCACTAAATAAACAAAGGGGCGGGGCCTCCCAGTGAGAGGGCAGAGATGTCAGACATCGGGTACAGAGCTCTTTCTTTTTCTGGGTTAGCGGTGGCCACGACGTTCATCATGATTGATGCTGGATTTACTTCGGGGGACATTGTTAGGGTTTTTTTCTAAATGACTTGTCAAAAACTGTTTTTATTTATTTATAACCAGGTGCATGACACCTCCTGGACTTATTTCTACTATTTTCATCTGACAGGTTTAAAGAATTCTTGGAAGACAGCTATTGCTGTAATTCCAAAAGCCTGAAGCTGGGTCTTGTGGTCTCGGCATCGCATGTTCAATAGTAGAGTCGCTGCAGCTCCCATGCCTGTCCCTCCCCTTTGCTGCCTATTCACACAAACCTTTGTATTTTGTGAATAGGTTCACATAATACAAAGGCTTCTGTGATTGGGCAGTAAGAGGGGGGAGCAGGCACGGTAGCTGCAGCGACTCTACTGTTGAACATGCCAATGCCAAGGAGTTTGATAAATCTGGTGTCATGCACCTGGTTGGACTTATCTCATAGTGCGAATTTACTTTTTACAAAGGAGCTGAATTTCTGGAGTTCAACTTTCATTGTACGGTCTAAAATCCACCTCTGCCCCCCCAACCCAAGCAAATATTTTTTGCTAGAAATGCAACCATTACGCTTTATGGTGTTTCTCAGTGCATGTGCCAGATCATAGAGCTCATTTGGAGTACCAGATGCCAAAGTACTATGCACATCTAACATTGCAAGTCCTGCATATATATATATATATATATATATATATATATATATATATATATATACATACATATATATATATATATATATATATATACACGCAATTGTTGTGAGAACAGGGGGAAGTGGTAATAAGAAAATAAAAGGTGCACTTATTCTTTGCAAAAGAAAATTGGGATACTTTTATCTATTAGATCCCTATCACTCAGTTCTATGTCTATGTTCTCCGCATACACTGGTTGGTGATGTCACATGGGGCGGTGCCACCAGGCAACGTTGCCAGGTGACTCTGCCCCTTACCGAATTAAGAACTGTCACAAATGAGCAGGCAGTCAGCTGGGAGCCTTTGTCATGGGCGGAACTTCTTTCCTTTCTTTTTTTGGGTTCAGTGGTGCGGTAGGCATCATGATTGATGATACATCTACATCAGGGGACATTGTTTTTTTATTTTTTAAAAGGGATAAAAAGGAATTGGTAAAAACTGTGTGTGTGTGTTTTTATCTGTTTTTGACACTTTTTTTGGTGAATGAGTAGGGGTACAATGTATCCCCTACTCATTCACATTGGGAGGTGGGATCTGTGGGCCCCCCCTGCTTGGAGACCCCCACAATCACAGCCCAGAGTTGTGGGGAAGAGGCCCTTGTTCCCATCAACATTGGGACATGGTTCTTTGTGGTGGGGGGCAGAGCCCCCTTGCCCCAAAGCACCCCCCCATGTTGAGGACATGTGGCCTGGCATGGTTCAGGGGGGCACTTTTACTAGCCTGCCAGGCTGCATGCTTGAATGAGGGTCTGGTATGGATTTTAGGGGGGGCTCACGCCGTTTTTTTATATAAAGGGCCTGGTAAAGATTGGGAGGGGGACCCCCATGCTGTTTTTTTCCCATTTTTGTATTGCTGGCAATGTTTTTTTTTTCATTCAGATGTCAGCGGGGAGGACTCATCCATTGTTAAAGACATGGCAGCCGGCTTCCCGGTGCATTTCTTCAGCCAATCGGGGCTCAGAGTGTACTGTGCAGCACACAGTTCATTGGGGGGGGGCTCAGTGGGTGAACATCCCACAAACGGGTGCTTTTGGGGGCTGAATCATTTGCCCATCACTTGATGGGTCTGATCAGAGTTGTAGGTTAGATTATAAAAATATGGTCCCCAAAACCAACAGCATTGCCTTCCACACTTGCACAGGTAGCTCTACAACACTAAACTGTATTAATGCATGGACTAATATGACAATATGTAGGCAATTGTGGCTATACATGGAAAGTGACTTGGCAGTTGTAAATGTGGGTGATATCCTCAATATAACAATATATGGGTGACAAACTGACAATAAATGGATGACAAATGTCTGATTACAACAATACATGAGCAAAAATTGGCCTTGCAGGCAATACAAGAGAAACAAATAGGCAGCTGTGAAAAAATGTGGCGAGCAAATAGCCAACAGTTGTAATGCATGGGCAATCATGCCAACACACAGTAGATAAAGTGGTAATGGTGACACTTCATGGGACAGAAGTGTAGCCCAGTTGGCCTCATCCTAACCTATCTCTAGACCTTTGGCAACCTCTCTCTGTTCACAGACATGTCCATTTGGTAGCTAGAGGTTAGGGATGGGCCGAACACCCTCCGGTTTGGTTCGCACCAGAACATCTCGAACAGGCAAAAAGTTCTACAGAACATGAGACCTCTATTAAAGTCTATGGGCATGAACATGAAAAATCAAAAGTCCTCATTTTAAAGGCTTGTATGTAAGTTATTGCCATAAAAAGTGTATGAGGAGCTGGGTACGGCCCTGGGGGACATGTATCAATGCAAAAAAAAGTTTTTAAAATCATTTTTAATTGAGCAGTGATTTTAATGATGCTTAAAGTAAAACAATTAAACTTTAAATATCGTGCCTGGGGGGTCCCCTTAGTCTGCCTGTAAACTAGGGCATCTGGTGTGGAATTTAAGGGGAAAAAAATGGTGTGGCATCCCCCCAAAATCAATACCAGGCCCTTATCCAAGCATGCAGCCTAGCAGGTCAGGAAAAGGGGGGATGAGTGAACACCCCCCCTCCTGAACCATACCAGGCCACATGCCCTCAACATGGATGATGTGTGCTTTGGGGCAGGGGGCTATGCGTCCCCCAACCCCAAAGCACCTTGCCCCCATGTTGAATGGGGATAAGGGCCTCTTCCCGACAACCCTGGGCTGTTGTCATCAGGGTCTGCAGGAGGGGGGCTTACGGGAATCTAGAATCCCTCTTTAACAAGGGGGCTCCCAGATCCCGCCCCCCTTATGTGAATGGGTAGGGGTACATTGTACCCCTACCCATTCACCAAAAATTGACAAATTGTAAGAAACACAGTAAACCATTTTTGACAAGTCCTTTTTTAAAAAAGAAAAAATAATGTTAATGTAATCCACTGTTAATCATGCCACCGGCCGACCCAAAAAATTAAAAAATGTCATTTGTCATCTCTTAAGAGGCCACCTGCCACCTGCCTCCTCTCTGCTTTGACAGCTCTTTTCTAGGCAAGGGGCGGGGCCATCCAGTTACATCACCTGGTGCCCCCTTCTCATGTCACATGTCTGCAGAAGGGGGCGGTGTCACCTGGTGATGTAGCCGGGTGGCCCGGCCCCTTGCCTATATAAGAGCTGTCAAAGCAGAGAGGAGGCAGATGGCCGGTGGCCTCCCTAGAGATCACAGATCACAGATCACTTTTTTTCTAATTTTGCAGGCGGCATGATTGACGATGGATACTTTTTTTTCTTTTTTTAAGAAAGGACTTGTCAAAAACTGTTTACTGTGTTTCTTACTTTTTGACACTTTTTAGGGTGTTTTGGGGGCACCCCAAAGCACCCTCCCCATGTTGAGGGCAAGTGGCCTGGTATGGTTCAGGCTCGCTTGTCTCCCGCCTTTCCTGGCCTGCCAGGCTGCATGCTCGGATAACGGTCTGGTATTGATTGTGGGGGGACCCTACACCATTGTAACCCCTTTACAGTTACTCTTGCTGGGTGCAGGAAAGGGCCCTGCTGTTAAAAACGAGAAGAAAAATTTGACTGTTTGACATTTACAATTACATGTAATAAATAATGATATTTGAAGCGCTTCACAATGTGCATGAAAATGAATATATAAGAATAAATATAAATATAAATAGTCAAATAAATCCAGCGGTGAGTAAAAATTCCTAAAAAATCCAGCAATCAAAATAGTGTAAAATTATAAAAAATTAGTGACACCAAATGTGTAAAAAAATTCACATAAAAAATCCACATAAAAATAAATATATAGGGATGTATTCAGAAGGTTCAATTATACAGGTGTAGAATCCTGATTGGTATAGAGCTTTTGATCACTAGCAAAGCTGTTTAAAAACACTTGCTTAATCAAGGTGCTCATTGACCTTCATAGTAACAATGTGCTTTTTGCTTCTATTCACAACCAATGTGAGAATCATAAACAGGCAGATAAGAGAAAAAAAACAATCATTGTGCAATAGTTAGGATACCAAGGTACACAGGCAAACTTCAATCCACTCACATGTGCCTTATAATGATAAGGCATATGCAGGTTTTACTATAGCAGTCAGCCGCCTTAGACAGGAGCAGATTCAGTGCAGTACACTGTGTGATACTGCTGATCTGCACAGAGCGTCCTTGGCTCCTCCCACGCGTTACATCACAGTCACGTGACTTTTTCAAGGATAATTTATTACTGCACTGAATCTGCTCCTGTCTAAGGCGGCTGACTGCTATAGTAAAACCTGCATATGCCTTATCATTATAAGGCACACGTGAGTGGATTGAAGTTTGCCTGTGTACCTTGGTATCCTAACTATTGCACAATGATTGTTTTTTTTCTCTTATCTGCCTGTTTATGATTCTCACTTTGGTTGTGAATAGAAGCAAAAAGCACATTGTTACTATGAAGGTCAATGAGCACCTTGATTAAGCAAGTGTTTTTAAACAGCTTTGCTAGTGATCAAAAGCTCTATACCAATCAGGATTCTACACCTGTATAATTGAACCTTCTGAATACATCCCTATATATTTATTTTTATGTGGATTTTTTATGTGAATTTTTTTACACATTTGGTGTCACTAATTTTTTATAATTTTACACTATTTTAATTGCTGGATTTTTTAGGAATTTTTACTCACCGCTGGATTTATTTGACTATTTATATTTATATTTATTCTTATATATTCATTTTCATGCACATTGTGAAGCGCTTCAAATATCATTATTTATTCTTTTTAAGTGACTCTGAAAACACTCTCTTTTGATAGCAGCCTCACTTTGTTTTTATGTGTAATTATCAGCTATTTAGCATCACAGCGCTTTGTGTTTTATATATATTTTTTACAATTACATGTACTTGTCAAACAGATGCAGAAAAATTGGGCCTCTTCTGCTTGCTGTGGCTCAATAACATGGGCAGCAATGGAAAAAAAAAGAAAAGCGTGCCCTGCCTGCAGAGGATGCACCTTGTCCGCGACCACCACTTTTCACTGTAGACACATAGGCCGCTTGCCCTCTTTTAGTGGCCTGTGAGCGTCTGCTTCTCCTTGTTGGCCTTTTGGGCATGATGAGGATTTTTTGGGGGGATTTTTCTAACTTTTTATTATAGCGTGTGGGATGGAAATATGGAGCTTGGGTTGGCTTGAAATTTTCACTCCTGCTGCAAAAAAAAAAAATAAAATAAATTTTTTTAAAAAAAAAATTAAGAAAGGCCAAAAAAAACAAACAATGGTGACGCAGAAGGAAGACGACCTGCGACTCAGAAGAAGGAACAGCAATTATGGAAAAAAAAAATTCTTGCTGCTGCTGGGAAAAAAAAAAAATCAAAAAGCCCAAAAAAAAAAAAAATGGTAAACCACTGCTGACGCATAAAGAGGAACACCTGCGACGCAGAGGAGGGGACAGCAATTATGCCCTAAATATTCTTAGTGCTGCTGCACCACCAAAAAGAAAAAAAAAACTATACTATTGCTGTGCTGATGCAGAAGGAATAACACCTGCGATACAGAAGGGGGAGTACTAATAATGTAGCATCAGAACCCAAAACTGCAAACAAAAAAAAAGAGAGAAAAAATAAATGGGATCAGTGGTGACACAGAAGTGTTGTACACACCAACATTTCATTAGCACCACAACACTGTGTTATACACACCACACTACACTGTATTATACACACTGCACTACAATGTGTTATATACACCGCACTACACTGTATTGTATACACCGCACTACACTGTATTATATGCACCACACTACACTGTGTTATGTACACTGCACTACACTGTGTTATATATACCGCACTACACTGTGTTATATACTCTACACTGCACTGTATTATATATTCTCTACACTACACTGTAGTATATATTCTCTACACTGCATTGTATTATATATTCCCTACACTACACTGTATGATATACTCTACACTACATTTTATTACGCTGTATCTACATTGACTGACCGCACACTACACTAACTACCCTGCCTAATCTCCATTCATATACACTATACATGGCCACCGTGTAAGCAGCCTTTTATAGTGTGGGGCATGTACTTGCCTTTGGTCAATCATGGCTCTCACAACCCATCGCGCTGTGATTGGCCAAAGTATACAGGTCACTAAGAGAGCGCTGAAGACAAGGATTGGTGAGCATATAAGGGAGATCAAAGGAGAAAGAGAAAGGGACCCGGAAAAAACCCGGGAAAAACCACTGGCGAAGCACTTTGCCCTATACCATCAGGGAAAACCTGATGGATTGAAGGTAAAGAGTATTTACTCACTCAAACTATCCCCAAGAAGGGGTGACTTTAACCGGATCCTTCTCCAGAAAGAAAAGAGATGGATCTACCGTTTGGGGTCTCTTGCCCCCCAGGGACTCAATACGGAGCTGAACCTCCAAGTATTTCTGGAGAACTGAACCTCCACTTACTCCATAGTAGATTTCACTGTCCTCTGTCTGTATGTGAGGTCAATATGTTTGAGTGGAAGTGATTTGCATGGTGTTTAATTAGGAATGTTACGGAGCAGCCAAATGTGGTTCATTATATAGTGATAGAAAGAAGTGATTAGAGCTCTGAGCCACTGTAAAAAACTGAGGGCTTTGCATTGACTTCCCTTGCAGTGACAACATGACACCCCGCTTTTGAGTGAAACAAATGCAATCAACATTACATGACCAATGAGACTTGATTAACTAAGGGATGAAAAGCAAATGATGGGGGTGATACAATATCTAGGCAATCGCTCAAGATGAATGTGGACAAAGTGACACAGAAAACTGGAACTTAAACTATTTCTAACACTGTTGAAAACATGGGGCGGCGCTATGGGGTAACTCCCTTCAATATAAGGAATTGTCAGCCCCTACCCTCACTAAGTCCAGATGAAGCTACGCCTACTAAACTAGTGAAACGCGTTGACGTCACAGCGGTCATGTGACGTCGACTCACGCTGTGCCCCCGTGGATGGAAATTACGAGGAAAGATATAGGACCAGCGCAACTTCGCACCGAACAACACGCATAGCGTGCTTCAACTAACACGCATAGCGTGTGGCCAACAGGTCCTAGGCAACAATAGTCACTTTGAGAGACTGACACGAAGTCAGGAAGGAGGCAAACACCCAAGGCAATCAATGGACCGGTAAGACGTCTATACACCATATTGCACATGTACTCGCCCACTGAACTATGAAATGACTGCATAAATGACGAAACAACTGTCTGATGTATCTACACAATGGCAAGATTACTTGTGCGGGAGTTGCAAACTATCACTCTACAGCTAATTGACCTTACCGTTGCCAGTCGTTTTTAGAGCCATCTTTGGGATTAATCCCTCAATACGGGACATTGTTGTATTGCCCCTTCTCTGATTTGATCTTGCAATCCATCACATTACCGGCCTACTACATGTCGGGTGCCTCTTCCCTTAAGGTCACCATATGATGCATGAAGCTCCCTCTTATTTATTCTGAGGAAAAGACGCCCAATTATTTAATCGGATGACCTGCTATTGATCAACTTCTGAACTGACCCCTGTGCATGGGGAACCCGCATGTGGCCTTCTCAGATAAAAATCGCTCAGTCAGTGACTTTATCCTCTATATCCTCAGTTAAATTAATAAATTAAATCAATCTAACATTTTAGGTGGATTACACACGTGTGTGCATATATACATATACGCTCACCAACTTGTATTACCACCCTTCCCCCCGGGGACTACTCACAGGAAACCTGTACAGCTCGGTGATTTTACACGGCATTGCCATATCACCTATTTCAATCTACACACGATATACAGTAGCTGTCATTTTTTCTGTGAATAGGGTTGTTTAAGTCGACGTCCGGACTGTCTATGTGTGTATGTGTGGGAGTGGGGTGTTCCTTTGTGTTCATTGTATTATCAGGGCTGTGTACTTGTTGTGTGTTAGTTTGTTTGTCTGTGTCTGTACACTTTTAGCTCTTCCCAGGTCATCCATCCTAAGGATGGGACCCGTGGAAGCATAACGTATGGAGTGGTTTTGCATCTTTACTAATGATACTTTGTAGATGAATTGTATCGATTTTACTATTATCAATACATTTTGTACTCTTTTTTGAACCAAGCGGTCTAGATTTTCTGCTGCAAAAGTAGCTACTTATTTGAATCCCGGTAGCAATACTTGGATTCTTTTTATATGTTAGCCAAGTATCTTTAGCTACAGCAGCAGCACCTGAGCAGGTGTATATTACCGGGGAATTTCTAAGATAACCAAAATTGGTACTTGGTTCTGCAGGAAAGGCTTTTTCTTTTCTGTTTTTTTGGTTTATACAGGTCAGGTGCATGCTTTGGCTAATCAGCAGCCATCAATGCACTGCGATCTCGCAGTGCATTATGGGGTGCTCGCCGGCGGACGAAAGTTCTGCGAGCGCCCTATTTGTTTGTTCTAAGAACAAACGAACGCTCTATGTTCTAGCCCATCCCTACTAGGGGGAGGTGTTGGAAGAGAAGAACGCACAACCTGTGCCTCCTCTGCGCTTTCTTTCTCTCTCTCTCACAGGAACAGCTCTTTCCCTATGCCTGCTGTGTGATTGAGATTAGTGATACAAGCTGGAAGGAAGACTAGATGGAGTCCCAAGGCTTAATCCCAGCAGTGCTCCTTCTTCCTTTCCTTCCCACATCCCCACCCCCACCCTGTAACTAGACAGTGAAAGGAGAAGCAGCACAC
The DNA here is from genome assembly GCF_042186555.1 of Aquarana catesbeiana. Lineage (NCBI taxonomy): Eukaryota > Metazoa > Chordata > Amphibia > Anura > Ranidae > Aquarana > Aquarana catesbeiana. Next base: position 300,640,873 of record NC_133328.1, on the reverse strand, counting down.
TGATAAGCTCATCTCACTGTCTTACATTCTTCCTTCCATAAATAATGAAGGCAGCCATTACTTATTCCTTCTGAAAATGCTGGTTTCTTGGATGTTTCTGCCAACAATACTTTGCAACACATTGGCACAAACATTAGGATCAGGAAAGTCACAATGAAATCAGAGCTAGTAATCTGTATGCTTGCTGTGGGTCAGTGACTAAGCAAATAGTAAAGCCATTTGATCATAATGATAGGAAACATATTTGCACAAGGACAGCCCAAGAGAGAAATCATCAATATACTTTCAACCTAAAAGTTATATGAAAGGCTAATTTTTTTTCTTAAAATAAAATTGGTCGCTTACCTCCTCTTTAGCGCCACCCCCCGCTGGCGCTGTTTACTTCTTCTTGCAAGTGCCCCCTCAGCAAGCTGTGTCCTATGGGGCACCCGTGTAGGTGCTCCAGACCTGGGCTGTGTGCATCTCTAGACACACATAGCATTGGCAAGCCACACCTCTGCTCCCTCCTTACAGGAGTTTCACTTACAGCAGTGGGAGCCTATAGCTCTCCTGTGAGACCATGAAGAGAGAGCAGTGGTTTGCAGCCAGGATGGCCCTGTCAGAGAATTGTCAGGTAAGTGTTTAGTGTTGGGAGGAACAGGTAATGGGGCAAATTTTATCTTAATGCAGGGAATGCATTAAGATGAAAAACGTTTAGAGTTTAGAACCACTTTAATACACTATTGTTTTCTTCTTTTTTTTTTTTTTTTTGAGCCTGTGGTGCAAAAACTAAGCGCAATGTGAACCAGAAAAGTGAACACACAGAAATGTGCACAGGGTGTGTCAATGGTCCCCTCCCAAAGAGAAAAGATGTCCTAGAACTCCTGCCGTGCAACACTCCTGACTGGGTAAGGCACTCTGGTGCAAGAAGCCGGGTGGACTGCTCACCTCATGGCTATCTGAAGACAACCACTGATTACTAGTTTAGGGGCTCTCCTGTAAAAAGATCCCAGGGAGACAGGGGTGGAAGAAACCTAAGGACCACACATCCTCCCCCTAGACTTCATAGCAGGCACAAAAGCCCACACCCAGTGAAAAAAAAAATACACATATAAAGTGCAGTGACAAACGTGAAGAAAAATAAATTAAAAGTACCAATGTATAATACAATGGCTAGGCCTGGTGGTCTGGTAAGAAAAATTGTCTAGGTCTCGGACAAAAAGGTTAGCCCATGAAGCAACGTGCATTAAAAAGAGTGGTGTTGTTGTCTAGTACCCATTATCACAATGGAGTCCCGAACCCGCAGAACATCCCTGGGTCACCAGTCTTTACTGTACACATTAGTATTAGGGGCGTTCTTTTGAGGGGCATACTTTTAAGTTAATATAATAAAAGGACACATTTCAAGGAGTGGAATCTGCATTTAATTTTCAACATACTCCCCTGCTACAATTTTACACTTATCCCAGTGTTTTACCACCCCGGAAGATTTGGGCCATTTTTTTATACTGCACTGCGTCGCTTTAACTGACAATTGTGTGGTCGTGCGACCCTGTACCCATACAAATTGACGTCCTTTTTTTCCCACAAATAGAGCTTTCTTTTGGTGGTATTTGTGATCATCTCTGTGGTTTTTATTTTTTTCGCTATAAACAAAAAAGAGTGACAGTTTAATGGCGATGATCTGCGATTTTTATCAGGACTGCGACACTGTGACATTATGGCGGACAGATCGGACACTTTTGACACATTTTTGGGACCATTGACATTTATACAGCGATCAGTGCTATAAAAATGCACTGATTACTGAGGGAATGTCACTGGCAGGGAATGTCACTAGGGGGCGATCAAGGGGTTAACTGTGTTCACTAATGTGTGTTCAAACTGTAGGGGGAAGGAACTGACTGAAGGAGATGACAGATTGTTGTTCCTAGCTAGTAGGAGCAGACGATCTGTCTCTCCTCACAGAACAGGGATTTGTGTGTTTACACACACATGTCCCTGTTCTGGCTCTCATGCCCACGATCGCGCATGGCCGGTGGTGTGTGCGCATCAGCACCCCCCCCGGCGGCACACACCAGAGTCTCCGGCAGCACGCGTGCGCCTGCTATCCCCGCTTAAAGGGCCGACGTACAGCTACGATGGCTCGCAGGAACGTGCCGACCTGCCGCTGTATAATGACGGTGGCTGGTCGGCAAGCGGTTAACTAATCCCTGGAAAGGTTTGGCATAGAAAGATTTGTCAGTATGCCTGAACCATCCTAGAACAGTCTGCTTCACTTTTGTTATCAGTGCTAAAATGCTGACCTCCGAGGAACTCTTTTAGGGGACCAAGCAGGTGGAAATTACTCAAAGCGTGGTCTTGGCTGTAAGGGGGATGTGGCAATACCTCCCAGCCGAGGTGCTGTAATGTGCACATAGTGCGGTCAGCAGTATGAGCTTGTGCATTGTCTTGGAGAAAGAGGACTCCCTTATTGATCGAAACGCTCCTTCAATGCAGTGCAGACTTCAACTCTTCTGAGCCTATAGACTGCTGTGGGCTGGGACCCACCACGGCCCTGATTGTCACTGACAAATATACGTCAGTCTTTGAAATGTTTACACCATTCAAATGTGGCTGCGGTTGAGCGTCTCATCACCCTACTGTGCTTGGAGTCTTCAGTGCAGTGCAGACTTCAACTCTTCTGAGCCTGTCAAAAGTGGAAAGCTGTCTCGGTACCCAGCCTGCACTAACTTTTAAAAAATGCATATATTCGTGAATGATTGTGTTCACTGTTCCCACAGAAAGATTAATCTCTTGTGCAATTTCACGACAGGTTATGCATTGGTTATCCACGATCAGGCGTTCCACTCGCTGAATGTTCACAAGAATGACTGCTGTGGGCTGGGACCCACCACGGCCCTGATTGTCACTGACAAATATACGGCCGTCTGTGAAATGTTTACACCATTCAAACGTGGCTACTGTTGAGCGTCTCATCACCCTACTGTGCTTGGAGTCTTTTGTAGATATCTGTGGGTTTTACACCTTTGTTCAAGAAAACCGCCACACGCTGTTCCATGCATGCACTAACACTGTTGTCTGCCATCTTGATTAACGGTGTCTGGACTGACCCCGCGGCCAGTAATAGGACACACTTGCCACTTACTACTGCGTGTAGTACCGCCATGCTATCACCCCTTTTTATACTTGTAAAATGAAAAGTCCCGGTTTGACTTGAACGCCCCTCTTACATTTCTATCAACTATGGATAACAGAAACACATTATTAACAAATGAACAAGCAATTACCATAATGAATCACAAAAGTTTTAAAGAAACAAGAACTTCTAATAGTTCAAAGCAGGCACAGTATTCAGCATTTTTTGTTAAAGTGGCTCTGAACCTAGAACCAAAAAAAAGTTCAGCTTACCAGTCTTTCAATGTTCTGGCTGTATTAGTTACACACTTCTTGTCCAGGGTGACAACGCTCATCCTACTGTTTCAGGACAACAGAAACGGCAGGACTATGGGAAATCCACCCCCCCCCCCTTTCCATAACATACGAGGGATGAGCTCTGTAATCTGTAGACATAACAGGGAACAATGTAATTGATAAGGGTGCAGTAGAGAGAAGCTGTGTCCAATGGATGTGATTGCAGTGTGGTGATGAGGGATTTCGTTGTAAAATTCCTCTTCAGACAGATGTGCTGGAGACGGCGTGCAGCTTCACGCCAAAAATAGGACATGTCGCATTCCCAGATGATAATACATGCCAACATTCCCTATAGAAGTGAATAGGGCTGCACCTGTGATTGCAATTGCTGAGCAGTGAAGAGGGATTTCATTGTTAACCACTTTCAGACCGGCCACCGCACATTTACTGTGGCAGGGCAGTCCAACTATGCAAAACAATGTACCTGCACGTTGTTTCCCTTTGGGGTCTGGGGCGCACGCGTGCACGCCGCCGGCGACCCGCTCCCGCTGTGATTGGTCACGGTGGGAGTGGCCGTAATGGCCGCCAAGACCCACCGATCATTCACTTGAGAGGCAGAACGGCGGTCTGCCTATGTAAACAAAGCAGACCGCCGTTCTATCAGAGAGGAAGAGAGAAATCTTGTGTTCCTGCTAATCAGGAACACAGATGTCTCTCTTCCTCAAGTTGAATCATCCCCCACACAGTTAGAAATCACTCCCTATCAGCACAACTAACCCTTTGGTCGCCCCTGATGTAAACCCCTTCCCTGCCGGTGTCATTTATACAGTGACAGTGCTTTTTTTTTAGCACTGATTACTGTGTTAGTGTCGCTGGTCACCAAAAAGTGTCACTTAGTGTCCAATTTTTCTGCCGCAAAGTCACAGTCCCACTAAAAATCGCTGATCCCTGTCATTACTAGGAAAAATAAAAATGCCATAAAAATATTCCATAGTTTGTAGAAGCGATAACTTTTGCGCAAACCAATCAATATACGCTTATTACCAAAAACATGCAGCAGAATACATATTGACCTAGATTGATGAAATTCGATTTTTAACATTTTTTTATTGGATGTGTTTTATAGCAGAAAGTTAAAAAATATTGTTTTTTTTTCAAAATTGTTGGTCTTTTATTTGCTGATAGCACAAAAAATAAAAACCACGGAGGTGATCAAATACCACCAAAGGAAAGCTATATTTGTGTGATGAAAAGGACATAAATTTCATTTGGGTATAGCATCGAGTAAACACGCTTAAAACAACGCAGTGCCGCATCGCAAAAAATGGACTGGTCATGCAGGGGGTGAAAACTTCCAGGGCTGAAGTGATTAAATCAGTTTTCGAACAGGTATGCAGGAGGCGGCCTAATCCCTCGCGATTGCCTTTTAACTTCACGCCAGCCACTGCTGACAATGCAATCCACTGTGGATCATGAGTCAGCGGCTAGGACCACGTGAAAGATGCCTTAGGGTGTACATAGCTTTTTCAACCCCTTACACATTATTTTAATTAAATTCTTGGATGTGTGTTAACCACATACCTGATCTGGAAGAATATAAAAACTCATCATGCTACCCGATAAATTAACCTGAATTCCCAGATGCTTGGTTGATGCATTGAACATCTTCTTTTATTGTCCTGGAATTCACAGACACAGCTATTGTCATCTGTTAAAGTACTTTCATTGATCTCTTTTTTTTTTTTTTTACAGATCAGATTGATCCTATGAAAATAAAATACCCTAGGAAAAGACACATTTTGGTTTCATGGCAGCAGCAGAACTGGCTGTGCTTTTTTTGTTTTGATCTTACACAGCCTGTTCTATCACGATTTGCCAGCTAGAGGTTAGTAGAAACAAACAATTTTACTCTGCAGTGTGGACAAAAGAGCAAATGTAAGCCAGCTAACTGCAATGTTTGGATCTGATATGAAACACTGCAAGGGGAAGCCTAGATTACAGTTATGTTATATTTATTTCTACGTGACTTCAACATGATTGCAATTTTATCACTAGCTTAGAAAAAATAACATACTAACATAACCTACCAGAACCTAACAGGGAAATCAAAGAAAATAAAGTTCTCTTTTGTTAATATTATCACTGCTATCCCAAAAAATTAACTTACAGGGAAAAATTGACAATACTGTCTGGAGTCAGTAAGGCAATATATAAAGTATACTTAAAGCGGACCTTCAGTAATTTTTTCATCTTTCCATCTATTAAATCTTCTGCCCTTGTTGTTTTAACTTTGGATAGTAAAACTTTTTTTTTTTTGCCAGTAAATATCTTATACAGCCCACTTCCTGTTTCTTGTCTGGTAAAAAGCCTAGGCTTATGACATCATGCACTGCTCTCTCTCACTTTCCTGGGAGTTTGCCAGGAAGGGAGGCGGGGTGAGTCATAAGAGGGCCAATGAAAGTTGCAGAGCTGGAGGTGTGCCTCTGTGTGTCTGTGTAAATCCAGGAAGTGAACAGGCAGCAGCTTCAGCTGCCCACAATTAAAATGGTTGCAGCCAGACTCAGTGGAGGGAGATTTCTGCAGCATATTTGGCAAGTAAAGAATCACAGTATATATAAAATAATAAGCAAAGTGTTTGGAGGGAAGCTTCAGAATGACACAGATGTTTTTATTACAAATTATGTGAGGAGAATGCAGTTAAATAAATACAGAATTTTGTATTTTGTTTTGGATAGATTAGAGAGGGATTAGAACACTTGTCAGGTTTTTTTTATTGCTGTCTATGTCCACGTTAGCGAAGTTCATCCTCCCTATTAGTCCTAGTACCCTAGTCCTGGTGACCAATATCACTGAAAGTGAAATATGGTAAGATCCTAAATTTTGGGCTTTAACCAGAAAGGGAATGCAGGGGAAATCTTCCAATGGGGACACTAGTTCTGGTGACCTTAGTGACAAATGGGGATTGCCTCACTTTGTAGTTATAGGGCAGTAAGTAAAGGGAATTCTTCCTAATGGGACAAAGTTGACAAAAAATAATCTGAAGGAGCTTATAACCCTTGCTTAAAGCGTTTGTTAACCCAAAAATGATCCTGTTCCTTTAAAGCATGTTATACAGCACAGTGCTTGTGCTGTGTCATTTGGCTCCCTGTATACCCTAAAAAAACTTGGCTTATCCTGTCAGTTTCTGCCCTCCCCCCTGTAAACTGACCATGGTTTATCATGGCTGCTGAGCCCTGACACCGTGGTCAGTTTACATGCCTCAGTCATCTGCAGCCCTGCTCTCTGTCTCCTCTGTCCTCCTCCCCCCTCCTCTCCCTGTTTGTGAGTTCTGTATCTGCCCCCTGCTCATATTAGGGTACAATTTACATTATCCTCTTGGTTGATAAATCTAATGTCCCCTTGTGACTGTGCTTTAGAAAAAATACAGCTATATATCTTGTTTACAGAATGCAGATCTTCAATCACATGACCCGCCGTCTTTCTCCTCTCTCGCATGACAGCTGCAGCGAGTGGGGCTGTCTCTCTCCTCCTCCCCTCCTGAATGACATCAGCGGGGGATCCTCAGCCCACGCACTGCAGCTGTCATGTAAGAGAGGAGAAAGAAGGTGGGTCACAAGATCACAGATCTGCGCTCTGTAAACAAGGTATATAGCTGCATTTTTTATAAAGCACAGTCACAGGGGGGATTTAGATTCATCAACCAAAAGGATAATGTAAATTGTACCCTGTGGGTTAACAAACACTTTAAGATGGGTCGAAATTTGTCTGGTTTAGCAGGGACCGGAGAAATTTCGATCCAGCCATGGTTGTTCCACTCGAGAGAAGTCGATCATTAAAAAGTCAGTGGTAAATGTAGGTTTGCCACCTTTTCTTCATGCCAAACCCGAACATGTTAGTAACGCACAGCAATTTTGCTTGTAGTATACACTATAGGATTGCAAAAGACTTTAAACACCTTTGGGTTCTTCAGGGAGAGTAGTAACGTGGTGCACTACACTCGCCAAGGTGAACAGTGGGTGTGGCCAAACTGAGTTAACAGATAACAACAGACTTGTATGTGACTAGCTCTGTTACTTGGGAAGCCACAGTTCAATCTGAATAATGTGTCCAGGTTTCAGGCGGACTGAAACACAGACAAACTGTACGTCAAAACCTGGACTGTTCGGGTGAATCCCAGAGATAGGTGGCAACCCTAAAGGGTGCTCCAACTTCCTTGGGTCACTTTAATATCCATGGGTTACTCAGTTTATTGGGGCACTGTAATATCCATGGAGTACTCTGCCTATGGGGCATTCTAACCTCCATGAGGTGCGTCTAACATCCATGGGGTAATCTGTCTATTGGGTTACTGTAGCATCCATGGGGTGCTCCAAAGGTTATGGAGCGCTCTAACCTCCATGGGTTGCTTTGTCTATGGGATGCTCTAGTTTCTATGGGTCACTCTAGCATCCTGGGGGTGCTCTAACATCTATGGGGCACTCTAATCTCCATGAGTTGCTCTAATGTCCATGGAACACTCTAAGCTTTGCTTTGTCTATGGATGCTCTGACATCTATTGGTCACTCTATCATCCATGGGGTGCTCTAATGTTTATGGAGTGCTGTAATATCTATGGGGTGCTCTAACGCCTATGTGCAGCCCTAAGTCCGTTTTTAGCTGCATAACCAGCTATTCATACCAGCTGTTTTCACTTTTTGCACAATGCATCACTGATTATGCAAATATTTATCCAAAGGTCTAAGAAACCATAAATTTGGTTAAGTTTATAAAGATTAATGGTGTTGTGCTACCCTTTAACCACGTGTGGAAACATATGTTTTAAATAGATTATATAAAAAAGTAGTAATTAAATCAACAATCCTGGTGCTGCAAATCTATAAATACCAATAAAAATATACTCCAAAATATTACCACATATGTTAAAATATAAATGAACATGTTGAATACATATACCAATGTTGTAAATTACATAAAGAACATTCAAAAGAATAAAATCCACAATCTCAGTGCAGTGAATCATCAATAATATATAAAGTGCATGCTACAAATTTGTGGTTGCACACATTTTTAATTGTAGAATGCAGCTTGCTTATTATTGAGGATTCACTGCACTGAGATTGTGGATTTATTTCTTTTGGGTGTTCTTTATGAAATTGACAACATTGGTATATGTAGCCAACATGTTGGAGCACATTTTATCGGTATATTCTAATCAGTAGATTTGCAGCATTGGTATTGTGGATTCAATTACCGTTTTTTATGCAATTCATTTATAATATTTCAACATATGTGGTAATATTTTGGAGTATTTTTTTGGTATTTATACATTTACTGCACTGGGATTTTGTATTCAATTACCACTTTTTAATACAAATTATTTAAAAATATGTTTTTGCACATGATTAAAGGATAATGCAACACCGTTAATCTTTATATATTTAGTTGTGGAATGTAAGAATACATTTGGATGTGAGCAACAACCTGAAGTATTTATAATATTAGGAGTAAGTGGAAGCGCAGTAGTATATTGTAGACAATACCATGAGTTTATTGCACAGAGTAGAATTCATGGGCATGTTGCTTCCTTCACCTTTACCTTCCCTGGTGCATGCCCAAGACCACACTTTCTTCACTCCTGCACTTAGCATTCTCTGAGCCAGCAGCATCATCCTCCCCGCACACATCATGAGAACCGTGCATAGCCACTGCAAAAACTCTGTACAATGGAGTCGCCTGGCTCGTCCTAGCCCCAGCCCCTGCCCAGCAGGAGAGACATATTGGAATACAGTATCTATTTACGCAGTGCTCCGCGGCTGAAGCAATTTGACTTTCCCCGCCCACACTCCCTATATGGGAGGGGGTTAGCAAGGGAGCGTCTGAAAATTTCAGCATTCTGTTATATCAGCACTTTTAGAGCTGCTGTTGTGTGAAGCTTCTCAGCCACAGCCCGGCATGAATATTATGTCAGGGTATCAGGCAGGCTGGAATCCGGACACATGATTCAATTCCCAGACTGTCCGGGTGAATCCCGGACAGGTGGCACCCCTAGGTAAATGGTTTGTCTTAACCCTCTACTGCTGCTGCTGGACAGCTTGGTCTGCTAAGCTAAGTTGAAAATTAACAGATTTACTGGCTGGATCACCAGATGAAAATAAAGAAAAAATGCTTAAAAAAGAAAACTAATTAATCTGCCACAGCTAAGAATTGGTATGTTGAAATAAATTAAATTTTTGCTTTTTGGTTTATCATTTGAAGTCATCTTAACTGCCAACTTGGAATCATGAAAGAGCCAAGAATGTCACCATTTGGCTGGAAATATATGAATATAATATAAAATATTCATATGCAAAGTTTGACATTTAATGAACAAATATATTTGCAATAATTGTAATTATTGTTCTGACTGTCCTACTATTAGGGATGGGCGAACGGTTTGGCCCGAGCATGAGTTCACCGAACACCCGAATTTGCAGGGTGTTTGCTGGGTGTTCGCCCCGACGAATCCCCTGCAATACACTGAGCGCTGCACAGTGCATTCTGCGCCCTGATTTGGGTAAAACTTTGCCCAATCAGGGTGCAGTGTAAGCTGGTTGTTAAGGAGCAGGGCCAGGAAGCTGGCCGCGGCAACCAATGAGTCATCAGCTGCTAATGGGTCTCCCCGCTGACAGCTGAATAATGAAAATAAAGAAAAAAATGGCATGGGGTCCCCCCCCCAGTCCATACCAGGCCCTTTGAGTCCGGTATGGATTTGGAGGGGAACCCCACACCAAAATTTTTTAAAAAAACAGCGTGGAGTCCCCCCCAAAATCCATACCAGACCCTTATCCGGGCATGCAGCCTGGCAGGTCAGGAAAAGGGAGGGGGATGAGTGAGTGCCCCCCATCTGACCTATGCCAGACCACATGCCCTCAACATGTTTCTGCCCCCCCACCCCAAAGCACCTTGTCCCCATGTTGATGTAGACAAGGCCCTCCTCCCCACAACCATGGCCGGTGGTTGTGAGGGTCTGCTCATGTGAATGAGTAAGTTGTATGAAAAGTAATAGAAAAAGTAAAAAAACAAGAGACAAGCTTTTGACAAATCCTTTATTAAAAAAAAAAAATGTCCCTCAATGTAAATCCATCGTCAATCCGCCGACCCAGAAAAAAAGCTCCGCCTTTTGGGACGGCCTTTCGCTGAAAGCCTCCTCTGTGCTTTGACAGTTCTTATTTAGGTAAGGGGTGGGGCCTCCTTGCAACGTCACCTGATGGCCCCACCCCCTCGTGACATCACAGGCCCAACATGCACCAGTCTGTGATGTCAGAAGGGGCGATGCCACTGGGTGATGGAGCCAGGTGGCCCCGGCCCTTACCTATATAAGAAAGCACAGAGGAGACATTCAGTGGGAGGCCATCCCAAAAGGCGGAGCATTTTTTGTTTTTTTGCGGGTCTGCAGGCGGCGACGATGGTTTTACATCGAGGGACACTATTTTTTAATTTTTTAAGAAAGAATTTAAGAATTTTTCAAAAACTTCTTTGTTGTTTTTATTACTTTTTGACACTTTTTTGGTGAATGGGTAAGGGTATGTACCCGATACTCATTCACATGGGGGGGCTGGGATCAAGGGGCTTCCAGATTCTGGTAAGGCCCCTGCCCGCAGACCCCCATAACCGCCCTTGTCCCCAACAGAGCCCCCCACCCCAAAGCACACACCCCCCATGTTGAGGGCATGTGAACTGAGTATGGTTCAGGAGGGGGGAGGCACTCGCCCATCTTCCTCTTTCTTGACCTGCCAGGCTGCATGCTCTGATAAGGGTCTGGTATGGATTTTAGGGAGGACCCCAAGCTGTTTTTTTTTATTTTGGCGTGGTTATCCCTCCTAAAATTCATACCAGACCTAAAGGGCTTGGTGTGGACTGGGGGCGGACCCCATGCCATATTTTTCTTTATTTTTTCAATAGCCGGGTGCCAACAATTGTAACTGCAAGTCATTTTAAATGGGATTTGGCTCATTTTTTTCTCTAGAAATGTCATTATTGCGGGTGTTCTGTACATGCTACTTTACAGGCAGACTAAGGAGACCCCCAGACACTATATTTAAAGGAATTTTTCATTTTTATTGTTGCACTTTAAGCATCGTAAAATCGCTGCTCCTGAAAAAAACTATTGTTTTTGAAAGAAGAAATTGCATTGATACAAGTTCCCCAGGGCAGTACCCAGACCCCATAACCCTTTTATGGCCAATTACTTGAATATAAGCCTTCAAAATGGGCACTTTTGATTTTTCCTGTTCTGCTCCCATAGACTTCAATGGGGTTCGCCGTTCGGGTTAGAACATTTCCCCTGTTCGGGAGTTCTGCTGCAAACTGAACAGAGGAGTGTTCGGCCCATGTCTAACTACTACTACCACTGCTGCTACTACTACTACTAATAATAATAAAAAATGAAGTATTTACACAAAAACAATTTATTCCCTTAAAGGTAAACCTTTACAGCACATTTCGAATTGTAAGGTACAGTAGTGTGGTAATCAATATCGTAAATGACACTTAAAATCGAACTCCATGTTTCTTGTGACTTTAAATAGGTCATTTGGACCAAGCTGGTCCAAGCAAACTGTTTGCTTCAATAGCAGATGTGACTGCTGGGAGCGCTATGTAAACTGTATGTAACATCAGTTACATATAGTATACAGCACTTTTTCAGCAGTTGTTCTTGGAACAAAGGCGAGTTGGGTTGAGTGCTTCTCAGTCATTCACAGGAGGGATGGGCACATGTCTTCACAATCTCCACCTCAGTCACTCAAAGAAAGCCTTGTATTCATTGATGAAATACAATGTGAATGGCTAAGTAGTGCTCAGCCTGACTCAATTTGTTTTCTGGAAGCAGGATGCCCACCTTTCCAACTCTCCACCAATCAGAGGAAGCCTTGTATTTGTTGATGAAATACAAGCCTTCCTGTGAATGACTGAGCAGCCCTCAATCCAACTTGATTTTATTTCAGGAACACAATGGTAGTTCCCCATCCTGCTGCTGTATATTGTATGTAGTTGATGCTACACACAGTTTCTACAGCACTCCCAATGGGTGCATCTGTTAATGAAGAAAAATAATTCATTTAGAACAGCATGGACTGGAGTTAGGCTTTAACACTTTTCTTTTTCCCATAGGGCTCAAATACAGAAACCATTTTAATCTCATGCCGCTGAGCAATGCAACTCTGTAACAGATTAAAATTTATATACAAAATAAGGTGATTTACAACAACAAATCGTTAAATCCAACATCTGATTACCAATCTAAACCAACTTTTAAAGGCAATGTTTATTGCAACTAAATGTACAGTATCTGCAGCTTTCAGCTCCCCAAATACAGTCTGATTTTTTGGCCAGTGCAGGATTTAAAAGGAGGCAACAGTAGAAATTGCTCCAGGCCCCCCTACCAAGACTTTGTTCATAAAAAAATGAACTTTTTTCCATTGAGACTTCAGTAGTGTGTTCATTAAGGTAATTGTCCAGTATACAGCCTTTGCCAAGCTCTGGTTACGTCTTATGACTTTATTTCAATAGGCAGTTTTATTACACTTTTGAATGTCCTGCTGATACCTTTTTTAGTGTTGATGACATTGTGTTTTTCTGGCGAGGAGCCGTAGGGAGCCTTCCCAGCCAGCAGAACACAATGATTACTGCTATGGGCTATAGCTTGCCAAAAATCTGACAGACTTTTTGTACCCAAGTCAATCAATGGATCAACCTGGGTACAACCATCCTGCCAGTAGATGGACTGAATCTTGGGCGGTCCTTGCAGAACCGGCTGAGATTCTATTTATCTATGGCCAGCTTAAGGTAAAGATTTTGCAGATGCTAAGTGCAGGAATAAAGACTTTTTGTAAATATTGTAGTGTGATGCATAACTGTAATGCATAATTTGCCAGTTCCAATTACCTGTATTTCTTATAGTCAATAAAATTGAGACAAAAAAATCAGACAAGTGACTACTTCCGGGAGTACCGTATATTTTTTTTTTTTTAGAACAAATGTGGGTTTATCATTCATTTCAGTTCACGTTTTGCTATGTCATGTAATTTAACTTCTATGTTGAGGGGCCCCAATCTTGAAGTGCCCCAGGCCCCCCAAGGTCTAAATCTGGCACGGTTCCTGACCGTTATGATTTGGCAAAGCCCCCACTATTCCTGGTAGTGTTTAGGCTTGCCCACTCTCTCCTGTCTTTCCTACTGACCAGTAAGGCAACCCATCATAGTGATCTGCAGGAAAGCAGGGAGGGAGTGGACAAGCTTTACCAATATTTGGAAGTCAATCTTATGTTCTGCAAGAACTTGACTAAGCCTCAGTAAACACTATGAACCACATGTGAATCGTGCAGGAACCACACTGCATTGAACCAAAGTCGTGCATGCACCAATTTTGGTACCGCACTACAACCAGATCGCATAGTACTTTTGTACCATGCGATCCAGTGCTGGCAAATGTATTGCATTTGCGACCTGCATTTGGGGTGTCCTTAAGATTGCACTGACACCCGCTGCATATCACAAAGGCAATGCGATTTTAATGTGGTGCAGGAAACAAGCACGAATCGCAGGGTTTTCAACACCACATTAGTGTGAACCTAGGCTTAGTCATTGTTTGCCATGAGATACTTTTAGATTTTCATAACTAGTCTGGTCATAGGCACTTTTGTGATATGGAATGCAGATATTTCTTTCACCTATCACCTCAACCACATCTCATAGAGTTTTTTTTTATTTTATTATTTCTATACCATTGATTCCTTAGCATCTACAAAAATATGTATTATGGTGCTAGACAACCAAGTACATTTTGGAGACCTGAAATGTTCTCCTAACTACTCATATTGACTTCATATAATACCTAAAGTGGTTGTAAAGCCTTAACATTTTTTTACCTTAATGCATTCTTTGCCTTAAAGAAAAAACAAATACTTAGGTGTCATCATCCACCCTTACCCCCTCTTCTACTTACCTGAGCCCTCATTCAATTCACCACCGTGAATGTCTGCAGCTCTTCTCTCCCCTCACTTCCGTGTGTCACTGGCATTGCTGGGGCACCAGGAGCCACTGGCTCCCAGGGCTGTCAGTCAAAGCCAGTGACGAGGGAGTGGGGGGCGGGGTCGAGTCCCGCTGTCTGTGTCAATGGACGCAGCAGCGAGGCTCGGATGCGAGCACGCACCAGTGCCCCCATGGGAAGCCGCTTCCCATGTGGACACTGGACAAAGGGGAAGGGCCAGGAGCGCTGGCGGGGAACCTGAAAAGGGGGGGTTCGCTGACGCTCTATGCGATTCCTTTCCACAGAGCAGGTAAATATAGACATGTTATTTATTTATTTATTTTTTATTTTACCTTTACAATCACTTTAAAATTTTGTTTATTAAATAAATAAATTTGACGCAATTGTTTCAACATCTTTTCATTTCTATTCAGTTTTGCAGCATTCTTATGCATTAAAGCTAAATCTTTCAATAATAAGAATCTTTAGGTTGATTGAGTCACTAAGCAGAACCAACTGGGCCAAACATGTCAGCTGGGAATTCCAGTAATATGTTCTGCTGCTGCAAGTTCTAATTTTCCTGCCATCTATCATCGCATAAATAATTGGGTGATGGCAGAAAATAAAGTTACCAAAATAATGTTTTACTTTAAAAAAATCGTAAATATTGTATATCTAAGGTTACTAAAGGGGTTGTAAAATGAGAAGGTTTTTTTTATCTTAACGCAAGATAAAAATCCTTCTTTGTGCAGCAGCCCCCCTCTGCCCCCTAATACTTACCTGAGCCCCATCTCTGTCCAGCGAAGTCCACGAATGCCTCAGCCCTCCAGGAATCTCTCACATGATTGGCTGAGACACAGCAGCGGTGCCATTGGCTCCTGCTGCTGTCAATCAAACTCAGTTAGCCAATCAGGAGAGAAGGGCAGGGGCCGAATGGCAGCTCCATGTCTGCATGGATATACAAAGCTGCAGCTTGGCTCGGGTGCCCCCATAGCAAGCTGCTTGAGGTGGGGGCACTCAACAGGAGGGAGGGGCCAGGAGCTACAGCCAGGGACCCAAGAAGAGGAGGATCTGGGCTGCCCTGTGCAAAACCACTGCACAGATGAGGTAGGTATAATATGTTTGTTATTTTAATAGAAAAAAAACAGAGACTTTACAATCACTTTAAGGTAACACACTAAGGCACTATGCCAACCCTGGGGCAACACTTGAGCACCAATGGCATGTTCTCGCTACTCTGTGTGTTCATGAATCAAAGTGTATGTTACCCCCTATAATAATATTTCATATAGTTGTTTGTGCATACATATTTCCTTGTAACTGTAGCATGTAATGTTTTTAAATATTGTGTGGCTGTAAAATGCCTGGTCGGGTTCCCATCCCTTCCTGCAGCACTCTGACAATTCCAAGCACAGAAGCAGGTCCATGCTGTTTGGTCTCTTTTACTGATCAGTGTTACAGGATGCTGTGCAGACACACAGCATACCTGTATTTTTATTTTTTTAACTTTGCTACCATCCTCCCCGCATAGCCCTGCTGTGCCTGACACTTCTATGTAGACATGAAACATATTTTCCTGCTGACACTGATATCATTTATCTTGTCTCCAGCAATTGCCAACCCTGTCCTGCCTGACTGTATACATGCCGTTTTCATGGAGTAATAAAGCCCCTCTTTGAAGAAACCCCTGCAGAAGCTGACATTCATCTATACAAGTCTCCACCCACACCAGCCCTGGAAACTAGGTTAAATAGTGGTCCTGTGACTGCTTTATAAAAATCAAAGTACAAGCTATTTACTGTTAATGTTTTATTAAAAAACAAAGTTCAGATACATTTTATTAATAAAAACGGGGGTTAAATACTCTTATTAAAGCGGAGTTCTACCCACTTTTCAGAGGTGGTCTTAAATGAAAGACCACCCCTCTACCCCTCATTTTTAAATATTAATTTTTTTTTCCTTCCTACCTTTTTATGTAGTACATAATGTACTTCCGATCCATCCGGGCCGCGGCACAGAACGTCATATCCTTTTGTGTAGTGAGCCTCCCCGCTGTCTTCTGGAACCTGTGTGTGTCCCAAAAGACAAGCTGGTCATCCACAAAGCGCCGTGAGACTTGCGCATGAGCTGTAGGAAGTGGGCAGTGAAACCGCAAGACTTCACTGCCGTTTTCCCTTAGTTAGAATCGCAGCGCCTGCACCCGATTCAATGGACGGATCTGCCTTGAGGCCTGCCTGGACAGGTAAGTATGCTTATTAAAAGTCAGCAGCTACAGTGTTTGTAGCTGCTGACTTTTAAAGAAAATTTTTTTTTTGCGTGTGGAACACCGCATTAAGTATGTGCTAAATCTACTTTACACCAACCTTAACTCATTCATAATTCCTTGTAGACCCTAATAAAACCCATGCACAAGATGATTCCCAGTTTATCTGGGAGAAATTTAAGTACATTAAACATGGTGTATAGTATTCTCCAAGTTCTTTTAACCCTTTTGTTGCCAGGCCCAGGGCCGATCCTAGGGTCACAGACGCCTGGGTGCAGAAATATTTCTGGCGCCCCCACGTGGGTGTGGTCATCTTACCAACGCCTCCCCTTTACAAATGTTACTATGGCAACAACTCAAACACAGA
Source organism: Aquarana catesbeiana (assembly GCF_042186555.1). Taxonomy (NCBI): domain Eukaryota; kingdom Metazoa; phylum Chordata; class Amphibia; order Anura; family Ranidae; genus Aquarana; species Aquarana catesbeiana. The sequence goes on along the minus strand of NC_133328.1, from coordinate 300,623,843 downwards.
GATGCTCCCCTAAGAAGTCTTCATTACCCTAGGATCTTCCCATGATCTTTTAACAATAAAAAGATGGTCAGAGACTGCAGACATACTACAGGAGATGGTCAGAGACTGCAGACATAATACAGGGGATGGTCAGAGACTGCAGACATGATACAAGAGATGGTCAGAGACTGCAGACATGATACAGGAGATGATCAGAGACTGCAGACATAGTACAGGAGATGATCAGAGACTGCAGACATGATACAAGAGATGGTCAGAGACTGCAGTTCCTATGGACGCTAGTAGATAATCGGCCCTCTCACCTGACCCAGTGATACAGCAACAACGGTTCCTCTGATCAGGAGTCAGCTCACTCTGAATTGCCCGTGGTGAGTCCGCTGAGTAGCACCCAGATCTGTATTCTGGCAATGACTCCATTCCTTTCTCCACCAGGGATGGCACCAGGCTGTGTGGCTTTCCCTCTGGTGGCACAGGTCAGCGGGGTTCTCTCTCTGATGGTGTACCCTCAGCACTGTCCTCTCCCTCTGGAGTCCTGGGTGTACTTCCCTGAAAGCTTTCCCGGACTCCTGTCTCTCTCTCTCCAAATCAGCTGAGCATGCTGTGTGGGCTGCAGTTTCCGTGTTACAGTGGGGCTGCCAGTCCTCGGGACTACATGTCCCACAATCCTCCTCTTTGCTCCTTTTTTTTTCTTCCCTGGACGATATGAAGGCGGGGGGAAGAAACATAGTACACTAGTACAGCAGCGCGCGTGAAGAGGAGAGGGAGAGGGGTGTCACTCGGTGCGGTAAAGCATGGTATCACCCTCCCTCCACCAACTATAGTCGCCCCTCAGTACAGAACCCCTCCACTAAGTATAGACCCCCTCCGTCAGTGCAGACCCCCCACTAAGTATAAACCCCTCCCTCAGTATAGACCCCCATCAGTATAGACCCCCCATCAGTATAGACCCCCCAGGACAAAACACCCCCCTCTATCAGTATAGAGCCCCCTCAGGACAAACCAACCACCCCTCCATGAGTACAGACCCCCCTCAGGACAACCCACCCCCCCTCCATGAGTACAGACCCCCCAGAACAAACCCCCTCCCTACATTAGTACAGAACCACCCCTCCTCCATTAGTACAGACCCCCCTGAACAAACCACCCTTCTCCATTAGTGCAGACCCCCCTCAGGACAAACCACCCCCCTCCATTAGTACAGAACCATCCCCCTCCATTAGTACAGACCCCCCAAAACAAACCACCCCCCTCCATTAGTACAGAACCCTCTAAAACAAACCACCCCCCCTCCATTAGTACAGACCCCCCAGAACAAACCATCCCCTCCATTAGTACAGACCCCCGGGACAAACCACCCCCTCTCCATTAGTATAGATCCCCCGGGACAAACCACCCCCTCGATTAGTACAGACCCCCAGAACAAACCACCCCCCTCCATTAGTACAGACCCCCCCTGGACAAACCACCCCCCTCCATTAGTACAGACCCCCCAGGACAAACCACCCCCCCTTCATTAGTACAGACCCCCCAGAACAAACCACCCCCCTCCATTAGTACAGACCCCCCCGGACAAACCACCCCCCTACATTAGTACAGACCCCCCAGAACAAACCACCCCCCTCCATTAGTACAGACCCCCAGGACAAACCACCCCCTCCATTAGTACAGACCCCTGGGACAAACCACCCCCCTCCATTAGTACAGACCCCCCAGGACAACCCCCCCTTCATTAGTACAGACCCCCCAGGACAACCCCCCTTCAATAGAATAGACCCCCCCAGGACAAACCCCCCTTCATTAGTATAGACTCCCCCAGGACAACCCTCCCTTCATTAGTATAGACCCCCAGGACAACCCCCCTTCATTAGTATAGACCCCCCAGGACAACCCCCCTTCATTAGTATAGACCCCCCAGGACAACCCCCCCTTCAATAGAATAGACCCCCCAGGACAACCCCCCCCTTCATTAGTATAGACCCCCCCAGGACAACCCCCCTTCATTAGTATAGACCCCCCAGGACAACCCCCCTTAATTAGTATAGACCCCCCAGGACAACCCCCCTTCAATAGAATAGACCCCCCCAGGACAAACCCCCCTTCATTAGTATAGACCCCCCCAGGACAACCCCCCCTTCATTAGTATAGACCCCCAGGACAACCCCCCTTCAATAGAATAGACCCCCCCAGGACAAACCCCCCTTCATTAGTATAGACCCCCCCAGGACAACCCCCCCTTCATTAGAATAGACCCCCCAGGACAAACTCCCCCTTCATTAGTATAGACCCCCAGGACAAACCCCCTCTTCATTAGTATAGACCCCCCAGGACAACCCCCCCTTCATTAGTATAGACCCCCAGGAAAACCCCCCTTTATTAGTATAGACCCCCTAGGACAACCCCCCCTTCATTAGAATAGACCCCCCCAGGACAAACCCCCCCTTCATTAGTATAGACCCCCCCAGGACAACCCCCCTTCATTAGTATAGACCCCCCAGGACAACCCCCCTTCATTAGTATAGACCCCCCCAGGACAACCCCCCTTCATTAGAATAGACCCCCCCAGGACAAACCCCCTTCATTAGTATAGACCCCCCCAGGACAACCCCCCTTCATTAGTATAGACCCCCCGAGGACAACCCCCCATTAGTATAGACCCCCCCAGGACAACCCCCCCCTTCATTAGTATAGACCCCCCCAGGACAACCCCCCCTTCATTAGTATAGACCCCTGACAAAGCAGCCCCCCTCCATTGAGCTAATTGATTACTGCTATGGGCTATAGCTTGCCAAAAATCTGACAGACTTTTTGTACCCAAGTCAATCAATGGATCAACCTGGGTACAACCATCCTGCCAGTAGATGGACTGAATCTTGGGCGGTCCTTGCAGAACCGGCTGAGATTCTATTTATCTATGGCCAGCTTAAGGTAAAGATTTTGCAGATGCTAAGTGCAGGAATAAAGACTTTTTGTAAATATTGTAGTGTGATGCATAACTGTAATGCATAATTTGCCAGTTCCAATTACCTGTATTTCTTATAGTCAATAAAATTGAGACAAAAAAATCAGACAAGTGACTACTTCCGGGAGTACCGTATATTTTTTTTTTTTAGAACAAATGTGGGTTTATCATTCATTTCAGTTCACGTTTTGCTATGTCATGTAATTTAACTTCTATGTTGAGGGGCCCCAATCTTGAAGTGCCCCAGGCCCCCCAAGGTCTAAATCTGGCACGGTTCCTGACCGTTATGATTTGGCAAAGCCCCCACTATTCCTGGTAGTGTTTAGGCTTGCCCACTCTCTCCTGTCTTTCCTACTGACCAGTAAGGCAACCCATCATAGTGATCTGCAGGAAAGCAGGGAGGGAGTGGACAAGCTTTACCAATATTTGGAAGTCAATCTTATGTTCTGCAAGAACTTGACTAAGCCTCAGTAAACACTATGAACCACATGTGAATCGTGCAGGAACCACACTGCATTGAACCAAAGTCGTGCATGCACCAATTTTGGTACCGCACTACAACCAGATCGCATAGTACTTTTGTACCATGCGATCCAGTGCTGGCAAATGTATTGCATTTGCGACCTGCATTTGGGGTGTCCTTAAGATTGCACTGACACCCGCTGCATATCACAAAGGCAATGCGATTTTAATGTGGTGCAGGAAACAAGCACGAATCGCAGGGTTTTCAACACCACATTAGTGTGAACCTAGGCTTAGTCATTGTTTGCCATGAGATACTTTTAGATTTTCATAACTAGTCTGGTCATAGGCACTTTTGTGATACGGAATGCAGATATTTCTTTCACCTATCACCTCAACCACATCTCATAGAGTTTTTTTTTATTTTATTATTTCTATACCATTGATTCCTTAGCATCTACAAAAATATGTATTATGGTGCTAGACAACCAAGTACATTTTGGAGACCTGAAATGTTCTCCTAACTACTCATATTGACTTCATATAATACCTAAAGTGGTTGTAAAGCCTTAACATTTTTTTACCTTAATGCATTCTTTGCCTTAAAGAAAAAACAAATACTTAGGTGTCATCATCCACCCTTACCCCCTCTTCTACTTACCTGAGCCCTCATTCAATTCACCACCGTGAATGTCTGCAGCTCTTCTCTCCCCTCACTTCCGTGTGTCACTGGCATTGCTGGGGCACCAGGAGCCACTGGCTCCCAGGGCTGTCAGTCAAAGCCAGTGACGAGGGAGTGGGGGGCGGGGTCGAGTCCCGCTGTCTGTGTCAATGGACGCAGCAGCGAGGCTCGGATGCGAGCACGCACCAGTGCCCCCATGGGAAGCCGCTTCCCATGTGGACACTGGACAAAGGGGAGGGGCCAGGAGCGCTGGCGGGGAACCTGAAAAGGGGGGGTTCGCTGACGCTCTATGCGATTCCTTTCCACAGAGCAGGTAAATATAGACATGTTATTTATTTATTTATTTTTTATTTTACCTTTACAATCACTTTAAAATTTTGTTTATTAAATAAATAAATTTGACGCAATTGTTTCAACATCTTTTCATTTCTATTCAGTTTTGCAGCATTCTTATGCATTAAAGCTAAATCTTTCAATAATAAGAATCTTTAGGTTGATTGAGTCACTAAGCAGAACCAACTGGGCCAAACATGTCAGCTGGGAATTCCAGTAATATGTTCTGCTGCTGCAAGTTCTAATTTTCCTGCCATCTATCATCGCATAAATAATTGGGTGATGGCAGAAAATAAAGTTACCAAAATAATGTTTTACTTTAAAAAAATCGTAAATATTGTATATCTAAGGTTACTAAAGGGGTTGTAAAATGAGAAGGTTTTTTTTATCTTAACGCAAGATAAAAATCCTTCTTTGTGCAGCAGCCCCCCTCTGCCCCCTAATACTTACCTGAGCCCCATCTCTGTCCAGCGAAGTCCACGAATGCCTCAGCCCTCCAGGAATCTCTCACATGATTGGCTGAGACACAGCAGCGGTGCCATTGGCTCCTGCTGCTGTCAATCAAACTCAGTTAGCCAATCAGGAGAGAAGGGCAGGGGCCGAATGGCAGCTCCATGTCTGCATGGATATACAAAGCTGCAGCTTGGCTCGGGTGCCCCCATAGCAAGCTGCTTGAGGTGGGGGCACTCAACAGGAGGGAGGGGCCAGGAGCTACAGCCAGGGACCCGAGAAGAGGAGGATCTGGGCTGCCCTGTGCAAAACCACTGCTAATTAAAAAACACCCGGGCGGCAGCTGGAGAGGAGAGGACGGTGTGCAGCCGCGCCGCCCGGGTGGAGAACTGAGTGTGTCAGGCTTGGGCAGCAGGCGGGAGTTACACAGGAGGAGGAGAGCTGGAACACGTCGGGAACGGACCGCCCCCCCCGTGACGTCACTGAGCGGCTGGTCTCTCTGCACACAGAGACACATCCGCTACGATCTGTGGCTGGTTCCGCTCTCCTCCTCTGACAGGAGGAGGGAGCGGGGATGGCTGGGCTTCGGCAGGAGACACAGCGACGATGGCGGCTGCGGTGACCGGCGGAAAGAGCCGCCTACAGACATGGAGAGGAGGAGGAGGGAGGGAAGCACTCTGGTGCTTCAGCGCCTCCACCTCTGTGGCGCCCGGGTGCACTGCACCCCATGCACCCCATGCACCCTGGCCAGGACCGGCCCTGGCCAGGCCCTGTGCTCCATTTTGTACACTCAGGTGGCCAGACCATTTTTGCAATTTTTCCTTTGCTTTTTTATTTTTCATTTAAAGCTTTCAGAGTTTGTCAAAGACCCCCCCCCCCCCCCCAAAATCATATATTTTCTGAAAGCACATGATCAGTAGAATAAAAAAAGGTGCTACTGATTTTTTAGTCACCGCGGTATTTGCGCAAATGTTTATCAAGCCAATATATTTGTAAAAAATACACTAAAACCATTATTAGCAGATAAAACACAGTCAATTTTACAAAATTCCTATTAAATATAAATGCTTAACCTGTATTGAGTTAATAAATAACAAATATTTGTAACTTTTAAATTGCGCCTTTTTGCAAAATGGTGAAAATTGAACAGATGCAAAAGTGTAAATATCCAAATTTCTCTAAAAATCTGAAGGTTTTCATTTTTCCCCTGCAGCATTCAGAATTTGTGAAAGACCACCAAAACCATATATTTTCTGAAAGCATATGACCTCTAGAATAAAAATAAGGTGCTATTGATTTTTTAGACCCCGCGGTATTTGCGCAAATGTTTATCAAACCGATATATTCACAATAAATACACTAAAACCATTATTGCCAGATAAAAACACAGCTAATTTTACAAAATTCCTGCTAAATCCCTACTAAATATAAAAGCTTAACCTGTATAAATAACAAAACATTTTACGTTTTACATTGCAAAAAATGCTGAAATTCGAATATATGCAAAAATGTAAAGGTTTTCATTTTTCCCTTACAGCTTTCAGAATTTGTAAAAGACCCCCCAAAACCCCCCTAAGGGCCCCTGTTGATGACTGTGTGGTCGAAACGCGTAGGGACAGCTACCTCAGCTTCCCACATTGCCATTTTTATGCTTTTTATTTGTTCGTGATCACTTTAATTTTGTACAACTTTTTTGGAGTATTGAACCTCATTGATCTGCACTATGTGGAGTCCCTTTTTCTTTTCCTCCATGGGCTTATTAAGAACCATCTGCTTGTGATCGCTCAATTCCGCTATCGGAGATCGGATGCATTGGAGATCCACAGCCTGCCTAGGACACCACCCCTCCATTGGTGGTCGGGACCCGGAAGACATTACCTGGTTGGACATCCTGGATGACCATCTCCTTTTTGCCTTACTGACGCACTGCTATATGGTAGATGCATCCTACTGATCCGGTAAGAGTACCCACCTTTTTTCTTGAAGATTGGAGTGTCATTGCAACTTGTGGTCGTCCCCTTACCAGTGTCCACAGCCCCTTCAAGACACTGCTTCTCCCCTGCTTGGGAGAGGATCTTCTGTTTTAATCATTTATTGACTTTTGGGATTGTCACTTTTTTCCAGAGACACTAATTTGCACATTCCTGCTATGTTATTGCTTTTTGTGCTTGTAACACTTGGCTTTATCATTTAGAGTCATATTTTTGTTCATTTGTTTATTTTCACATATAGATTAGCGCTGCACTTTTTTACTTTGATACTATTTGTGACTTGGTTTGTTGTGTGGTAGCAGCTATAGTTGTTTTTTGTTTTTAGTTTGGTACACTTGATAGCGCAGCTTTTTCCATTTCCACTGTCCCTGCAAGAGTGCTGTTACCTTTCAACTTTTTACGTTACACGGTATTTGTGCAGCAATTTTTGAAAACAAAAAACACTAAAGTTAGCCTGATTTTTTTGTATACTATGAAAGATGATGTTACGCCAAGTAAATAGATACCTGACGTGTCACACTTTACAATTGCACACACTTGTGGAATAGCGCCAAACTTCAGTACTTAAAAATCTCCATAGGCGACGTTTTAACATTTTTTACAGGTCACATGTTTAGAGTTACAGAAGAGGTCTAGTGCTAGAATTATTGCTCTCGCTCTAACGATTGCGGCGTATGTAACCTGTGTGTATCTGGCTCTGATACTAGCCAGTGCCTCACCAGTCACTGACCTCACCGCACATCCCTGACCCAAATCTTAAAAATACATTTGGACAGGGCTGTACGAATGCCGTAGCTGTGATGCTTTACTTCACAGCTGTGACTTCTTTTGTAATCTCTTTAGATGCAGAATCTTTAACTCAGCCTGCAGAGTTTGACAGGCAGCACCGCCATTCAAACTCACCTATTGATTTCAATGGAACCACTCTGCAACTGCAAGCTAAACTCGCTCGCACTAATAGCATAGACCAACAATGTAAAAATACCATTCAGCAATGTAAAAAAAAAAACAAGGAAGTGGCAGTAGCACCTCATGGACGTCTGTCAGCTGCTGCTTTACCACTCGTTGAAAAGCAGTCCACCACAGATCACCTTTCAGAGGGCAGTAAGCATTACCGCAGATGTGAAAGAAACTTGAAACACATCATCCATTTCACACTCCCCACCAACCAGGTCACTCCCCAACCACTTCCCTTGTTAGCCACCTCCCTTCAACTTATATCCCAGGTGAACATTTCCCAACCTGCAGATGACATACCCTACTCCAAAAGATATCACTCCCAGTTTCTCCCCCACCCGCTGATTGATATCCCTCCATGACCACCTCACACCCCCCTTTACAGACCTCTCTCCCCAGCCTGTCCCCACACACCCTCTCACCTGCTGACCTGTGTGTGGGGGACTCACTCCCGCAGTGTTATTGTGTTCTGCCAGTGGGGAGCCTTCCCTACCCACACAATACAATCATCAGTGTTGCTAACTATAGTTTGCAGCACTGATTGTTTTGGGAAAAAAACTGACATGCTGGTTGTACTCAAGTCAATTAATAGATTGACTTGTGTACAACCAGCTAGCCCATACATAGATCGACTATAGCTAGTCTCTGCTTAATTGGCTTAATTTCAATCCATGTATGGCCCGCTTAACCACTACGCAGTCCCTAAACATCCTTCCACAAACCTTTACATTTTTCCTTCCCAGATTCCTTCATCCTCCTCTCCTGTACATACTGCCCGCTGTCATACCTTCCACACTCCTCTCCTGTACATACTGCTCACTGTCATACCTCCACACTCCTCTCCTGTACATACATACTGTCCTCTGTCATACACTTCTTTCCCGTACATAGTGCCCACTGTCATACCTTCCACACTCCTCTCCTGTACATACTGCTCACTGTCATACCTCCACACTCCTCTCCTGTACATACATACATACTGTCCTCTGTCATACACTTCTTTCCCGTACATAGTGCCCACTGTCATACCTTCCACACTCCTCTCCTGTACATACTGCTCACTGTCATACCTCCACACTCCTCTCCTGTACATACATACTGTCCTCTGTCATACACTTCTTTCCCGTACATAGTGCCCACTGTCATACCTTCCACACTCCTCTCCTGTACATACTGCTCACTGTCATACCTCCACACTCCTCTCCTGTACATACATACTGTCCTCTGTCATACACTTCTTTCCCGTACATAGTGCCCACTGTCATACCCTCCACATTCCTCTCCTGTGCATACTACCCACTGTCATACACTTCTCTCCTGTACATATGCCCACTGTCATACCCCCCACAATCCTCTCCTGTGCATACTGCCTACTGTCATACACCCCACACTCCTCTCCTGTACATATTGCTAGCTGTCATACCCTCCTCACTCGTCTCCTGTACATACTGCTCAGTATCATACCCTCCACACTTCTCTGCTGTACATACTTCCTACTTTCATATGCTCCTCTACTGTACATGGTGCTGGCTGTCATACCCTCCACACTTACCTGGTAGACTGAGTCCTCCAAAGCTGTGCTGTGATCAATCCGGCGGGTCCCGGGTGCTTCTATCTTCACCTGGTCTTCCTTCTGGGTTCTGTGCCTTCGGTCACTTGCCTTGGCCGGGCTGCATTAATGTTACTCCCACACATGCTCATGCGCATCCTCTGTCCTCATCCTCCTCTCTCTCTCATCCTCCCTCCCTTACCCCTCACCCTTCTCTCATCCCTTTTCTCTCTCCCCTCTCTCTATTTAATTAATTAAAAAATTTTTGCATTTTTTTAAAATTTTTAAATTTTTTTATAAAAAGCCCCACCAAAATCCTCAGCACCAGGCCCATGATGTTCTTAATCCGGCCCTGCATAGTACACGCACAAAAACTCTGCACACATTACACACATGGTCATACCAGAATTCCTAGAGATAAAGGTATATAAAGATGCTTGCTTTCCCTAATCTGGCATCTATTTGATTTACACATATCTCCTAACGTCTAATTTTCTGTTGTTGCTGATGTTTACCAGCGTTTGGTAGATCTATATACATTTTATATTCTTTGTATTGTTTCTGCACCAGTTTTTCATTTAATGAATACTCCCTGTGTCAATTACTATGAGATTCCCACAAGGCACTCTCACGGTTGCTTGGTCTACTTTAGGAAAAAAAGGCAATTTTTTTTTTTTCTAAATCAATACCTTTCAGCTCTGGTACATGACACATTGAGATATTGTTTCAGTTTTGTCTTTACACTCAATTCTATTTGCCATCTCCAAGGGGAAGAAAGGTATGTCTAAAACTTCAGATAACTTAGAGCGAGCCTTTGAACTGAAACACGACAGTAATGAAGCTCTATCACTTGTGATGAATGAGAGTGGCCTAAAATTATAGTGCTGTCAATCTCGCTGTATATTTTCTTATTGAGTCAGGCTGTTCACTACAATGTAGAACCTGACCTCTTGATTCATCCCCGAGATATGAATTGCGAGTTCTTACTGTGTAAGTAAATCCACGGAGGCATGAAGGAGCCTGATTCTTAAGGCTCATTGCTGAGGAACCAAGTGAATTTATGAACGGTAGTATGTAAGAGCTCAGACATTTGTCAGTCATTGGAAAATCCACAATATACAGCGAAAAATTTAGACATTTATTTGACAGAAAAATTTTGGGAAGTACTGTTGTCCTTTAGAGCCACTGTACCAACTGCAAACATTTTTAATTATTACTGAATATTATATATAACCCACATGTTCTCCAAATTGGTATAAATACCACAAGGAGTGTCAGAATAGAGAAGTGAGCAGGATACAAATCATATATCACTGGTTGACAGAGACTGCAGTGACCTTCAAGATTGCAGGCTAATAGATCAAGCAACATGTTACATAATATTTTAAGAGTTTAATGCTACAATAACATGCAGTATTTATATACAGTGCTCTAGACTATGACAGTTTACACGAAAAATGAGATGTATTTTATGGTTTGCTACCCATTTGCAACTTTAGATTTATTAAATCAAGTAAATTATCCTGTTTCGGGATTGTAATTTAAACAAGTGTTTGAAAGTGCCTTTAAAAAAAAAAAAGAGTGATTTTGCATTTTAGTAAAGGTTAAATGATATTAGAATTGTTCACTGTATGTGGCTTAATTTACACAGTATACAGGATAGAACCTTTTTAAGCCCAACTCTAGGGATTGGAAAAAAAAATGATCCTTTCAGTGAGTCCCCCCACATACACTGCAGAGGGGTTAAACACTCATTATGCCTAGGATTGCCAGATTAAGGAGTAAATACTTACCTTAATCTGTGCTCCAGTAGGGCTCCTCTTGTTATTGCAACTGGTCCCCAACAGACTCCTTTCTAAGATTTTCCTGTCCGCAACCACATTATATGTGATGATGCTGAGGGGCCATCCGCAAACATTTGCAGTGTGTGTATGTGTGTGTGTGTGTGGGTGTGAGGGGGGCACTGCAAGGTTACATTTCTTCTAATTCCTGGCATTAGCTTTAAGAGCATGCATAAAAAATGATATCCCAATAATCATATACACATTGAAATACAATTTTGATTGTCAGATTTAAAATGTACAGTATATGACCAGCAAGACATTTCTCATGCTTTGTTGGCTTTATTCGCTGGCCATAGATGGGCAGATATCTAACTGAAAATGACAGATGGAGAAAGAACTCTGTATCAAACAGTGCAGTGGATCCCAGTGCACATAGTGTGTCTTACAAGAGAAAATAGAGCATGCGCATTACTTTATCACTCAGTAATATTAGGGAAGGATGAGAACAAGCTTAAGAAACTCTGAATTACAGACAGTCCAGTTAGCCCTGTAGCCCTGCTCAGCAAACTTAGGGACACAAACTGATCACACCAGCAGGGATCTGTTACCATGGAATGCTACACTAGTGCCTGCCCATACTTTTCATTATTCTATTGGGAATAAGGTCAGGCTAATAACAGGTGACAATAAACAAACAATATCAACATATGCCAAGCACCTCAGGCAGCAAATCAAGATGGGGTAGGAGGAATTGGCCAAAGTTACTATATGCCATTTATTGTCTCAGTGGTTAGTTCTGTCACTATGTACAGTACCTATTCTGATCAAGGTGTTGCCCTGCTTGTGTAGAGTTTGATGTATAAGTTATTTTAGTTTGAAATCACAATGTTTGGGTTTCTAAGTTGCTAGTGTGGTTAAATGTTATACAAAATTGCTTCTTTTAAAACTTTTGTGTATGCCAACATTGTTAACACTCTATGCTGTAAAAGATAAGGTGAGGCTTTACTAAACCATCAATTCACCAATGAGACTACTGATTGTCTTTTCATAAATGGCATATAGTATGAATCTCTGACAGCATCATACCAATGCTTATTTATACGTAACAAAGCAATTTTGTATAGACAATTCTTCCAAATCTGCATTCAGAGATAGATGGCACTCTGTAGACATCCAAAGCATGGGACAATAGGCAGCTATTTTTTGAAGGGCTCAGACAGAAATGTTACTGTGAGTTCTATGTGGCAATAAACAGATAAGGATACATCGATATGTGTAACAATCAGTGCCACCAACCTCTTTAAATAAAGTGCTATGTGCTAATAAATAAATATTTTTGTGCATAAAAAACTGTATAGCTAATGATCCACAGCTGCTGTGCACTCTCAGTGAATTCACAACACCAACCAACACACAATTATTGTTATAGTGCAGCACTGCCTAAATAAATACATCTATCATATGTGCAAAAAATGCCTAAATATTGACCAGTCTAATATAAACTAATAAATTGTGCTCAAATAATCTTCTAATAAAAACAGTTCATATATGTGTATGGATCTTGATTGTTATAAATTCCAGTCCTTATATAAAACACTGCTGTGCTCCTCTGTTCTCCAACAGTACACCCTTAATTTTGCACACCTTTACCTGCTGCAATGCCTGCTCACCTCAAAATTGAGATGAGCATTTAGATAGGGATACATAACACAGGCCCACAAAGTAGAAATAATCCCAAAATCAGAAACAATTATTCAGTTTCGAACTGACCAAATCCTCAGACAACATTCAATCCATTTAAAACACTATAGGTCATATGACAATTTTACTACATAAAAACAAAACACTTCACTGACCTCTTTTTTTGTGACGTCACTTGACTTCGGTAACACTTTTGGCTGTCAAATAAAAAAACAAACATGCCATTATCAAGGGAGCCAAAATAAGACTTTAATGACTTTAATCTGAACTTGGGTCACAAATATTTTCAAATATTGTAGTCCAGAAAAGATATATTTATATTTTTGTGTACCAAATATATTTTTCAAACCCTGATAAGAGTTGTAATGTGCAAAATATAGAGCTGTGGGTGGAAACCAGCAGGTCCACTAGCTACTTTTTGTCCACAGAAAGCTACAGGAGGGGGGTGGATACAAGACCAGTCACTGTGCACAATGAGAGAGAGAGCAGCAGTAAATGGTCTTTAGTACAGGAGGTTACTGCATAGAGGCAAAGTGCTGCAGTTGTTTTATGTAGTATTGTTGCACAGATCTGGAAGAAGTACACAAAGAACACGAGTCAGGTAACCCAGAACAACAAGTGAAGTCAGACCAACTTCAAATCAGAGATTTAGAAAATATTTTTGGCAATGACTAAGAATGACAGCCTGATAGCCTAGAGTTTCCTCAGTACAGGCTTTATTTAATGTTAACAGTTTCTTCAGTTCAAATACTTGCTAAGCTCACCATCTTTGGATCTGTAATGTATTGACTCTTTTCATGTTAAATCACTTCATTTGACTTCAGTCGACCTTAAAACATTTATCAGTGTTTCCTCAGGAAGCTTAGTGTCCTAACCTGATTTTCCCTTTATTACTAAAAATGTGAAAAAATTCAGATGTTCAAGGAAGTAACTAAAATGAAATAACTGCATAAAATACCTTCACTGAACTTAATATCAACATGTACATGCACTATACCCTATATGAGATAATATAAGGTGCCCACATTGGATATGTTTGGAATACCTTGTCTGCAAGTAAAGCTATTAGCATTGACTGGAATTACACTTACCCTCCCTGTAACTCTTACACTATTCTTCCTAACTAATACTTTCTGTAATACTAACAGTAAACCTCCATGTAACCCTGACGCTAATTAAAAGTAACCCCTTCTTGACATACTCTGCTCTTCTGTACTAATATCTTCCATGCCAAAGGCTAACTTTCTTGCACCCAAATATACCAGCCCTAAAATTCAGGGACTTTTGCTTCAGTAAATGCAACCATTTTTATAAATGTGAAGTTGAAAGTTTACCATTATGAAATCACAGACATGCTAAAATCAAAAGCAACTGTCTTCAAAGTATCGTAATTCATTTGCGTGACTGTCATTAGTAAAATAATTAGGTTGTCTGTACAACAGTGCTGTACATCTGTCCCTGGATTTATTCTAAGTTGTAGGAGTCAGCATTACAGCAAAGAGCGGCATTGTCTGTAACCATAAAAAAATTGTCTTTGGAAAATGGCATTTATTCAAGTGATATAATGCATGTCTGATGAATGAAGCAAATCAACAAATGAAAATTGCAGATGAGCATACACTGAAACAGAATTCTTTCTTGATCATGACAGTGCTGACATAATGATCAAGTTAGACGGCTGATCAAATTGCTGCTGATCTAAACTTGGTGTTATGGTTATTTTTGGTCCCAATTAACAATATTATTTTAGATGTCATTTTGTAAAAAATTTACACTTTTAACTTCAAGCTAAAATTACAGCATTTCAGTTTTTTCTTACAGCGTAATTTAAAATAGTTTGGAAAAAAAAGTAGATTACAAAAGCGTAAAAATATATTTTCTTACAAAACCTGTGACAGACCACAAATCTCAAAGCTTGAGACTTCTTTAGCATGGTAAGTTATGTGCTACCTGAGAACACTGGAATGTTATTTGACTCATTGTGGGAAAAATGCTCTGCTCCCACTCAATTATTGGTATTGGTATAAGGACAAGGTGCTGCCCCAAAGCACCCCCCATGTTGAAAGCATTTGGCCTGGTATGGTTCAGGAGGGGGGGGGGGTGCTCGCTCGTCCCCCTCTTTCATGCTGCATGCTCGGATAAGGGTCTGGTATGGATTCTGGGGGGACCCCACACCATTTTTTTTCAATTGTGGTGTGGGGTTCCCCTGACAATCCATACCAGACCTGTTTTATTTACCGGCAAATATTTTTTATTTTTCAGCTTTCAACGGGGAAGCCCATTGACAGCTGATGACTCATTAGTTGTTAAGGACGCCACGGCCGGCTTCCCGGTTCCGCTCCTGAACAACCAGCTTTTACTGCATCCTGATTGGGCAAAGCCTTGCCCAATTGGGGTGCAGAATGCACTGTGCAGCTCGCAGTGCATTGCAGGGAGTTTGGCGGGGCTAACACCCACCGAACACCCTGCAAATTTGGACGGGGCGAACAGGCAGTATTCGGCCTGAACTCATGCTCGAGCCGAACCATTCGTGCAATACTATAAATAATTAATTCTCAGTATTTGCTGATGAAGCAAATCTAAGCAGGCTTATAACCTCACAACAGGATATAGCAAACTTACAGGAATGCTTCGGTAAAATAGAGGGGTGGGCAACTACATGGAAAATTTGGTTTAATATTAATAAATATAAAGTAATGCACTTGAGGGCTAAAATATGAATGCAAGCTAGGAGGGGAACCTCTGGGGGAAGCAAGAATGGAAAAGGATCTGGGGGTCCCAGTATATCACAGGTTCAGCAATAGCATACAATGCAAAACTACAAACCAGCTGAGTAGCATGCATTAAAAAGGGTTTAAAAAGAGGAACAATTTGGGACTTTGAGTGAAACATGAGGGAACACCTGTGTCCATCCCTATATCGTTGCAAAGAGGGGGGATTTTTGGGACTTTGAATAAGGTGGGTGGGAGTGGCTAAATGATAAGTTGGTTTTGAAAAGGATACCTTTATTGTCAAAAAGCATCACAGCATAACATAAATGCAAAGAGTAAATATGCAATCGCATGTTAAAAACCATGTATGGTGAAAACAGTAATACAGCATGGCAGGCCCATAGTATGGTAAATGGTAAGATCTTCCATGTGGAAACAAAATAAGATCACATAAATCTAGTACATACAGTGTATTGAAATCAATAGATCATCTACAGAATAGGTGCATCCAGTAGGCCCAGCGTGTTTTGTGTATATAAAATGACACTCTTCAGGGGTAGGTGCACTTGGGTCTAAAACAAAACATGAATAAATTAATATGCACCATGGTTGAAACCATACGTGGGAGAAGTATATACATATAGGGAGAGAAGTGTAGACTCATCCCTATGGATACTTACAAGCCTGTAGAGTCTGAGTCTGTGCATCCAGACAGGGAGGGCTGCCAGAGGTATAATTCCCGGGAGCTGAGTTTGGACCCCAGCATTGAAAAGAATGGGCGAATACTAGGTTCCCAACAAAGATGAAAAACACATAGCCAAATGGTGGTAGATGTGGGTTCAAATTATAGAAATTAATTACAATAGGTGCATTGTAAATACGTGTTATAGTGTACCACTATTGAAATATAATATAATAGAAACCCAACACCACAAATTCTTACCAAGGATATGAGTGTGAGATATAATGAATTGGCTAGAGGGACTATAGCCTCAGTAAGGATATGGGTTAAAGAAAACATCATGAAAGGAAATGGGGAAAAAAGAAAAGATTGTGAAAAATGACAACCAAATACTAAAGGGACATAGGTATCAAAAAAGGTGAGCAGATAATTACCTGATGTAGTGGTAAAAAATATTTTTGTATGTAGTCCATGAAAGTGCAGTGAGAGACAGGAGATGCTGCCTGGAGGAAAGGCTGACAGTGAATGGGAACACTATATGCGCACAAAGTAATCAGCAGGCTCCTCCCAGGGTCACACAGATGCAACAATTAGGAAAGGTAGCATACCTGCCGGAGGGGCGACCACCGCCCATCCAGCTAGGCATATTCCCATCTGTGTGTTGACGCTGATGGAAAAACACAAACACCAGTGCCAGGACGGCAAATAACATCATGCGCATGGTGTGGAGGTGTGGCACTGATGCCAGGAGGGAGAAGCCCACCCAGTCTCCCGCAACAGCAAATGCTGATGAGGGGTAAAAGGGGGGCGCTCTCACTGGCATCGCAACTCCCGGGAAGTGACAACAAAACACAGCTCCACAGATCCGGATCACAGTAGACTGAACAGGCTCCATCTCTGACCGGGGATTTCATGCATAGACTTTGAACAGGATGTGTCAAAGAAGCCTACATTAAGAGGCAAACAGTCAAGGACAAGCCTTGCCCTGTATATATAGTATACAATTGTACATGGTCACAGACTACCTGATAGACACTCCATGCACCTCCATCCCTAATTTGGTTTAAAAAGAGGAAAAATTTGGGATTTAGAGTGAAACATGTGGGAACACATGTCTCTATCCCTATAAAACAGTAATACAGCATGGCAGGCCCATAGTATGGTAAATGGTAAGATCTTCCGTGTGGAAACAAAATAAGATCACAGAAATTTAGTACATACAGTATGTTGAAATCAATAGATCATCTACAGAATAGGTGCATCCAGTAGGCCCAACGCGTTTCGTGTATATAAAATTACACTCTTCAGGGGAAGGTGCACTTGGGTCTACAACAAAACATGAATAAATACATATGTACCATGTTTGAAACCATGTGTGGGAGAAGTATAGACTCATCCCTATGGATACTTACAAGCCTGTAGAGTCTGTGCATCCAGACAGGGAGGGCTGACAGAAGTAACATTCCCGGGAGCTTAGGTTGGAACCCGTCATTGAAAAGACTGGGCGCATACCATGATCCCAACAAAGATGAAAAACACATAGCCAAATGATGGTAGGTGTGGGTTCAAATTATAGAAATTAATTACAATAGGTGCATTGTAAATATGTGTTATAGTGTACCACTAATTAAATATAATAGAAACCCAACACCACAAATCCATATAAAGGATATGAGTGTGATATAATGAATGGGCTAGAGTGACTACCTCTGACAGCCCTCCCTGTCTAGATGCACAGACTCAGATTCTACAGGCTTGTAAGTATCCATAGGGATGAGTCTACACTTCTCTCCCTATATGTATATACTACTTCCACATACCATTACCATTTACCATACTATGGGCCTGCCATGCTGTATTACTGTTTTCACCTTACATGGTTTTTAACATGTGATTGCAAATTTACTCATTGCATTTATGTTATGCTGTGATGCTTTTTGACAATAAAGGTATCCTTTTCAAGACGACTTATCATTTAGCCACTCCCACCCACCTCATTCAAAGTCCTTAAAATACCCCCCTCTTTGCTGCATTAAAAAGGGTATCTACTCAAGAGATAAACTATAATTCTTCTACTATAAAACTCTGGTTTGGCTACATTTTGAGTATGCCGTCCAGTTCTGGTCACCAGTTCTCAGAAAGGATATGTTAGAACTGGAGAGAGTCCAGAGAAGGGCAACAAAACTAATAAGAGGACCAAAGGAACTCAGTTATGAGGAGCGACTACGAACATTAAACATATTCTCCCTGGAGAAGGGACACTTAAGAGGGGGATGTTTATAGTATACAAATATCTAAATGGTGATTCTAGCATAGGGAGAAAATTATTCATCTTAGGTCGTTTAAGACACGTGGACATTTAAAGAAGTTGGACAAGAAGCTGTTTAACCTTAAACTAAACTAAAGGGTTCTTTACTGTCACAGCGGTAAAGACCTTCCACAATTGGTTTTGTCAGTGGAGAGTGTGAACAATTTAAAAAAACTGTTAGATGGGCATCTTAGTGAACATAATATACAAGGATATGGCAAATGGTAGAGACATAGATACACCCCCCCACATAGGTTGAACGGAATGGACTGGAGTTTTCAACATTACCAACTATGTAACTTTGTAACTGACCTCCTGTTCATGAAAAATATATTATAGGGCTATTAAGTAGTAGATGTTTTTTTAGTGTCACTAAAGCCTCTTATAAAATTAAAGTATCTAACATTCGGTTAAGCTTTAAAGCTTGTAGTATTTGCGTATGTCTGTATGCTTAACTTTCATCTAGTTATCATAATTAAATGCTAAAAAAATATGGCAAGTTCTACAGAACAAGACAAAGAGATCACAAATCACTCAGTTAAAATCTACCTACGAGACATGATGGTACCATCAAGATGTTAGTTTTGCCATCGCAGTGTGCTTTCACCATATGCAAGCATGTTTATATGCAAATTTAGTGTCAGAGGATTGTGGATAATTGTAGCAATTAGAGCACAGATTAGCAACAGAGGGTCTGAGCGGAAAGCCAATCATCTGTCATGTAGTGAATACCTAACACTAGCAACACTTGTAAACGATGTTTAAGACAGCAGGGAATGTCCCCCATGATCCTAAACCCACTCCAGAAGAGTAATCAACACGAGCGATTCTAACATTGTTCTGGTTACATCCCTGATTTAAAACTGATACTTTCGTGCTTTGTATTTAGACACATGCAAGAGCAAAGGCAATTAGCTTGCAAAATGCATAATCAGAAAAAAACTCTGACATTTACTAAGCTATTTAATCAAATATACAGTGATTATTTCCAATCATAGTTTGCTCAATTAGGAAATGCATGGTGTTCGACAGGTAAAGAGTAACTCAAAAAGGTAAATTGAAGTCAAGTTTATGCAATAAATGCTGCAAAACAGAATCATTTCCCAAAGAAAATGCTCAATGGACACGTGTTTTCAATATATAGGGTATCTATATATCAACAATCAGTAAACCAAAAAATAAGTTTCAGTAAACCCCTTTGTGTTCCATTATAAAGTGACTAATCAAATTAGTTTTTTTTATATATGTAAATTTGACATTCTCCATCCAGTTCAACCACAAAAAAAATTAATAAAATAAAAAATATCGTACAATCCAATATACCCAATTCTATACTCACACTTGATCCAGAGGAAGGCAAAAAACCCCAGCAGAGCATGCTCCAATTTGCTACAGCAGAGGAAAACATTTCTTCCTGATCCCCCAAGAGGCAATCAGATTTTCCCTCGATCAACTTTACCTATAAATGTTAGTACCCAGTTATATTATGTACATTTAGGAAAGAATCCAGGACTTTCTTAAAGCAATCTACTGAGCTGGCCAGAACTACCTCTGGAGGGAGTTTATTCCACATTTTCACAGCTCTTACTGTGAAGAAGCTTTCCGTATTTGGAGATGAAATATATTTTCCTCTAGATGTAAAGAGTGCCCCCTTGTCCTCAGTGTTGACCGTAAAGTGAATAACTAAACACCAAGTTCACTAAATTGACCCCTTATGTATTTGAACATGTTGATCATATCCCCCTTATTCTCCTCCTCTCAAGAGTGAATAAATTCAGTTCCTCTAATCTTTCCTCATAGCTGAGTTCCTCCATGCCTCTTATCAGTTTGGTTGCCCTTCTCTGCACTTTCTCCAGTTCCCCGATATCCTTTTTGAGAACTGGTGCCCAAAACTGAACTGCATATTCCAGATGAGGTCTTACTAATGATTTGAACAGGGGCAAAATTATCTCTCTCTCTCTCTGCAGTCCATACCTCTCTTAATACAAGAAAGGACTTTGCTCGCTTTGGAAACCGCAGCTTGGCATTGCATGCAATTATTGAGCTTATGATCTACCAAAACCCCCAGATCCTTCTCCACTATGGATTCCCCCAGTTGTACTCCCCCTAGCATGTATGATGCATGTATATTCTTAGCCCCCAAGTGCATAACTTTACATTTATCAACATTAAACCTCATCTGCCACAGAGTCGCCCAATTAGACAGTGCATCGAGGTCGGCTTGTAATTTGGAGATGTCCTGTAAGGACGTTATTCCACTGCATAGCTTGGTATCATCTGCAAAGACAGAAATGTTACTTTTGATCCCAGACCCTATATCATTTATAAAGATATTAAAAAGTAAGGGTCTCAACACGGAACCTTGGGGTACACCACTGATAACCTTAGACCATTCAGAGTAATGCCCTGTACACGGTCGGACATTGATCGGACATTCCAACAACAAAATCCATGGATTTTTTCCGACGGATGTTGGCTCAAACTTGTCTTGCATACACACGGTCACACAAAGTTGTCAGAAAGTCCGATCGTTCTGAACGCGGTGACGTAAAACACGTGCGTCGGGACTATAAACGGGGCAGTAGCCAATAGCTTTCGTTTCTTAATTTATTCTGAGCATGCGTGGATTTGTGTACACACACGATCGGAATTTCCCACAACGAATTTTGTTGTCGGAAAATTTTATAGCAAGCTCTCAAACTTTGTGTGTCCGAAATTCCTATGGAAAATGTGTGATGGAGCCTACACATGGTTGGAATTTCTGACAACAAGGTCCTATCACACATTTTCCATCGGAAAATCCTATCGTGTGTACAGGGCATAAGATTCATTAACCACTACTCTCTGAATTCTGTCTTTTAGCCAGTTTTCTATCCATTTCAAACTGATATTTCCAAGCATGTTACAAACTTAAAGAAGATGCAAACCCTCTTCTATACCCAGTGAAGTGACCAGCCTCAGATGATACACAGAGATGAAACAAATCCTCCTACATAAGTTTTACATGTATATCTGATGTCTTCAGCTTTCTCTATTCTTTAGAATTCTAACACTGTTAGAAGTTTTACTTCCTCATTCAGCAGTAGGAGTGGATTTTTGGCATACACTGTGTGAGAGCTGATTGGAGGAATGGCACTCCTCTCCACATAGGCACAGGAAGGAAGGAATGTGCAGAGTTGTGCTGTGACAAGACAAGCTCTCTGCTAATCTATTTATAGCACCCACCCCAACACAAATTTCAGGCTGGTTTTATCTTGGTTGTTGGAGAACTTGTCAGAAGTTATCATACTAATAACAGTGGAACGAAACAGCAGAAAGACACAGGACTCAGGGCTTTGGAGAGAGATAAGGAAACACTACAGATATATGTGCCCAGGTCAAGTTTTATGAATCAGGTTTACATCCACTTTTACCACAAATTGTACGGTTTCATACTTTGATATTGCAGGCTACATACAAGAATCATCCCCAAATTCTCTGTCCAAATGTATGCATTACGAGGAGTCTGTAGGTAACAAATAGAGATGAGCTGAATGTACCTCTGTCCAGTTTGAAACTGGTTCATTCAACTTTACCAAAGTTTGGCTGCTGAAACCCACTTATTACTTGCTTACTGGGCACTTAAACCCCCCTCCTGCCCAGACCAATTTTCAGCTTTCAGAGCTGTCGTACTTTGAATGACAATTGCGCAGTCATACAACTCTGGACCCAAATGAAATTGTTATAATTTTTTTCACACAAATAGAGCTTTCTTTTGGTGGTATTTAATCACCACTGGGGTTTTTATTTATTGCTAAACAAGCAAAAAAAGAAAAAAAGATGGAAAATTTTGAAAAAAAAAAAATCATGTTTTATAGTTTGTTATGAAATATCAGGTAATTTTTCTCCTTCATTGATATGCGCTGATGAGGCTGCACTGATCGCCAATGATAGGCTGCACTGGTGGGCACTGATAGGCACAGATAAGGCGGCACTGATAGGCACAGGTAAGGCGGCACTGATGGGGACAGATAAGGCGGTACTGATGGGCACAGAAAAGGCGGACTGTTGGCCACTGATAAGATGGCACTGATGGGCCCTGATGGGTGGCACTGATGGGTGGCATGGATGGGCACTGAAGGGCAATGATAGGTGTTACTGATAGATACCACTGATAGATGGCACTGATGGCCACTGATGGGTGGCACTGATAGGTGGCACTGATGGGCACTGGTAGGTGACTCTGATGGGCACTGTTAGGTGACAATGATGGGCAGCACTGTTGATGAGGCACTGATTGGTGACATTGATAGGTGGCACTGTGGGTGGATGATGGGTGTGAGTGATTGATTGATTGATTGCCCCTCCCCCCCTCATGTTCCCGGGCAAACTACACGAGCAATCATCCGGCCGTAAGCTGTGAGAGAGTCACGCTGCACGCCAAGCCAAGGAAACACTTGCCGGTGCTCCCCCCTGTAGGCAAACGTACGGCCAGCCGAAGTGGGATAGAGAGAGAGAAGGCTTGACCATCCGCTGCCTTCAGTCCCTCTTCAGACCCGCTACACGCCAAACAAACATCCACCGGCGCTCCCCCCCTGGAAGCGAACAGGCAGCCGTCTGTAGTGGGAGAGAGAGAGAGAGGCTCGACCATCCGTTGTCCTCAGCGTCGCTGCATGCCTAGTAAAACATTTGCCGGCGCTCCCCCTGCAGATGAATGAGCAGCCAGCTGAAGTGAGATAGAGAGAGGAAAGAGGTGAGAAGGGATCGGTGGCTCCCCCCCGGATATCTCCCCCCCGCCTTTGCACCCCAATTCACTTGAGGAGACTTGTGTGGACCTAGCTGGGTGTAAGGAGTCTGGGGATGACAACCCGCAGACAAGCAGCCCTGCAACCAAATGCAGGAAGAGGAAGAAAATCGTTGGACGGCGGGATTAAAGCTTATATGTCCCCTCGCACACCAGAGCTAGCAGGAAGGCTAGATATAAAGAAACGGAGCGGAATTAACGCCACAGACGGTGAGGAAAAAGCAGAGCGGGAGTCCGGGATCAAGCAAGTGATTGCACAGATGACAGGTGACTGTGTCGCAGTGAACGGTAAGAGACCTCCTACAGTGGGGAGAGGGAGGAAGACCCCGGAACAAAGTCCCCCTGGCAGAGGTGGTGGGAGCCCCCAGGTAATAGGGGTTTAGAATATAAATCAATCAAATCCGGGAAACAGACACCTAACAATGGACACACAAAGCACACCAAGAGGGAGTCGGGGCACAAGTACACAGAGGGAGGATAACAGACAACCCTCGGTGGAGGGACAGTCCGTAGACATAGAGACTGTGACGGGAAGAGAGGGAGAGGACCCAATCCCCAGTACGGACCGAAATATCAGTCAGGAACAATTAAAAATAATAGGAGAGGATATGGGAAGATACAGGTCACCACATAGACACGTCATGGACTATGATCAGGAGAGTGCCCAAGATGGCGAAGAGAACCCACAGGGATGGAAAGGACAGAGTGTGGACCCAGAAAGGGATATCTGGGGGTTGTTGAAGGCCCTCCCCACTAAAAGTGACATTCAGCAACTAATAAACGCAGTTGAACAATCCTGCAAGCAGTGGCAAGTTTAAAGGAGGAGATCAGGGACCTGGGATACAGAGTAGAGGAGACTGAAAAAGAACAAGAGATTACTAAACAGGCAGTGATGGAGGTTCAAGAGTCCATGAAAAAATATGAAGATACTTTAAACGCATACAGAGACCAGCTGTAGGAGTATGAGAATAGGAACAGACGACAAAATATACGTATAAAGGGACTGAAAGAGTCAGTTACAACAATAGAATTAGCCCCAGCTGCACAAAAAATTTTTGGACAGATTTTGGGGGATCAAGCCCCCAATGTCATTGAGATAGACCGGATACATCGGGTCCCCCCCAGAATACAAAAACTGATGTACCTAGAGATGTAATATGTAAAGTCCACAAATATACAGTGAAGGAGAGTATAATGAAGATGGCACGCGATAATCCTAGGATTTGAAGGCTCAAACATAGCTTTGTATCCAGATATATCTAAAAGAACTCTTTTTAAGCGAGGGTCGGTTCGCCCACTGCTAGACATCCTATGGAAGGCTGAGATTAAATATTGGTGGGGGTTTAAATATTGGTGGGGGCAGTTTAACAGCCTCAAGGAACGGAAGAACTGCAATATTGCAAACAAAGGACGATTTAAGATAATTTGTGGAGAAGTTAGACCTCCCGATGGTGGACTTTGTGGATTGGAGAATACATTTTTTAGGGCCTCCCCTGCAACGAGCAGAGAAGTGTCAAGAAGTCCCAGCAAGGGTTAACAGATGAATAGCCCAAAGAAGGATTTAGACGTCTTTGGGGACCCCCCCTTTTTTTTTTTTATCTTCCCCACTTGGGAGGGGTTTTGTAGGAAAATGCCCGGGAGGAGGGGGGAATAGAAGGGGGGTATGATGGGAAATGAGGACCATTTGTAGATCAATAGGCCAGCCCCAATTAAAGGGGAGAAGATTCCTGCAGATGGCAGGGAAGGGAGTTAGCAGGCACGCAGGGGATGTCGGTGAGCGCAGGCTGCTTACCCGAGTTTTAGAGATACCCCTAAAGAGAGGTTTTTTGGATGGGTGGGAAGTATGCAAGTATGTAAGGTTTATGTTTATGATATATATGTGGAGTACCCTTGTTTTTTTTTATGTTTCTTTTTTTTTGTTTTTTTCTAAGTATAGGTATGTGGCCAATAAGTTACTGAATGATTTAGGGGGGGTGGGATTGGCAGAGGAGAAGATAGAGAACAAGGGCAATAGGCCGGGAGTTGTGAGGATAAAATTAAATGATGGCCATATTAAAAATATTGTCATACAATGTGAGGGGTTTAAGCTCACCAAATAAGAGAGGGCGCTTATGAGTGGAACTGCAACATTTGGGAGCTGATGTTATCTTCTTACAGGAGACCCACTTTAAGAACAGCTCAATCCCAAGCATGCCCCAGAATATACTCAATCAGTGGTGTCTCCCCAGTAGCGAGGGCAAGAGGGGTCACAATTGCGTTCAGGAAATCATGCCCCTGGATAATAGAGACTTTGCAAAGTGACCCAGAAGGGCGGTGCTTGTTCGTAAAAGGTATGATACAGGGGAGACGATATACCTTTGCTTCAGTATATGCGCCCAATGAAGGGACTGCTAATTTTTTGGTTAATATGTTTAGAAAACTGGAAGAATTTAAGGAAGGGTGTGTAGTGGTAGGAGGAGATATTAATATGGTGCTAGAACCAAATATAGATACCTCAACGGGTAGAACTGCCCTGTCTTTTAGAGCTATAAAACGGGTTAAGCAAACTTTATGCTCACAATATCTTGTGGACACATGGAGAGCTTTACACCCAGGGACTAGGGACTTCAGCTATTATTCTAAAACACACGATATGTACTCGCGGCTAGACCTTTTCCTGGTGGATCAATTCTAACTGGGGAATGTCAACACAAGTACAATCGAACCAATAACTATGTCTGACCATGCCCCAATAATTCTGACCCTCCGACCAATTCAAATGGGCCGGACGGAACGAATATGGCGTTTGAATGAGTCATTGCTGGATAAGGAGGACATAGTGGAGAAATTAAGTATAAAGATAAAGGAATATTTTGAAATAAATAAAACAGAAGAAGTGTCAGATCAAATTGTGTGGGAAGCGCATAAGGCGGTTGTTAGAGGGGATTTAATTGCCTTTGGTGCATATGTAAAGAAGGAAGGTAAAAGAGAAATAGAAGAACTACTAGAGAAGATCAGAGCCCTAGAAATAAAGCATAAGGAAAATCTTGACCCAATGGATGGCAGATGTCTGGAGAACGCACGAGCAGAGCTTTCGCAATGCTTAGAGTATAAAGCGAAAAACAAAATTAGGTTTTTTGCAAATAGAGCATATGAACAAGGAAATAAATGCGGAAAGCTACTGGCAAAACAACTTAAAAAACAACAGGACTCTAGACACGTGCATAGCTTAATAGTTCAGGGTAGGAAAATAATAGACACAAAGGTTATAGCAAAAGAATTTGGTAAATTCTTTGAGGCCCTATATAACATCTCCAAAACAGAACTATCTGAAGCAGGGGAGAGCGAGGGACAAAGGAGGGATAAGATAGATGACAATATTGAGAACGCTGACATGCCCACACTACCTAGAGAAACTTCCGAGACTATGGAACGCCCAATCATGGTTGAAAAGTTGAGCAGAGTGATAGCAGCCCTGCCCCCGGGGGAAAGCCCAGGTCCGGACGGGCTGACAAATTTATATTACAAGAAATTTCTCCCAATTTTGGTAAAACCACTTTGTAATTATTTCAACTCTATTGGTGCTGTAAGTCCACTCTCCTCAGAAGCATCACTGGCGTATATATCGGTTCTGCCAAAAGAGGGGAAAGATCCCCAGGTATGCGCTAATTACAGGCCAATATCTCTGCTGAACTCCGACACCAAGATACTGGCAAAAATCCTGGCCCTAAGACTTCAGGAAGATGTAGGAGATTTAGTGCACCCAGATCAAGTGGGGTTTGTAAAGGGACGAGAAGCAAGGGACAACACCACCCATGCACTCCATATATTGCTTGGATGCGATACGGCCCAGATGAAGCCCCAGGAATCACTCTGTGGATGGACGCCGAAAAGGCCTTCGACAGAGTGAACTGGGGCTTTATGAGAGAGGTACTGGGGAGGATAGGATTGGGGGAAAGGATGTTGGGTTGGATTATGTCCTTATACGCGAAACCAAAAGCTAGAATTAAGGTAAATGGGACAGTATCTGAATGTTTTAACATACAAAACGGTACCAGGCAGGGGTGTCCGCTGTCCCCCTTGATATTTTCAATAGTAATGGAACCATTCATGCGTAGAATTAGAAAGAATAAGGAGATAGTAGGGACGCATATAGGCCATACGGAACATAAAGTAGCAGTGTATGCGGATGACTTATTATTTTTTCTCTCCGCTCCCCAGACATCTATAGCCGCATTGATGGTGGAAGTACAGAAGGGTATCTGGCTTTAAGATTAATTTTGAGAAATCAGTCATCCTTCCTAGTCATGGCCCAGTGGAGATAGAAAGATCACTGAAGGAGATGTATCCATTTATTTGGAACAAGGAGTCGCTGACATACCTGGGGGTACAGATAAGCGCAGACTATGAACTATTGTTTGAGTATAATTATGGCTCAGTAGTGAAAGAAATAACAGGGGAGTTAAAGAAGTGTAAGGGAAAATATTTGACCTGGTTCGGAAGAATCAGTGCCATAAAAATGAGCACACTGCCCAGAATAGTTTATGTGCTGCTTACAGTGCCAATCACGTTGCCGGCGACTCTCTTTAAACAAATGCGTTGGCTGTTCGTGGCCTTTGTGTGGAACGATAAAAGACCTAGACTGGCTTACGATATTTTAAGAAGAAGTAGAGTGGAGGGTGGCCTAGGGCTCCCGGATATAACATCCTATTATAAGGCCATGGCGCTAGTAAGAATAATGGACTGGTGCCATGACCTAAATAGAAAACCAGGGGTACAGGCAGAAATGTTGATGGCGGGGAGAAACCTGGCAGGAGCACCATGGATCCAAGATGGAGAGAGAAATTTCCCTTTTTTTAAATTTTTTTTTATTTGTGCTAAAATAAACACACACATTTTTTTTTCACATACACAATTACATAATTATGAATTTTAATGACTATCGACACGAATTAGAATAAGGGGGAACCCACTTATAATCTATTTTAATACACTTTATAATCATATTTAAACACGACTGTACATGGGGGTGTTTTTTTTTTGTGCTAAAATAAACACACACATTTTTTTTTTTCTCTTCACATGCACAATTACATAATTATGAATTTTAATGACTATCGACACGAATTAGAATAAGGGGGAACCCACTTATAATTTATTTTAAATACACTTTATAATCAAATTTAAACACTACTGTACATGGGGGGGTGTTTTTTTTTTTTTGCAAATTGCATAATTATGAATTTTAGTGATTAATGACACGAATTAGAACAAGGGGGGAATTTATTTACAAATTTATTTTTAATACACTTTATAATCATATTTGGGCACGATTGTACACCGGGGTTTTTTTTTTTTTTTTGCACAAATTATATAATTATGAATTTTAAAATTTTAAGTGATTAATGACACGAATTAGAAAAAGGGGGAATTTATTTACAATTTTATCCTTTATACACTTTATAATCATATTTAAGCACGAATGTACACGGGGGTTTTTTCCCCTTTTTTTTTTTTTTTCTCTCTTTTCGCGTATGTAAATTTTAATTGTTGGGATAGGGGGGAAAACTGTGGTAGGTGTGGAAGGATGTAATGTGTAGTTTGTTCTTTGGATTGAACATAGGGGTATAGTATGTTGTATAATTGGTGTATATATAAATGGAATAAAATAATAACATTTTGATTATTAAAAAAAAAAAAGATAGATGGCACTGTGGGCACTGATAGGTAGCACTGTGGGCAATGATGGGTGGCACTGTGGGCACAGGTAGGTGGCGCTGGTGGGCACTGGTACATGGTACTGTTGTGCACTGGTAGGTGGCACTGGCAGGTGGCACAGGTGGGCACAGATGAGCTGTCGGCTGCTCTCCTTGATCGGACCGATGTCCTTCTGACAGCCGCCGGTGATCGGCTTTTTTTTTTCTACTCAAGCTATCAGCGTGAAGAGAAAAAATAGCCGATTACCAGCTCTGTTTACATCACATGATCAGCTGTCATTGGCTGACAGCTGATCACATGGTAAGGGGTCGGAATCGAGTCTCATAGGCTCGCTGATCACAGAGTGCACTGCGCGCTCCCTGTAGGGGGCGCGCGGCCACTCGTCAATAGACGTCCTCCTGGCAAAGTAGGTCCACGCTGTAGCCGGCATTCGGCTATAGCGCGGATCTGAAGTGGTTAAAGTCAATGAGAGCCGAATGTTAAAAACCAATAATTGTCATGGCTAATAGACAATAGATTGTCAAACAAATGCCACTCACTGGGCACTGCCCTTGGGAACATGTGCTAAAGCAAAAAATGTTTTTAAAAACTCCATTTGGAGGGGAGCAGTGATTTTAACATCTTCCCACCAAATGAACACATATATGCGGCCTCATGGAAGTGGGTCTTTATCTATGGGGGTGAATACAGTATGTGCATACTTGTATTTGTGCTCCCAGAGACTGGGCTCTCACCAAGAAATCTCGAGTCCCATACTAACGATTGGGACCCAGGAGGCCCAGTTCCCGATCACCTTATCACAGTGATATCCTCTGATTGGCTATCACAGTGATGAGTCCGTGTTTTTTTCCTCCTCTTGAATGGACAAAAATACATATTGTACAATGTATCTTTTTCTCCTTACTAGAGGAGAAAAATTTATACAAAGAAGTGTTTGTAAAAAATAATAAAATAAATAAAGAAAATAATGCTAGATCAGGGTTTGATTTGGGTCAGTGTCAGGGATAGGATTAGGGTCAAAGTTAAAGATCAGGGTGAACATTTTGGGTCAAAGGTGAAGGTCAGTGTATTTTAGGTAGGATTAAAAAAAAAAAACATGTTTAAATTAGTATCAGTTAATGTCAGTGTCTGGGTATTTTAGGTAGGATTAAAAAAATATTATACACATGTGTGTGATATGTGGTATTACTGCAATTGTGTAGAGCAGGAGAACTTATTTTGTTTTGTTTTTCTGGTTGTAAGTTATGGTAAAAGCAAAAAATATACAGCTTAACAAAAAAAATCAGGAGAGATCTATAATTATTGAAATTACATGTATGGAGGGTGCCCTAATCTGCTTGAAAAGTGGCACATTTATACATTAATGCAACCTGCTACAGCAAAACTGACATTTAGGCTGGGCATACAGTATCTCACAAAAGTGAGTATACCTCTCACATTTTTGTAAATATTTTATTATAGCTTTTCATATGACAACACTGAAGAAATTACACTTTGCTACAATGTAAAGTAGTAAGTGTACAACTTGTAACTCCAAAAATAAACTCCAGACACAGCCATTAATATCTAAACCGCTTGCAACAAAAGTGAATACACCTCTACCTAAAAATATCCAAATTGGGCCCAATTAGCCATTTTTCCTCCCCGGTGTCATGTGACTCTTTAGTGTTACAAGGTCTCAGGTGTGAATGGGGAGCAGGTGTGTTAAATTAGGTGTGTTATTGCTCTCAATCTCTCATACTGGTCACTGAAAGTTCAACATGGCACCTCGTGGCAAAGAACTCTCTAAGGATCTGAAAAAAAGAATTGTTGCTCTACATAAAGATAGTCTAGGCCATAAGAAGATTGCCAAGACCCTGAAATTGAGCTTCAGCACGGTGGCCAAGACCATAGAGTGGTTTAACAGGACAGGTTCAACTCAGAACAGGCCTCGCCATGGTCGACCAAAGAAGTTGAGTGCACGTGCTCAGCGTCTTATCCAGAGGTTGTCTTTGGGAAATAGACATATGAGTGCTGCCAGCATTGCTGCAGAGGTTGAAGGGGTGGGGGTCAGCCTGTCAGTGCTTAGACTATACGCTACACACTGAATCAAATTGGTCTGTATGGCTGTCATCCCAAAGGAAGCCTCTTCTAAAGATGATGCACAAGAAAGCTCTCAAACAGTTTGCTGAAGACAAGCAGACTAAGGACATGGATTAATAGAACCATGTCCTGTGGTCTGATGAGACCAAGATAAACTTATTTGGTTCAGATGGTGTCAAGCAGGTGTGGTGGCAACCAGGTAAGGAGTACAAAGACAAGTGTGTCTTGCCTACAGTCAAGCATGGTGGTGGGAGTGTCATGGTCTGGGGCTACATGAGTGCTGCCGGCACTGGGGAGCTACAGTTAATTGAGGGAACCATGAATGCTAACATGTACTGTGACATACTGAAGCAGAGCATGATCCCCTCCCTTCGGAGACTGGGCTGCAGGGCAGTATTCCAACATGATAACAACCCCAAACACACTTCAAAGATGACCTTGACCACCTTGCTAAAGGAGTTGAGGGTAAAGGTGATGGACTGACCAAGCATGTCTCCAAACCTAAACCCTATTGAGCATCTGTGGGGCATCCTCAAATGCAAGGTGGAGGAGCGCAAGGTCTCTAACATCCACTGGCTCCACGATGTCATCATGGAGGAGTGGAAGAGGACTCCATTGGCAACCTGTGAAGCTCTGGTGAACTCCATGCCCAAGAGGGTTAAGGCAGCGCTGGAAAATAATGGTGGCCACACAAAATATTGACACTTTAGGACCAGTTTGGACATTTTCACTTAGGGGTGTACTCACTTTTGTTGCCAGCTGTTTAGACATTATTGGATGTGTGTTGCGTTATTTTGAGGGGACAGCAAATTTACACTGCTATACAAGCTGTATACTCACTACTTTACATTGCAGCAAAGTGTCATTTCTTCAGTGTTGTCACATGAAAAGATGTAATAAAAATTTGAGGGATTTACTCACTTTTGTAGGATACTGTACATGGCTCAGCTTTATTAATTAAGCCAGTCGACTGAATGAAAAAAAATGAGATGATAACCCCATCCACACATTTACTGTGGGTGGGGAAATCCTACCTGCTGTGTCTTTGTATTCTCACAGCGGGATTCTATCAAAATACAATGATCAGTGCTGCAGCTCATTAGCTGTATGCTCTGATTGAATGCTGGTTTTGCAGCAGGACTGTTCATCAGAAGCTGGTCTAACAACTGGTTTCTGTTGAACAGAGAGGGCTACACATAGATTGAAATTCAGCCAGTTGCGGCTGAACCGACCGTATTCCGATCCATGTATGGCCAGCTTAATTAAAAAAAATGCAGTTTACCATTTTGCCTCTCACACCTGTTCACCCCCTATAGACCAGAACAATGACTACATTTCTTCTATGGACCCGTTTATTTGGTGATAACTTTGTAATAATTACTAAAAATAACAAGGTTTTTATATATATATATATATATATATATATATATATATATATAATTTTTTTTAAAACAAACAAGGCTTTCTTTTCATGATATTGTCCTGCAACAATGTTTGTTTTTCCTGCAATCCAATAAAATGTAAAAATGTAGCAAAATTAAGCAAAATGCACTTTTTCTTTTTTTGAGCAGTGTTATCTTAAAAATAAATACTTGTTCTGTAATTTGCCTTGTTTAAAATGTCACTAAAAGTATGATTCTGATACAAAGCTTCACAAAGCTATTTACAAGTGAAATACGTTTATTTTTTCTATTTTATGCTTTCTTATGGAAAATGTGTAAATGCATGTGAAATGTGTAAAAATATAAACAAACAAAACAAAACCCAAAAAAGTTAAAATTCTAATAGTTCATAAAATAGAAAAAAAATCAGAAGGGAAATAATAGTTGATTAAAGAAGACTAATGGGTTAATTAGGGCTGATTAGAGTAAGCTAAGGGTTAATACAGGGTTGAACAGAGGAACATTTTATTAAAAAAACAAACACAAAAACAAAACACTTTTTTTTTACTTGTCAGGTTGGTTTAACTGACATAATTTGCAGATCTTAGTCCATCCCTTTGATCTGCAGATGAATGAACAGAATAATACAAAAGTATTAATATGTTACTTTGTATCTTTGTATGATCTGTCTGGATCAGTGTTGTTTATAAACAATAATTCAGGCTACTTTTTCGACAGCTACTGTTACCAACCTCTCCTCTGTATATACAGTAATGACTGCTTTGACTAATCAAAGCTGACATTTGCTGTATACTGGGAGGGGAGGTCCCAGAAGCAGGGCAAAGAGGCTGGACGTGCTACACACATCCTATGTACTATGATTACTTTTTTAGCAACTACTCAAATTGCCAGTAAATGACAGCTTCAGCCACTTAATCCTGCTTAAAAATAAAGTGGCTGGGGATTCCTTTATCTATACCGGACCCTTATCCTAGATGAAAGTCTCATATAGTCGTTAATAGTGGAACCCACACACACAAAAAATTAATGGACAACCCCTTCAGGTCTAGTATAATTTTTAGGAAAAAAAGCTTGACATCCACCAAAATCCATACCAGACCCTTTTCCGAGCATGCATGGCAGACTAGGAAACTAAAACCATACCAAGCCATATATCTTGAACTTTTGGGGGTACATTGCCACGGAGGAGCCCCTTGCATCTAGTACCAGGGGGCCCTGGTAAAAAAAGGGGGGCCTCAGATCCCGACCCTAGTATCCCTACCCATTCACCAAAAAAGTGTAAAAATATATAAAAACAGGAGGCAGTTTTTGACAATTCCTTTATGAAAAAATGAAAAAACAGTGTCCTGTGATGTGAATCCATCGTCAAACATTATGCCGACACCACCACCAGACCCAAAAAAGAAAAAAAATGCTCCGCCGTCAACTAAAGCAAACTGCCGAATCCCTGGCTTTTTTGGGTCCGGCGATGGCAGCGTCATGACTGACGATGGATCTACTCAGGGGAACATTTTTTCTTTATTTTTAAATAAAGGAATTGTCAAAAACTGTCTCTGCTTTTTTTATTACTTTTTGACACTTTTTTGGTGAATGGATACCCCATACTCATTCACATGGGGGGGGGGGGATCTGGGGGCCCCATCGTTAAAGGGGGCTTCCAGATTCTGATGTGGGGATGAGGCCCTTGTCCCCATCAACATGGGAACAAGGTGCTTATGGGTGGGGGGGCAGAGCTCCCCTTGTCCCAAAGCACCCACCCCCCCATGTTGAGGGCATGTGGCCTGGTAGGGTTCAGGAGGGGGAGCGTTCGCTTGCCCCCCCCTTTCCTGGTCTGTCAGGCTGCATGCTTAAATAAGGGTCTGGTATGGATTGGTATGGTATGATATGGTAAGATATGGTATTACCATAGCATGATATGGTATTTTGGGGGGCCCACGCCTTTTGTTTACATTTTGGGTTTCCCTTAAAAACAATACCTGACCTAAAGGGGCCTGGTATGGATTGGGGTGGCCCCCATGTAATTTTTTTCCGCTTTTTTATTGCTGACAATGTTTTTTTTTTTTTTATTCAGTGGGAAGCCCATTGACAGCTGATGACTCATCTGTTGTTAAGGACACTGCGGCCGGCTTCCCGGCCCCTCTCCTTAACAACCAGCTATTCAAAGCACTGTGCAGCGCAGCCCTGCAAATTCAGATGTTCGCCAAACAGGCAAACAGGCTATGTTTGAGCCAAACTTTTGCCCTGCCAATCACAGTATAGGCAACACAGCTGTTATGAATGAATTCATTCATAACAGCCTTGTTGACATTGCCTCAGTTTGTAAATGAATAGGAGTGTCTATACAGAGACTCTATCTTCAGTCCCTTTCTCAAAAAAGAAACATCAGGGGTTTGTTTAGAGCCCTGATATCTCTCCAAAGCTCCCCCCAACTAAAAAAAAAAATATGTAAAAATATTAAATAGTAATAAAATTGTAAATAAATACAAATAAAAAAGGCATAGTTTTTGTGCCCTTGTTCACACAGGGCATACTACAGCATACACCCCTGGGGGGCCATGCTGAGGTGTTCCATGCATCCATGTGCAGGCAGTCCCATCATTTAGAATGTAGCAACTGCTAGAACACAACCATTTTGCCATGTCTGTATCCACTAATAATGATTTAGTGTATTTATAGTGAAAATATTGTTTTAATAAACATTTGCTCAAATAACACAGGGCCTAAAAAAATCAGTAGCACCTTCCTTTTATATTACTGGTCCTATGCTTTCATAAAATGCACAAAATGTATGGTTTGGGGGTCTTTCACAAACTCTGAAAACTGTAAAGCCCCATACACACTATCAGATTTTCTGCTGATTTTTGTCTTCAGATTTACCAAAACCATGTAGTGCAAGGGCCTGCCTGATTGCATGCAAATTGGAACTCCTAAGGTTTGACCTCATATTATATAGTTTTGGTAAATCTAAATGAAAAAATCAGCAGAAAATCTGATAGTGTGTATGGGGCTTTAGAGAAAAATAAAAAAGCAATGGAAAAATTGCAAAAATGTTCTGGCCAAGTGAGTTTAAAAGTAGAGTGCAGGGTCTGACAGGGAAAGGATTAAAAGCCAGGGTTCCCAGCAGACCTTTGTCAGTGTGTATTGGAGAGACCCAGAGAGTTTGCAGGGAGAGATAGTTTCTGATATACTATACAGAACTGCTGAAAAAATGCTATACCCAGTGCTCTATTCTGTCATATTACAGTGAATTACTGTGAAATGTGTTGGACTACAGTGCATAGTATGTTCCTCTCTCCCCTCTGTTCATTGTACTATGAATTGCATTGCGATGTGCTTCATATTACCGACTTTGTCTCCACCAAAAAAGTTACCTCTAGCAATTAGCAGGCCTCCAGCTGTTGCAGAACTACAAGTCCCATGAGGCATAGCAAGACTCTGACATCCACAAGTATGACACCCAGAGGCAGGGGCATGATGGGACTTGTAGTTTTGCAACAGCTGGAGGTCCGCTGATTGCATATCCCTGCTCTAAGACTACTTTTTTGTGTGTGACAGCAACAATTTCATCTGCTGGTTAGCTGCTGGGGGGGGGGGGGGGGGGGGTTGCAGTTTTTTTTTTTTCACGTTGTCATATTTTTTTTTACTTTCAGATAGATTAAAAAACTCACACACCAGAAAGGGAGTAAATGTCTTTGCTTAGCAGAAGTGTGTGTATGTTACATTGCCTGTTCTTTACTGACCTCATCCTACTTTGTGACTTTTCTACTGCCTGTGATTCTGCTCCATGCCACTGCCAATTGCCTGTTTGCACTACATCCAAGATTAGATACAGGCTTCTATATGTGCTCCTGCTGCCTGCATACTATTGTCACCCGTGAACTCAGCTATCCTGAACCCATGGACATGCCAAAGTTGTTCTTCAACATCTTCTGATTCTCCTGCTGAGTTTTCACCTGACACTCCTGCCCGCACATTTGCTGAATCTTCCTGGTTGACATCTCCAGGTTGAGTTTCTAAAAGCTTCTTCTTCTGGCACTCATGTGCCTCCTGTCACTTAGTACCATCTCTCTTACTTTTAGGGCACTTATGCTGGAGATACAAGGGGTTTGAGGCATAGTGTTTTAGGTATTAACTTTTTGAGGGGTATATATATATTTTTTTAATATACTTTTTCTAGGGTATGTCTTTAATTTGGAGTCAGTAGCTTGAACATATTATTGACATAAACAGGCTACCGTTTGTTTGCAGAATATCAGCATACTTGTGCAATACATTTTATTGCACCAAATCACTGCATTGTTAAATAGAACTAAGTACACATTCTAAATCCACTATAGCAGGGATATGCAATTAGCGGACCTCCAGCTGTTGCAGAACTACAAGTCCCATGAGGCATAGCAAGACCCTGACAGCCACAAGCATGACACCCAGAGGCAGAGGCACGATGGGACTTGTAGTTTTGCTACAGCTGGAGGTCCGCTAATTGCATATCCCTGCACTATAGCCATGGGTGCTAATAAAGTTAGGCAATCCTTTGTACTTATAATGTCAGACAGGCCTAAAGGGAGTGCAGATTTTCTGCATGTGCAGCTGGTAGAGGGCAAGCAGATTGAGATCAATGGACTATGAGACTAGAGCTTGCATTTAACACTCTAATTTTGATTTCACGATAAAACCTGCTGGATCTTTCCCTAAGAATATATGGCCTAATGAAACTGTCCCTAGCCTCCAGTGTGAGGGATCCAGCCTCCATCAGGAAATTTCAACAACGGGTTTCTTTCCTTTGAGTAGAGCATTTTGGGCTCCCTTTTTATTAGTGCCAGTGATTCCCCTGAGATTTTCATCTTTTATTGGGTAGAGGTGATCCACCCCAAATTTCCCCCCAAACATCAGAGGAAACTTCCTCCTTCTCATAGCCAGCACCTCAACACTCCTCATCCTTACCACCAGTAACCCAACCCTTCACCATCCCCTTGTGAATGAGAGTGGTTTGGGGAAATCTTTTTTATTTCACTTTCACAGCAGCAGTGCAGAGGCCTGTTTGAATGTAAGAAAAAAATCTGCCAAAAATAATTATGTTGTGGATCTAGTATACAGTACATGAAGAAAGGTTCCAACTCTGTGGTGCTCCCAAGGAGTGAGGTGTTAACAAGGAAAGATGGCTAATAAGTTATATGCAGAGGTTCTACGCCCAAATGACTGAATCACATACAGAATGTCCATTCCTGTGTATGGCGCTCTGTGGTGAAGAGTTCTGTCAGTATGTCAATGTGATGGTAGATGCCACGGCCATCTGTGACAACAAATTGTGTAAATAAAATAATGTGGAAAATTCATTACTTATGTGGACATTCCCTTATTCTTTTTTTTTTAAAGCAATATTAAAGTTTCATTTTTTTAAAAAATAACAAACATTATACTTGTAACGGTTTTGCACAGAGCAGCCCAGATCCTCCTTTTCTCGGGTCCCTCGTCGGTGCTCTTGGCTCCTCCCTCCTGCCGGGCCCCCCACAGCAAGAAGCAGGCACCCTCCCGAGCCACGCCTCTGTGTGTCCATTTACACAGAGCCGCCCCCTCTGTCTCCTGATTGGCTCACTGGCTGTGACTGACAGCAGTGGGAGCCAATGGCACCCACTGCTGCCAAAAGCCAATAAGGAGTGTGAGTCCCCGGAGAGCCAAGCCTCTCGTAGACATCACTGGATCAAGAGCTGCTCAGGTAAGTTTTGGGGGGGTGCTGCACACAGAAGGTTTTTTACCTTCATGCATAGAATGCATTATAGTAAAAAAACTTGTGCCTTTACAACCATTTAAAGGCCTAAGGCCAGGGATATCGTGAGCAGGCCTAAGGTCAGGAGTTTGGCACAAGATGGCGAAGGCTTTAATCTAACAGCAGCAGGGGTAGAAACTTTCTGTCAGATTACATGGGAGGGGCTGCAGTGCAAAGAACTGTGCCAAAAAGAAAAATGGCTGCTATGAGCTCTTCAGTAGGAGGGGGAGCAAAGTCTATGGCCATAAGATTATTCATTAAATTGTAGCTGCTGTCTATCCTTCCCCTTGGCTGTATATTTCCCAGCCTCCTTTTCATGCTGCAAGTCCTTCCTCCTCCTCTGTGTAAGGGTTAAAGTGGATGTAAACCCGAAAATCTTTTTTTTTTTGATGTCATATTGTAGAGTATAAGATTTCCTATCATTTGAGCCTAGTCTTGCCACACAGAGTTAATCCAGCTCTGAGCAATCCTCTTTTATTGTTCAGTGAGATAAAACTTGACAAACAGAGAAAAACTTTGTCAAATCCTCCCCCTTGCTGTGAGTGACAGGTGATTTACATATCTTGTGCACTAGCCTAAGACACATGCATTATTTTTTAACTTCCTCCCCTACTCCTTTCTTTAGCAGCTCTGCAAGGATTGGCTGTTCCACACCTCAGCATGATTTGGCATGCTGAAGTCATGTGGTTATTTTCCTGTCTTTTCACTGGATGTTAGAGATCATAGCAGAAGTTCAGTGTAAGAAATACACAGGAGAAAATGCATATTGACAAGGGGAGTGTAGAGGTGGGCGGGGAGTCTACTGACATCACGACTCCACCCACCGAGCTCCAGACAACAGACCCACCCACAGAATCTGCAGTTTTTCGGGTCTAATAACAGACAGAGGGGAGACATTTGACAGGTAAAGATACATGCAGGAGGCACGTATATCCTTATAGATAACCCCTATGGCAGTAGTTTAGAAAGGATGACATTGGGTTTACATCCACTTTAAATCTTTTATTTTCACTACACTCCTCCCCTTAATGCTAGAACACTATACCTCCTCGCCACCAACTAATTTGTATGAAGTTGATTGCTTACACTAAATTTCCTATAGCTTTTAGATCGGTTGTGGCTTCTACTTCCATCTTTAAGTTCATAGCTATTACTGTTGGATAAACAGACAAAACTACCTGCAAAAGTCTTTTTTTTTTTCAAGTTGTGATAAATCAGGTTGGGCGGCTGCTTCTGTATTTAGGCCAAGCAATAATGCAAATGCTAAAAAAAAAGAATTACAAATCTAAATATATGCAATACGAGAATACGGTGTCACTGACACTGTCCATGAGAGTCATACTGTTCTGCAACACCATATATAACCTAAAGTTATCTCTCAAGCATTTAAAAGAAAAGGTTGGTGTTTTTCCCCATGTTGCCCTCCAAGTCATAAAAAAGGAGGATCCTCTCCCAGCTGTGCAAACATATGTTTTTTTTGCATTTTTACTTGTTCCTCATTGCAGTGCTTAGCTCTCCACGCCCTTTGTTTAAAAATCCTTTGCCTATTAGCCTTGAAAATGGTTAGAATTGACTTTCCAGATTTGCTCCTACAGACTTCACTGGGGTTTAGATTAAAGTTCACAGTTTTTGACTTTATAATACGTTTAACAAATTGCCTGCCAACTTGCTCATCCCTAGTTGGTTGAAACGGTCTTTGCTATGCAGACCTCGCGCTCCCCCTTCTCACTGCTTGATTTCTTCATATATGTTCAGCAGAAAAAAGTGTGAGGTTGGAGGAAACAAAATTATTGTTAAAAAGAAAGTTACTCATGTAGCAGGTGCCCCTAACATGCTGTCCATGGCATCTTCAGGTGGGCGCCATTATGGTTGTTCTTAAATATGGTATGTGGTGAATAATAACGCAAGTAAGTCTACAGGGAACATAATTCTCCAGAGAACTCATACAGTTGCAAAAAATAATTTCTATCTTTTTCAAATGAACAACTGTAATTTTCACTACTAGGGATGCATTTGCCATTGACAATGCCGTTTTTCTTCATTTTTTCTTTATCCTTACCTCATTTCTTTCAATTAAAACAAAAGTATAAATAAATTAGAAAAGGATGTTGTAAATTGTACAAGCCCCATGTCATGAAGATTTTAAAAAGTTATTTGTTTTGCTCTGAGAATCAGATTGCATCAATACAATAGGTACTGAATGAAATCAACCCCCCTTGACATTTTATCTTAGTACAAAATATATTTTGTTATATGCTCTGGTTCATCTGAGTTCTTTCTTCATTGCTTTCTTGTTTTGTTTTGTCTTCGGGGAAAGCAAATAAAGTTGGTCCTTTTGACTGAATTGAGAATACACATTGCACAGAGCTTAGTAAAAATAGATTTTTCACTTACTGCATGCTTTCAATTAGATTTGTGGTGTATGACACATCATAAAGATAATGCAGTACTACAGATAAATTAAGGTTAGCAGGTGTTGTAATAGCTAAAATTTTGCTTTTACTCCATATTCAAGCCAGACAGAAAAATATGCTGAATATTTTACTACTTTTACCCTCATTAATACTTTGTTCTACTGCCACCATCCTGTAAATATACCTCTTTCTTCTAGATAATTCTTCTTACTGATGCAGACTATATCATTCATTTCCCCTAACTCCGTTGTGCTTTTTCAACTTCCCTTCCCTTTCAGCAATCACGTGGCCAACAATCACGAGTGGTAGTTGTGAAAATGCATTGCTAAACCATCCGAGGTGGCAATTGTTGTGAGTCAATGCCCAGATAAATTTGCTTTCCAGTGTATAAAGGTGGTGAGGCTTACCTCACTGCCACCTTTACACATCAGTAATCAGTAGTGATTGAAGTGACAAGAGGTAACTCCTTCCCTACTATGTACTTTCCAGTGGCAGCCCATCCATTAGGGGCGCCCGGGCACCGCCCCCTCCATCCATGGCCGCCACCCCCTATTCATGCGTCCAGCCCCATTCAGGACTTTGGGCGCATGAATTACAGGGGCTGGGTGATTTTTTTAAGCACCTGATTAGAGCCAGAGGCTCTAATAGGCTTCAAAATAGGGTGGACTCTGGGCGCAGAGCGGGTCTGAGACCAGTTTTCCGATTGGCCGAAAATAGAATAGACCCGATTGGCCGCCTAGGAGGAGGGAGGAAACGGAAGCTGCCACCGCCCTGATGGGTGGTAGTCTTACTGTTTGCCGTCCCCTCCCCAAAAAAAAATTAGCAGCGGCCATCACTGGTCCTTTCACTTAAGCATGAGTAAAGAAAGTTTACAGAAACCTACAAATATACATTCAGTAGGAACAGAGTTATGGGCTAGGTTAGCTTTCTAACCACTTGCGCTTGCTGGTATGGTAGGTATGGTGGTATGGTGTGGAGGTTAATACAGTACTTTTTTTAAAACATTTAAATCAAATCACTGCGGCACTATGGAGCCCTTAGGCTGTACATGGGCGCTTGATATCAGCCAAAAGCTGCCTATCCTGCAGCTATGCCTTGTCTTCTATCATTTAAATGTCAAATAAGGAGCTTGTCATTTGTTAGTTTTGGCATTTGAAAGTTGAATGACAGAAGGCAGGTTTATCTTGACTTAGTTAGAAGCCAAGGTCCAATGGACAAACCAGGTT
The DNA here is from genome assembly GCF_042186555.1 of Aquarana catesbeiana. NCBI lineage: Eukaryota > Metazoa > Chordata > Amphibia > Anura > Ranidae > Aquarana > Aquarana catesbeiana. Next base: position 300,581,902 of record NC_133328.1, on the reverse strand, counting down.
TAGGATCCACAAGGACACGGAGATCAATCTGTAGATTAGACTCTTAACTAAGCGCATATGTTCATCAGCAAAGAGAGTGGGCTTTAATGCCTACAAACCACACATATTCATCCATGAGTTGCAGAAGTTTCTGTGCTGGGAATGCACTCACTGCATGCTCCCAGCACAGTAACCAAACTGTCAATGGTTTTTCTTATTTTGGAGGGATGTCCTCTCACTTCCTGTTTGGCGATGGGACAGGAAATTAAGGTAAATCTTCACAATGGGACAGAAATTTTGAAAGAAATTCTGATAGGGGTTATGACCTTCCCTTACTCTATCCAAAATGAAAAAAAAAAAAGTTTTGCCTATACTGTAAATCTACTTTTATGCCGCGTACACACGGTCGGATTTTCCAACAGGAAATGTTCGATGTGAGCTTGCTGTCGGAAAGTCTGACTGTGTGTATGCTCAATCGAACATTTGCTTTTGGAATTTCCACCAACAAATGTTTGATAGCAGGTTCTCAAATTTTCCACCAACAAAACTTGTTGTCAGAAAGTCCGATCGTGTGTACACAAGTACGTCGCACAAAAAATTCACGCATGCTCTGAATCAAGCAGAAGGAGCCGCACTGGCTATTGAACTTCCTTTTTCTCGGCTCGTCGTATGTGTTGTACGTCACCGCGTTCTCACGTTCGGAATTTTTGGCCAACATTTGTGTGACCGTGTGTATGCAAGACAAGTTTGAGCCAACATCCTTCGGAAAAAAATCCACGGTTTTGTTGTCGGAAAATCCGATCGTGTGTACGCAGCATAAATCTAAATGTAGACAATGCAGATTTCTAAAAGTTAACAAAAACAATAACAGTCTCAATATCCAGCTTTGGATGTGTAATTATGCATTATCAACACATGGCACTACCTACAGGGGTATATGTAGAAAGAAAAATATTTTAGTACTAAATAAAGCAGTACAATGCTATCATAATAAGCTTGTTTACTACTACCAAAAATCTCTCATTGCAATAAAAACAGTCTAGCTATAACAGAACATGCCACCTTAAGTATTAAAAAGTAAAAACAAATGCATGGTGCTCAATGCACCTTGTGTCCCTCATGGCTGTGTTATTTGAAAATACTAGAATAATGTAATATTGCATAAGCTATTAGTACTTGCATGTTTAAAAATCATTAAATCACTGATAACTTTTATGTGAATTTATTACACATTTAAAGCATTGATCTTTCAAGAATGCCTCAAGCAAGCTAATTTTCCCTTCTTGATGTTCTGTTGCAAATCTGTTGGTTGTGCTAGAAATATAAAGTAACAGAAGCAAACTACACAAGAGCACTGGTATTGATCAGATACAAAGAGGAAGCGCCAGCGTGTAACAATTATTAATTGTACTTGCTATCTTTTAAATGTGTTACCTTCTGAAGCTGCATGCATATATTCTGAAGAGGTGAAATGAAGCTAAGCTGCATGTATGACTGCCTGTTCAAGGTTGAGTGAATTGTCATAGGCAGCCCATTTATCAGCTTGTGGGTCTTACCTGGCTCTGACAGCGGGAATGGCACTATTCATACAGTCTGCCCTGCCATCACAATTGAATTTGTAACCTAAATGCGCACCTGTCAGCTTCACTTGGATACACATTTTATTCTAATAAAAAGCTGGGATGTAATATGGACTCTTTGTTCAGCAAAAGGCAGTGTGGCCAGGAAAAATCCATCAAGCCTCCATTAATAACCCAATTTTAGGAGCTACTTAAATGTGTAAAAAAATATAAGCTGATTGGTCTTTGAGTGATGTTACAAATTCAATTGGCTTTTTTTTACTTTCTCCCTTGTAAGGGTCAGAGATTTGACAAAGCAGATGGCAGTGAATAACAGACCAGAGTATTTACTGTAATCACATATTCGAAACCTTATACACGACAAAATAAATATATGCAATTTCTGTTGGGATAATATCCTAATGCAGTACTACCTAACTCTTATCCCCTGGGTATGCTGGTATGATGTTTTCAGTCCTTTCATATAGTCACACGTGAAATAATGAGTGTGGTTCTTTCAAAGTTCTCCACACCATTATATTTTTTGTGTCTTGTGATTATTTAACCACTTCAGAGATTTGGCTGCTCAATGACCAGGACATTTTTTGCGATACGGCACTGCGTCACTTTAACTGACAATTGCGCGGTCGTGTGGCGCTATATCCAAAAAAAAATTGCCATCCTTTTTTTCCCACAAATAGAGCTTTCTTTTGGTGGTATTGGATCATCTCTGTGTTTTTAATTTTTTGCACTATAAACAAAAAAAGAGCGACAAGTTTGAAAAAACCACAAGATTTTGTACTTTTTGATAAAATAAATATTCCCGATTTTTTTTTAAAAAAAGCTACGTTTTTTCTTAGCTTAGGCCAATATGTATTCTTCTACATATTTTTGGTAATAAATATTGCAATAAGCATATATTGATTGATTTGCGCAAAAGTTATATCCTCTACAAAATAGGGGATAGATTTATGGCATTTTTATTATTATTATTTATTTTACTAGTAATGGCGGCGATCTGCAATCTTTTTATCATGGCGGACACATCGGACACTTTTGACACATTTTTTGGACGGTTGACAATTATACAGCGATCAGTGCTATAAAAATGCACTGAATACTGTATAAATGTCACTGGCAGGGAAGGGGTTAACACTAGGGGGCGACCAAGGGGTTAACTGTGTTCCCTGATTGTGTGTTCTAACTGTAGGGGGAGGGGGCTGACTAGAGGGGATGATAGATCGTGGTTCCTAGCTTTTAGGAACTCACAATCTGTCTCTCCTCACAGAACAGAACACACACACGTCCCTGTTCTGCCTCTCGTGCCCACGTTCGCTCGTGGCCGGCGGTCATCGCAACCGTCAGCCATGAGCATCGGCACCCCCCCAGTGCAGTGGATGCGTGTGCGTGCCTGCTATCCCGCTTAAAGGAGCCGACGTATAGCTACGACGGCTCACGGGAACGTGCCGACCTGCCGCAGTATAATGACAATGGCTGGTCGGCAAGCGATTGACTTATTTTTTTACTTTTGGATACAATGAGGAAGTTTTTTATTGCCACCAGTTTTCCTCTTGGGGAAAGTCACTCTCTATTTGCTCCAATGACCCATGCTACTAAGACTAGAAGTGAGGAAAAATCCAAAATTTTGAGCTGAAGGGAGAACACTTATAGCAGGCACGACTGTCTAAGAGAGGATTTCCTTCACATTGGAGATATTCCTTCTTGCTTCCTGTAGTGCCTGCGGGACTGCCCACATGCCACAATGCAATTTATAATGCACTCAAATAGGAAGAATTATCAGTGCAGCACACCATACTGCACAGGTGGTTCACATATCTGTATTGTGGTGTGCTGAAATACATGTGTATTGAGGTGCGCTGGCAAGGTGCACTGGGGCTCCAACAAAATGTATGTATTCATTGTGTCATGTGGTTTTGTGATAATGTGTTTTACAGTGTGTTACCATAACATACATGTGAATCTGGCCTTACAGTTTGACTTAAAACAGTATCAATGATATGTGAATAAACACGCTTTAAGAGTTTCTCTAATTTACCAAGACATTAAAAATGTTATGTCATCAATCTCTAAGGTCTAGTTAACACAACCACTCCCCCAAAGCTTTAAAGTGATTTAAAAAACTTAATTTATTTTTCAATAGATTAACAAACATGTACAGAGCAGCCCTGATCCTCCTCCTCTAGGTCCCCTGCTGGCAGTACTGTACCCTCCCACTCCCCACCGAGTACAGTGGCGGCCCATGAATTAAGGGCACACGGGCGCCGCCCCCTCTCTCCTGCACCCCTTCTGTGCACTATGGATAGATTAGTGCATTGCATGAATCTATCCATGGCCGCCGTTGACACCCCCCATTCAGGCGTCTGACCCCTTTTCAGGCACCGGGTGCCTGAATTACAGCAGTGGTGGGTGTTTTTGAAGCACCTGATTAGAGCCATAGGTGTCAAAAACGGTGACCATGCTTGGCGCTTGCAGTTCACTCAGCTGTGTTAGGAAAGTGAATGAATCTTCACTTTCCTAACACTGAACTGCCTCTACGGCCGACCAGGTACTCCCTTCTGTAACCTGTCACCTGATTGGCTGAAATGACAGCCACCGCTATTGGACGCCTATCAGGAGGAGAGGACGGGAGTTGGGAGATGAGGACGGCAGGAGTCAATGGCTTGAAGGACCCTGCTAGTCGCCGTCACCCGCTGCCCCACCAAGACAGGGTAAGTGCCAGGCAGACGGCAAGCAGGCGGGGGGGTCACACTGGCAGCATTCAATGGCATAGTGGCAGCATTTAATGGGCACACTGGCAGCATTTAATGGGAACACTGGCAGAATTTGATGGGCACACTGGCAGCATTTGATGGCACAGTGGCAGCCTTTAATGGGCACACTGGCAGCATTTGATGGGCACACTGGCAGCATTTAATGGGCACACTGGCAGCATTTGATGGGCACATTGGCAGCATTTGATGGCACAGTGGCAGCCTTTGATGGGCACACTGGCATAATTTAATGGGCACACTGACAGTATTTGATGGGCACAGTGGCTGCAATTGATGGCACAGTGGCTGCGTTTGGTGGCACAGTGGCTGCATTTGATGGGCACATTGGCTGCGTTTGATGGCACAGTGGCTGCGTTTGATGGCACAGTGGCAGCATTGGATGGCACAGTGGCTGCAATTGATGGGCACAGTGAGGCTGCAACTGATGTTTTTTTTATCAGAATTTTTCAGTTTGTTTGCACCCCCCAAAAATTTTGAGCATTAGCCACCACTGACCGAGTACCTCCATAGCAAGCGACACTTGTGTATGCTCACCCCTGAGCCCCACTCAGTGTGTCTACACAGAGCAAGGCTTGGCCCAGTCCTCCACTCCCTTATCTCTGACTTTGATTGACAGCAGTGGGAACCAATGCTTTGTGACTTTATCTTTATTGGGGGTAGGTGCATCCTCAGTGGCTTATACTTCTACAACTATTTGATGGTGTACACTTCCATCAGAACCTAGGGCACAAGGGAATCTAACACTTGACATTACTAAACACATTTTCTTTTATACAATTAAGCTCAACATAAGCACATCTTCACAGTAACTCTTCTTCAACTAATGTGTTTGTGGTAGGCAGCCAATTTAAAACATTATTACAGTATCTCATAAAAGTGAGTACACCCCTCACATTTTTTGTAAATATTTTATACATCCACCAGCTCCGTGATGTCTCCATGGAGGAGTGGAAGAGGACTCCAGTGGCAACCTGTGAAGCTCTGGTGAACTCCATGCCCAAGAGGGTTAAGGCAGTGCTGGAAAATAATGGTGGCCACACAAAATATTGACACTTTGGGCCCAATTTGGGCATTTTCACTTGGTAGTGTACTCACTTTTTTTGCCAGCGATTTAGACTTTAATGGCTGTGTGTTGCGTTATTTTGAGGGGACAGCAAATTTACACTGTTATACAAGCTGTACACTCAGTACTTTACATTGCGTTGTCACATGAAAAGATATAATAAAATATTTATAAAAATGTGAGGGGTGTACTCACATGTACATGTGTACTGACCTGAAAAAAAATGTCATATTAGAGCCATAAGAGGCAGCACATTTGTGACTGGGTGGATTGCTCTATCCCATGCAGGTCATTTTTATTTATTTATCCAAATATTTAACCAGGGATGAGTGAAACTAATATTTTTCATTTACATAAAATGTTACTGAAATTTAGGAGGTTTTGGTGACATTTCATCATGTTGCTAAATGCTTCGGAGTTACTGAGGAATGCAAAATGATTATGTGGCAAAAACTTTCCTTTATCAACCTTGTTATTTTACAGTTTGTCACAGAAAAAAAAAAACTGTACAAATAGTTTACAAATAAGGATCACAAATAAAAAAAAATACAAAAAATTAAAAAACACAAATGCAGAAACACTAACCGAAATAAACTAAACTACCCTAAATACAGCTCCTAAAAAAAAACACTATCTAAAAAAGGAGAAAAAGGAGCAGAAACGATTTACCTAAGCAGCTTTTGTCATTACACAGCAGTATTCGCTGAAACATTCAGGGACTGGTCACCACCAAGGATAGATGATGAGAAAGAAAACCCATGACATCACCAGACTAGACCAAAAAGAGTGTAAAAAAGCTATCTATGGTTTAATAAAAAAAAAACATGGTGGCAGGGGCCTGCTTCAAGGTAGACGGGCAATGAAAATGGGAAGCCATAAACTGAAGTTTTACTTTTATCAAGAAAGTGGCAGGTCTAAAATATTAGAAAGGTATGACTGTGATGGATGGAGACATTATAATGCATAAGGAAATATGAATCAGAAAATAATTTGAGTTAGAAAAACATTAACAAACAAGATAATGCAACGTGTAAAAACTCAAGAAATGTAAAGTGATTTGAATGGCAGAGAAAAACATGGGGACCCAGGCTGCACATAACTTATTAACCAAATGTATAATTCCCAGAGACAACCATTTGAATAATATTAATAAAAAACACTCCACACCAGAGTGCTGATTAATGACAGGCACCTGTGACAGGGACTCTATACAATAAGCCCCCTGCATTCGAGAATTTTCCACCACACCTGATTGGGTACATTACCTGAGCAACCCAGGTATGGGGAATATTTTAAATAGGCAGTACACCTAAAACTAACAGACATATATTCTGGCTAATGCAACATATGTAACAATAGTTTATGCAGGTAGCCATGTTCCCATGCAAGTGCAACCAAATACTAGTCCCACTTTAAACATTTTTTAAAAGTTTTTACACATGTGGAACATAAAAGTAGATAAGGAACAATTCTCCTATCTCTACAAATTTTAACATGAGAGTTACATTTTTAACTACAGGGTTCAGTGATATAATTGTTTTTGTTTTTTTAAAGAAAAACTATAGATTTATTGTAAGTACACATGTAACAAAATAATTATATTAGGAAAGAAAAATGTAATAAAGTCCCAAACAAATTTTAATAAATGAGCCAAGAATCCACTCCGTGGGGAAAACTTGTTCCAGTATGTGTCATGCTGCAAAAATCCGGTGATATGTTCACCACCACCGCCACCTCTAGGTGAATTGCCTGCTCACTTCAGGGAGAGACCCCACAGGTCAAGTCATGCCTTAAGTATATAATTCTTCAAAGATCATAAGAAACCATGCACTGTATCCAGGATCACCCGCAGTCCTCATAGCATAGCACAGCTCAGAATACAAGAGACAATCATAGCGCAATATTGCTTAAATATATGCGTTTTTTATTTAATGTAAAATAACCCACTCACATTTACAACATCTTGTACAATTGCTTGTATTAAGAGGACATCAAGAGCTCGCCTCCTCACCGCTTACTTCCTGCTTTACGAGACACCGAATGTGACATCACCAGCTCCTACCGACACATTACGCCACTGGTCAGGTGACTTTCTCAAGGGAATGAAGCCTAGTGATGAGCGCCAGGATTTATGAGCCCTGATTTGTTTACAGGTTGCCACGGTGACGGGTGAATCCTCGTTTCATCTTACCCTGATGTATGGAACATTTCCATCAGGGTTAAATATTTAAAAGCATAGGCGCTTCACTCCCGCAATCCCCACTATTCAATTACATACATAACACTATGAGTTGAACAACATAATATGATTCATAGCCCACAGGATGTGAACTAAACCTTTATCAATTACACCGTTACTAATAAAGACTGGGATGGCAATATGTACAGGGACAATTCATATAAAAAATATATATTAAAAATTACTAAGTGTAAAAAAATACACTATTGGGGAATATGAGAATGAGGATTTCTGAAACAATAACAATAACAATAAATGCTTCACACTTAAATATGCATATAACATACATTACTTTTACAAACATTACTGTTAACATTTCCTGGAACAGTACATTAGAATCTGGCATAAGGTCAGCTCAACTGTTCATATGTTCTGGGCATGCATCCATGAAGTAGTAGAACACAGGATTGCATAAAAAAGACCCTATGGGCTGGTTCACACCACAAAACCGCACTCCAGATCCATTCCAGATGCGTTTCTGCATGCGTGGTTTAAGGTTCGGGACATTCTGGCCTCAGTTAACAGTATTTTTGTCTGCCATAACAACGCAAAAAGCAAAAATACAGACAGAATATTTCTCTCTGGAACCACCTAAAATGAAAATAATATATTGTGACTTGAAACTTACTGGTACAGCTGAATCATTTTGATTCAGCTGTTTAAGTGCTGCACTAATACTAAGTCTGAATGTTTTTCTGAAGTTCAATTTTGCTTTATGAATCAAATAGTTTCCTGGCATTTATACATTGCAGCTGAAGTGCTTTGCACACCTGTGGCTTCTTCTGATGAGGGCAGGTAGAAAATGATGACTCTTTCATCAAGAAGACTTTTCAGCAGAGATGGGATGCAGTTATTGTTGATGCTGTTCTGAATATAAATACGACATAGAATCTTAATTTTTACACATCCATTGCCTGTATTCCTCAATAGGGATGAGCTTCGTGTTCGAGTCGAGCCCGTTCGCTGAATTGCGAACGATATGGGCCGTTCGCGCCAAATTCGTGTGGCGTATCACGGCGCATAATTCACTGCAGCATCGCAGTGCATTGCTGGTTGATGATTGGCCAAGCATGCACTATGACCTGCATGCTTGGCTAATCACAGCGCCGTCTGTAGAGAGAGCTGTAATTGGTCAAAGCCAGGGATGCTTTGGCCAATTATGGCTCAGAGGGTTTAGTACACGCCCCACACTATATAAGGCCGCCTGCATGGCGGCCCTGTGTAGTGTGTTCCGGCGTTGAGAGACAGAGAGACAGTGTCATTTGATTTAAGTTAGATAGATTAGGCAGGACAGTCAGTCATCCTATTAGTACCACAGTCAGGCAGCTAGACTATGTGCAGTTAGTGTAGTGCGTCCTCCTCACAGTGTTCAGCTAAAGATACAAGTTAGTTTAGTGTGACCTCTGCACAGTGTTCAGCTAAAGCTACAAGTTAGTGTAATGCGACCTCTGCACAGTGTTCAGCTAAAGCTACAAGTTAGTGTAGTGCATCCTCTGAACAGTGTTCAGCTAAAGCTACAAGTTAGTGTAGTGCACAGTGTTCAGCTAAAGCTACAAGTTAGTGTAGTGCGTCCTCCTCACAGTGTTCAGCTAAAGCTACAAGTTAGTGTAGTGCGTCCTCCTCACAGTGTTCAGCTAAAGCTACAGGTTAGTGTAGTGCGACCTCTGCACAGTGTTCAGCTAAAGCTACAAGTTAGTGTAGTGCGTCCTCTGAACAGTGTTCAGCTAAAGCTACAAGTTAGTGTAGTGCACAGTGTTCAGCTAAAGCTACAAGTTAGTGTAGTGCGTCCTCCTCACAGTGTTCAGCTAAAGCTACAAGTTAGTGTAGTGCGACCTCTGCACAGTGTTCAGCTAAAGCTACAAGTTAGTGTAATGCGTCCTCTGAACAGTGTTCAGCTAAAGCTACAAGTTAGTGTAGTGCACAGTGTTCAGCAGAAGCTACAAGTTAGTGTAGTGCGTCCTCCTCACAGTGTTCAGCTAAAGCTACAAGTTAGTGTAGTGCGTCCTCCTCACAGTGTTCAGCTAAAGCTACAAGTTAGTGTGGTGCACAGTGTTCAGCTAAAGCTACAAGTTAGTGTAGTGCGTCCTCCTCACAGTGTTCAGCTAAAGCTACAAGTAAGTGTAGTGCGTCCTCCTCACAGTTTTCAGCTAAAGCTACAAGTTAGTGTAGTGCACAGTGTTCAGCTAAAGCTACAAGTTAGTGTAGTGCGTCCTCTGAACAGTGTTCAGCTAAAGCTACAAGTTAGTGTAGTGCATCCTCCTCACAGTGTTCAGCTAAAGCTACAAGTTAGTGTAGTGCACACTGTTCAGCTAAAGTTACAAGTTAGTGTAGTGCGTCCTCCTCACAGTGTTCAGCTAAAGCTACAAGTTAGTGTAGTGCATCCTCCTCACAGTGTTCAGCTAAAGCTACAAGTTAGTGTAGTGCGTCCTCTGAACAGTGTTCAACTAAAGCTACAAGTTAGTGTAATGCGACCTCTGTATAGTGTTCAGCTAAAGCTACCTGTAGAAGGTTGGTGGTGTTTTCCTGATCCTATCACTACCGCAGGCAGCTACATTATTTACACGTTAGTGTAGTGTGTCTTCTGCACAGTGTTCAGCTAAAGCTACCTTTAGAAGGTTGATGGTGTTTTCCTGATCCTATCACTACCGCAGGTTTCTACATTATTTTAACGTTAGTGTAGTGCGTCCTCTTCACAGTGTTCAGCTAAAGCTAACTGTAGAAGGTTGTTGGTGTTTTCCGGATCCTATCACTACCACAGGCAGCTACATTATTTTAACCCCTTCCTGACCGGTGCACGCCGATGTACGTCGGCAGAATGGCACGGCTGGGCAAATGGACTTACAGGTATGTCCATTTGAATTTCCCGCCGTGCCATTGCGTGTGCGAATGCGGCCGGGAGCTCCGTGAGTTGGGTCGCAGGTCCCGCGGACTTGATCACCGCAGGGATACCCGCAATCGCCTCACGGAGAGGACAAACGGGGAGATACTAATGTAAACAGCATCTCCCCGTTCTGCCTACTGACAAGTGTCACTGATCTCTGCTCCCTGTCATCAGGAGCAGTGATCAGAGTAATGACACTGCTAGCCCATCCCCCCTACAGTTAGTAATCACTCCCTAGTACTGACTTAACCCCTCCCCACCCCCTAGTGGTTAACCCCTTCACTGCCAGTGTCATTTACACAGGAATCAGTGCATTTTTATAGCACTGATTGCTGTATAAATGACAATGGTCCCCAAAATGTGTCAAAAATGTCCGACATGTCCGCCATAATGTCGCAATCACAATAAAAATCGCTGATCGCCGCCATTACTACTAAAGAAAAAAATTATTAATAAAAATGCCATAAAACTATACCCTATTTTGTAAATGCTATAACTTTTGCACAAACCAATCAATAAACGCTTATTGCGATTTTTTCTTACCAAAAATATGTAGAAGAATACGTATCGGCCTAAATTGAGGAAAAAAAAATGTTTTTTTTTATATTTTTGGGGGATATTTATTATAGCAAAATGTAAAAAATAATGCGTTTTTTTAAAAATTGTCGCTTTTATTTTGTTTATAGCGCAAAAAATAAAAATTGCAGAGGCGATCAATACCACCAAAAGAAAGCTCTATTTGTAGGAAAAAAAGGACGACAATTTTGTTTGGGAGACACGTCGCACGACCGTGAAATTGTCAGTTAAAGCGACGCAGTGCCAAATCGCAAAAAACGATCTGGTCAGGAAGGGGGTAGAATCTTCCGGGGCTGAAGCGGTTAACGTTAGTGTAGTGCGTCCTCTGCACAGTGTTCAGCTAAAGCTATCTGTAGAAGGTTGGTGGTGTTTTCCTGATCCTATGACTACCGCAGGCAGCTACATTATTTACACGTTAGTGTAGTGCGATCTCTGCACAGTGTCCAGCTAAAGCTACCTGTAGAAGGCTGGTGGTGTTTTCCTGATCCCATCACTACCACAGGCAGCTACATTATTTTAACGCTAGTGTAGTGTGTCCTCTGCACAGTGTTCAGCTAAAGCTACCTGTAGAAGGTTGGTGGTGTTTTCCTGATCCTATCACTACCGCAGGCAGCTACATTATTTACACATTAGTGTAGTGCGACCTCTGCACAGTGTTCAGCTAAAGCTACCTGTAGAAAGTTGGTGGTGTTTTCCTGATCCTATCACTACCGCAGGCAGTTACATTATTTACACGTTAGTGTAGTGCGACCTCTGCACAGTGTTCAGCTAAAGCTACCTGTAGAAGGTTGGTGGTGTTTTCCTGATCCTATCACTACTGCAGGCAGCTACATTATTTTAAGGTTAGTGTAGTGCATCCTCTGCACAGTGTTCAGCTAAAGCTACCTGTAGAAGGTTGGTGGTGTTTTCCTGATCCTATCACTACCGCAGGCAGCTACATTATTTTAACATTAGTGTAGTGCGTCCTCTGCACAGTGTTCAGCTAAAGCTACCTGTAGAAGGTTGGTGGTGTTTTCCTGATCCTATCACTACCGCAGGCAGCTACATTATTTACACATTAGTGTAGTGCGACCTCTGCACAGTGTTCAGCTAAAGCTACCTGTAGAAAGTTGGTGGTGTTTTCCTGATCCTATCACTACCGCAGGCAGCTACATTATTTTAACGTTAGTGTAGTGCGTCCTCTTCACAGTGTTCAGCTAAAGCTACCTAGCTACCTGTAGAAGGTTGGTGGTGTTTTCCTGATCCTATCACTACCGCAGGCAGCTACATTATTTTAACATTAGTGTAGTGCGTCCTCTTCACAGTGTTCAGCTAAAGATACCTGTAGAAGGTTGGTGGTGTTTTCCTGATCCTATCACTACCGCAGGCAGCTACATTATTTTAAAGTTGGTGTAGTGCGTCCTCTGCACAGTGTTCAGCTAAAGCTACAAGTTAGTGTAGTGCGACCTCTTCACAGTGTTCAGCTAAAGCTACCTAGCTACCTGTAGAAGGTTGGTGGTGTTTTCCTGATCCTATCACTACCGCAGGCAGCTACATTATTTTAACATTAGTGTAGTGCGTCCTCTTCACAGTGTTCAGCTAAAGATACCTGTAGAAGGTTGGTGGTGTTTTCCTGATCCTATCACTACCGCAGGCAGCTACATTATTTTAACATTAGTGTAGTGCGTCCTCTTCACAGTGTTCAGCTAAAGATACCTGTAGAAGGTTGGTGGTGTTTTCCTGATCCTATCACTACCGCAGGCAGCTACATTATTTTAACGTTAGTGTAGTGCGTCCTCTTCACAGTGTTCAGCTAAAGCTACCTAGCTACCTGTAGAAGGTTGGTGGTGTTTTCCTGATCCTATCACTACCGCAGGCAGCTACATTATTTTAACATTAGTGTAGTGCGTCCTCTTCACAGTGTTCAGCTAAAGATACCTGTAGAAGGTTGGTGGTGTTTTCCTGATCCTATCACTACCGCAGGCAGCTACATTATTTTAACGTTGGTGTAGTGCGACCTCTGCACATTGTTCATCTAAAGCTACCTGTAAAAGATTGGTGGTGTCCTCATACTACAGGCAGGCAGTTGATTTTGCTAGCTGCAGTATCAGTATATATATATATATATATATATATCCCAGCTTAGTGCAGCTACATCTCACTGCAGGCCATTAGTATGTCTGGAAGGCCAACAAGGAGAGGCAGACAGTCACAAGCCAATAAAAGAGGGCAAGCAGGCTCTGTGTCTAGAGGCAACAGTGCTGGTCATGGAGACGGTGCATCCTCATCAGCACGTGGCCGTGGGACACGCTTGGCCTTTTTTTCAGCAGCTGGCCGCGTTGAGCCACAACATGCGGAAGACTTGGTCGAGTGGATGACCAAGCCGTCCTCATCCTCCTCATCCTCTCTCACCCATGCCCAGGGTACCTTGTCTGGCAAAGCAGCTGCCAACGCGGCCTCTTCCCTCGGCTCAATGGCATCAGTGACTCTTTCCCTAGCCCCACCATGTCCTCCTGAGGAGTCCCTCAAACTGTTTGACCACAGTGTTGGGTACATGCTCCAGGAGGATGCCCAGCATGTAGAAGGCTCTGATGATTATACTGACCTAGATGAAGGCAGTAACGTGAGCACGGACAGAGGGGGTGCCCAAGAAGGACAGCAATCTGGCAGTCATGCTCTCCCTTCTGCAGCATATTGCCAGGTTTGCTCCAGTGATGAGGAGGGAGGGGATGATGAGGTCACTGACTCAAGGTGGGTGCCTGATAGGAGAGAGGAGGAGGAGGCACATCACCAATGAGGCAGGATGCCCTCCAGGGGCCAGCCTAAGGGTAGCACATTGACTGAATCACACCACAAAGCTCCGCATGTGCAGGGCGCTGCTGTCTCTGCACGTTATTCCAAAAGTTCTTTGGTGTGGGCCTTTTTTGAGACAAGTGTATCAGATCGCACCGCTGCTATTTGCAACATATGTCTCAAGCGTATCTCGCGTGGCCAAAACATCTCCCGCTTGGGCACCACATGCTTGACAAGACAAATGTTGACCTGCCATGCAGTTCATTGGCAAGCGTATCTAAAAGACTCACACCAAAGAACAAAGAGGACCTCTCCTTGCTCCTCATCAGCTGAGATCTCCAACCCCACTATACCTTCAGTCCTCTTTGAGACCTGCACTGAAAGGAATGAAGGTGTAGAATTTGGTGTGTTACAACCAAGTACTTGTGGGCAATCTGCTTTCGGTACACCGACGTCAGATTGTACCAGGCAAATTTCCCTGCCCCAGCTGCTGCACCGCCGAAAGAAGTTCGCTCCCAGCCATCCACATGCCCAGGGGTTAAATGCTAGCTTGGCAAAATTGCTAGCACTTCAACTGCTACCTTTTCAGTTGGTAGACCCTGCCCCCTTCCGTGAGATTGTGGAATGTGCGGTTCCTCGGTGGCAGGTACCCAAACGCCACTTTTTCTCACGGAAGACGATTCCGGCTCTCTATCGGCATGTGGAAGGCAATGTCCAACCTCGCTGGACAGGGCGGTCAGCAGTAAGATGCATATTACCACTGACTCATGGTCCAGCAGGCATGGACAGGGATGTTACCTAAGTTTCACGGCGCATTGGGTGACTCTGCTGGCAGCTGGGAAGGATGCAGGACAAGGTGCAGTAGTATTGGAGGTTGTTCCGCCACCACGCCTCCAAAATGCCACTACTAATGATTCTGACACACCTCTCTTCTCCACCCCCTCCTCTTCTTCTTCCTCCATGGCCTCTTCCTGTGCTCTGTTCTTGGAACCAGTGGTGCTCCGTAGGCATTCAAGGGGCTACTCAAGTATGCAGGCCAAAAGATGCCATGCGGTACTTGAGCTGGTGTGCTTGGGGGGACAGGAGCCACACTGGGGCAGAGGTTCTGTCAGCTCTGCAGCGGCAGGCTCAGCGGTGGTTGACGCCACGCCAACTTAAGGCAGGAATGGTGGTTTGCGACAATGGCACCAACCTCCTCTCCGCCCTCCGAGAGGGACAAATGACCCATGTGCCCTGTTTGGCTTACGTCCTTAACTTGGTGGTGCAGCGGGTCTTGGGCAGGTACCCGGGCTTACAGGATGTCCTGAGGTAGGCCAGGAAAGTCTGTGTGCATTTCCGCCAGTCATATAATGCCAGGGCTCGGCTGGCAGACCTCCAAAAGGAATTTAACCTGCCCAAGAACCGCCTAATCTGTGACATGCCCACCAGGTGGAACTCAACGTTGGCCATGCTGCAGTGGCTGCACATGCAGCAGAGGGCCATCAATGAGTACCTGTGCGACTATGGCACCAGGACAGGGTCAGGGGAGCTTGTTTTTTTTTCCCCACACCAGTGGGCCATGATCAGGGATGCATGCACTGTCCTGTCTACATTTGAGGAGGCCACTAGGATGGGGAGCAGTGACAGTGCATGCATCAGTGACACTGCCCCCCTTGTCCACCGGTTGGAGCACACGTTGCATGGAATAATGGACAGGACACTTGAGGCAGCACAGAGGCAGGAAGAGGAGGACTTCCTTAGCTCTCAAGGCCCCCTTTATCCAGACAGTGTTCCTGCGTCCCTTCGTGGTCGCCATTCTGTTACCCTGAAAAATCTATATTTAAGATTTTTCATATCTTATAGATATGATATGGGTTAAATAAGAGTTCTTTTCGACCAAGAGTGAAAGCTTAAAATATAATAACATTTATTAGGACACAGTTGAAAGTCTAGCTAATACACAATCATCTATCTATCGCCTTACACCAAGGAAGAAAATATTAGGTTGAAATAAAGTATTTACATGAAGGAATACAGGGTATATTCCTCAATACAGTAATCTACACACATATTTAGTTACAAGTAAAAGGGCATTCCTTTCCCATAATTACCCATCCTTACCAAAGTTCCTTTCAGCTTGCTGGTCATCAGAGAGAGAGCGCTTACCTCCCCCTTGGCTCTGAGTATATCAAACCAAGCTGATGTCTCATTGGTTGGCCTAGCTTGGATCATGATTGGAGGGCTTACTCCATAAGTTGGCCCCCTTTCATGCAAATCCTTGTGACTATGTTGGCCAAGTGTGTTAATTGAATTTCCCCAGGAAGTTAGGTGTTGATTATGGGTTGGGCCCCCTCCAATGCATATCCCAACATGGGATCCTTTCAAAGGAGTAGGTGTAAAACAATGGAATTGGCTCTGCATTGTTTGTATATACAAGCCTTGGCCCACATTCTCTGCTCTTAGCAAAAGCTTAAATGAAACTTTTTGCCCAGCTTTCATAGATGCCAGCTAAATGAAATATATTCATCAATACAATATTTTACAGTTATTAGTGGAGATTTCACATAAACTTATAAGGCAACAGTGCCCGCCGATCACACAGGAAGAGGACGAGGAGGAGGATTGTGTCAGTATGGAGGTGGAGCCTGCCACTCAGCATCAGCAGCAGTCTTTAAGGGATCATTTACAGTCCCAAGAAACACATGGACTTGTACGTGGCTGGGAGGAGGTGGCTGCAGATCATGTTGTCCTTAATGACCCAGAGGACTCCAGACCGAATGCCTCAGCAAACTAACGCTGCATGGCCTCCCTGATCCTGCAAAGCCTGCGGAAGGATCCTCATATTCGTGGTATCAAGGAGAAGGAACAATACTGGCTGGCAACCCTCCTTGATCCACGTTACAAGGGTAAGGTTGCGGACCTTATCTTGCCGTCGCAGAGGGAGCATAGGATGAAACATCTTCGGGAGGCCCTGCAGAAAGGTCTGTGCAACGTTTTCCCAGAGACTGGGAGGTTACAAACTCCTGTTTCTGGACAACGTGTTGCTGAGGCTTTGGTCAGTCAAAGAAGGAGCGGTGGAGAAGGTGGCCGTCTGATCGATGCGTTCAGACAATTTTTTAGTCCGCAGCCCCAAGGTATGATCGGTTCCAGCAACCATTGCCAGCGTCTGTTTTACATGGTGCAGGAATACCTAGGGGCAAGATTTGACTTGGACACCTTTCCCACCGAAAATCCTCTGGGTTACTGGGTCTTGAGGATGGATCACTGGCCAGAGCTTGCACAGTATGCAATTGAGCTACTGGCCTGTCCTGCATCCAGCGTTCTTTCGGAACGCACATTCAGTGCTGCAAGAGGATTTGTAACCGATCTCAGTTTGCATCTGTCCACCGACTCAGTCGATCGACTGACCTTCATAAAAATGAATCAGTCTTGGATCACCACCAGCTACCAAGCACCTGATGCTGATGTAACTGAATACATTTTTTTGAAATGTCAGATCCCTTCAAAGACTGCCTATGCTGATGCTGAGTGACTATCCTGTTATACTGAGTAATTATCCTCTTCCTCAATGATCATGATGATAGCTTGTAAGAACATTTTTGGTTCTGGGCGCCGCCAGTCCCGCCACCAGTGCCTAAGGCCCAATTTTTCAGTCTGTGAGGGGTTGCAGTGTTGTGGCACCAGCACCAGTGCCTAAGGCTCAATTTTTCAGCCGCTGTTTAACAGGGGCGTGTAATTACAATTTTTGATGCAATTCTTTGCAGCAGGGCTAGTTCCTGCGCTCCAACTAGAGTATCTGTGAGGGGTTGCAGTTGTGGCACCAGCACCAGTGCCTAAGGCCCAATTTTTCAGCCCCTGTTTAACAGGGGCATGTAATTACAATTTTTGATGCAATTCTTTGCAGCAGGGCTAGTTCCTGCGCTCCAACTAGAGTATCTGTGAGGGGTTGCAGTGTTGTGGCATTAGCACCAGTGCCTAAGGCCCAATTTTTCAGCCCCTGTCTAACAGGGGCGTGTAATTACAATTTTTGATGCAATTCTTTGCAGCAGGGCTAGTTCCTGCGCTCCAACTAGAGTATCTGTGAGGGGTTGCAGTGTTGTGGCACCAGTGCCTAAGGCCCATTTTTTCAGCCCCTGTTTAACAGGGGCGTGTAATTACAATTTTTGATGCAATTCTTTGCAGCAGGGCTAGTTCCTGCGCTCCAACTAGAGTATCTGTAAGGAGTTGCAGTGTTGTGGCACCAGCACCAGTGCCTAAGACCCAATTTTTCAGCCCCTGTTCAACAGGGACATGTAATTACAATTCTTGATCTAATATTTCACAGCAGGGCCCTGTGAGAGCTTACAGTGTTGTGGCCACAACAACACCTAAGGCCCAAATTTCTGCTGAGTATATAGGGCAGGCCCCTACTTTCAAACATGCAACTTACAAACGACTCCTACTTGCAAACGGAAGGAGACAACAGGAAGTGAGATGAAATCTACCCCTAGGAAGGGAAATTCTCTCCTGTAA
Source organism: Aquarana catesbeiana (assembly GCF_042186555.1). Lineage (NCBI taxonomy): Eukaryota > Metazoa > Chordata > Amphibia > Anura > Ranidae > Aquarana > Aquarana catesbeiana. The sequence goes on along the minus strand of NC_133328.1, from coordinate 300,563,550 downwards.
GAGTTAACATGGGAAAAACTTTTCTCCTTTCCACTGATACTTTATCACCAATCCTTGTTTCACAAAAAAACACAAATTTTCAAAAAACACTTGTCATTGGGACAAAAAGTGAGGTGAAATCTTCTGAAGAGGAGCACAGACAGCTATGTTTTCCAAAAAGCTTAAAATAAATTTTTTTGGCTGGAGCTAAACACATTAAAAATGTACCAGTTCAAAATTACAAACAGATTCTACTTAACAACAAACCTACAGTCCCTGTCTTGTTTGCACCGCCTGTATACTGCTGTTCAGAGTATATAGGGCCTGGGGGCCCCCCACCTTTCCTTTTTTAATTTGGGTTCCCCTTAATATCCATACCCAAAGGGCCTGGTAATGGACTGGGGGGTACCCATGCCATTTGTCTCACTGATTTTCATCCATATTGCCAGGACCCGACATTACATTAAAGCCGCAAGCAATTTAAATGATTTTTTTTCCTTTAAAAATGACATTTTGTGCAGGGAGTGTTCTAAGCATGAGAAACACGTGCCACTTTACAGGCATAGTATAGACACCCCCAGGTATGATATTTAAAGGAATATTTCACTTTTTTTTTTTTTTTACTTTAAGCATTATTAAAATCACTGCTCCCGAAAAAACAGCCGTTTTTAAAACCCGGGTCCCCAAACCCTTTTTAGGACAATACCATGCAAATTAGCCTTTAAAATGAGCACTTTTGATTTCAAACATTCGAGTCCCATAGATGTCAATGGGGTTCTAACGTTCGTGCGAATTTTCGGTCCGTTCGCAGGTTCTGGTGCGAACCGAACCGGGGGGTGTTCGGCTCATCCCTATTCCTCAATCACTACTGGAGGAAGTCTGGGAGTAAAAACCCAGACAGAGGAAAAAAATTAGCATATAACTGTACTCCATCATTTAAACTCTAATATCATAGTAACAACTACTATGCTATAGTATTTAATTACTGATAATAAAAGGTTTACAGAAATGAATAGTGAGCATTTATCGTGTATACACTGAGCAAAATTATATAAGCAACACTTTTGTGTTTGCCCCATATTTATCATGAGCTGAACTCAAAGATCTACAACTTTTTCTATGTACACAAAAGGCCTATTTTTCTCAAATATTGTTCGCAAATGTGTCTAAATCTGTGTTAGTGAGCACTTCTCCTTTGCCGAGATAATCCATCCACCTCACAGGTCTGGCATATCAAGATGCTGATTAGACAGCATGATTATTGCACAGGTGTGCCTTAGGCTGGCCACAATAAAAGGCCACTCTAAAATTTTCAGTTTTACTGTATTGGGGGGTCAGTCAGTATCTGGTGTGACCACCATTTGCCTCACGCAATGCAGCACACCATCCTTCGCAAAGAGTTGATCAGGTTGTTGATTGTAGCCTGTGGAATGTTGGTCCATTTCTCTTCAATGGCTGTGCAAAGTTGCTGGATATTGGCAGGAACTGTAACACAAGCTATCATATACACTGATCCAGAGCATCCCAAACATGCTCAATGGGTGACATGTCCGGTGAGTATGCTGGCTATGCAAGAACTGGGATGTTTTCAGCTTCCAGGAATTGTGTACAGATCCTTGCAACATGGGGCTGTGAATTAGCATGCTGCAACATGAGGTGATGGTCGTGGATGAATGGCACAACATGGGCCTCAGGATCTCGTCACTGTCTCTGTGCATTCAAAATGCCATCAATAAAATGCACCTGTGTTCGTTGTCCATAGCACACGCCTGCCCATAAAATAACCCTACTGCCACCATGAGCCACTCGATCCACAACGTTGACATCAGCAAACCGCTCACCCACACGACTGTCATCTGCCCTGTTCAGTGAAAACTGGGATTCATCCAAGAAGAGAACAACTCTCCAAAGTGCCAGATGCCATTAAATTTGAGCATTTGCCCTCTCAAGTCGGTTACGACGACGAAATGCAGTCAGGTCAAGACCCCAATGAGGACGACGAGCATGCAGATGAGCTTCCCTGAGACGGTTTCTGACAGTTTGTGCAAACTTTGGTTATGCAAACCGATTGTTGCAGCAGCTGTCTGGGTGGCTGGTCTCAGACGATCTTGGAGGTGAAGATGCTGGATGTGGAGGTCCTGGGAAGGTGTGGTTACACGTGGTCTACGCTTGTGAGGTCCGTTGGATGTACTGCCTAATTCTCTGAAACACCTTTGGAGACGGCTTATGGTAAAGAAATGAACATTCATTTCAAGGGAAACAGCTCTGGTGGACATTCCTGCAGTCAGCATACCAATTACACGCCCCCTCCAAACTTGCGACATCTGTGGCATTGTGCTGTGTGATAAAACTGTACATTTTAGAGTGACCAGCCTAAGGCACACTTGTGCAATAATCATGCTGTCTAATCAGCATCTTGATATGCCACACCAGGGAGGTGGATAGATTATCTCGGCAAAGGAGAAGTGCTCACTAATGCTGGCCATACACTATACGAAAAATCGGCCAAAATGTGGTCATTTAGACCGTTCGTTCATTTTTTGGCCAGTTAATGGGCACAAAATTGATAATTGTTTGGATGTTTTTGAGCCAAAAAAATGAAGGACAAGTTTGGAAATTTTCTGCCGAACAAACGATAAATTGAAAGGTTAATGTGTTTCCCAAACTGTCTGCACTAGGTATATGTAAAAAAACAAACAAAAAATGTATTTATTTATGTCCACTGAACGATTTATTGGTCATTACATGATGGCACCATTGGTCATTACTATTGTCCGCTTTATTGTTCGCTCACTATTGTTCTATATCTATTGTTCCCTCTCTGTTAATACTATATTTTAGAACTGTAATGTTTTATTTTTACTGTTTTATTGTATTTGCTTTGGAGGTATGGTATGCCTTACTGTTGTACTGTAATGTTACTTTGTTTTATTGTCTACCATCATTTGCTTAGCAGGTACGCCATTCAGCTGCAGTACGGGTTTATTTATTCTGACCGCAACAGCATTTGCTCCCACGATATGTGAAGCAATGACTCCAGCGCTGTAGGAGGTGATTTCACCACCACAGTTAAAAAAAAGAGCATATATGCCGAAGCATGGGGGCAGGGGTGGAGGAGCGATTTGCTCCTAACATTAGGGGCAGATTGCCCCCATGCTTCGGCATATATTTTTTAGGCATAGATTGCGTTAAAAAAAATGTTTTATTTTTAGGTACGCCATTTTTATTTTTCGGTACGCCATTCAGCTGCAGCACTGTTTTATTCACCTTGACAGCAACAGCGTTTGCTCCCACGATACGTAAGTTAGCGATTCCAGCGCTGTAGGAGGTGATTTCACCACCACAGTTAAAAAAAATGGTGCATGTATGCCCATCTTTAGAAGTGGGTGGATGAAGGGCGGTATTCTAATGGTGGGCATACCCATTGATCAATCTCTTTTTTTCGTTCAGCTCACAGGCTGCATGAAAGAAAGGACATTACAATGTAAGCCCAACAAGGACCAGCAACGTACTGGTATGTTTCTGGACTTTGAGTGGTTATACCAGAATGATGCCTGCAAGTTTAGGTATCATCTTGTTATCATTCTTTTTAGCCAGCAGTAGGCTTTCATTTAAAAGCAATCCTAGTGGCTAATTAGCATCTAGACTGCTTTTACAAGCAGTGGGAGGGAACACCTCCCCACTGTCTTCCATGGTTTTCTCAGGCTTTCCTGTCCCAACGGGGAACCCGAGAATGCAGCCGGTGGTTCCGCCAGCTGATCAGAGGCCAGAATGGCTCCAATCATCTCTATGGCCTAAGAAACCGGAAGCTACGAGCATTTAAAAAAAAAAAAGAACACCCTTGTCCCCCCCATGCTTATGCACAAAAGCGGATGCAAGCGTCGGTCTGGTGTCATATGTAAACAGCAATTGCAGCATGCATGTAAGGTATCACCGCGAAGGTCAGATCGAGGGCAGTAGTTTTACCAAAAAATTGCGTTTGAAAAATCGCTGTGCAAATACTGTGTGAAAAAAACATTGCAACAGCCATCATTTTAATCTGTAGGGTCTTTGCTTTAAAAAATATACAATGTTTGGGGGTTCAAATTAATTTTCTTACAAAAACAAAAAGTGTCAGAAAGGGCTTTGTCTTCAAGTGGTTAGAAGAGTGGGTGATGTCTCATATAAGCTTCTAAATGTTGTGCATAAAATGCCAGGACAGTTCATGCCCCCCCAAATGACCCCTTTTTGGAAAGTAGACATTCCAAGCTATTTGCTGATAGGCATGTTGAGGTCATGGAATATTTTATATTTTGCCACAAGTTGCGGGAAAATTACAATTTTTTTTTTGCACAAAGTCGTTACTAAATTATATATAGCTCAAACATGCCATGGGCATATGTGAAATTACACCCCAAAATACATTCTGCTGCTTCTCCTGAGTATGGGGATACCACGTGTGTAAAACTTTTTGGAAGCCTTCCTCACTACCTATCACAGTTTCGGAGACCATGAAATGTCAAGGTAGCACAAACCCCACCCAAATGACCCTATTTTGGAAAGAAGACACTTCAAGCTATTTGCTGAGAGGCATGTTGAGTCCATGGAATATTTTACGGAAATATTTGGATCAAAAAAAGGGGGGGGACCCCAGGGATTTTGCAGGTGGGAGGGAGATGTGAAGTATAGGTGTGTATAAAGATGAAGGTCATCAAGGTATATAAAAGAAATAGTACTTTATTCAAAATTACAAAAATAGAAAGTTTTAAAAACAATAGAATATACAATAACTGCGATTAATCATAGACATAAGGGCTCTATAGGTAAAGAACTTATCTATGAATAATAAATGTAGAAAAATCCAACATGTTTCGGAATATTTTAGGGTGTAAATTCCTTCTTCAGGGATTTTCCATGCAGTTGAAATATGTAGTTAGTTTACACCGATTATAGTTGTTTATAAGGATCAAAGACTCAGTCATACACCTTGTACCTTTCCTTCGGAGCAGTTGTATCTGGACTGGTTATATCAATTGAGCCGTTCCTTGCGGACCGCATGGACCGGGTGGGTTCCCTATGACCTAGCCTGCTGGGATGAGGCCATCTATATAATTGATTTGGAGTAAATCACTTCAATTTCACAAATATATGGATTGAGATCTCAAACTGCTTCACCTCTTTTGTGTGTACCTTACAACCTGGGAGACCAGAACCGAGAGTACCATTCTCCAACATTTTATCCTCTTTGATCCTTATAAACAACTATAATCGGGAGGAGGATCAGTGTAACAATAGCGAATATTCATTGGCTATTGTAACACTCCTGGGTGGGCTCAGTTCGCAGTGATTCATTGGCTATTGTAGCACTCCTGGGTGGGCTCAGTTCGCAGCGCCCCGAGCCCACTCTATTTTGAAGCCTATTAGAGCCTTTGGCTCTAATCAGGTGCTTCAAAAAAACACTTCCCCATTGGAATCCATGCATCCGGCGCCCTGCATGGGGGCCGGACGCATGGATAAAGGGGGCGGCGCCTGTGTGCTCTTAATGGCCCCTGTCCTTGTCTCAGAAAAAGCTGTTATTCTCTTTTAGCTGGCTTACCAGTCTGACCCAGATACCTGAATTTGTTAAAGTCACAATAATAGAAGTGGAGTTTGCATGTTCTGCCTGAGCCTGCATGGGTTTCCTCCGGGTACTTCAGTTTCCTCCCACAATCCAAAAACATGGTAGGTTAGTTGGCTGCTGTCTAATTTTGCCCTAGTATGTGTATGTATGTGAGTTAGGGAACTTAGATTGTAAGCTCCTTGAGGACAGGAATGGATGTGAATGAATAATAAATATGTAAAGCACTGCATAAATTGACGGAACTATATAAGTACTTGAAATAAAATAAAATAAATGGGTATATTTCCTCAAGGAGTAGTGAAAAAATAAGAATCCATCATATGGTTCAACCTTTTAGCAATTAGTTTTTCCGTAAAACTTGGCCAGAAAAAAACTATGCAGATCAGACATTTTATTATTATTATTATTATTATTATTATTATTATTATTAATAACAATATTATTATTTCATGATTTATATAGCGCCAATAGTTTGCACTTTACAGACTAAAGGGAGACAGTACAGTTACAATGCAATTTAATACAAGAGGAATCAAAGTACCTTGCTCTGTATGTACTGTAAATGATAATAAAAATAAATAAAAAAAAATTTAATGTGAAAATTAAATTATATTATCATTTAAAATGAGTTAAGGGAAAATTAAACTCAAATCAAAAATGCAGTATATTGGAGCTTACGGCCCCTAGATGTGGTGTCTGCATTCCTTTTCCTTTTTTTTTTTTAAGCTAAGAACGTTTTCAGCAAATACCGATAATACCTGTTTATCTTGCCAGAAATGTAATCTCCTTGTAACTTTCAATGAGCTGCACTGAAGAATATCTTCCTTCCTAGCACTCTTCTATAAACCCCCCCCACCCCTCATGCATGACAAATATAAATTAAGCTACTGCATCATGGACTAGTAAGCTGCAATATATTACAATTTTTCAGTTTAGGGTTAAGATACACTTAAATTATATTACCTCTCTTCCAAAGATTTAAGTAATACTCTGCTTTTACTAGCTGCATACTTCTGTCAGGTTAAAGTCACAGAATCAGCATGACAGCCAGGCTTCTGGCATTTTCAGAAGAAGAAGTTAGGAATGGTTGACTATATGCCCTTCAGTATACTGAATGCTTCCTGGAAAAAGATCTAAACTCATATTGATTTTGTTAGAGCTGAACTCTGGGACTTCAGCTACTTTGTATAATGTGCTTGTGGACTTATCTCTTTAATTTACAATTGAATTAATGGACAGGTGGTTAACGCATGGTTGGAAAAAGTGAAGTGCTCCATCACTGTGAATGTGCTTCCAAGTTGTAGCCTCCTTTCGTCTTGGGCTGTGTATGTAAGGAATATGGATCATGATGGGACCAATGGGAGTAGGAAAAAGACAAATGTTTTATTTAACTGGTACATTAAAGCAGTTGAAAATATTTGAAAAGAGCAAATGAATTTCCAAATACAGGATCAGACTGTAAATCAATAAGTGCTTTTGGATATTCAGCAACAGATAACTCTTGTGGTAGAAAGCATGTAGGATAAAATTTATGTATGATATACATTTAGTCATATTTCCAAATGCATAATAGCCAGGCATTCTGGACTAGCACAAATCAATGTTTAAACACAGACATTGTTATATCATTACTATAATTCAGAGTTGCTGAGAAGCTGGTGCTAGTATTGGACTGGCTTCCTTCACATGCAAGCACAGCATAATATACAGTATTACTTGTGCTTTTTAATTTTGTAGCTAGAGATCCTTGTTTACTTCCCACTTATTTTATCACTGGAGACAAAATTATAATTAATTTGTTAAAAAAAATGTCTACTTCTTTGCTTCTGTTGTTTTATAACTTAAGCTGAACATACATTGCTTACATTTTCACTGATTCTTTCCAAAATTTGAGCAATGTATATCCTTGCCAGCATTGATCCATTTTCCACAGTTATTCAATAAACTTTTGTTTATTGTTAATCGGCGAGCACCTAAATCCAGTCAAATGCATATGCATGTCAGATATCCCACGAGGCACCAGCTCCCATTCATAAAAGAGCAGGACAGGACTGGAGGGATGGAACTGGCGGTGTGCGTCATCAGGAGGTGGCTCCTCTCAGTAATGTCGCAGAGGATGATGGTACTGCAGGACCTGAGCGGTGGGAACGGAGAAGCAGATTGCAGCAAGACAATGCTGAATCCGTTGGGTGGGTGTGTATCTGAATTGAAGACAACTCTGCAACAGGTAAGTGGCGGTTTAAAAAATAAAAGGGGATAGTGAAGTTCCTCTGTACATGAAACTGGGGCTTGTGAATAAAATATTCAATCCATTATAATTAGTCATGTTTTGCTTTTTCTTTTGGTAGTGGAAGCTGAAATGTAATAATATATTCCTTAGGAGCAATATTATCTGTGTAGACTTTTTAAATGGCTGCTTTTATGTCTAAGGCGATTATTGTTCATATACTGTTTTAGATTTAATAAACCCATTATAGTCCAGTAAACTTGATTATAATATATATTTTACAAGAGGAAAATGCTAGACAACCAAAGGTAGAGTATTTGTATCTTTGCCTTCTGCTTCTTGATCTGAGGCCGAACGCCTTCCTATCTCTGCTTCTTGATCTTTGGCTATTAGTAACATGGCATTGGAAAACTTACTGTAACATTCCATGGTACACTTCTGTAAGTTAGTGGTAAGCAAGAGAAAACTGAAATGCCCAGAAATCCTGTACTGTCTTCCCTGCTGACAAAGTGTGAGGGGAAGGAAAAGAATTTGATAGGGGAGTCTGCTTCCTGTACTGTGCTTTCTATCTGTCAAAAATACCAATCATGTTTAAAATTCCAAAGGATATACTTTTACTGCATCACAGACGGGTAAGCAAAATAGGTTTTCAGATGACCTGATCACTTATAAAATGAGTGGACTGGTGCACTGCAGTCATTCCTGGAAGAAAAATGAAAGTTGTGGGCAGGTTGGCTATTTTTCATATATGAATTTCAAGGATTCATTTTACATTTTGACTGCACCGTACCTGTTAATTTCCTTCGCAATATTTAAGATAACCCTAATCTTTAAGGATTGATGAAAATATTGATGCAAAAAGTTAAAGATTACTAAAATATGTTGCATTTTATTGAGTTATCTATTGAATTAGAAACTTATAAATCTTAATTTATATTAAAATATCCAAAAAAATCCAATCCAATGAAAAATCCAATGAAAATCTTATCCTAAAAAATCTTATATGCATATGCTTTATAAAAAAAATATAGATTTTATATTAAAAATATCTTTAAAATATTAAAATTCTTCAAATGTCTGCTGTGACAAAATATGCCCGTATGGAAAAAAAGTAGAAGAAACATTAATAATATTCAAATGGAAACACATTTGAGGCAAGGTAGGACCTGAGATTTCCATATGTCATCATCATCTTATGGAACTATGACATACTTTTTTACAGCTAAAGTGTTTACATCTTACGTGGGAAACTCTTAAGAAAAAAAGGAACCTGTTTTTGTTTGCAACCTCTATATTTTTATTTCACAGCTGATTTTGATTTCGAAGTTAAAAGCCTACAGCAGAGTGTTTACATAAATACTCCTGCTGTTTATCCTTATTTCCCCCTCTCCATGAGGCTTATCTCATTTCTATGCAGACATCAAAAGCTCTAATCAGAAAATATGCTTTATAATAATCTTTTAATGTACGCTTTTTACACTATACCAATGTCGTTAATGAGATTGCTGGTTATCAATTGTGTAATTTTTGCAGGTACATTACTGTATTTTGTCTAGCACTCCAGCGGGAATTACAATAGATAAATCTCCAGTAAACATGTCAATTAAAATGCTTTGACATGCAATCTTTGTAATCTTTGTCATTTGCTGCCATTTTGTGAAGCACCATGTAAGGAATATCATACACAGCTGAAATTTATCTTTAACACACACAGACAACAGAATAACACAGCTGATTCCACAAGAGATATATTCTCTCTTCTAAACCATTTTGCAAAATTATGATAAAATAAGACAAACATAAATGTGTATAGACTGTCATTAAAATGAATATATTTCTAGGAATAGTGGAGTGTTTATTTGTCTGTTGTGCATACATTCCCTCCCTGAGGACTGATCCACTGGAAAGAGTGTTATGCCCCGTACACACGATCAGAAATTCCACCAGCAAAAGTCGGATGTGAGCTTTTGGTCAGAAATTACGACCGTGTGTATGCTCCATTGGACTTTTGCTGGCAGAATTCCAGCCAGCAAAAGATTGAGAGCAGGTTCTCTATTTTTCGGTCGGAAAAAGTTCTTATTCGAAAATGCGATTGTCTGTATGCAATTCGGATGCGCAAAAAATCACGCATGCTCGGAAACAATTCAGCTCATGCTCGGAAGCATTGAACTACATTTTCTCGACTCATTGTAGTGTTGTACGTCACCGCGTTCTTGATGGTCGAAAGTTCAGAGAACTTTTCTGTGGCCGTGTGTATGTAGGGTAAGCTTGAGCGGAATTCAGTCGTAAAAACCATCCAAGTTTTTTCTGACGGAATTTCTGATCGTGTGTATGGGGCATTAGGAGTAAAAAGGAATTAATTATATTTTTTACAGCTAGGACAGAGATGCAATTAATTTACTTGCACAGTACTCTAAGTCCTTGTCATTCTATAATAACTAGCAATTCATTTTCAAAGCTATTATATTTTATAAAGTAAACTCTAGTATTGTTTGTTAAACTAAGATGAAAAACTTTACCCTTATCCCAAAATATATGCAGAAAACTTTCACACACCATGCCATCACAAACAATGCAGCATCTTTATATAACTTGTGATATAAGACAAAACACCGGGTTGGTCATTTTTAACGTTCCCCAGTCCATTAAAAAAAAAAAAACAATATGAAATTAATATGTCACTTATACTGTATATCTAAAAGAAAAAAAAAGTTTTGGGTGGAGCAAAGAATTGTTAAAGCCCATGTCAGTATTTTTTTCTGTTGGTGTCCTTTAGGGTTTCCTTCACTTTTTGTTGTAGAAATACGAATGAAAGTAAAAGGAAATCTCTCAAAAGCAAGGGAAAACTCCATTTTAGAAAGGTGTCACGATGGAAAGAATTCCTGTAACATTTTGGATCATGGGTCACTTTCTTTCCTATTGACCATGGTCATTGGAAAAAAAAGAAAGGGTATCTCTCCCTAGAAGGGGCACAGACAACAGTTGGCTGGAGAGAGTAAACACAACCTCATAGCTGCTATCAAGGCCATGACATTGATACCCTCCTGTTACTGCCAAATAAAAGGGTTAAGTGCTTAGCTTTATTAAAAAAATTTAAATATGCAGGTCATTTCCACTAGTCTTTCCACCACAAATCTTTACATATAGTATCCTTTCCACACAATAAGACTTTTGTTTATAACTCTCTATCATTTCTGGTTTGTGTAGCTATTTAAAAAAATCTGGTAAATCTGCAAATATGTATTTTACTGTAATATAACCTAATTTTAACAATCTGCTACATGTACCATCAATTTGGGAGGTTTATGTTCAGTAACTAAAAGTTCAGTGCTTGATATAATGATGGTTATAAATAAAGAAAATAGCAAAAATAATCCATAACTAAAATTTTCTTAATACAGTGTTTTTCTGATGCTAAAAATTGTCTTACAGTGTATCTGTGCACATACATTATAAGTTAAATTCAAAAGACTATAAATACAGTGTGTGACTCTTAAGTCTAAAGTAGTTACAAACTTCCCGCCCGGCCCAAAGCAGATGACGGCCGGGCGGTGGTTCAGTTATCCTGACTGGGCGTCATATGACGTCCAGCAGGATAACATGCTACCGCACGCCCGCAGGGGAGCGCATCGCGGCGATCGGTGGAGCTGTGTGTCAGCCTGACACACCGCTACACTGATCTTGGTAAAGAGCCTCTGGCGGAGGCTCTTTACCACGTGATCAGCCGCGTCCAATCACGGCTGATCACGCTGTCAATGGGAAGAGCCGTTGATCGGCTTTTCCTCACTCGCGTCTGACAGACACGAGAAGAGGAGAGTCGATCGGCAGCTCTCCTGACAGGGGGGGTCTGCGCTGATTGTTTATCAGCGCAGCCCCCCCTCAGATCACCACACTGGACCACCAGGGATCGCCACTAGGACCACCAGGGAAGGGGCAACATGTGGATGGCCAGGTATGTACCCCATGGCCATCCACATGTGCCCAATGTGCCCAATCTGTGCCAATCAGTGCCCACAAATGGGCACTGATTGGCACCATTATGTTTCAGATCTGCCCAGCAATGCCACCAATAAGTTTTATCAGTGCCACCAATCAGTGTGTTCAGTGCCACCTGTCATTGCCCATCGGTGCCACCTGTCAGTGCCCATCTGTGCCCATCAGTGCCCACCTATCAGTGCCCATCAGTGCCACCCATCAGTGCAACCCATAAGTACCCATCAGTGCCACCCATATGTACCAATCAATGCCACCTACGAGTGCCCATCAGTGCCGCCTATGAGTGCCCATCGGTGCCACCTATGAGTGCCCATCAGTGCCACATACCAGTGCCACCTATCAGTGCCCATCAGTGCCCATCAGAGCTGCCTATCAGTGCCCATCATCAGTGCCCATCAGTGCCACCTCATCAGTGCCACCCCATCAGTGTCACCTCATTGGTGCCACCTCATTGGTGCCCATCAGTGCCGCTGTATCAGTGGCCGTCAGTGCAGCCATATCAGTGCCCATCATTGAAGAAGAAAACGTACTTATTTACAAAAATTTCAACAGAAACAAAGAAAAACTCGTTTTTTTTCGAAATTTTCGGTCTTTTTTTATTTGTTGCGCAAAAAATAAAAACCGCAGAGGTGATCAAATACCACCAAAAGAAAGCTCTATTTGTGGGAACAAAATGATAAAAAATTTGTTTGGTTACAGTGTAGCATGACCGCGCAATTGTCATTCAAATTGCGACAGCGCTGAAAGCTGAAAATTGGCCTGGGCGGGAAGGTGTCTAAGTGCCTGGTATTGAAGTGGTTAAAGCTGAACTCCAGGCAGACAAAAACAATTATATATTTAACAAAAACTATAGTTATGAAAAAAATGTAATACAATATTTAAATACAACTGGGATATGTACCTATATTTGTCTTAAAGCAGAAGTTATGTTTTTATGATAGAAAGGATGCTACATGTCATTTTCTGTATTAATTGCCTATGTCTGCCTGTTAGCATTTGTGCCATGCATGTGCAGCTCAGTGTATAGTCCTGGCACTGTTACATGCTCAAATAAAGTAAACCCCATGTGCATGTGGGGGAGTCACATCATCATCCCAGCCCAGCTAATTAAGAGGTGAAAAAACCTGAATGAAGATTGGAGGAAGACAGAAGTACTGTTGCTGGAGGGGGGCACTGACATACACTATATTTCCAAAAATATTGAGACGCCCGCCTTTACACACACATGAACTTTTATGACATCCCAGTCTTTGTCTGCAGGGTTTAATATTGAGTTGGACCACTGTTTGACGCTATAACAGCTTCAACTCTTCTGGGAAGGCTGTCCACAAGGTTTAGGAGTGTGTCTATGGTAATGTTTGACCATTCTTTCAGAAGCGCATTTTTGAGGTTAGGCACTGATGTGGTTGTGAAAGTCTAGCTCGCAGTCTCCACTGTAATTCATCCCAAAGGTGTTCTATTGGGTTGAGGTCAGGACTCTGTGCAGACCAGTCAAGTTCCTCCACCCCAAACTCGCTCATCCTTTATGGACCTTGCTTTGTGCACAGGGGGAATTATGGTGTGGGGTTGTTTTTCAGGGGTTGGGCTTGGCCCCTTAGTTCCAGTGAAGGGAACTCTTAAAACAATCAGCATACCAAAACATTTTGCACAATTTCATGCTCCCAACTTCGTGGGAACAGTTTGGGGACGGCCCCTTCCTGTTTCAACATGACTGCGCACCATTGCAAAAACAAGTTCCATAAAGACATGGATGAGCGAGTTTGGGGTGGAGAAACTTGACTTGCCTGCACCGAGTCCTGACCTCAACCCGATAGAACACCTTTGGGATGAATTAGAGCAGAGGCGCAAGCTACGCCTTCTCCAACATCAGTACCAGACCTCACAAAGGCACTTCTGAAAGAATGGTCAAACATTCCCATAGATACATTCCTAAACTTTGTGGACAGCCTTCCCAGAAGAGTTGAAGCTGTTATAGCTGCAAAGGATGGGCTAACTCAATATTGAACCCTAAGGACTAAGAATTGGATGCCATCAAAAGATTATATGGGTGTAAAGGCAGGTGATATAGTGTAGCAATGTTGGAAAGGATCACTTGCAAAGTTAGTCTGTCATGATGTATTAAAATGATGTGTATACTAGCACATTATGGCAAACTGCTCCTGGGAGCCCAAGATTTTTGTTTTGTTGTTGTGGGGTTACTGTACTTCCACTTCAATATGCCTTGGAGCCTAAATGAACCTGTGTTTTGTGTAGGAGTGGACTTATGGCTTTTTCTAATAGTTTTAGGAACTCCTGAAGAGAAGGAACTTGCTGACAAGCCTATAATTGAACTCCAGGACAGAGAAGAAACAAAAATATAATCACAGTTCAGCCCCACAGAAGAAAAGATACAAAGTAAGGGAAGATAAATAGGAGTATACTATGAAGCCAGCTGATGATAATGACTTCTACTGGGATGCAACCGAGTGAGGTGAACACCCCAGATGTAGGTACCTTACTCTCGTCTACATAAAACAACATAAAACTCTTATGTTTAGGTCACAGTCATAAAGTAGAGTATTAGATCCCACGCCATGGTAATATAATATGGCTGCTGGCTATGGCTTCATACCCCAGCAGAAGTCTCTTCAGACGAAACGCGTCAGGTCTCCTTGCTGTACCCAGCCACCCACACCACGCTTGCCTTTTTTTATTACTGGAATCGATTCTATACATTGCTTTTATATTGTCATATTTTTATGGATTGTCTGATGATCGTGACTGATCAAATAAATACCAATTGAGTTTTTGGATTTACACCATGTGGAGGCTCCTTGTTTCTTTCTTTATACATGGTTTACCAATGGTGACAAGGACGGTGATCGTTTAGACCATCCGGGCAGGATCCTGGTCCCCCATCAGAAGGAAGAGGTTTACCAACGCATGGTCCACTCTTATACTGTCTTCCATCTTAAGACAGTGCAAGCCTTTTTGACTCACCACCGACGGCCTGTGAGTCCACCAAAGTCGGTAAGAGTACCTTATCCCTTATTTTTCGGATCATTACGGAGGAGATACTAATGTATCATCTGCACTGTATGGAATTCGTTTTATCTGCATGATATTTACTGGGACTAGATCATTTCCAGACTCATTTGGAGGCCATACCTCTCACTTAAATTGTGGACATTTTATTATTATTATTACTAAGCTTGCCATGTATATTTCACTTTCTCTATGAATGTGGACACATTAAGTTATCACTTTATTTGTCCCAATTATCATTTTACACTATATATATTTTCTTATGTTTTTCTCATCACTGATGAATGTATGTTTCACATGTCATTAAATTACACATTTGGGACTCACTTCTCCAATTTATGTAATTTGGAGACTAGATACGGTTAGTCTTTATCTAATTGTGAAATAATTGTCACTTTATTTTCTCACATAGTTTGTACTTTAGCGCTACACTGTTTATTTTCATGTTCTTAATCACATGGTCTGGTACTCCGTGCTGAGATGCTGCTGAGATGCTGCTGAGGCTGCGCCAGTCCGAAAGGAATGTCCAGAATACCGCCCGGGGTCTAGGCCTAAGTTGACCAGAAGGGCCCTAACATGATTAATAAACTGACTGCCACTCAGGGGGTTGACCGGAAAAGGCAGTAATGGGCTGGAGACTGACTGACTGGGTAAATGAGAGAGCAGACGGTCAAGGATCGTTACTGGGCAACATCAATCACAGCCTCACTGTGCCATCAATTGCAGCCACTATGCCTAAAAAATGCAGCCACTGTGCTCATCAAATGCAGCCACTGTGCCCATCAAATGCAGCCACTGTGCTCCATAAAGTGAAGCCACTGTGCCATCAAATGCAGCCACTGTACCCATCAAATGCAACCACTGTGCCCCATAAAATGAAGCCACTGTGCCATCAATTGCAGCCACTATGCTCATCAAATGCAGCCACTGTGCCCCATAAAATGCAGCCACTGTGCCCCATAAAATGCAGCCACTGTGTCCATCAAATGCAGCCACTGTGCCCATCATATGCAGCTCCTGTGCCCATCATATGCAGCCTATGTGCCCATCATATGCAGCCTCTGTGACCCATCATATGCAGCCTGTGTGCCCATCATATGCAGCCTCTGTGACCCATCATATGTAGCCTCTGAGCCCATCATATGTAGCCTGTGTGCCCATCATATGCAGCCTGTGTGCCCATCATATGTAGCCTGTGTGCCCATCATATGGCATTCAAAAAGGGGCCAAACGCCTGAATAGGGGGTGTCTACAGCGGCCATGGATAGATTCAAGCAATGCATGAATGTATCCATTTTACATAGAGGGGGTGGCTGGAGAGAGGGGGCAGCGCCCATACACCCTTATGGACGCACCGTCACTGCTTGCAGCAATTGCAAGAGGCTGTGTTTGGATGCATGCTTGCAGCGATTGCAAGAGTCAGTGCTGCTGGAGGTGTGCTTGCAGCGATTGCAAGAAAGGTGGCCTTACTAACAGCCAAAGGAAGAAAAGGATAGCAGATTTGAGTGGGAATGAACTGTGAGCCTAACTGGATGTAGCTATAGTGGAGAGTGTGAGAAAAAGGAATCTGATATGAATCGTGGCTTTGCTGATGCGGCTAGACACGAATCGGACTGTGACAGGTACGAAGATTTGACCCGATACGAATCATTGTAGGGTAGGCCAGTGCATCTGATACGAATCGTTGCGATGTTGATGCGACTAGATTCGAATTGGACTATGGTCCGTATGAAAATAATGGAACTGATGCAAATTGGTTGTGGGATAGGACAGTAGTTAGGGTAATGACATACCCAGGGTAACGCATAAGGAGAAAGAATGACAACCTGAGGGGCATAACACCTTTATACCTAGCTAACAGGTACTAAGCCATTGTAATCCAGGGGACTAAAACTAGGCATTATAACCTGATATAGAGTGTGGCTCATAGTCCTCGATTCACAGGCACCACAGCCGTGGAACACCACAAACCGAGAGAATTTTCTCTTTTTTAGGGAAGGAAAGTGGGCGACACCAGAGGCGTCAATTGGGGAAAGAAAGAACAGAAAAGCTAAAAGAAGGAACAGTTAGGGGGGAGGGGGTGATAGGAAGTTCTGACAAGGCCGACGGCCCGAGACCCTCCTCCTCTCTTATATTGAGTCACTCAAAAGTAAAACTTGTATTCGTCTGAGAATTGAAACAGATCCCAGTGTGTCCAGCGAGTCTTGTGTTCCTCCTCTCTATCCCCTAGGGCAGCTGTAAGATGCTCCATCCGCTGTATATCGCACACCCTGGCAAACCACTGTGACACCACCGGTGGAGACTGTTGTTTCCATACACTGGGTATACACACCCTGGCTGCATTCAAGAGGTGTTTCAGTAAAGATTTGCGATATCGCTTACAAGACATGGGCGTCAGGTTTAGGAGTACTGCCGGGTTGTCTTGTAGAAAGACGTTGGTAATCTTGTGAATGATCTGTAGAACTTGTCTCCAGAAAAGGGACAGCTCTGGACATTCCCAAAAGATGTGAAGAAGAGTATGTCCTGGGAATATTGAAGCTAACACTGATGGAGTCCTATACCAGCGTGTCAGGATCTTGTAGGTGATCTCCTGATACTTGCTACACAAGGACGATTTATGTGCAAAGAATAGGATACGATTCTTTTGATCCTCAGTAAACGTAATGTTGAGATCTCTCTCCCATTTTTTCAAATATGGGGGTCATGTTGTGATGTGTGAGCCAGTAAGATGTTGTAGGAGTAATAAAGGGGTTTCCGTATGGGCTCTTCTCCCAGGCACAGGTCTTCAAAGAATGTAGGCTGTCTACGGAAACCTCCGGTTTCAGGGAGGGATTGTGAGATCTTCCACCTGCCCAAAATGGAGGAATTAAGGACAGCGTATAGGCTTGAGGGGTCCACCCACTCAGAGGGGCCAAGAAAAGAAGAGGCTCTAACCAAGTTCTGGTCTGACTGGAGCCAGAAGGACCTGTCAGAAATACCTGGTGCAAAGTCCGGCTGTCCAATTATGGGTGTTAACGTGGAGGGAAAGCTGGCTGTCTCTGTTATCCTGAAGTATCTGTGAAGCTCCTGCAAAGTGGGCTCAATCAGAGGGTGTGGGGAGGTGAATCGTGGGAACCGGGTCCCACTCCAAGGTAAGCCTGCTAAGGGAATCGTCACCGTTTCCTCTTCCATGTGGAACCATAATTTATAGGGTAAATGCCTACACCAATCCACTACTCTGTTCATGTGGACCGCTGTATAATAGTGGGCTGGATCGGGGAGGCCAACCCCACCTCTGGGTTTTGGACGCTGTAGAAGTGATCTCTTAAGCCGCGAAGGCTTGCCCTGCCAGACATAGTGAAAATTGTACGTAGCTTACTAAAGTAGCTCTGCGGTATCTTAACTGGCAATGCTTGTAAAAGGTAGAGCAGCCTCGGCATGATGTTCATCTTTAAGATTCAACCTGACTAACTATGTTACTATATGTATGTGTGCTACCCAGTTGTTGCCAACTTCTGCCTGCCTGACCATGCATCTTAGATTTTGCATCTGCCAGCTGCCAGCTCTGTGCCCTGTTATACCCTGTCTTCAATCCCAGGGGAAACTGGAAAGGAGGTACAAGGGAAGCCCACTTATTAACTCAGCCTCGTCCAGCTATGTGACAACTAGTGAATATGCTTAGAGAAGATCTTTCCTTCCTCTATCTCAGCAATAGAACCCCAGTCTGCAGTTAATTAAGAGATGTCAATTCTCACTGCAAACATTATCCTGATACAAGTGCACATATTTTGTGATCCATGTGACTACAGGAGATGAACTTATAGTTGCTGCATTCAAATTCAAATTTTGATTTGAGTGATATGCCCCGTACACACGGTCGGACTTTGTTCGGACATTCCGACAACGAAATCCTAGGATTTTTTCCGACGGATGTTGGCTCAAACTTGTCTTGCATACACACAGTCACACAAAGTTGTTGGAAAATCCGATCGTTCTAAACGCGGTGACGTAAAACACGTACGTCGGGACTATAAACGGGGCAGTGGCCAATAGCTTTCATCTCTTTATTTATTCTGAGCATGCGTGGCACTTTGTCCGTCGGATTTGTGTACACACGATCGGAATTTCCGACAACGGATTTTGTTGTCGGAAAATTTTATATCCTGCTCTCAAACTTTGTGTGTCAGAAAATCCGATGGAAAATGTGTGATGGAGCCTACACACGGTCAGAATTTCCAACAACAAGGTCCTATCACACATTTTCCATCGGAAAATCCGACCGTGTGTACAGGGCATTAAACTCTGTGTGTCGGAAAATCCGATGGAAAATGTGTGATGGAGCCTACACACGGTCAGAATTTCCAACAACAAGGTCCTATCACACACTTTCCATCGGAAAATCCGACTGTGTGTACAGGGTAATACTCTTCCCATTTTCTCTTGTAATTCAGATTTTTCCACTTTATGTGGATTGGTACAGTTGGAGCTGTCTAGGATGTTCTTCCCTATTCACCATCTCACACAGAGGACAATCGTTTGCTCCCTCTTTTTATAGAGTTATTTTTATGTACTTCCATAATTCATTAATGACCTGGTCAAGACTGATAAGGCTGCTAAAGATATCCCTGCAGAGTGCACAGGACAGTATGGGCTTCTGGCCAGATTACCTGGTGCTTTTTTTTTTGCATTTACTGAGCACATATATAAAAAAAAAGCTTCAAATGGTTTATTTAACAGATCAAAAGGAAGCATGAAAAGTTAATTACTAGGGTTTACATACACTCTAAAGTTTTTATACACAAAGAATAACAATTGATATACGGTAAGACACCAAACACATCATAGTCTAAGTACTCTATTGAGAATTGTGCAAACATTTACAGTATCTCACAAACGTGAGTACACCCCTCACATTTTTGTAAATATTTTATTATATCTTTTCATGTGACCACACTGAAGAAATAACACTTTACTACAATGTAAAGTAGTGAGTGTACAGCTTGTATAACAGTGTAAATTTGCTGTCCCTCAAAATAACTCAACACACAGCCATTAATGTATAAACCACTGGCAACAAAAGTAAGTACACCCCTAAGTGAAAATGCCAAAATTGGGCCCAATTAGGCATTTTCCCTCCCCGGTGTCATGTGACTCGTTAGTGTTACAATGTCTCAGGTGTGAATGGGGAGCAGGTGTGTTAAATTTGGTGTTATCGCTCTCACTCATACTGTTCACTGGAACTTCAACATGGCACCTCATGGCAAAGAACTCTCTGAGGATCTGAAAAAAAGAATTGTTGCTCTACGTAAAGATGGTCTAGGCTATAAGATTGCCAAGACCCTGAAACGGAGCTGCAGCACGGTGGCCAAAATCATACAACGGTTTAACAGGACAGGTTCCACTCAAAACTGGCCTCATGCACGTGCTCAGCGTCATATCCAGAAGTTGTCTTTGGGAAATAGACGTATGAGTGCTGCCAGCATTGCTGCAGAGCTTGAAGGGGTGGGTGGTCAGCCTGTCAGTGTTCAGACCATACACCGCACACTGCATCAAACTGGTCTGTATGGCTGTTGTCCCAGAAGGAAGCCTCTTCTAAAGATGGTGTCAAGTGTGTGGCTGCAACCAGGTAAGGAGTATAAAGACAAGTGTGTCTTACCTACAGTCAAGCATGGTGGTGGGAGTGTTGTGGTCTAGGGCTGCATGAGTGCTGCCAGCACTGGGGAGCTACAGTTCATTGACGGAACCATGAATGCCAACATGTACAGTACTGTGACATACCAAAGCAGAGCATGATCCCCTCCCTTCTAACATGATAACGACCCCCAAACATACCTCCAAGACAACCACTGCCTTGCTAAAAAAGCTGAGGGTAATGGTGATGGACTGTCCAAGCATGTCTCCAGACCTAAACCCTATTGAGCATCTGTGGGGCATGCTCAAATGGAAGGTGGAGGAGCGCAAGGTCTCTAACATCCACCGGCTCTGTGATGTCATCATGGAGGAGTGGAAGAGTGGCAACCTGTGAAGCTCTGGTGAACTCCATGCCCAAGAGGGTTAAGGCAGTGCTGGAAAATTATGGTGGCCACACAAAATATTGACACTTTGGCGCCAATTTGGACATTTTCACTTAGGGGTGTACTCACTTTTGTTGCCAGCGGTTTAGACATTAATGGCTGTGTGTTGAGTTATTTTGAGGGGACAGCAAATTTACACTGTTATACAAGCTGTACACTCACTACTTTACATAGTAGCAAAGGGTCATTTCTTCCGTGTTGTCACATGAAAAGATATAATAAAATATTTACAAAAATGTGAGGGGTGTACTCACTTTTGTGAGATACTGTATTTTTGCAACATTTAAAGCACATACTTTAGAAAATGGTCAACTGGATTTATATTCTACCTAGCGGTTGGATAGATAGACGCTAATAAGAGGTAAAACGCTTAATTTTATAGGTGCTTAGATAGGAAATCATTTTTCTGACATACATGCCACCTAGCATTTATAGATCAGTGGATTGGTTCACTTCAGATAAGTTAGGGAATCCTTGCATCCATAGCTTTTGTGCTTTGTGATAGATTTCTTTTCAAAATAGAATATGGGAAAAGGAAAAGTTACATCAGTATTGGATTATCTTTTATAGAACTTAAACATGTAGAACAAAAGTAGGGCATGGTCTGGGTTTCACTAACCAGTAAAAGTTGAATTTGAAAAGGCTACAGAATTTTACATATATTCATTCAGTTAGACGATTTCAAAGGACTCAAGAAGATATTCACCTGTGTGACTACCTTCTGATGGAAGAACAGTTCCATGATCTATGTGCTACATTTTACTTCAAGGACAGTAGCTTATTCAGTGGGTTTCATTTATCTGCCCAGATCTACTGGTTATCCACCTAATACTAGAAGTAATGTATTTATACTTAGGCACTAACTCTAAAAGGACAGTCTAGTATTCAAAGACAAAATGTTAAGAAACTACCACAAACATAAGGGGTTTCTATAATTTAGCTGCACAACCTAGACAACAGATAATTCCAACAACTTACCAGATGATACTGGGTTATACGCTTATCTGTCAATGGATGATGTCTGCTCACTACATACACTCCGTCAGATGATCCTGGGTTATACACTTGGCTTGCAATGGGTGTTGTCAGCTCTCTGCATGTAATCCATCTAGATGTTTGCTCGTCACAACCAGAGAACAATGATAAACATAGAGTAATCCAGTACTAAAAGGTGTTTATTATAGGTTTCCTTAAGATTGCACACTTACAATGTAATTCAAAATAAAAGAGCATGTAACAACCATGTATCACAAGTCGATATTCCTGACTACCTCTCACCGCTCCATCGGTGTTCCCGGGTAAGGCAAGCAGGAAAGCCGAAAATGTAGGTTGCTGCGTGGTCAGGCCCTCTACATCTACCTACATCGTCGGCTTTCCTGCTTGCCTTACCCGGGAACACCGCTGGATCGCTGAGAGGTAGTCAGGAATATCGACTTGTGATACATTGTTGTTACATGCTCTTTTATTTTGAATTACATTGTAAGTGTGTAATCTTAAGAAAACCTATAATAAATACCTTTTAGTACTGGATTACGCTATGTGTATCTTTGTTCTCTGCTTGTGACGAGCAAAGATCTAGATGGATTACATGCAGAGAGCTGACAACACCCATTGCAAGCCAAGTGTATAACCCAGGATCATCTGACTGAGTGCATGCAGTGAGCAGACATCATCCATTGACAGATAAGCGTATAACCCAGTATCCTCTGGTAAGTGCATTTCCTAGGGGGATTGTGACACGTGCAGTGTGGAGGAGGCGATTGTTTTGAATTACTATCTGCAACGTTTTTTCTGTGATGGACAATCCTACTTTTACATCTACCTCATTTTATATATAAAGTGGACTTCATACTTATTTAACTATTTTAGTAAACTTTTAACAAATCCTAAAACGTTTGGATTATTTTAGCGCTGCTAATGTTATGGTATTTGTTGCTGTGACATATTTCTGCTTTAATGTTTTATTATTATAGTAGCTGCTCTTGTTATTTTAAAGTAACACACTTTCCATGAGTGCTGAGGGAGAGATACCAACTGAGTGTTGAATTATTTCTCATTTTTCTGCCAATTCCAACAACTGCCTTGTTTTAATCTGAATTGACTTTTATATGAGTTAAATATTTTTTTAATGACCAAGACAACTAACCATACAAAATTATAAATCTTGATTTTTGTTGGAACTTTAATGGCTTACATTAGAGATTAGATTTTCAGTTACTTTAACCCCTTGGAGCCAGAGCCTCCATGCCCTTTAAGGGGTTTATGATGCCAGGAGGCAGGGTGTTTTTTTTTTTATCATGTAACCGCCATGATTGGCTGTCACAGTGGTCACATGATTGAAAAGCTCACAATTGCTGCTTGATTTTCGTTAGCGGTACAGCTGTATTTGCACTAATGCATGCAAATATGTGGCAGCTCGGCAGCAAGGCCTTCCCGCTGAGAGGGCACATATTTGCGTGTGGCCGGTGCCAAGAGGTTAAGGTAAAGGTTTGAACTGGTTGTAAACCTCATGCATGAAATATGAACCAAGCATGTCCCTATATAGTGAGTACTTGTCTCTGTCCAAAGCACCAAGTGTCATTTTTGTCTGCTGCCTCATTCTTCAGCTATCAGCATGAGTCACTTCTGACAAGTTTTCCTGACACCAAGAGAAAAAATGTGACAAGGAAGGGAGCGCCGGCATATAGACTGTGATTGACAGCCTCAGCTCTGTTCTTGTGTGCTGTGTAAAGGGAAGTGCACCCCTTCCCTCCAATTAGCTCTCAGTTCTCCTCATTGAGCTCTGCAGTGTGTCATTTCAGCTCTCTGCCCATTGTTTTCTGAAAACTCAGACAAGCTTTATAAATCCTGCTTTTTGAACAAATGTAGAGAACAGAAGACTGCAGATAAGCAGGTACCACTTATGTAGGAGGATATGGTTTATCTCAGTGTATCAATTGAGGCCAATCACTTCACTGGGTATATGTGAGGGTTTACAACAACCAAGTGCGTGGTTTGACAGGGGACATAAAGTGTATGCAAACCTTACAAATTAACTCTTGTTTGCTCACTTTTTTTTGTCTTCAAAATATACCATTAAACGTGTTTTGTAATATTTGTTTGATAAGTGCAAAAAAAATGATCTACTGATCCTGCAGAAATTTTATAAAATTATAATTGGAGGTTTTCTGTAGCCCTGTCATTGAGTGACAGAGCAGTTCCTCCACAGATCCACAGATACAATAACAACAGTGAGTGTTGGAACCCGAGATTAGTAGTGTTTTACTGGCAGGATCACCATGTAAAAATAAAGAAAAAAAAAGCTTTAAAAAATAACAGAAAACGAATGCAGCAACCACATATTGGGACTAGAAAGCTGCAATTTATAATTTATATTGTTCTTGGATTTATATATGCTTTAAAGTGGTATTAAACCAAAAAAAATATATATATTATACTGTATTGCAGCTTACCAATTCTTAGATGGGATTGCTGCATTCATTTTCTTTTTGAGGCTTTCTGTTTTTTATTTGCAGTGGTTGACCCTGCTGCTTTGCTTACTTTAGTGGATGGGCTGAATTACAGCTCCTTCTCCTGTGCTACAGTAAATAAAATAAAGGAGTCAGCAATGACAGTCAGAGCGGGCAAGTGAGGGAGCTTGTATGTACACACTGCCCCCTCATTTACTGTATACAGGCATACCCCACTTTTAAGTACACAATGGGGGTTTATTTACTAAAGCTGGAAAGTGCAAAATCAGGCTCACTTCTGCATAGAAACCAATGAGGTTTTAACCCCAGCTTGTTCAATTAAGCTTTGGTAATAAAACCTGGAAGCTCATTGGTTTCTATGCAGAAGTGAGCCTGATTTTGCACTTTCCAGCTTTAGTAAATAAACTCCATTGTGTACTTAAAAGTGGGGTATGCCTGTACACTGCTCCTCTCCTACCCCTCCCCTTGTCACAAAGAGGACCTGTAACCTATATGCTATCACATAGGGCGCTATTGGTCCCCTATGTAATAGCAATAAAATCATATGTTAAAAAAATAAACATTTAAAAACATGAAAAAAACAAATGTGGCAAGTGACAATCCGCATCTGGTGGCAGGAGACGTGGCAAGTGACGTGACAAGTGCCAAGCTGCATCTTTTTTTTTAATGCTTTATTTATATTTTTTAAGTACAAAAACAAAAGCCATACATTATTTAAAAGTATGTTTACAAAACATTATCATAGAAAGATACAAAAATCCCCTTCTAATGTTATTACCCACCCACCTCCAGATCCCCCCCACCCCTCCCCCTTCCTGCAGGTAGTTACAGACGAGCTAGCCAAGTTCTGTATGTCCTTCCTTACTTTCCCGAAACCCAAACTCATCAGTTTAACTTGTAATCTCCACTAGGTAACTCCATGAACTCTTAAAGCTCCACCACCCTGCCCATTTATCCATTCCATCGACCCCCTCATCTGACTCAACTCCCAGATAATCCTTGTATTCTATATTATAAATTTTGTTAATGCAAAGGAGCCAGTCTCGGAGGTTAGGACTCTCCGGCAGCAACCACTTCCTCGATATCTGTTTTTTAGCTGCGTCTAATAGTATGGGGACGATGGATGATTGATACTGCTTAATAGAGTTCTCGGTTCCATGGAATTAACATATCCATGGGTCTTCTACTAAAGATTCCTTAGTTATTTCCTTGATTAGTTGTATAATTTTCTTCCAATATGCTTTAATAACTGGGCACTCCCACCATATGTGAGCCTTCGTACCTAAATTTGTACACCCCCCTCCAGCATCTGTCTGTTTTATCTGGGTAGAGTTTACTGAGTCTGTCCGGCGTGGCATACCATCTTGCTAAACATTTAAAGTTGGTCTCCGACCGCATAATATCGATCGAAGAGCCGTGTAACATTTTTAAAATCCTCTCCACCGTGAATTTACTGCATTGTGACCCCAACTCCCTTTCCCATTTCTTAATATATGGAGGCACTTCCAGTTCTTCCTTCGAAGACAGGATTTTGTAAAGAAGGGAGATAGTATTGCCCGATTTATCTCTCTTGCATAACTGCTCTAGCGGCCTATAATTGGTTTCGGAAGTTTCTCAATAAAGAGTGATAACTGCATGTACCTCCAAGCATTGACCACCATAAGGTCTGTCTCCGCTTTCAAATCCAGATAGGGGCGCAAATTCCCCTCCTTAGTTATGTCTTTTAATTGCGTGCTACTATTTTTTATCCAATCCCCTCCCACCTCCCTCATCCCTGGTTCAAATAATTTGTTGTCCTTGATATATATCAAAGGTGAATTATAACTCCATTTATTATGTGCGTGTACCTGATCCCAAAATTTAAGCGTGTTACGCGTGAGTGACGCTGTCTGAGTGCTAAGTGTCCTATATTTTGGCGGGTTCCAAATAATGTGGCCTAAATCAGTGCTACTTAAGCTGTGTTCAATATTAACCCACCTCCTATCTGGTGCTTCCTTTGACCATTCTACCACCCGTGAAAGAACAACAGAAGTGTAATATTTGTTGAGGTCTGGAAGAGCCAGTCCTTTTTTTTTTTCCTCTAATCAAAACTGAGTGGGCAATTCGTGGCTTTTTGCCACGCCAGACAAAACTAGACATTAATCCTCGTAAGGCTCTCAAAAAGTAGTATGGAAGGGGAATTGGCAGCATCTGGAACTTATACAATATTTTAGGAATGAGCATCATTTTGGCTGCGTTGATGCGGCCAAACCAAGAAAGGGGCTGCAGTGACAGACTTCTTGTTTCCTGTCTAATTTCATCTAACAAGGGAATGTAATTAATCAGGTACATTTTTTTCAGTGTGTTAGCCAATTTAATACCTAAATAATTAATTTCCTTCCTCCAAGGGAAGGGGAAGGTCTTTCACAGACTCTCTCCTTCTTGTTTGCCCACATTTATGTTAAGGACCTCCTATTTGCTCAGGTTTATTTTGAAGTTTGAAATATCTCCAAACGTCCTCAGTATCCTGAACAGATTCGAGATTGTAATCCTACGGTTCGTTATGTAGAACATCACATCATCGGCGAATGCCTCTAATTTATGTTCTTCTTGCCCTACCGTCACCCCTCTGCAATCTGAATTGTTACGTATGGTTGCCAATAAAGGCTCCAAGGAGAAAATAAATAATAGGGGGGACAGGGGACACCCCTGCCTCATGCCGTTCTCCATCCTAAACGTCCTGGATAAAACCCCATTTACCTTAACGGAGGCCGAGAGGGGGTTATATAATATTTTCACCCAGGCAATAAACCTAGGGCCGACCCCCATTGCTTCCAGAGTTTTAACCATGAACCCCCAGTCTACCCTGTCAAATGCTTTTTCGGTGTCCATTGACAGGAATAGAGCTGGGGGCCCTCCTGATTTGATGGACTCAAGCAGGAGCAGTGTACGAACTCCGTTATCCCTGCCCTGTCTGCCCGGGACAAATCAAACCTGGTCTGGGTGCACCAACATATTCATTTTATCCTTAAGTCTATTTGCCAGCACCTTTGCATAAAGTTTCACATCTGCATTTAACAATGCGATAGGTCTATACCTGGAACAAAGCATGCTATTTTTCCCTTCTTTTGCAATCAACGATATGGTTGCTAACAGGGCCCCCCCATAGAGCAGTTGGGGCCCAGCTCATTCCAATAATGGCAAAGCTTAGGTACCAAAGTGTGTTTATATTTTTTCAAATAGAGGGTGGTGAAGCTGTCGGGGCCTGGGCTCTTCCCCTTAGGTAAGTTGTTCAGAGCAACATGAATTTCATCTTCGGTTATAGGTCTATCCAGAGCTGATTTATCCTCTTCTGATAGCCCGACCACCCCGGCCCCTTTCAGAAATTCCTCCACCTTCCTGTTATCCATTTGGTCACCCCCTCCCTTTTGTCTAATGGCATATGGGGCTTCATAAAACTTCCTGAACTCTTCCACTATCCCGTTGGTGGTAGCCACTATTTCACCTTTTTTATTTTGTATTTTCTCGATGAAATTCCGGTCTCTTTTCTTTTTCAATAACCTCGCCAGATGTTTGCTTGATTTATTACCATAATAGTATCTCTCTCTTGTTATTTTAGTAAACACTCTCCTTGCATCCTGCTCCATACTGTCCTTTAACTCCTCCCTTTTCGACACTAACAGGCGGAAACTGTCCTGATTTTGTCCCTTAAACTTTTTATGGTTCAGTTCTAACAAGGCGATTTCATCGAGAAGTTTTTCCCTTTTTTCTTTTCTCTTTTTTTTCTCCCCTGCCCCAATGGAGATAAGAAGCCCCCTAATATACGCTTTATGCGCTTCCCAAAGGATAGGTGGAGAAATATCTCCCGTGTCATTGACCTTAAAGAAGAAATCAATTTCTTCCTGCACCTTATCTATAACTTGGGGGATTTTAAGTAGATTTTTATTCAGCTTCCACGAAAATGGTTGTCTTTGCAACTCGGGGAACCTGACCCTCATTGTGACAGGGGATCTGATAGCGATGTAATCTAAATTCTGGTATCCACTACATAGTCCAGTAAACTGTGATCTATCATAATGTAGTCCAGTCTAGAGTACGTCCCGTGCACAGGGGAGAAGAAGGTGAAATCTTTTACTTTTGCATGCTGCAACCGCCACACATCCATCAGATGGCATTGGTGCAACCGTCTCCTAATCCTTCCTAATTGAACCTTACTTGTCCCCTGTGCCCGGGACGTACTATCTACAGAGGGTTCCAAACAGAAATTGAAATCTCCCGCCAGGACCACCTCCCCCTCTTGAAACTCCGTCAATTTAACCAGAACCTGTTTTAAGAAAGCAATCGGATTTCTATTCGGGCAATACACATTAGCTAAAGTGAGCGTTTTACTCCCCACATTGCCCTTGAGGAAGAGATAGCGACCTTCTGGGTCTGACAACCTATTTAACAAAGAAAATTTTGACATTTTAGAAAATCCATTTGCTACTCCCTTAGCTCTCCTGATGGGAGTGTCGCTATAAAACCACAAGGGCAATTTTGGAGAGTACAGCTTGATGTTTGAATCCAAGGTCAGATGGGTCTCCTGGAGAAATATTATATCTGCTTGATAGCATTAGAGTTCCTTTAAAATTTTATGTCTTTTACTCGGCGAGTTTACATTGTAAGATGAAAAATTTAACTCTAACATTATAGTTCCAGAAACATTTATCCAAACTCCTCAGTCATCCACTGCACAGCTGTAACCTCCCCTGCAGGTTTAGATCCCCCCCTCCCTTCGCCCCCCCTCCCCCACCCCTCCCCCGGCCAAACAACGGCCTTAAGCCAGCTAGTATGGGACATACTTACTCCCCTACTGCAAGCTTCTTTTTTATTTTTTAGGGGTGAGACTCCAAAGACAGCCACTGGTGTCCCACCTACCTCCTAAACGGAGGCAGGGGGGACAGGAGCTATGGAGACAGACCACCCAGCCCTATATTTTGCCCTCCCCAGCTTCCCCCACTCAAAGAACTGCACCCACCATCCGATTATATACCTATTAATTGGTAACCCCCCTCCCCCCTACAAACCCCTTAGGTCCTTCTAAACGTACAATAGACCCCATAATAGGCTCCCCAGCGGGGAGAAGAGAAGAAAAAAAAAAAAAACAGTCCCTCATTTCATTCGATATACAAAGTCCTTGATGTCTTCTCGGGGGCCCCGCTTAATGTGTGGTGACCGGGGTGGGAATGTCTAACTTTTCGCAAAAGTCCTGAATCTCCTCCGGGAACCTCATCCTAAGTGATCTGCCCTCCTTAATCACTAGCAGGGATGTTGGAAACCCCCAACTATATTTTATATTGGCCCTTCTTAGTTGTTCCAGGAGTAATCTAAGTTGCCTTCTCCGAGCCAGGGTACCTGCTGAAAGATCAGTAAAAATCTGTAGGTCTTTGTTTTCAAAACGGGCTGGGGAAACACCCCGTAAGTGAAATTTGACTATCACGTCTCGAGGAACATCTTCCCTCAAATTAGGAGGTTTTCTGATCCTATGAACCCTGTCGATCCTTAACGCTGCCTCATCCTGTCGACCCAAGATCGGGTTGAAAATTTTTTTCATCTTGATCACTAAGTCCTCATTTTGTTGTTCAGGGAGAGATCTAATGCGCAGATTTTGACGGCGGCTTTGATTTTCCTGTTCTTACAGCTTGTATGACAGTGTGCGATAATCGCTCTGTAATTTACTCATCTGCAATTTAAGCTCCGATATCTCCTTAGCCTGGTTACCTGACGTCTCCTCCACCTCCTCAACTCTGTGCAACAGGAGACCCATGTCCGTCCGCACGTTTAGTATTTCAGACTTTATAACGGTTTCAGGATTGGAAAACATTTCCAGCATTTCTGCCTTAGTGGGGAGTGAGACAATATTTGTTTGGCCCTCCATCTCGCTAATGGCAGAACCTCCTTCAAGCTCCAGGTCTTCTCTGGACCTCTCCCCCTGACCCCCCTTTTGTTTCGACTGATCTTTCTTTTTGTCTTTCGTTCCAACTTGTTTCGTATCTGTACCCGGGCTCTTTGAGCACGTCTCCTTGAGGTATTTTTGAATTGAACTCGAGTTTAGACTCTCCCTAGGGGTCTTGGGTTAGGCTGATTTTTGGGCGTGACCTCTCATACTCCACCAAAATTTCACTCCTCCTGTTGTAAAAAAAAAAAAAAAAATGTGGCTAAGCCTACCAGATCAGTCCCTCAGGTTCGCAGTGCATCCGGCTCCTGCGATCTTTGGAAACTGCAGCCCAAGATGGCTTGACTCTGGGCTTGCTAACTCTATGCTTAAGAGTGTAGTAGTTGGCTTACTGCCCAGTTCTCATGTATCCCACCTGGAGGGTTTCAAGTGCCAGACCATGGCTGTCCTGTTTCAGGGGCCACTGAGCTTGGCTTGGTAGGTGGGGAGTGGAGCCCCCAAACAACAAGCCAACGGGAATAACGCAAGCTCTCCCCTGAACACTCGACACCTCAGTTTTTTTTGTAGGCAAATCTCTGAAACACCCTTTATAGGCACCTGTTCCCACAGTTCTTCAAAATGGAAAGAAAGTATAGTTCATACCTGATGGGGATGTCTTCATGCGACTTGATCTTTCAAGAGGTTTGTCTGATATCCTGCAGGTCCTAGGCTATTGCTGCCTTATCACTTCAACCACCGGATGGATCCTACTGGATTGTAGGAAGGACCGCTGGAAGGGGGTTCAGCCAGGGGGGGAGACAATCCACCCAATATCTAGAAAGGAACGGAGTATCGCTCCCAGCCCAGAGCCGATACAGCCTGATGCCGGGATGATGCGAGGTGGCTTGCGCTTCTTGTGCAGGCAGACCTCGTTCGCCTCAGACTCTGAACCGGCCGCCAAACCACCTCCAGCGTCGACTCCTCATGGGGGGTACTCTTCCTTTTCGTGGCAGTACAGAAGCAGGGGGACTTGGGGCGTCTTTCCGGGCTCCTATCCACGGAGCGGCATCAGGCTCTCACCCCGCACCGCTCTTAAACTGCCTGGGCTGTCCAGCCTGCCTCCAATCCCTCACTCCAGTGCTGCCAACGGCCCCTCCCCCCACACAGACGTCTCACATCTGCATCCTCTCTCGTGCTCCACAAGCTGCATCTGGTGGCAGGTGATGTGGCAAGTGACAAGCTGCGTCTGGTGGCAGGTGACGTGGCAAATGACAAGTTGCCCATGAAAAACAGCATCTCACCTGGGCCTTGGCATAATTTTCTTTCACACAGCCGGTCCCCGGTGCCAAAAAGGTTGGGGACTGCTGCTCTAAAGTGTCTGCATTCAGAAAATATATAATGTTTGAGGGTTTTAACTAATCTTCAGGCCTAATTAGTTTTTAATCAAAACTTTGAAAAACTTTGAAAAAACATGACTGAACTGATGAAACAGGTGGACCGCCTGTGTGAAAGGGGCCTTAGTCTACCAATTTTCAACCGAACAAGCTGTCCTGCAGATATAGCAGTTTGAGGGTTGAGACAAACCATTTCACACTGACAGGTATACAATTTTCAGCTTTTATTTATTTATTTATGAAAAATCTTTATCCCAAAAGGAACAAAACTGTTGCTGCACCCGCTTATAAAGTCTTAGCTGGAGTTCAGCTTCAAAATGTTAGGGTAAATCTGCTAGTGCATTTTACACTCCCCTCCCACTGTCACTGCTGCTGTTCAAAGGTGTCTCTGTTGCTCCTTCATCCAGAGTTGGGGCACCCTAAAATACTTTCCTGATGATCAGGTGAAAACAGAGGTAAAAAAGCTAAAAAAAAAAAAAAAAAGAAAACGAATGCAGCCATCACATCTAATGATTGGTAGGCTGCAATATATTACATTTTTGGTTTTGGGTTTTATATATCCCTTTAAGCATAAATAGCTTGTTTTAAGGGCACATCAGGCCATAAATGTCATGAGACCCCAGGGTTTATTTAAAAGTCGGGCACATATTTTGCTTAGCTCAGTGAAGCCGTATATACTTTAATCATCCAAACATGTGCCAAGGAAATTCCTATTTTTTAATTCTACATATTGTTGGGCATTCATAGTAAACATATTCACTTGGCTAAGTGAAACGTTTACTCATTTAGTAAATAACCACAATGTAAAAAAAGTGCGAGCACACATCAGTGATTTACTGCATTAGACAGTAAATAGAATGTTTTTGTGTAGCACTTCTCAAAAGAAACATTTAGATGTTAAGATAAGCAAATACTGCCCTTTTTACACTGCCAATTAAACATAGCTGCAGTGTTTAAATTGCCCGTTGTGGCTATGAAATCATTGTGCACTTAGTATAAACATCAGGTGATTAATCTTGTCCATAGCATTTAATGGGATAAGTGATTAATTACACTTCTTAGAAGATGTTAAGTGATTCTGGCCAGGAAATGGCTGAAATAGAAAATGTAGATATTTTAACAAAAATTTATTCTAAAAACCTTTAAGGCAACATTATTAAGACATATGGTACAAAGTATTTAGGAAAAAAGCATCCGTTATTTTATTGATCTCAGTTTGCCCTTATCATCTTAGATTCATTTTCTTCTCTCCCTAACAAAATATACTTACTGGTGTCTGTTTAACCACTTCAGCCCCGGAAGGATTTACCCCCTTCCTGACCAGAGCACTTTTTGCGATACGGCACTGCGTTGTTTTGACTGACAATTGCGTGGTTGTGCGGCGTTGCACCCAAACAAAATCAACGTCCTTTTTTCCCCACAAATAGAGCTTTCTTTTGATGGTATTTGATTTATTTTTTGCGCTATAAACGAAAAAAGAGCGACAATTTTGAAAAAAGCAATATTTTTTACTTTTTGCTATAATAAATATCCCCCCAAAAATATAAAAAAACAAATTTTTTTCCTCAGTTTAGGCTGATATGTATTCTTCTACATATTTTTGGTAACCCCCCCCCCCCCCCCCGCAATAAGTGTATATTGATTGGTTTGCGCAAAAGTTATAACATCTACAAAATAGGAGATAGATTTGTGACATTTTTATTATTTATTTATTTTTTATTAGTAATGGCGGCGATCTCTTTTTATCATGACTGCGTCGGACAGATCGGACACTTTTGACACTATTTTAGGACCATTGACACTTATACAGCGATTGGCGCTATAAAAATGCACTGATTACTGTGTAAATGTCACTGGCAGGGAAGGGGATTAAACACTAGGGGGCGATCAAGGGGTTAAATGTGTTCCCTCAGTGTGTTCTAACTGTAGGGGGGGGGTGGGCTCACTAGAACATGACAGAGATCACTGCTTCTGATCACTGGGAGCATTGTACTGAGGCAGAACAGGGAAATGCCTTGTTTACATCTCACCGTTCTGCCTCTCAGTATCACGATCATGGGCCACTGCAGGCCATCGTGGGCCACCGGCGGACATAGAGTCCGCGGGACCCACAGGCACGCTCCCGCTAGCCTGCGATTTAATGGATACGGGTATGCCCATTTGCGCAGCCGTGCCATTCTGCTGATGTATATCATCGTGCGCTGGACGGCAAGCGGTTAATATAAATATAAGCATGGAAGATATAGATGAATATGGATCAGTGGTGGTCACTCATAAGGGGTGCCAGGGCCCACCTAATCCATGCGCCCGGCCCCTAATCTCCATGCAGGGCGCCAGATGTATGGATTTCAATGGGATCCCCTGCTGCCAGACACACCGCACAGTGTGAACCTAGCCTAAAACAAAGATAGAAGGGGCAGAAACAGAACCTTTGATAGAGCTGAAAACCAAACACTGATCCAGACCCACCCATTTTCCCTCCTGCAGTATGTTTTATGTAATTTATTTGGAACATTGTTTCAAGATTAGCATTTGTTTTTCATTTACTTTTTTTATCATGAAAAATTACATGGGTAACTTTTTCGTCATAAGGCTATCCCTGACCTGGTCAAGCAAAGATGGTGGGCAAGGACAGCAAGCCTGTAAATAAAACTATTACTCTGAAAGAAAAACTCTTAAATGATCACATTCATTGACATTTGGGTGTCCAGACTGGACCCTTGGTGGCCCTACATGCATTTCAGGTTTAAAATGAGAGTGTTTATCTCACAGTAAACAAGCAAAATACTGTACTGTAAATAGATACCTAGCATGTCACACTTTAAAATGACATATGCCTATAGAACTGCGCCAAACTACGGTATCTAAAAATCTGCATAGACTAAGCTTTAAAAGCATATACAGGTTACCAGTTTAGAGTTACACAGGATACTTGACAATAGAATTTTTGCTCTCGCTCTGATGTTCGCGATAATACTTCACATGTGTGGTGTGATCACTGTTTACATATGCATGAGGGACCTACATGAACATCCCTTGTGACAGCATATGCTGTGACAGGTCATCTTTATGGAGAGATCTCTCCTCTGTCCTTCAAAGCATCTGATCAAACTGAGATCAAACTGAGATCAAACTGAGATCAGTTTGAACAGATGCTTTTACAAACCGGTGGTTCAGTGAGACTTATTACATTTTGAGCATAGACTTGTCTTCCATTTCAATGCTATTGTATCTACCTATCACATGCAATTTGTGTTTGATGTATCCATTTTGTATATATAGTTTTTGTACTTGAATTGTATTGATTTTCTTCTATTTTTGTAATAAAATTATTTTATACCTACATTATCATATATGGTAGTGCCTTTAAAATCCCGCCCAAGGGGAACGTTCTGGTCTTTCTTACAAACCGGTAGCGGTTTGTTTACATGAGACTGAAACTTAGACTGGTGGTGCATTCATAAGGGCGCACGGGCGCTGCCCCCTTTCTCCTGCCACCCCTCTCTAGCACCAATAGATAGATTAGTGCATTTAGGCACCCGGCCCCTTTTTGGGTGCAGGGCGCTTGAATTATAGAGGTGGGGGGTGGTTTTGAAGCACCTGATTAGAGTCATAGGCTCTAAGAGGTGTCAAAAAAGGTGACCTGTGAGCGCCATGCAGTGAATGAATATTTGCTTTCCTAACACTTAACCGCCTCTCCGCCAATCAGGTGCTCAGATCTGTTACCCATCACCTGATTGGCTGAAATGACAAGCACTGTGATTGGACGCCAGGTGATATGGCACAGTGGCTGCCTTTGATGGGGCACAGTGGGAGCAATTGATGGGCGCAGTGGCGGCAATTTATGGGCACAGTGGCTGCGTTTGATGACACAGTGGCTGCGTTTGATGACACAGTGGCTGCATTTGATGGCACAGTGGCAGCAATTTATGGGCACAGTGGCTGCATTTTATGGGGCACAGTGGCTGCATTTGATGGCACAATGGCTGCGTTTGATGGCACAGTGGCGGCAATTGATGGGCACAGTGGCTGCATTTGATGGGCACAGTGGCTGCGTTTGATGGCACAGTGGCAGCAATTGATGGACACAGTGGCTGCGATTGATGGCACAGTGGCTTCGATTGATGGCACAGTGGCTGTGATTGATAGAACAGTGAGGCTGCAATTGATGGGGTTTTTTTCAGAATTTTTCAGTTTGTTTGCGCTCCCCCAAAAATTTTGAGCACCAGCTGCCACTGCCGAAACTGTAAGTGATACCTCACATGTGTGTTGTGTTCACTGTTTACATATGCATGCAGGACCCACGTGTGCATGAGAACAGGGGAACAGGGAGCTTTAAATAATAAAAAAATAAAAAAATATTTTTTTTTAATGTATTTACATTGTACATTTATTTTATTTTCTTGATCAACTTGATTGCTATCACAAGGAATTAACAACATTCCTTGTGATAGCATGGGCCATGACACATCCTCTTTATGGAGAGATCAAGGGTTGTTTAGAACCTATATCTCTCCGGTGGCCCTCAAAGCATCTGCTCAAATACAGATTGGTTTGATCAGATACTTTTACAAGCCGGTAGTGGCTTGTTTGAGAGTTGCAGGAAGCAGATGCCACCGGTCACATCCTTACCAGGCTCCCCGATCAGACTGGAGAGTCTGCTAAAGGGAGCAGTGGGAGGGGGGACTCTCCACTCGGGTCACCTTTACCATGTAAGTAATAGCTGTTTGAAAACCAGGATCATGGTTATAGCCTCAACTATGGTCCCGGTATAACCAATTCAACCTTAGGCCATTTATAAATGGCTTAAGGATGGGAAGTACTTTGACCAGGCAACTATGTCAACAGGACCTAAACCAGACATTTTCATAAATGAATAAACTGAAAAATCCAACAGTATTAACTACTTTCGACTTTTTTCGGGACAGCACAAACACCTGGCAAAGTTTAAGTGTATTCATTTCACCCAAAAAATCGAATAAAATATTGTAGTGACTACATGCACAATATTTATACACTTTTACTAGGCCCCGTTTTGAAAAGAAGAGATGGCAGGTAGCGTTTAATTAAAAAAAAAAATGTAGAGTATTATTTCACAGAGAAGGCAACCTAGAGAGAAGGACTTTAGGGGGACCATATGATGTCATTATATGCCTCTATAGCTATACTTGAAAACATACATATTGGTTGTATAAAACTGTAGCATTTTTTTACAAAAAGT
Source organism: Aquarana catesbeiana (assembly GCF_042186555.1). Lineage (NCBI taxonomy): Eukaryota > Metazoa > Chordata > Amphibia > Anura > Ranidae > Aquarana > Aquarana catesbeiana. The sequence continues at coordinate 300,526,694 of NC_133328.1, read as the reverse complement.
TTAAAATATTGTTTAAAAAACATTGGAACCAGAACTCATGTTACATGTACACAACTGCAATGTTATTACCACCACACAGCCTCAACCTACTATTTCCTCCTTTCAATTTATCTCAAATTATATAAGGTGGTTCTCAAACTTTGGGCATATACATGACCTGCTATATATGCATCATCCTGTAGCGTTCAATAGCACTAGCTACAGACAGCAGTTTACAAAACAGCACTGAAATAAGGGCATTTCATGTAATTAGCAATTCACTATCCCCCTTGGTGTAGCCCGTGACAGGAAGTCCACTGTGACCGTAGCTGCCTCTTTCAGATGTAGGATGCCATACAGCAGAATATATATGTGGTTTTAATTCACGATGGTAAATAACCTAAAGCACTGCTTATGCATATAAACACCTCTGCATTTCACAATAAAATGGACCTTAAGCTATGGTCCATCCCTTGGTTCCTTTGTGATGATAATTTAGGACCTCATTGACATGATACAAACTATCTTTCATTTGAGAGCCACTTGAGATAAATTAGAAGGGGAAAATAGTTGGCTGAAGTTGTGAGGTGCCAATAATATCATAGTTGTATGTATGCATGTAACATAGGTCCTGGTGTAGTAGGTACATGCATGGTACACTCTGAGTAGGTCACATTGTCAACAAGACAAACAGCAGCCAGTTTTTAATAAAAAATCTGTAAAACAGTGTATTTATTTCATTAGAAAAATTAAATAGTGAGTGCACAGTTGTTAAATTTTACTAAACACTAAATGTCAACAACTTTTTTTTAAACATAACTGAAAGAAAAAAGTGTGAAAAAAGCACCCACAAAAAATAAAACAGTTGCTGCTGACACATAAAATATTATGGGGTTGATTTACTAACTGGAAAGTGCAAAATCTGGTGCAGCTGTGCATGGTAGCCAATCAGCTTCTAACTTCAGATGTTCAATAAAGCTTTGAAATAAAATGAAGCTGATTGGTTTCTATGTAGAACTGCACCAGTTTTTGCACTCTCCAGTTTTAGTAATTCAACCCCCTATATCACCCTGGAAAAACTCTATGGGGTCAAAATGAAATTTGAAATATTTTCTGTGCTAAGGTCCCAAACATTCCCTCTGTTGTCACAAAAAATCCTGTTTTTTGCCAAATATATTTATTTCCTATGATCATCAGCTCCCTCTAGTGGTCATAATTAGACATGTGCGGGTCGTTTTACAATACCACCGAATTTAACCGAATCTGAAATAACGAAAAAAAAAATTTGGACGAAATTTGAATAGTTTTCGAACACTTTTTGAATAGTTTTTGAATTCAAATAGTTTTCAAATTCGAGTTTGAAAAGTTTTCGAATTCAAATACTTTTCCAATTTCCAAAGAGAATTAAATAGAAAATAAAGGAATAGAATAGAAAAAATTGAAATTTAATAGAAAAGAATAGAATAGAAAATAAAATAATTGAATAGAAAATAATAGAATAGAATAAACAAATAAAAAAGAATATTATTAAAAAAAACAATAGAACAGAATAGATTAGAATAGAACGAATATAACCATTTCCCTAAATTCAAATAGAATCAATTTGAATTTGAATTTGAATAGAATAGAAAAGAATAGATTAGAATAGAAACATTATTTTCTGTTGTTTTTTTCTATAGTATTGTGTTATTTTCTATTCTATTCTACTCTATACTATTCTTTTCTATTCTATTAAAATTCAAATTGATTCTGTTTGAATTTTGGAAAATGGTTATATTATTTATATTCTATTCTATTGTTTTTTTAATTCTATTCTTTTCTATTCTATTCGAAGATGGTTATAATCTTTCTATATCATTCTATTTTTTTTTTCTATTCCATTCCTTTCTATTCTATTCGAATTGCAGAAGATGGTTATAATCTTTCTATTTTATTCTATTTTTTATTCTGTTCTATTCTTTTCTATTCTATTATATTCCATTCTATTTTGTTCTTTTATTTTCTATCCTTCTTTGTTCTGTTTTACTCTATTATATTATATTCTTTTATTTTCTGTTATATTCTATTCTATGATATTCATTTTTTTTTCTATTCTATTCCTTTATTTTCTATTCTATTAAAATTCTCTTTGGAAATTGGAAAATGATCCGAATTCGAAAACAATTCAAATTTTATGTGAAAACTTTTCTAATTGATCCAAAAACGAATAAACAAAACTAATTCCAAAAACAAATTAAACAAATGAAACAAATTTAACTAAACAAATTTATGTAAACAACAAATTGAAACAAAACACACTTTTTCGCTCTGCACATGTCTAGTCATAATACAGGAAATAATACAGGAAATATGCATTATATTCACTAGATGGATCTAACGATCATGGGCAAAAAACATATTAGACAAAATATGAAAGTATTCATGACAGGTAAGAAAATGCTTGAGATATTTGCAGAGCAATTTTTTTATAAATAGGCTTCTTTGTGATGTCTCCTAAATCTGCTATTGGAGTGTGCAAAACACAATTTAAATAAGGGCATAATAAGCAATGACTGCCAGCATCTAACTATTCCTGGAAACTCTCTAAGGCCCAGTTCACACCTATGCGTGTGTGTGGGCCACGTTTGCTCAGGTACAGTAGCCCATTCATTTGAATAAGCTGTCGTGCCTGCATTTCCTATAGGAAAAGGTGTATGCACCTTTTTAAAATGCATCCCGCAGAGAAACCGCATGGTCATTTTGCCCATGCGATTTCCCCGCGGTTCCTTCACCTGCACGCCCATTGCATTTTTACATGTGTAGGGGTGCCATTCAGTATCAATGGCAGCCCCATGCATTTTCTCACAGCAGCGTGTTTTCATTGCAGGTCGTCGCAGTTGTGGGAATCGCATTCATTCTCACACCCGCAGCCATTCGCATAGATGTGAACTGAGCCAAAAATCTGTCTACTCTAATATTCACTGAACAAAAGCTGATGGGAACCTAGACTTTTTATATGTAGGGGGCTGGCACATAAGAAAACCCTCATGACTGGCGCTTTTAAGCCACCTGACCACGTTTCAGAGACCAGTGAATTGTTAGTAACTTTTCGCTTTTTGGCGTGAAGAACCTTAATACATTGCCATTTTCTCTCTTTTTTTTTTTTGATTCATGAACGACTTGGGTTTGAATGAAAAATGAAGAGCAGGGCCCAGCAGCAAAACCCTGTGAAAACAGACCTACGGTCTTTACAAACATAGTCACAAATGCAATAAGCAGAAGAAAATATATAAAGCTATTTAATACAATAAATATTTTCAAGAGGTGTAAACAACCTACAGAGACTACTAATCCCGTTTGTTCTCATACGTATCAAAAAGCCACATACAATATAACTGACAGGAAATTGAAATCCTCCTAGTAGAATATCCTTTATATATATATATATGTGTTAAAATATATTCATTACTCATAGGTTCTTGTAACAGCCCCAGCCTAATGTGTACTGCACATTTATGGCCGGGAAGAGATATATGATTAATAAAAACTTCTCTGTAAAATGGCCGATGTTAACGACAATGTTTCATGTTATAAAGAGCATTCTATATTGAGACTGCTAGCCCGTGGAAGAAACTTCGAAAGAATGATACCTTATTTTAACATGCAGCTTATGTTTAATTTATATTTGAAGCCAGTAAAATAACACTGACATGCTCTGTTTGCTATTTTTGGGGTATATTATTTAAATGGCTAGTGGGAAAACTGTCTAAAACAGTCTAAAACAGTCTAAAACAGAAAGAAATACCCATCCCTAAAGATAAAGAAAGTATCATGGCACACTGGGCAAATGAGCTGGCACTCCCGAAAAAATGACAAACAAATGGGTCCACCGCTAATACCAACGCTTATTTCTTTTAGCATCAGAGGCTACAGATAAAACATGCCCCCTCTTTCTACATCAGTACACTGTTGACTGGTGTCAGGCACCTCAGCAATCACCTGTGCCTGTACCCCAAGAAAGTAGTGTTGGAAGTAAGTAGGGGTTATGAGGAACACATCTGATCCCACAGTCCAGTTTGCCATTAAGGCTTCAATCACATTGGCATTTGCATATTTTCTGCATGGAATGCATGTTCTTGCTGGCAAAGCTAGAAGAAGAACCTGCATAAAATATGCGCTGAAAGTACAGTTTAGATGCGTTTATGCATTTATACATATTTACATGTGTTTACACATTTGTACACATGTAAAATCTGCAGCTCTGTGCAGCCCTGGACGCACTGTGCCCCATTTTTTTTTTTGCATGCAGCTAAACGCACCATGCATTTTCACTTGTAGATGCAGCTGTGTGTACAGCCTCATTGATTACTATAGTGCGCATCTAAATCCTGACCTTTAAGTTGGCTGTAATTGGATGGAAACTCAGCCGATTAGCAGGGAGTGGCCAAATTTAATTCCATGTGTATCCATGCCTGTTCGACAGAAGTTGATCCTTAGGTTGACTTTTGTTAAACATGCTTGTTGAAAAAATTGTTCTCGATCAACTGACTGCAGCTACTGATCGGTGCCATCTGACAGTGGAAAGTCCTGCCGTCGGTATACAATGTCCCAGTGGGGAGGATTCCTCCATCCACCTCACTTGTATAATGCATATAAATGGATAAAGGCCATCAATTAAGCATTCATGCTTAATTACAGCCTATTTTCTATGGCTGGCCATAGATGGAGCAAATTTCTTTCCTGCAACCACAGACAGTTTTGACAGGGGAGTCCATCCCGCTGAGCCATTGTGTTGGGGGGGGGGAGTAGAGGAAAGCCATCCCTGCCAGAGAACACAGTGATTACTGCTAGCGGTTATAACACCTGCTCTCCATAATCGCATCTAAAATCTGTCAGGCTGATTGATCAACTTGGGTAAATTCAGTCTGCCCATACATGGCCTGAATCGTGGCCGGTTCCTGCTGAACCGGCCGAGATTCAGACCATCTATGGCCAGCTTTAGGCAAATTACAGTATGACGTGCTTATAAAACAGCATTCCTCCTACAATTATACATGCATAGTATCTTCTACGATTATATGTGCATGACAACTAATTTCTTCAAAAACTGTTTTACAAAAATGCATCTTTAGCTGACATCCATAAAACTGTATAGGGCAGAAAAGGAATTAGCTGTGTCCTTTCTTTGCTGTACTTGTTATGATGGAAGTAGGGAGGAGCTCCTAGTTCAGTCTGAACACAGGTTTGGACTAAACTTTGCTTGTTCAGACAATCTTAAAAAATTCCGGACTTTCAGAAGTTTTTCTCCTGCTACTATATATTATAGTTTCCTTTCTCCTTTCAATGGTTGTTAACCTCCCTGGCGGTATGATTATTTTAGATTTTTGGTGCTGAAAGCGGTACCATTATTTTGCATGGAAATTTGGCGTTTCATATTGTAGGCCTGTAATTCTTAGGAATAACTCACTTTAATCTGTCCAAACCAGAGTCTAATAGACATCCTGGGTATGATAAAGTTTGAAACATGAAATGATAAATTATAATATAATAAATAACTATAAGTAATTATACCAAATAATAAAATAATAATAGTAAAAATTATTCAATAATGTAATCAAATCAAAAACACTGAAATTTGCTCAGTTGCAGAATTGTCGCTGTCATTACTTTTCAGTGTTTGATGGTGAATTTTCCCACAAATCACTATCGCTCAATTCTGCGAGTGATTCTAATTTATTATCGCTGTTTTATAGCTGGTCTAAAACCCCTTTTGATGTAAAGGGACGGTTTGGTTGCTATGCAGAGAGATTCCACACAAGGACACGTGTGGAGTCTAAACATAAACATAGGCCAGGTGGTTCTTTCCTTGTTCTGAGTGGACATTCAGGAACATCCTCAAAACGAGTGCTCGCAGTGCAGCCCCGTGGCCACGCTGCTGCTTGATCCTGTGACCATTATGATCACAGGATCCAGCTGAGCAGAAATCGGGATATGGGCGCTGTGATTGGCCCTCCCGATCATGTGACGGCTGTGTCCAATCACAGCCGTCACAATGTAAACAGAGATGCGTGTCTCTGTGACAGTTCTCCCCGCCAAGCTCAATGTGAGAACTCAGTGCAAGGGGGAGAGGGGGAATCTGCAGCTCTGTGACAGTTCTCTGTGTAAGGATGATTTTATACAGAGAGCTGTCACAGATCCCCCCCACAAACAGTATACCAAGCACCACTGATACCCCTGTCCTCATACACATGTCAGTGTCCCAATAAAACATCTGTCTGTCCCCATCACATCTGTCTGTCCCCATCACATCTGTACCAGTGCACAAAACATCTGTCTGTCCCCATCACATCTGTCTGTCCCCATCACATCTGTACCAGTGCACAAAACATCTGTCTGTCCCCATCACATCTGTCTGTCCCCATCACACCTGTCACACTGCACAAAACATCTGTCTGTCCCCATCACATCTGTCTGTCCCCATCACACCTGTCACACTGCACAAAACATCTGTCTGTCCCCATTACATCTGTACCAGTGCACAAAACATCTGTCTGTCCCCATCACATCTGTACCAGTGCACAAAACATCTGTCTGTCCCCATCACATCTGTCACACTGCACAAAACATCTGTCTGTCCCCATCACATCTGTCTGTCCCCATCACATCTGTCACACTGCACAAAACATCTGTCTGTCCCCATTACATCTGTACCAGTGCACAAAACATCTGTCTGTCCCCATCACATCTGTACCAGTGCACAAAACATCTGTCTGTCCCCATCACATCTGTACCAGTGCACAAAACATCTATCTGTCCCCATCACATCTGTCTGTCCCCATCACATCTGTACCAGTGCACAAAACATCTGTCTGTCCCCATCACATCTGTACCAGTGCACAAAACATCTATCTGTCCCCATCACATCTGTCTGTCCCCATCACATCTGTCACACTGCACAAAACATCTGTCTGTCCCCATCACATCTGTCTGTCCCCATCACATCTGTCACACTGCACAAAACATCTGTCTGTCCCCATTACATCTGTACCAGTGCACAAAACATCTGTCTGTCCCCATCACATCTGTACCAGTGCACAAAACATCTGTCTGTCCCCATCACATCTGTACCAGTGCACAAAACATCTGTCTGTCCCCATCACATCTGTACCAGTGCACAAAACATCTGTCTGTCCCCATCACATCTGTACCAGTGCACAAAACATCTATCTGTCCCCATCACATCTGTCTGTCCCCATCACATCTGTACCAGTGCACAAAACATCTGTCTGTCCCCATCACATCTGTACCAGTGCACAAAACATCTATCTGTCCCCATCACATCTGTCTGTCCCCATCACATCTGTCACACTGCACAAAACATCTGTCTGTCCCCATCACATCTGTCTGTCCCCATCACATCTGTCACACTGCACAAAACATCTGTCTGTCCCCATTACATCTGTACCAGTGCACAAAACATCTGTCTGTCCCCATCACATCTGTACCAGTGCACAAAACATCTGTCTGTCCCCATCACATCTGTACCAGTGCACAAAACATCTGTCTGTCCCCATCACATCTGTACCAGTGCACAAAACATCTGTCTGTCCCCATCACATCTGTACCAGTGCACAAAACATCTATCTGTCCCCATCACATCTGTCTGTCCCCATCACATCTGTCACACTGCACAAAACATCTGTCTGTCCCCATCACATCTGTCTGTCCCCATCACATCTGTCACACTGCACAAAACATCTGTCTGTCCCCATTACATCTGTACCAGTGCACAAAACATCTGTCTGTCCCCATCACATCTGTACCAGTGCACAAAACATCTGTCTGTCCCCATCACATCTGTACCAGTGCACAAAACATCTGTCTGTCCCCATCACATCTGTACCAGTGCACAAAACATCTATCTGTCCCCATCACATCTGTCTGTCCCCATCACATCTGTCACACTGCACAAAACATCTGTCTGTCCCCATCACATCTGTCTGTCCCCATCACATCTGTCACACTGCACAAAACATCTGTCTGCCCCCATTACATCTGTACCAGTGCACAAAACATCTGTCTATCCCCATCATATCTGTCACCGTGCACAAAACATCTGTCTGCCCCCCATCACCGCCAACACCAAATAAACCTGATTTGAGTTATTTTTAACAAAGAAATGTAGCAGCATCATTTTTGGTCAAAATTTATGAAGATAAATTACTCATTTGCAAAATTTTATAACAGAAACTGAGAAAAATGCATTTATTTTTTGCAAATTTTCTGTATTTTTTAATTTGTAGCGTAAAAAATAAACCCCCCCAGCGGCGATTAAATACCAACAAAAGAAAGCTCTATTTGTGTGAAAAAAATGATAAAAATGTCATTTGGGTCCAGTGTTGTATAACAGCGCAATTGTCATTGAAAATGCAACAGCGCTGAAAGCAGAAAAAAATTGGTATAGTAAGTGGTAATATATGGTAAGTGGTTAAAGACTGTCTATAGTAAATATTTCATGGGGTTTCTTAATAAAAATCCTTTTTTTTTATATCAAATCTTTTTTTTATTTTTCTAATGCTTATTCCATACAAAAGAGGAAAAATTATTTTTAAACAAATAAACAACATAAAGAAATTGCCATCGTTTCATTTCTTAATATAATATTCATAAAGAAAAACAACAGCAAAGACAATAAAAACACCAAAGACTCATGATAAACTAACAAAACGAACCAACAACAAACATACACCTCTCATTGATTTCCAATTGGGTTTGCGTTGTTCAACTCTCATCATCTTAATTTGTTATAAATCAGTCTCCTCATCCCCACCCCCCTCCCCCTCCCCCTCACCAGCCCCTCCACATGAACTATCATACAGTAGGTTAACAGGTTAGTAGGTAAGTCAACCCAATAGTGCCAGATTTTAATGAATTTTTGAGGGACTCCTCTATGTTTGTATGTTAGTCTTTCTTTTTTTAATATATAATTAATATTTTATTGCCCCATTGTTTATGGATTGGTGGAGTCTTAGCAATCCACTTTTGTAGGATAGTTTTGCAGGCTAAATAGAGAGATCTAGATCTTAATAAAAATCCCTAAATTGTATACACTATTTATAGTATTATGGGTGGTAGCATTTGAGCTCTAGGCCTGTCTTCAAATTTCATTCCTCTGCTATCTTTGTTTCTTATAACATTACTTCTGTCAGGTTTAAGCTATTGAAAAATACATACACACAAGTTAAAGGTGTCTAGTGTTCTCATTATAAAAAGTAGCACAATATGTTTATGTATTGCGACTCCCAGCGTATTGTCTGATCAGTATTAACAGTTTTAATATGTCTCATAGAACTTGACATTAGGGTATTCAGAAAAAGTACATCCTGTATAAAACTATAGTCATTTGGGGATGATAACACATTTCTCTTTCCGCATGCATAATTTTGTGTCCATTCCCTTATCCCTGTGGAGGGTACAAGCACATTTTTAAATACAGAAGTCAGCTACACTAAGCAAGGAACAAACTGCAGAAATGCTCATATTTTTTATCCTATTACAATAAAATAATTTCTGCATCAGCAACAATTTTCCCAAACAGGTGCATAATTTTTCACACAGCATATTAGAAAGATCAGTGCAGAGAATACAGTTAAGCTCTACATGAATACTAAAAATGAAAGCAAAGCTTTATACTGTTATAAACTCAGGAGCGAAGAATGTACACAACACAAGTCTACCTAAGCACTGGGGAAATGCTTTAAATAAGACATTCTTTACTGGAACAAACAATTCCATTTAATCATAAACTAGGTAACACCTTATAATCCAAGAAGGAAAAAAAAAAGTGATTATATTTGCTTATGATTTTTTTTTTGACCAGGGGTGATAATCCTGGCTTTAGCATAATAGCACTTTGGGTGAAGGAAACTGACAAACAAATGCTTTTTCTTGTAACTTTTTCTTTTAAGAGATATCATCTGCTTCAGATAGATAGTATATCAAATGTTAACTGGATTCATGACCTAACCCAATATGTGTCATACGATAACATAACAAGAAGTGAATAATACATGTTGTAATTATTCTCCCCTTTTTAGCCATCACTCACTTGCTTTCACTGGTCATTCACTGACATATAAAAGATAGCCCCTCCCCCACTGACGTGTTCTTTTTTTTGGGGTCTGCTCTGCGGCCACCTGTGGATTGCAGTGGTAAGTACTTTGTTTGCTGCAAGGATATCCCCCTACCGCACGACCCCTCTCATGGAGTTGGAAGACCCTGAATGTTGGATGGTAAAGCCTCTTGAAACTGGATATCCCTTGTGCCAGGTCACGGGCAAAGTAGCTTAGATAGCACAAATATATTATAGGTGTGGTATTAGTAAGCTCTGCAATGTCACCATTGGGGTTTTCCTGTCTTTGTCTTCAGTCTGAGAGCGGCGGTGGATGATGTCACAGAGGGGAAGGAGATGGGCGGCACAGGATAGCGACCGCCAGTCACCAAGCAGCAGCTTAAACAGTCTTAGAACCTCCGAACAGTTAAGGTGTAGAGATGTAAAGTTCTGACTTGTATCTATAACTGGCCTCTGAGCGAAGTCAGTTATAATCTGTTATTTAACATCATGTTGTATGTCAGTTTGATGCAATGTTTTATCCAAATTGAATGCATATGTTCTGGACTCTGTGTCATGAACCAGATAAGACCAGAACTGTGTGGACTGCAACAGAGGAAACCCAGACGTGTATAAGTGAAAATATAAATGATTTATTAAAGATAAATGAATAAATATAACACGACCACCTCCAATATCACTCAGTGCACCACAACCAATACAAAACAGAACCCCACAAATAATAATAATAACAGAACAAATATTTACAAGTAAGGGAAATATCGAGATCATAAACAGAGCCAGGCCAGGGTCGTCAACGGGAGGTCAGCAGCTGGGGAAGGGAAACAAACAGGACAAGACAGGATGGAAGGATCACAGGAGGGACGGGTCAGATACAAGGCTCAGGGTCCAGAGCAAGGAAACAGACAGGGAACAGGAACAACAGGAATCAGGTCTCAAGAACAGGAATCAGGTAAACAGGATGCAGGCTGCAGGTCAGGGCTCAAGGAAAATACCAGGGCAGGATGAGTGTGTACTTGCCGGGTATTTATACTGCAGCTACTAATTAAGGTCAGGTGACACCTGTCTGCAGAGAGGAATACCTGCTCCATACTGCCAGGATTCCTCCGCTGGTGGACGCCAGTACTGTGGCCCAAAGGTGACAGAATACCAGCAGGAAAAAGCTCTTCTGACAGCTCCAAACAGCCAGGAGACACCTGCTGGTGGACCTCAGTACTGCACGCCAAATAATCGATATTACCAGCGGAGGGGACCTTTCCTGACACTCTGTAATATCAAATATATTTCACACAGTGTTTCACAAAAGTTTTTTTTTTATCTCAAATAAAGTCTTAGGGCTGGCAGAGGAATTGGTTTCTCTCCTCTCTCTGCGGTCCTGCCAGTTTTCTCTTGTGTGGTAAAGACTTGTTGCTGTTTACTCCCTTGCTGTGCTGTGTGTTCCCGGGGTTTAGACAGTCTGAAGGTTTTGTCTCAGATTCTGTGTCTCCTGTCTGCCTCTGGAAGGCTGTCTGACCTCACCTGCTGCTGCTTAAGTAAGTAGATACAAGCGGATGAGTCTTAAAGAGACAAGGTACCTGTTTTTTTCTTGGTGACAGAATTATGTTTTTTTCCATATTTTTCTTGCACATATGAGCTCACCACACCTGTCAGTGTCACAGAAGATTAGCGAAGGTACGAGGGGGTGGCGTGGGACATATCTTCAAAAGAGTGCTTAAGGAATGCTCAAGGAATACAGTATGGTGTTTTGCATGATTTTAGGAGCAGAAACCCAAAACGCAAACACTCCAGAAAAATGAAGACCCGCCACTGGTCATCCCCTGACCAGGACAATATGCATTCCTCACATTCCCGCACAGAGTGGCTTTCATGCTCCTTAAGCAGCTCACGTGGCAATGGCTTACATGCGTTTACATAAGCGCAATAGAAAGTGCCTTGCCCAGCCCTGTAGCAAACATTGGCTGTTAATCGGCATGGATTGCCTCAAATGCCAATGGATAAGGAACAGGCAAGACCCAGGCCCAACCATCGCAAACGCACGTGGATATTTCCAAATGTGAAAAAGGAAGAACTTCTTTTCCCATAATGACGGAGTTAAAAGCTCATTGATGAAGAATGGGAGAGATGTGATAAGAAGACCAATTTACAGTAAAGGTCTCCAAGCTTTATCCAATGAAGCTGGCTGATGCATGTTTAAGCAATGCACTTCCAGGAGTGGATAGGGCCTGCCAGCATCAGGTGCGCAAGTGTCTTTGCCTTTTAATACCTTTAGGAATCCCACTGGTTGAAAAAATGTACTTAAGGCTGGTTCACACTGCATGCAGTCCAATGCATTTTTATTAGAGTCAAAAATGCATGAACAGTGTTTACCATGGATTCCAATGGCCTACCTCAGACCGGTGCTGTGTGTTCCAGTACAGTCAACTAAAGGAGAACAGGTTGCATTTTTTCTCTATGGAACATATCTATAACATGGCAAACGCATTGAAAAAGCACCTGAACACCTTAAAGTGTGCATGCAGAAAAACCTCTTCAACTCAGAAATTGTGGTGAACTGGCCTGCAGACTTGCAGAAAATTTATACTGTGCCAGGATTTTGCCTATGGACTAGCGAAAATGTTTAAAGCATTAACAAATGGTCTTTAATTCAAGTGGAACCTGCAGGAGTGGACATGGTTTGGGAGGACTTGAACCTGACTGCTGACTTTTGGCCTGAGGCTTCAATAGACCTAGTCCTCGGGCTGGCACATTCAGTCACAGCCATGAGAGCTTTGTAGTTGCGCCACTGGAGGGTACATGATGCTTCTACACAAGCCCTTTGTTACATTCTCCATAAAAGAAGGTTGTTGTTTGGCAAAGTGCTGGATGAAGCGAGTGACAGAAGAAATGTCAACAATGTGATCACAGTCTAACAAGAGGAAGCAGCCATCTTTTTGCTCAATTGGTCGATCTTCAGAAGGGTTCAGGAGGCCAAATCTAATAGGTCACACTGAAATTTACCAGATCACAACGAAGGGGGCTCAAACTTCCTGTGTACATGGAATCCAATCCAGAGCAGGCTGCTAGACATTTGGAAAGTCTTTTTGAAGGTAAGCCCATCTAGTGTCTTCCAGTGGGAGCCAGGATAGCCTCCTTTTTGGAAGGTTTGGGCAACAAACATCAAAGATAGTTAGCTGGGAGTACAATCACCACATCCTTTCATTCATGACCAACAGATCTCAAGAAGAAAGAATTACTGCAATATTACATATAAGAATTATACTGCAACAAGTCCATAGTGCTGGTGCAGCTAAAAGAACAATTCTTGGTGTTTCTCCCCATTCTTTCTAGTACCCAAGGCTTCAGGAGCTTTCCCTACTGTCTGGGTTTGAAGACATCGAATGGGTACATACACAACAAAAGGTTCAAGTCCGTGCAAACAGTCATGGCGATAGTTCAGCATGAGGACCAGTTAGAGTCAATCAACCTGCCGGACGTATACTTCCATATACCAATCAGTGTGAAACACCAGAGACATCTGAGATTTGCAGTGACTGGCTGTCACTTCCAGTTTAGGTGTCTGCCATTTTTAAAATTTGGAATGGCACCAAGAAACTTTTTGAACATTTTGAAGGCAGTAGTGGCAGTAATTTGTCTTTGAGGGTAAGACCCTGCCGTTACTTGGACAATGTTTTGATTGTCACAGGGGTAAGCCAGGAGCTGGCAAAGCATCACAACCTTGTCCTAGAAATCCTTTTCCAAGTTCAGTCGACTAGTCAACAAACAGGAAAAGCAGTTAACCCCTTCTTAAGCTATGAAGGATCTTGGAGTAGTTTTTCATACCCATATATGTCAAGAGGTTTTTCAAAACAGCAAATGAAAATTTGCGTATGAAGAGTCATTGAGACAGCATTTATGTCATCAAGGAATTGCATTGTCGCCATTGGGAAATTTCGCTGCAGCCATTCCAGTGCTGCCTTGGGCCAGGTGGCACATGGGGGGGCTTTTCAATTTGCCTTCCTCTGGCAATAGAATGGGCTGCCTATTGATCAGAAAGTCTTTGTGTCTGCACAAATTTGCAAGAACTGGAGTTTTGGACACTAGTTTGCCTCTCAGCCCAGGAGATGGAATAATTCTGACGTCGGATGCCAGTCTGCCTCCATTCTGAAGAGACAAATGCAAGGCCATTGGAGCCTAGTGGAATGCAGATGCTCTGACTGACTTAATTGTAAGGCAGTTTTTTTCCTAACATTGCAAGCCTTTCAGGATCTTTCTCCAAGGGGTCCAAGTAAATTTGATTGGCAACAAGACAACAGTAGCTTACATTGCCCACCAAGGGGGAACCAAGTGTCTGTCTTTTCCTGTTACTTTTCAAAACAAACTTTTCACTGGACGGAGAGATACTTACAGGCAGTTAAAGGCAGTCTACTTACCGGGAAAAAAGGATCCACTAACGGATCAGTTAGGCAAATTATTTTCCAACAATAAGTACCCCTTTATCAAATACTTACCATAATTTTCCTTTCCTGGCCTATCCTCTCATCAGCACAGGACTTCCTCCCTAGTGGCCTGTTGCAGGCTAGATTATCAAACATGTTAGTGGGGGGGGTCCTCTCTTTTATTCAGCTAGGAAAAGGTGGTCGTGTGGGCGCCAGATAAGGCGTTAACCCATTGTGTGCTGACTTGAGGATAGGCCAGGAAAGGAAAATTATGGTAAGTATTTGATAACAATTTTCCATATTCTCTGCAGTTTTATTTAGGAATGAATTACATCATTTGTACATAGCAAAATATCTGCAGACTTTAGGGGTTATTTAAAGGGAAATTCCAGGTATGGATATTTTATACATAGTTACATGACTAATGACAAATGGAACTTTGCATACACCATAACTGGTTGATGCACCTGGAAGCCTGAAATCACCGAAGTGGACAGCACTACTTCTGTGTCCTATGCTGAGTGTCTGCCCTTCTGCATTCTGAACATAGGAAGTCGGCCGCTCAGTACTGGTGTCATTCAGAGAATGCTTTGATTGGATGAGGTGAAAAGGCAGGGCGGTGAAGTCTATACGTATCACACCTCATGTTGATTATGCAGAACAATATCAATTACCCATTGTTTTGTTTAGTGATTCCACTACCTCTGTCAACATAGGGAACTCACCAGAACGTAAGGACCTCGATATTTCAAGGAGGTCATAAATACATGAACAATCATACTCTCTTATACTTCTTATCCTCTCATCTTTAGCTATCCACTGCTGAATAACGAGACAATTTTGCATAGTATTACTCCAACTGCACAACATCCCTTCAAATTTCATCATTCATAAACCATAGCAAAAAATTTAAAAATTCCACATAGTGTTAAACCATAAAGATTTTATTAAAAAAAACCCCATAAAAACAAGAACTACTTACATGGAACAGTGCTTCCCATCGCAATGATTAAGAACGCAGAACCGATGCACCATCAGAAAGGAGATGATGTTATTAGCTGTAGTAGGGCTCACATAAGACTCAAAAAGCCACTGTGCATAATGTAGCGCCACTTTCTGATGTGTTTTGTCACTAGAAGATTTTGTCTCACTTGATCTTAATCGGTATGATTGGAAGCACTGTTCCATGTGAGTGGCTCTTGTCTTTACTGACTTTTTAATAAAAATCTTTATGGTTTTTAAATAAGACATCACCTTACTGCAAAATGTTTTTTGGAAAACAATTATACAATTTCCCTTCCACTCTTCCTCTCTTGGTATAGCAACTACATCATATTGTTCAGCCATTGCTATACAATTGCAGTCATGAGGTAGAAATGAGGAAAGCAGGACTTTGGAACACAATAGTTTTCTAAAGAGTCAGCGTAATAATATTTAGTTAGCTGGACATAGTTTTTGTGATCCTGGAAAATGTGTTTCCTAAGACAACCATATCAAACTGATCTGTATTATTGGAACACAAATATATTGTAAGATCCCACTTTAGGCCCCAACCCTGAGGATGTACGCCTAGCTCACTCTATGTTATATTGACTGGAAAAATATTTAAACCATGCAAGGTATGCATTATATTGTAAGTGTACATGATAGCTATGACACTTATATTTGTACAGTTACACTGTAACCCCTATTGAATATTATGTTGTTTTCAGACAATGCAGAACTGTGTCACAATTATCACAATACAGCATGTGTTGTTAACTAGATTTAAGCTTCTTATACACTTGGCCATCATTTACTGTGGTCACGGAAAAACGCAAAACGCTGCAAAAATCACACTACTAGTGTACAGTACGTGAAGCCTTAGTTGTGTTATGATTATAAGATTAACACCAGAGTTCCAAATACTATTTCCAGCTGTAATTTCTGAACCTGATTTGCACTGCTTATTCCCCTCACCTCCTTTAAAGCAGTGAAAAAAAAAGGACATCAGTTTTATTTGAGTACAACCTCGACAGGACCGCGCAATTGTAGTTAAAGTAACGCAGTGCCGTATTGCAAAAAATGGCCTGGCCATGAAGAAGGTACAAACCTTTCAGAGGACAACTGGTTAAAGAGTCTCTAAAAATTTGAAAATTTGAAAAAATGCCTTTGAAATAACAAACCTCAACTCTTTGAGGACATATAAGTGTAAACCATCTGGTCCAGGTGCTTAATTCATCTTTATTTATTATAGGTACTTATATAGCGCTGAAAATGTATGAAATGCTTTACATGTACAGTATATTGTACATTCACATCAGTTCCTGCCCTCAAGGAGTTTACAATCTAAGGTCCCTATTTCGCATTCATACAAACATATACTAGGACCAATTTAGACAGTAGACAATTAACTTACCAGCATGTCTTTGGAGTGTGGGAGTGTGTACTATTTATCTAAAGGTTCCTGGGCCATATCAATTTTGAGCCATTTGGGTTCTTTTGGGGCTATGTAATTTTATCCCTATTATTGTTTTGAGCTCCCCTATTTTCCTTTGATAAGAAAGAGCTGAAAAGGTATTTAATACATTTGTCTTCTCTTTGTGCCCAGTCACCAACTCTATATTATTTTGCAAATGGCCTACTTGCTTAGACCTGACAGTTTTATCATTAATACTATATATTTGAAGATTTTTTTGGAATTTATCCTACTTTCTTAACCTGTTGATTGTTTTGATTTTTGAGGCCTTGATTTCTTATTTAAATATTCTGTCATATCCTTCGTACTTTCAAATGATGATAGCATGCCTTCATTTTTATATTTTTATATGCCTTTTCTTATTCTTTTAACTGGAAAAAAAAGGAAAAAAGGAGGGCGCACCGACCTTGTGCATTACCAATGGTAAATTTTTATTTAAAGCATAAAAACAATGTTTATACTCACAAACAAGCAAGAAATTAAGGCTTGTCAAAATGGTGTGACAGATCTCTGAACACCAGCAAACCTGACCTGATGTTGTGGGGATCAGACGATGTCTCAAATGGCTGACGCGTTTCAAGGACATATCCTTTTCCTCAAAGCCTAGACAAACAATGACACCCACCCAATTAGGACACACCTATCAGCATGGGCTAGCTCTGCCCAGTGGGTCAGTTACAGCACATACATACGTAACTTATGATAAGGTGGGGTAGATGGGGGTGGTGTGCACCTAACCAAGTATTCTAAAGTATGTTACAAGCTGGGGTTGGTAAGATTATATCACCCCCCCAAAAAGGTAACCAATAATGACAATGGGTCTGCCGCATCCTACCTTCACCTCACAATCCCTGTATTTCTCTCTGTGGAGGGGTGTTGGGAGGGTCATACTAGGTGATGGATGGTGGATAGCCTGTATAATGCAGGATACAAGAAAAGCGCCAACAGTAGATGAACCACACGCCGTTCTGTTTGCCAGGAAGTGTGGGTGTATTTGTGTTCCACCCAAAACTTCCAGCAAACCACGGAATTGCTTCCACTCCTGAGCACACATTCGACCAATGCCGTGTGCACCGGAGACACGACCAGGAAGTGCGGGTGTGTGTGCATTCCACCCGCCACTTCCGGACGCTCGTGATGCAATTTCCTCCTGGAGTTGTCTTTGCTGTTGTTGGTTCAATATTAATGCGTGCGCGCGCAGCTGACTCCCTGTGGACCTAATACTTCCCCCTCTAGTGACCTAATATGAGATTTCAGTGAGGCCCTTCAGGACAAGCATATCAAAGGATAATTGCATGACTATAACAATATCTAAAAGTGGGCATATATGGCACGCAGATACATACAGAGAACAAACTGCACAGTGGGTGGGACCAATGGCCGGCTCCATAGAAGCCACTACTTGTAATTAACATTAAAGAGGGTCATTACAACTACAATTTAAATTTAATTTATATAATTAAAATGGATTAATAAGTTTAAAATAATTATACCCTTTCCATAGTGGACTTCCCCATTCCTACATTTATATGGGCAAGCTCAAGTGTACAATCAATTAAAATCAATATATATATATATATATATATATATATATAGACACGCATGTATATGAAGGGGTACGCATGCATGCGCACACATGCATACACGAGACAATGTAGAAATAAATAAATATTTAATTATCACTAATTGCATATATATACACATACACACACACAAATACAGTAATATATACATCTATGGACGCACCATTGATAACCCACTGTGCGGTGAATAAATGGAACTAGACTAATTGATGCATAAAAAAGTCGCAATACTCCAAGGAAGCAATATTGAAGACCCTCTATTTCTTATCTTCTTTACTCTACTCAGGGCAATGATACTCCTTAGATCCTTTGGTCTCCTAAAGACTAAATTTGGATGTAGCGATAGGCCGGTCTTCAGGATCGGATCCGACTCGAATCTTCCAGTTTTTTCTAAAGATTTTTTATATTGTGGAAGCTTTATTGTTGAATCTGGTACAAATCCATAAACGCTAGGCCCAAACATCGAGCCTGGATATATCCATGACATTATATTCTGTTGCCATGGTGATAGAAGGACGTTTCGGGACCAGAAGATAAGTACAATTAGCCCCCTGCTGAGATATGGATATGATTTATGGGTGTAGTTGGTAGGTTGAAATAGTGTGTTTTGATAGCAAAGTAATTATTAGACTTTTAGAAACATTAATCTTTTTTTAATAATATTTTTAACCAACATGATTTGAGTTTAGAAAATTGATTAGACTAAAGCAGACCAATGGGCTTTTTCGTAGTAGAATGGAACAAAATCACTGTACATTTAAGGCTAATTGTTTACAACTATTACAATTAGGCTTAATATGCATATAGAAGCCTCAATATGCTTCATTGCAGTATTGCGACTTTTTTATGTATCAATTAGTCTAGTTCCATTTATTCAATGCACAGTGGGTTAGCAACGATGCATCCATAGAAGTA
This sequence comes from Aquarana catesbeiana, assembly GCF_042186555.1. Classification (NCBI taxonomy): domain Eukaryota; kingdom Metazoa; phylum Chordata; class Amphibia; order Anura; family Ranidae; genus Aquarana; species Aquarana catesbeiana. The sequence continues at coordinate 300,507,233 of NC_133328.1, read as the reverse complement.
TATATTACTGTATTTGTGTGTGTGTGTGTGTGTATATATATGCATTTAGTGATAATTACATATTTTTTTGTTTCTAGATTGTCGTGTGTGTGCGCATATGTGCATGATTAAAAATGTGTGTTTAAATAAAATTTTAATTGTAGTTGCTCTTTTATGTTAATTACAAGTAGTGGCTTCTATGGAGCTGGCCATTGGTTCCACCCACTGTGCAGCTTGTAGGTTCTCTGTATGTATCTGCGTGCCATATATGCCCACTTTTAGATATTGTTATAGTCATGCAATTATCCTTTGATATGCTTGTCCTGAAGGGCCTCACTGAAATCTCGTATTAGGCCACTAGAGGGGGAAGAATTAGGTCCATAGGGAGTCAGCTGTGTGCGCATGTGTGGATGCACACGCACACATTATTATTGAACCAACAACAATGGAGACAACTCCGGGAGGAAATTGCATCACAAGCGGCCGGAAATGGCAGGTGGAACGCACACACTCTCGCATTTCCTGGCCACATCTCCGGCGCACATGGCATTGGTCGAATGTGTGCACAGGAGCGGAAGCAATGCCGTGGTTTGCCGGAAGTTGTGGGTGGAACGCAAATACACCCACACTTCCTGGCAAACATAATGGTGTGTGGTTCATCTACTGTTGGCCCTGTTTTTGTATCCTGCATTATATAGGCTATGTCCTTGAAACGCGTCAGACATTTGAGACATTGTCTGATCCCCACAACATCAGGTCCGGTTTGCCGGTGTTCAGAGATGCTGTCACACCATTTTGACAAGCCTTAATTTCTTGCTTGTTTGTGAGTATAAACATTGTTTTTATGCTTTGAATAAAAATTTACCAATGGTAATGCACAAGGTCGGTGCGCCCTCCTTCTTTCCTTTTTTTTCCAGTTACAAGAATACCCATTATTCTGTGGAGGGCTGCAAGACTATAGGCATTGCTTGAATGAAAAGAGTTGGTCGCACTACGTATTTAGAAACTATACACCAAAGCGCAGGATAATATTTGGCGTTTTTCTTATTCTATGGCTTTTTTAACTTGGACATGAGCCACAAAGATTTTATTTTTAGTCTTTTAAACTTATTGCCTTTGGGAATATATTTTGTAGTGTGTTTGCATATAGTCAATTTGAATCATTCCCATTTCTATTCTGTGTTCTTTGATGAAAATAATCACTTTCAGAGAGCATCTCTCAGCCTTGGAAAATTGTCTTGAAATTAAGTGTTTTTATCTTTATATTATATGCTTGTTGTTTACAGCTAATAGGCTCTGCATAATTTGATATTACCAGGTCCCGCAGAGCATAATTTCTAGTTTAGGCATCTACAAACTGTACCATAAATTTGTAATAGGTTTATATATTTCCGCCCTTTTACTATTCACGCAATGCCAGTACTCCAGGCAATTTCATTGTAGTTAAAATCTCTCATTATTACCACTTTCCTAGTCCTGTGCAAGGAGCTAAGTCTCCACCTGCTCATTGACATTGGGTGGTCTGTACCAAACTCCATTAATTAACTTTGATGTATGCACACCCATATGCAGCTCCACCGATAATGCCTCAGCACATAAGTGAGGTCCTCCTTCATACATATATACTGTATATATATATATATATATATATATATATATATATATATATATATATATACAGTATTTCACTACAGTATATACAGTATCTCACAAAAGTGAGTACGACCGTTTACATTTTTTGTAAATATTTTAATATATTTTCATGTGACAGCTTTGAAGAAATGACACTTTGCCACAATGTAAAGTAGAGAGTGTACAGCTTGCATAACAGTGTAAAGTGACCCTAAGTGAAAATGTCCAGATTGGGCCCAAAGTATCAATATTTTGTGTGGCCACCATTATTTTCCAGCACTTCCTTAACCCTCTTTGGCATGGAGTTCACTAGAGCTTCATATGTTGCCACTGGAGTCCTCTTTCACTCCTTTATGACAACATCACGAAGCTGGTGGATGTTAGAGACCTTGCGCTTCTCCACCTTCCATTTGAAGATGCCTCACAGATGCTCAATAGGGTTTATGTCTGGAGAAATAGTTGGCCAGTCCATTACCTTTACCCTCAGCTTCTTTAGCGAGGCAGTGGTCATCTTGGAAGTGTGTTTGGGGTCGTTATCATATTGGAATACTGCCCTGTGGCCCAGTCTCCAAAGGGAGGGGATCATGCTCTGCTTCAGTATATCACAGTACATTTAATTAGAACATATAAAAAGTTGGAGCTAACTCTCATAAGTTTGTAGCTGTAAATATAGTGCATAACATATAACCACACAAATAAAATTAAATCATACAGTGAACAATCCTCATGTATTGGAACAAACACACCCAAAAACACTGTATAGTGACAGGTACTCTTAATTGACCAAGCAGTGCTCCACCTTCACTCGTGTGAGAAGATTACAGACTCACCAGATGAAACAATGGAATACTTCATATGCCCAAGTCCTTAGGGAAGGTAATCTTTATATTCACAAGGCTATATGTAAGGGAATAGAAGTGCTCACTGACGCATTAAGGTGCTTGTTTGCATTTTGGCAGCAAAGGAGATTGCGCAGCCTCAATGCATTTCGTGATCAACCAGTCATCAGAAGCTTCCTCTCCTTTGCTGATGTCATTTCCGGTATGGCTGGTTCCGGGTCTCGCTGGGGTGGAATGCATGCTGAGGCATGGAGAGACTTTGTCTCTATTCTGGCTAAAGATCACTGTACATGCTGGTGCTAGCAAACGAGCACCTTAATATGCGAGTTAGCACTTTTATTCCCTTACTGGTGTTTGATCCACATTTAAAACATATTGCTCTATGTGATTATTTTTGTTTACACCAAGTCATATAGCCTTGTGAAGATAAAGATTACCCTCCATAAGGACTTGAGCATATGAAGTATTCCATTGTTTCGTCTGGTGAGTCTGCAATCTTCTCACACAAGTGAAGGTGGAGCAGGCTTGGCCACTTAGGAGTACCTGTCACTATATGGTGTTTTTAGGTGTGTTTGTTCTACTACATGAGGAATGTTCACTGTATGATTTAATTTTATTTGTGTGGTTATATGTTATGCACTATATTTACAGCTACAAACATATGAGAGTTAGCGCCAACCTTTTATATGTTGTAATTGATTGCTAGGGGATTTATTCACTTGTTGAAGGTGCAGCTTTACTCAATTTTCACTTTCCTTGTGTTTATTTGGTGCCTCTTCTTGTTTATTGATTTGCACATGTAACAGTACATGTTGGCATTTATGGTTCCCTCAATGAACTGTAGCTCCCCAGTGCCGGCAGCACTCATGCAGACCCAGACCAGGACACTACCACCACCATGCTTTGACTGTTGGCACTTTTATTTGTACTCTTCACCTGGTTGCCGCCACACGCGCTTGACACCATCTGAACCAAATACGTTTATCTTGGTCTCATCAGACCACAGGCAATGGTTCCAGTAATCCATGTCCTTAATCTTCTTGTCTTCAAACTGTTTGCGGCTTTCTTGTGCATCATCTTTAGAAGAGGCTTCCTTCTGGGATGACGGCCATGCAGACCAATTTGATGCAGTGTGCGGCGTATAGTCTGAGCACTGACAGGCTGGCCCCCCAACCCTTCAACCTCTGCAGCAATGCTGGCAGCACTCATACATCTATTTCCCAAAGACAACCTCTGGATATGACGCTGGATATGACGCTGAGCATGTGCACTCAACTTCTTTGGTCGACCTGGGGGGGGGGGGCCTGCCAGCAGTGTTGTCAGCTAGTGCACATGCTCAGTTTTCAGTGTATTTCTACCCTGAGCATTTCCTCCCTATCACATCTGTGCAGCCCCCTATAAAGTCAAACAGGTGGGTGTATACTGTACACAATGGTAAATGCCCACAGCCCACTCCCTCCTCCTCTATGCCCACTAACCAGATATACACAATGAGGGTGGGATATTACATCTTGATTGACGGAGGCTTCACTTCCCTGTTATTCTAAGACACAGGCTGGAGGGGCATGACACAGTCTGTGACTGGCAGAAATCCGCCCATACCACGTTATTGCCAAATATAATAAAGATTTGATTTCAAATATATAATTGTATGACAGATTAAAAAAGTTTATTGATATTAATTATTTCTTTTTACTCTGTATCCCAAAGGCTGTTTTTATTTTGAATATTTGACCAGTGCAGGGGACTATAAGCTCCTCTGCCACTACTTTCCTGCAGACAGCCTGGGAAAGAGCTGGGTCATATGACAGCTGTATATTGATTAGGAAAAGGGTATTTGGATATTTTTTAAATTAAAATAATTACAGTGCTATCATCCACATGCAGAAAGAGAAGGGAAATGTAAAAATAAGTTTAGTATAATTTTAATTATCTTTTTAAGGGAAAAAGATCAGCATTGCAGGGTGAGGTTTTTATTGCTCTTTAATATTTAAATTATGACTTAAAGGGGTTCTAAAGGCTTAAGGCTTTTTGACCTTAAAGAGGGAGTCCACCCAAAAAAAAAAATTAAAAGCCAGCAGCTACAAATACTGCAGCTGCTGACTTTTAATACATGGTCACTTACCTGTCCCAGGGTCCAGCGATGTCGGCAACCGATGCCGATAAATCACTCGACTCTCGGCAGCTGCCGCCGCCATCCTAGGTGAGGGAATCAGGAAGTGAAGCGTTGCGGCTTCACTTCCTGGTTCCCTACTGCGCATGCGCTAGTCGCGCTGCGCGTCGTAACTGGTCCCTGCTATCTCCTGGGACCTGTGTGTTTCCCAGGAGACAGCGCGGAGGGACAGGAAGAGGCATAGACTCCTGTGGGAGTCTATGCTGGAAGTGGGTGCAAATACCTCTCTTAGACAGGTATCTGCACCCCCCCCCCCCGAAAGGTGCCAAATGTGACACCGGAGGGGGGGAGGGTTCCGAAAAGCGGAAGTTCCATTTTTGTGTGGAACTCCGCTTGAATGCATTCCCTGCATTAGGGTAAAAATCCTTCAGTAATTAGGATGCTGGAAACTAAATACCTACCTGAGCCATTGGGAACCCCATAAAAGGAGGTTCAGGGCTGCTGTGTGCAAAATCCTTGCACAGAACAGGTAAGTATTACATGTCTATTATTTCAAAAAAGTAGACTTAAAATCACTTTAAATATTCATTTCTCATAATCAAGACATTTAAAATCAAAATGGTTCAAATTTAAAATAATGTAGTGAAAAAAATCCTATGTGGCCTTGAGGTTCTCTTGTAGAAATGTGCACAGTAAATTACATATATAGTGTGTTGTTTTTCGATGTCATGTCATGTTCATTTGTTGTGCGTGGTGATATTTACAGAACACTAAACAGAAACTGCAACATTTGACAGGAGCTGGGACTTTCTTCATTTGATTTGAATCCCACTACAATAAAGAGCAAGTCACAAACAGCAAATTTCATATCTTTATTTAAATTGGCTAGTGTGTCTTCTAATCTACGAGAGTGCCTCATTTCTAACCAGACTTAACACTGGCAACCCTTATTAAAGATACAATGAAATATTGTACTTGTCTAAGTTGTGTCATTGAAAGTGTTTGGGAAAGACAACGGTTGTTTTGCATTTCGCTGCTTATTAAGTCTGAAGATTTCTGACAATGTGGTGAACTCAATAGATTAAAGAACATATTTTATGTCACTACAAGACTTAACAATTGTAGCTTTTGAAAATATGTATAAAAACATATATATATTTTTTTAACTTTTTTTTTTCTATTATTATTTTTGGCCTATTTAGTTGGTCAATGGCTTATGGGATGTCATGACAATTAAAGGGTTAAAAGAAGTTCACCACTGCATGTGAGTGTTTTAATCTTAAAATGTGGCCTCTCTCTGAATCCTACATTTGATTTGGGAGGTTAGTAAACCATCCAATCTCTTTTAGAAGCACGTGTTGCTGTCTGATCTAGGGTGCCAGTCCTTTTCTTTCCTTTTCCTTTTTTTTTTTTTTTTTTTTTTTTATTGATGACTTTTATCATCAAGACAGCAAGCAGAACGTGTCCTGTTTCATGTAAAAAAAATAAAAAAAAATAATACACACCTGAAATTCTGCAGCTTTCTGGCTGGTCATGGGCTCTTCCTATTCTCTGACAGTAAAGGGTGATCATTATTCTTGCAGTAAACTGCTCTCAAAATCTGTGGGTGCCATTCAGTATTGTGAACCTGGGCTGTGTTGGAGGCACATGTGTCAGTGTCTATGAGAGCTGGGGCTCACAGGAAGTGTAATGCTGCTACCTTTGTGGATTAAATTTGTATCCAGTTTCATTCAACTGAGAATACTAGTGACTTCTAGTGGTGGAAAGGATCTTCCACAGGGAACAGCACCAAACTGCAGAAAAAGCTATATTTTATAGTTACTTACTGTATGTTAGGCTTTGTATTTGTATTTATTTATTTATTTTTACTGGAAGATCGTCAAAGAAGCTAATTATGAAACACTAGCAATAAAACACATAATATAACAACATAGTATAGCAGCAAAATTTTGTAAAAATCATTGCCCCCATTGGTGCACTCAGTAAAGCTAAATTTTCATCCATGTATGGGCACCCTGGTTGTACACAGGATGATCTATCGATCGACATATGTACAACCAGCCTGTCGGCTATAGCCAGCAACACTAATCATTGTCTTCTGCTGGCAGGGAAGGCTCCCCATCCTCCCTGCTGGCAGGACACAATAGCACTGCGAGAGCGGTGGGGATTTCCCCATCAACAGTGACTGTTTAGATAGGGGAACCAAGCAATTTTCTTTCTGTCTACGTGGTGGTATGAAAGAAAATTGCACAATCTATGTCCTGCTTAAGGGCTTGGTTACCTGATTTGTCTTCATGGCAATAGTATATATTCAAAGAGCTCATCTACTATTAGCCAGCAGTGGGGCTTTTTCTCATAACTTTCTCACAGTCTTGCATGGACTGTGAATTAATTTAAGCCATAGCTATACCTATTTCTGATCCCTATAATAAGTTTTAATGCTTCATCCCATTTTTAGAGAATTCAAATCAAGTTTGAGTGCCCTATTTTCAATACATTATTTTCTACATTCGGAAAAGCTAGAGAACTGACCATGGTGTGTTCTCCTGCTTAGTGTGGCCAGTTTTCAACAGGAAAGCAGAGGGACTGGCATTTCACACAAAGTAAGCTATATAATAAGGAGAGGATACTTTTTTATACAAGTACATGGTACAGCAGGCACAGATCAGGAATGTAAAATGTTGGGTTTACATACTCTTTAAGGATCATGTATGTTGTAACCCATGAAAAACAAAACAAACAAAAAAACATATATATATCCAGGAGCACACTTCCTGTCCTAGGGTGAAAATCCTCATCATTCTGTATTAATGGAGGAGCAGTGTTGTCACCCTAAAACAAGAAGTGTGTTAGCACTACAGATCACCTCACCACCTCATCTCCATGACATAGAGGAGAAGTGTTCTGTAGTCCTAATCCTAAAGTTAACATTAATGTTGTTTCAGGAAACATTTTTTATAAAGTGTTGATCCCTAATTTACCTCACGTGTTATGTTTTGAAGCTTTTCTTGTTCTACTTTTCCAGGTGCTGTTCCACCAGTGTGTCACTGAGATTACATTTGAACAAGTGGTGAATCGTTACTGTGGTTTTATTTTTAACACCCACCCTCAATAAAGATTTCAGTTTGAATCAGCCTATTGCATCACCGGTGCATCAAAACAAAAGGTGTGCAAAGTTTAACAATTTTTTTAGAAAGAGTGGAAAAGCCTGATTCCCTGCCAGCATAATACAAACAAGGAACCTTGCTTCCAGCCTAGAAGTAGTAGTCCTGCTGCCGAATTCTAACATGCCCCCAGTCAGACCTTAAGCTCTGCAATCAAAGCTCTTGAGTCTCCTGATTGAAGATCTTTAGCTGTAACTTCCCTCTGGAAGTCAGGAAGTAGTTAACCAGTCTTTATTACCAGATGCTCCTGCACAAAGCTAAAGTTTTATGTTGGGTTACTACACAGATCTGGAAGAAATATACAAAGCACACCAAATTCCAAGTAAGAATACACGTACCTCTTATATTTAGACAGTATTTGCCTCTCTTATGCCCCGTACACACGGTCGGACATTGATCGGACATTCAGACAACAAAATCCTAGGATTTTTTTCCGACGGATGTTGGCTCAAACTTGTCTTGCATACACGCGGTCACACAAAGTTGTCGGAAAATCCGATCAATCTGAACGCGGTGACGTAAAACACGTACGTCGGGACTATTAACGGGGCAGTAGCCAATAGCTTTCATCTCTTTATTTATTCTGAGCATGCGTGGCACTTTGTCCGTCGGATTTGTGTACACACGATCGGAAATTCCGACAACGGATTTTGTTACAAGAAAAAGACAATTCCATAGCTCAACTCCCTGTCCCTTTAAGGGGGCTAGGGCAGCCTCCTGGCTCACCTGTCTCACACCTATCCATTCAATGCATGTGCTTCCACTGTGGAGACACTTATAAATTTAGTGTTAGGACTGCAAGTAATACAGGGTGCCTTGACGAGGCCTTGCAGCTTTCACATGCGTTTGCAAATGTGTGCTAACTAAACCCCTGCTTTTAACATACGGTTAGACAGGTAAATTTGGTTGGTCAGCAGACTGGTTGGTGAGTTGAGCTATGGAATTGTCTTTTTCTTGTATGTATATGCCCTCCATGTGCTCCTTACTGTGAAGGCCAGTTATGGGTGTGGGCGGTGACCAGTGTCTTGTTAACGGATTTTGTTGTCGGAAAATTTTATAGCCTGCTCTCAAACTTTGTGTGTCGGAAAATCTGATGGAAAATGTGTGATGGAGCCCACACACGGTCGGAATTTCCGACAACGAGGTCCTATCACACATTTTCCGTCTGAAAATCCGACCGTGTGTACGGGGCATTAGAGTTTAGCTTTTAGGCTCAGTACTGCTTGAAGTCACTGATTGGTCTATTCCTGCATTCTGTGACCCGATATACTATATATATATATACCTCTGTTCTGCCGTTAAAGACCTAGCTTGCCTCTATATCTGCCTTGAATTTTTGCCTTCTGGAATTAACCTCAACCTGACCTTCAGCTCTCTATTGATTTGGAATCTTTGCTGCTTTCCTGATCTTGGTCCCTGCAAGTGTATATCTAATTAGGAATACCTGCGCTATTTCCAATAAATACCAATCACTAAAACCACAGAATGAAATCAATGAATACAATATAGTGTAGCACTTCCTATATAAATCATCTATTCATCTAATAAAAAATTTACAATACCTACATTGAAATATACCCCCCCCCTGAAAAAAATCTATTTTTTGCTTTAAATGCCTTCAAAATAATAAAGCGACTCTGTGCTATCAATTCATTGTAATAATAAAATAGACCTTCAATTTTATCAACAATAATGTGTCTGTGTGCTTCAAATGTGCAAAATAATACATTTATATATTTATCTCCTCAGAGAAGCCTATTCTGCCCCCGCCTAACAACTGTACATTTATTTTCTCCATCAGATCATTCCCCACAGTTATTTCCTTTTGTATCACTTGATCCTACCTTCTAGATTGTAAGCTCTCAGGGCCCTCTGATTCTTCCTGTATTGAATTGTATTGTAACTGTACTGTCTGCCCTCATGTTTTAAAGTGTTGTGCAAACTGTTGCTGCTATATTAATCCTGTATAATAATAATATTATTAATAATTATTATTTATATAGAAAGTATCTGTGTGCTCCAATAGTGCTTCAAAGGATTTATTAAGCTTCACAAAAAAAGGGCTTTAGGGAATAATCATGTTCCGCAATTTTTCTCTAGTCGTGTGCATCTGTGCAGGACTTATCCAAATATCCCCAGTGTGCTCACACCACTGTGACCCCACTCAGGGGGATCCTCACCTCCTAGAGTGGACCTTACTTTAAGTAAAGGTCAGTACTGGCTTGAACACCAATTCCTCCAGCAAGTTTTTCTGCCTTAATTTTCTCACTGAGCTTGACTACTCTTTTCCTTAAGTCCTTCAAGTCCACACTGTCATATGTCCTCATATCAGCTCATAAGTATCAAATAAACCCTCAGAGTGTGTATTATCTTTATTTTTAACTAGTATAAGAAAGCTGCATTTACATTTTTACATAGTTACATAGTTAGTCAGGTTAAAAAAAGACCATCTAGTTCAACCACCAGAGGAAGTTGAAAACCCCCAGCAAAGCATGATCCAATTTGCTAGAGCAGAGGAAAAAATTCCTTCCTGATCCCCTCGAGAGGCAATCAGATTTTCCGTGGATCAACTTTACCTATAAATGCCAGTACCCAATTATATTATGTGCATTTAGGAAAGTATCCAGGCCTTTCTTAAAGCGATCTACTGAGCTTGCCAGAACAACCTCTGGAGAAACCTTTCCGTATTTGGAGATGAAATTTATTTTCCTAGGCATAAAGAGTGCCCCCTTGTCCTCTGTGTTGACCGTAAAGTGAATAACTCAACACCAAGTTCGCTATATGTACCCCTTATATATTTGTACATGTTGATCACATCCCCCCTTAATCTCCTCTTCTCAAGAGAGAATACATTCAGTTCCTCTAATATATCCTCATAGCTGAGTTCCTCCATTCCTCTTATCAGTTTGGTTGCCCTTCTCTGCACTTTCTCCAGTTCCCCTGTATCCTTTTTCTAAACTGGTGCCCAAAACTAAACTGCATATTCCAGATGAGGTCTTACTAATGATTTGTACAGGGGAAAAATGATATCTCTCTCTCTCTGGAGTCCATACCTCTCTTAATACAAGAAAGGATTTTGCTTCCTTTGGAAACCGCAGCTTGGCATTGCATGCTATTATTGAGCTTATGATCTACCAAAACCCCCAGATCCTTCTCCATTACGGATCCCCCCAATTGTACTCCCCCTAGTATGTATGATGCATTCATATTCTTAGCCCCCAAGTGCATAACACTTACATTTACCTACATTAAACCTCATCTACCACATAGTCGCCCAATTAAACAGTGCATTGAGGATGACTTGTAAGTTGCTCTAAGGACGTTATTCCACTGCATAGTTTGGTGTCTTCTGCAAAGACTGAAATTATACTTTTAATCCAAGACCCTATATTATATATAAAGATATTAAAAAGTAATTGTCCCAACACTGAACCTTGGGGTACACCACTGATAACCTTAGACCATTCAGAGTATGAATCATTAACCACTACTCTCTGAATTCTGCCTTTTAGCCCTTTTTCTATCCATTTACAAACCGATCTTTACAAGCCTGTAGACTTTACCTTACACATTAGCCATGTGCGGGGAACTGTATTGAACGCTTTTGCAAAATCCAAGTATAGCACGTCCACAGCCACCCCTCTGTCTGAGGACAATGACAATCTATCATCCAGCTATACATAAAAACATTTGAGATGTCCGCTGTGGATAGCCACAGCACCTTTGCCTATCCTTCCCGTATGTGGTGATGTCAGTAATCTCGCCTCCCTGATGTTTATCGTCCTCTGGACTTTTTCAAAGGGTACCCTTTGATTCATCCAGATTTAATTGTGTCCATGGATCTTAGCTGTATTTATATATATGTAATGTATGCATTTTCAACTTACTTATAAAGTTTTTTTTTAAATACAATAATATTTTCAAATAAAAATTTTCAGTGGCCCAGGCACCAGGGGCAAATGATATGATGATGAATTGTTTTATATATATATATATATATATATATATATATATATATATACAGTTTTTCACAAAAGTGAGTACACCCGTCACATTTTTGTAAATATTTTATTATAACTTTTCATGTGACAACACTGAAGAGACTTCCAGAAGGAAGCCTTTTCTAAAGATGATGCACAAGAAAGCCCACAAACAGTTTGCTGAAGACAAGCAGACTAAGGACATGGATTACTGGAACCATGTCCTGTGGTCTGATGGGACCAAGATAAACTTGTTTGGTTGAGATGGTGTCAAGCATGTGTGGCAACAGCCAGGTGAGGAGTACATGGTCTGAGGCTACATGAGTGCTGCCGGCACTGGGAAGCTACAGTTCATTGAGACAACCATGAATGCCAACATGTACTGTTACATACTGGAGCAGAGCATGATCCACTCCCTTTGGAGACTGGGCCACAGGGCAGTATTCTAACATGATAACAACCCCAAACACACCTCCAAGATGACCACTGCCTTGCTAAAGAAACTGAGGGTAAAGGTAATGGACTGGCCAGGCATTTCTACAGACCTAAACCCTATTGAGCATCTGTGAGGCATCTTCAAGTGGAAGAGAGCAAGGTCTCTAACATCCACCAGCTCCGTGATGTCATCGTGAAGGAGTGGAAGAGGACTCCAGTGGCAACATATGAAGCACTAGTGAACTCCAGGCCCTAGGGAGTTAAGGCAGTGCTGGAAAATAATGGTGGCCACTAGGGATGAGCCGAACACCCCCCTGTTTGGTTCGCACCAGAACATGCGAACAGGCAAAAAATTCATTCGAACATGCGAACACCTTTAAAGTCTATGGGACACGAACATGAATAAGGGGGGACCCCCCAAGTCATTTTTTTAAATAAATTTTGGTTCAGGGTTCCTCTGTGGAGAATTTCCATTCCATTTTTATCAATGAACTTTTATGTGTATTGTTGCACCGGCAATTCATTAATAGCCGCGAGTAGTTTTTAATGACCTTTTTCCTTTGAAATGTCATTTTGCTGTCAAACTGTTCTAAACACGAGAAACATGCGCCCCTTTACAGGCATACTATAGACACCCCCCAGGTACGAAATTTAAAGGAATATTACACTTTTATTGTTTCACTTTAAGCATTATTAAAATCACTGCTCCCGAAAAAACATCCGTTTTTAAAACTTTTTTTGCATTGATCCATGTCCCCTGGGGCAGGACCCAGGTCCCCAAATACTTTTTATGACAATACCATGCATATAAGCCTGTAAAATTAGCACTTTTGATTTGCTTTTGAATTTGCCGCGAACACCCCAAATTATTTCCTGTTCGGTGAACTGGCGAACAGCCGATGTTCGAGTCGAACATGAGTTCGACTCGAACTCGAAGCTCATCCCTAGTGGCCACACAAAATATTGACACTTTGGGCCCAATTTGAACATTTTCACTTAGGGGTGTACTCACTTTTGTTGCCAGCAGTTTAGACATTAATGGCTGTGTGTTGAGTTATTTTGAGGGAACAGCAAATTTACACTGTCACTATCATGAAAGCTGATGGTTGAAATAATAGAAAATAGGTCATCTTATATATAGAGGTGACTATATACTTGCTGCAGATCACCTGCCCCCCTCTCAAATAATGGGGAGGTAAAGTTACTAACACAGGCGGCAGCAGGTAGTATAATTAAAAAATGAACTGAATTTTTAGAGCATAGTAAAAAACTGCAATAATACACCATATGGTCGTAAATGAGGAAGAGAATTTCATGTAGAATTTTACCTTGAATACAGCAGTTTCGTGGCACAGCTACCCTTGGTGTGTCTAACAATGTAATGTAGTATGAAGGCACTATATATATAGGCATACAAATGCCGTACATTTGGCATCTGATGTCACGCATGGGCCGCCGGTGATGAACCGCACGGCACATGCGCGAACCGTCATAGGGATGGCATGAGGCTTAAAATACTACAGTTCCCATACTGCATCGCGGTCTGCGGGCAGAGAGAGAGAGGACGCAAGGGGAGCTGACATGCCCCAATCAGTGGGCGTGCGTCTCTCCTCCCTCCGCACAAAGGGCCGGGAGCAGCACAAGGGAAAAGAAGAACAAAATAATATGTAGGAGATCTTAAAGTGCCTAATTTGAAAATTTAACGGGGGGGGGGGTGATAGTGAGTAAAGCGACATATGTGCGACATTGAGGTGTGTAAAAAATGGCTGCACTGGACCATTCACAGGTAGATAATGAGGGACAGAGAAAGGTCATAGGTTGCATATTGGGGAGGGCGATGGGATGGAGCATGGCAGACGACAGACACCGCAATAAATGCATCAGAAAAATACAGGACAGCAAGAAAATAATAAAAAAAAAATAAAGAAATTATACAATAAGTTTATGAGAAACATTGTTCATTAATATTCAAACGATACGTTTACACATCAGTAGTGCATGGTTAGTACATTAAAATACGCACTATTGGATATGTATAACATTAGTTGTCAGAGGCATATACTTTTTTCTTTGTACATGTGCACATAACTTATACCAAAACTTCTTAACTATGTCCTGTATGTAATAAAAACCTTGTCATTTTCATACCTATTGTGGGGTATTGAAATTACTTCTTCTCTTTTTTTGCCGGCACCCCCAAAAATTCCAAGAAATACATTTCCTTTGTCCATACTTATCTACAGGGATGTTGGTGCCATTTTCTTGTCATTGTCACCTACCCATATTGCTACTTTCCAATGTCCATTACAGGTGTTGTACCAAACCGCTAAACCTTCTATGGATGGTGACATTTTCTCTTTATCAGTCTCTTCATTTGTACCTCTGAACAGTTTTTTGTATAGATGTATAAAAGTACTAAAATATCTAGAATACCTATGCTCTTATTTGTTTCAGTTGATCATATCTTACCATTACACCCTCACTCAATCACAATTTCAGCTTCCATCACTCACATATACATACACATCCTTTTATCCTACAGGCTCACTACCTGCAACTGCATGTATTCGACACACATATGGGGGTGTGATGTGGGGTGGTGGTCAAACATCTCTTGGCTGTTTCCCCGGGACAACATCATATCCCTCCCCCTTTCTTAATATGGGGGGGAAGGGGGTGGGGAACCATTTGTCTCAACCCCGGGTGAGACACTTCGTCCACCTTGGATTTGGGCATAGCCCATAAGTGGAACTGTAAGTTTTTGACCAAATGTGTGGTTCCTATTACATAGTTGTGTCCCTTTGAGGACATCATATGTTAATGGACCTCTTCTTATTCATTTATTTCCAGTTTTACCATTGCATCCCACTCCTGATGAATAGCTATAGGCTACAAAACACGTAGAGTCTACAACTAGGGTGCTAAGACAAGCTCGTCACAATCATGAATTTCAATACAACATTTTATTATTTGTATACTATATATTGAGGTGTATTTTGGATATATGATGCTATTTTGGATTTGCTATGTCAATAATGTCTGTGATTTCATATATGCTCCTGGATTACTAATTTTTCACTTCTCATTTCTGTATCAATCATGTTTCTTATTTTCTGACTGTAAATTGACGTGTTTTCAATTTAATATACTCAATTATTCAAATACTCAATTAACAATATTAGTAGTAATGTATCATTATTATCATTACTGCTAGTACCTTTTTGGTTGTATTACAATCAAACGACATTTATGAATTTATTCCAGGTATGCGGTGGCTTCGTAGTGATCTGCGAAATGATCTGTGACAGTATCTCACAAAAGTGAGTACACCCCTCACATTTTTGTAAATATTTTATTATATATTTTCATGTGACAACACTGAAGAAATGACACTTTGCTACAATGTAAAGTAATGAGTGTATAGCTTGTATAACAGTGTAAATTCGCTGTCCCCTCAAAATAACTCAACACACAGCCATTAATGTCTAAACCGCTGGCAACAAAAGTGAGTACACCTCTAAGTGAAAATGTCCAAATTGGGCCCAAAGTTAGGATGCCTCATAGATGCTCAATAGGGTTTAATTCTGGAGACATGCTTGGCCAGTCCATCACCTTTATCCTCAGCTTCTTTAGCAAGGCAGTGGTCATCTTGGAGGTGTGTTTGGGGTCATTATCATGTTGGAATACTGCCCTGCAGCCCAGTCTCTGAAGGGAGGGGATCATACTCTGCTTCAGTATGTCACAGTACATGTTGGCATTCATGGTTCCCTCAATGAATTGTAGCTCCCCAGTTCCGGCAGCACTCATGCAGTGCCAGACCATGACACTCCCACCAGCTTGCTTGACTGTAGGCAAGACACAGTTGTCTTTGTACTCCTCTCCTGGCTGCCGTAACACGCGCTTGACACCATCTGAACCAAATAAGTTTATCTTGGTCTCATCAGACCACAGGACATGCTTCCAGTAAGCCATGTCCTTAGTCTGCTTGTCTTCAGCAAACTGTTTGCGGGCTTTCTTGTGCATCATCTTTAGAAGAGGCTTCCTTCTGGGACGACAGCCATGCAGACCAATTTGATGATTTGATGCAGTGTTCAGCGTATGGTCTGAGCACTGACAGGCTGACCCCCCCACCCCTTCAACCTCTGCAGCAATGCTGGCAGCACTCATACCTTTTTTTCCGAAAGACAACCTCTGACGCTGAGCTCATGCACTCAATTCATTTGGTCCACCATGGCGAGGCCTGTTCTGAGTGGAACCTGTCCTGTTAAATCGCTGTATAGTCTTATGAGCTGCAGCTCAGTTTCAGGGTCTTGGCAATCTTCTTATAGCCTAGGTCATCTTTATGTAGAGCAACAATTCTTTTTTTCAGATCCTCAGAGAGTTCTTTGCCATGAGGTGCCATGTTGAACTATCAGTGACCAGTATGAGAGAGTGAGAGCGATAACACCAAATTTAACACACCTGCTCCCCATTCTTGTAACACCAACGAGTCACATAACACCGGGGAGGGAAAATGGCTAATTGAGACCAATTTAGACATTTTCACTTAAGGGTGTACTCACTTTTGTTTCCAGAGGTTTATACATTAACGGCTGTGTGTTGGTTTATTTTGAGGGGGCAGCAAGTTTATACTTTTATACAAGCTGTACACTCACTACTTCATTGTAGCAAAGTGTCATTTCTTCAGTGTTGTCACATGAAAAGATATAATAAAATATTTACAAAAATGTGAGGGGTGTACTCACTTTTGGGAGGTATGGTATATATATATATGTATATATATATATATATATATATATATATATAAATATTATTCAATTTAGCCCAGCAGGTGGCAAGCTTTAAGAAAGATCATCCGCTTTCTCTAAGTTATGCTACAGTTCTACAATGAACTACAACTAATAAGCAGAAAAGTTCAGATTGCAAGGGATGTTAAATTATCTTTTTTCCAAGTCAGAAACATTTTGTTTAGCCAATTAATTTTACTGGGACAGCCAACAATCTTGCAGGCAATATTGGTCTTTCCTATTAGAAAAGCCTAGTATGCTTTGCAAATTGAGTGTCAAGGACATAAGCTGTACTAAATGTGTTGCAAAAATAGGAAGTAAGGCTGACACTAGAATCATTACTCACTGAAAGCCATGGTGGTGCTTCTACGTGGATTAGTTTTAAATCTACCATGATCTAACAGATCCAAAACAGGAACATTCATATGATATATTTCAAATCCCTAGGTGCACAATGGTTAAACAGTAGTTGTTGATCTACATTTAATAGCAAAATAATTGATACAAGATCAAAACAACAATAAGGAGCCACAGTCAATGAGAGAGTGATAAAAGTGTATGTGCTAATTTTCAACCAAAAGTGGTTGAAATCTACATTTTTGTACAGGCTACATTTGTTATTGTGATATAGATATGCTTCATCATATAAATGTAATATTAAATGTTCTAGGATGTTGTACAAAATATACTAGACTAGATACTGGACAGGAATAGTTTCAAGCTTCTTATCCACTAATCTTTTCATAGTCCCTACTCAAGTGTAAACTCCAGCTCTTGTCTTATAGATGTATTGTTATTAGACACACGTCACCATAAACAGTCCAATTTCATATTCCAGACCAGTAAATGAAAGACATCTATACTTTCAAAAATCCAGTAATCCACCTAATGCATAATTAAATCCAACGTTTGAAGTTCTAATTTTATATGTAAAGTCCTTAGCTGCCAAGAGGCTTGTGACTGTGAAGTTTAGTATTGTAGACTCCAAAAGCATGAAATGGCAAATCTTCAAATATCTAACAAAATGTGCTTGAAGTATGAAAAACCACAAGGAATCTACCATGTTTTTTTTATTATTTTATATAGTTTTATTTAATAAGGCAAGAGGTGACTGTACAATATTGTAAAGTGACTATAATGGCTTATTAAAGTGTTTGAAATTAAACTGAATTGCCCCATGTATAGCAAAAACACTAATTGCGTTAAGGTCCTTGTGGCTCTACGTGCCTTTGGTTGAGCTTTTCCTTAACATGTTGTACGTGAACAGGTCTCAATCTAAAGCTCAATAGACGGAAAATGAAAAATACAAAAATTCAATGCAGTCGAAATATCATTTTATGTCCAAAATCTTTCTATACTGTTCTTAAAAATCATCAGATAATTTACTGCCTTTATTTGAAGTGAAAAGAGCAGTGCAATGCTTATTTCCCATAAATAAGAACAGAAAAATGCCTAAAAGAAGTGAATGTATGATATGACATAAAGTCAAGAAATGTATTAACATTTTTAATAAGTTACTCAAATGCAGAATAATGAGATATTGATTTAGGAAATTCCAAGCATACACCGATCTTAAGTCCTGTACACACGGGCCGAATGTTGGACGGCATCGGACGGGTCATTAGGAGCCGGCCGACATTCAACCTGTGTGTACTGTAGCCAGTCCAACAGAAGCCAGCTGTTCGGCCGGCTTTTGTTAGAGGGGCATGACCGAAAAAGGTCTGCCGATCACTTCCGATCATCGCTCTCAGACACACAATACAACATCAAATTGTTAGTACAGTGACTCCAACCTGAACTGAACTGAACTGAACTGGAACAAAACAAAAAAAAACCTAGCAGTGTGTACTAGACTTTAGACGAAGACCCTAGAGTTCACACAGCATTAACATAAGGATAATGACCTTTATGAGTCTTGTGGCTTAAAGAAGAAACTATACTCACCTTAGTTCCCCTCTGGCCGCTGGCATCTTCTAGTGACTGGCTTCTAGGTATCGAGCGCTGACCACATTCATTGGCTTGGGCGATATGAGGTTACTCCTGTGCATGCATAGGAGTTCAGTCAGCTTCGCATTGCCAAATCTCTGCAGTGAGCTGCACATGCACAGATCACTGTACAGGGGCAGATAGGTAATGTTCTTGTCTCTTCTGCATTAAAAATCCTGCCTGTTCTCCCATTTTTGTTTTGTACATAAAGTTCCACTTCAGGTTTTCAGATCTTATTAGACTCAACTGAAAATTACTGTTAGGCTCGGTTCACATATATGTGAATCAGATCATAACATGTGAACCGGATCGGCTTTCAATAGAGCTGGTTCACACATGTCTGGGGCAGGCATGGTTTGTTTTGAAAAAATATATCTGTGCGATGTTGGGCCTGGTTCAGGTGTGAATTCAAATAAAAATTTGCAAGTAAATCGCACCTGAACCAGTGAACAAAACCGCACCGAACTCCAGACTGCAAACCGCAGCCGGACATGTGTGAACCTAGCCTTACTCTTATTAAAAATAAGGATATATATCCTGCTATGTTAGCTTTGAGGGCTGAACCTATTGTGTAGAACCAAGTGTTATGCCCTGTACACATGGTCGGACATTGATCGGACATTCCGACAACAAAATCCATGGATTTTTTCCGACGGATGTTGGCTCAAACTTGTCTTGCATACACACGGTCACACAAAGTTGTCGGAAAATCCGATCGTTCTAAACGCGGTGACGTAAAACACATACGTCGGGACTATAAACGGGGCAGTAGCCAATAGCTTTCGTCTCTTCATTTATTCTGAGCATGCGTGGCACTTTGTGGGTCGGATTTGTGTACACACAATTGGAATTTCCGACAACGGATTTTGTTAAATTTTATAGCAAGCTCTCAAACTTTGTGTGTCGGAAATTCCGATGGAAAATGTGTGGTGGAGCCCACACAAGGTCGGAATTTCCTGACAACAAGGTCCTATCACACATTTTCCGCTCGAAAATCCGACCGTGTGTACGGGGCATTAGACTTGACTGACTGGCATTGTATACTAACTGTCAGAATGTTTCTCCATCTCTGAGGTGTAATGTTGCACCACCAATTTTCACTGGAAAGACAATGCACAGAGGATCCTTTTGAAATACATTAAAAAGTATGTGCCAACAATGGGTGCTCTTCCTTTTTGGGGAGACAGACAAACTTGGTATAGATGTGCTATTGATTAGTCACCTGTGCCTGTGTATGTGAACCATTATATTTGAAGGAGCTGTTGCTGTGGTAAATAGCTTACATATTTAAAGGATAGAATAGCTAGTCTGAGACAACGCGTATATATATGCACATAAATATACTGTTGCTTTATTTGCACAGTTGGTGGAAATTTGAAGAAAAACTATATAAACACTTCTAAATACCTAACAGAGCTGAGTAAATCAAACCTAGCATACATAACAGACTTCACTTTAAAAGGGAAGATTTTGTGAGAATTTAGATGAAGTGTATATGATTGAACAGTTGTTGTAGGAGGAGGAATATGTTCTGAGCATAAATATAGGCATTTGTGACACGTTGCAGACATGTTGCAAGAACTCAAAAAGATCTCAATTAAATTGAACATGTTGTTCACTAGCCCAGCAGCAACTAGCTCTTTTCTTCGAAAGGGTTTCTAATGTAACAGACACTTATTAGTCAGTTGTAAACAATACAACATTTGCTTTTAGAAATATTTATTATTTTTTTATAGTGAAATCATAGTTGTAACGTAATTTACAGCTGTGAAAAGCTAAATCTGTTTTATGCCGAAACTTTAATACCTAGATATATAAAGATCCCTTTAAACCTATATATGTAATAACAGGATTTTTGACAAGTCTGACAAGTAATTAAAGGAGAAGTTTGGGATAGAAAAAAAACATACATGCATATGCCCTTTATGCTGTAGCATTGCTGTGATGCTGCAGCTGTTCCCCACTGGATCTAAGACTGAGAACTGAGCGATCAAATGATAGTTGATCACTCAGTTCTTAGTCTGCTTAGAGTGGAGAGCAGTGGCTGACAGTCATCACTCTCTGCTCTGCCCCTCCAGTGCTCACTGGAATGCCGGGCAGGGGAGGGAGCAAGCATAACCATATTTGACTCTCACCTGCACACTGAGAACCAGAGTCAGCTGACAATATGACAATATGGTCAGGATCCTTCCAAAGCTTGGTCAGAAGAGAGCAAAATTAAGTGCACTCCTGTGACCCACAAAAGAATGGCCAAAAAAGTTTGGCCATACTTCTCATGTAACTCCTTTGAGTGGATAGATCCATTTCCTTAAACCAATCTTTTTGTCTTCATGTTTCTGCAGGGGAGCCTCAGCAACATGGCTGAAAATTGCCTAAAATTGTATACATACGGTGGGTGGATCAAGCATGCCTTTCTGTTACACAAAGCCACAGGTCTTCATTGTACACCATTAAAACCTTCTAGCCGCCAGAGTCCTAACAATCAATAACATGATTGGTTAATCAGAAAGGTTGTTGGGCGCCTGCACAGCATTCTTGTTTACCCCTCCCCTGCCCCACTTTTTTAGCACTGGGGTCACATTAGCTGAGTGAGAGGTAGAAACTGAGGGAGAAGAGAAACATTGAAATACTAGTCAGTACCAGTGTGCAACGGTGTCTGCTTTAGAAGGATAAATTGCCTCTAATGTTAGGTGCCCTAAGCATGTGTATATTGTAGAACTAGTAGTTTAGTTTTTTTACATATTAGAATGGGGTGCCTCGAGTGCATCATTTTGAAGGATACCTTGACTGAAAAAGATTGCGGAACACTTAAACTACTGAACTCCTGCCCAATTTATTTAAACTTTTAAAAGAATTAATTGAGTTTTAAAGGAAATCTGTGGTCACAGCATACACATTAATTTTTTAACATCAACATTATAATACCAATATAAACAATACTTATTTTTGACAATCTAATATAAGGCTTACTTGAAAAAATCCTTTCAAATCGTGATTGCTCCCTGTCTCCTGGTCATCTCTTTTCACAATTTCCTGGATTCCCTGTATGTTTTGCATCATCTCCCTTGCTGTTTACTTTCAATTTCTATGGACTATGTATCCCATGGTACCTTGCTGCCTGCAAGCAGTGATTCCTGTACTGACTCTGTCTCCTCTTCTCATCATTTCCACAGTTCAGAAGACAGGCTCTATGAAATATGTGTCACAGCAGTGCCTACCCACAGGGCATAGTGAATACGTGTCACAGTATTCAAGGAAGTGAATGTGTATGGATTTTCACAAAGTAAGTTTGCAAATATGAAGAGCTTTCAGATCAATAAGCTGGAAATAATTAAATTACAATGTAGAAATAAATATATGATTTTACATTTTGATCATACAGTTGATACGCTTTAGGTAACAGCTAACATTGTGCAAATACTGGAATATCAGTGCAAGTTGGCATTACCTGTCATTTCCAGCTACTGCAATTAGTGAATTTCTATATGAATCAGTAAAATATGCCAATAGTTTGCATCTAATGCTCATATATGTGTCTTACCAATGCTCTGGCTTATGTCATATTCATTCTTATGCCGCGTACACACGGGCAGTCTTTTCGACGGACTAGGTCCGGTAGACTTTTCGACGGACTTTCCGACGGACTTTCGAATGAACGGACTTTCGAATGAACGGACTTTCGAATGAACGGACTTTCGAATGAATGGACTTGCCTACACACGATCAACCAAAGTCCGACAGATTTGCACGTGATGACGTATGGCTGGACTAAAATAAGGAAGTTCATAGCCAGTAGCCATTAGCTGCCCTAGCGTCGGTTTTTGCCGTCGCACTAGCATACAGATGAGTGGACTTTTCGACCGTACTCGAGTCCGTCGGAAAGATTTGAAACATGTTTTATTTCTAGGTCCGTTGGACTTTTGGTAAAAAAAGTCCACTGGAGCCCACATACGATCGAATTGTCCGACGGAGTCCGGTCCGTCGGACCTAGTCCGTCGAAAAGTTTGCGTGTGTGTACGCGGCCTAACAGTGATTGTTTCTTTATTCAAGAAAGATTCTTTCATGAAATTATAAAGTTCAATTTATTAGACTATAACACATGCATTATTCACTATAATAGTTATTATTTTCAGCCTCAACAATGTTCATTATAGCAAATAGCAATCATAATAGCTTAGTGATTTGTCCCTATAAATTATTATTGAACTGCAATTATCTACAGATAGCAAATTGTGGCTACGAACAACATAATTATGTTGAATATTAAGTCAATTTTTGATACTGGCTTGTCTTCGCTTCCTTTTTTACAACATCTGCCTTTTATCATAGAGAATTTTTATTCTTAAAGAGACCCCGGTACCAGGTATAACTTTTTAGT
Source organism: Aquarana catesbeiana (assembly GCF_042186555.1). NCBI lineage: Eukaryota > Metazoa > Chordata > Amphibia > Anura > Ranidae > Aquarana > Aquarana catesbeiana. Next base: position 300,483,940 of record NC_133328.1, on the reverse strand, counting down.
TTAAATCCTTTTAGTAAAATAATACTTAATAATACATTTTTTTGAACAACTTATGCACAGTTTATAGAAATTTTACACTCCTGGAAGTGTCAGTCCTTCCAGCTATTTTATTTATCCGTGCACCGCTATATCTCACCGCTCACTGCAAAGCTTCCTGCTGATACTGACAGCAGGTACTACCTGTACAAAGTTATCTTTTGGGAAAGTTTTGTAATCATGGCAAAAATTTTTTTGTACAGCTAACTTTGTGCATGTAGCTTCTCTTGTCTGCCTCAGTGCTGTTTGTATCAGCAGAATGCTTTGCAGGAAGCTGTGCCATTAATGAATTAGTGCCTTAGTCTGTTTGGACCTGCGTGCTTTAGTGGTCATGGCTCCCTACAAAGCCTCTAATACTGACATCAGTGAAGCTGAGAACAATAAAAAGAGTTTCTCAGCAGCTGTAGACTTTGTTCATACAGGCTTCAACTTGTATAAGAGCAGTGTGAACAGCAAGTTTTTACAAAGCATTTGCAGAGCTTTCAGCAAGCTTTGTTGAAGCTTTTAAAAGACAAATCCAGCTTCAGTTTGGGGATGTTAAACACAGATCTTAATGGGAGTGCTGATTGCCACTTTAAACAAGCTGCTACCAGGCTTCAACGCTACTTCAAGCTTGCTGAAAGTCTGCTGTAGCCTGCTAGCAGCTTGTTTTAAGTAACAGTCAGCATTCCTATAAGTCAACAAGAAAAAACTTATGAAACAAACATTTTGCTCTAATTACATGTAACTATAGACAGATAGGGATAATGCCCAAAGTAAGATCTGCCTACAGGTGCTAATACTTGCTAACATCCAGAATAGTATAGGTGGATGTGTTCCTCTGAATTAAAGAGCATAACAAAAAACAGGGGTAGAAGACAAAAAGAATTCTTCAGTAAGGAACCAGCATGTTTAGCAAAAATATAAATGTTTATTATAGAAAAAATGATACCACATATACACCAGAAGGTGTCAAAAAATTGACAATAAGTGAACCAATAACCACCACTACCAATTAAAATAGACAACGTTGTCTAAAAACAAAGAACAACATACAGATGGCCACCACAACACATACAGACACATATAATTGGCCAGCTGGACTTAACAAGTCTCATGTATAGTATATCTAGCTGAAAAATGAAAAGCCAATGGGTGACGGTATGCAGCCTTAGATGAAGGGGAGTCCGCAATGTACACTGCCGATGGCAGACCTGGGTTTGACTACAGGTGGATGTACAAACTATGAAGGTTGCTGGTAATAGCACTGATAAGTGGATATCAGCCGCAGCAAGTAACATGCATAGGCGGCTGTGTCAGTGCTGGACAGGGGTGCAAGGGAGGATGGTGTGCCTGTATAACTTTAAATAAACGACAACAGCGTGTGGAGTGATGCGATCTCACCAGACCATAGGCATCCGGGTACAACAGGTAAGTTGGACAGTCCAATCCTCCTCAAGCTAGATCATCCTCTGGTCAAAGTAAAGTGGCTGATAAGTCCGTGTGGGTAGATGCCCGCCAGGCAAGTGGAAGTGGGGGAACGTAGTGGCGTGCCGCCTGCTTGCGGAATGGAGCCACAGTTACTTCCGGATTCCGTGCTGTGGGGCTATCGACGGACTTTCGGCAGGGCTTGAGCGGCTTCAGCAGTAGCGAATCAGATCCCAGGGGCTGTGGGTGGATCTGTACGGGTGCTACATCGAACGTGATGGCGTCATGCTGACGCGTTTCATCCGTAAAGGATTTCTTCAGAGCATGCGCAGTAATTGCAGTAAGCGGCTTAAATAACAATACCAGTTAAAGACGTAAATACGTCAGCTAGCCGTTGTCTAGGCAACTGCACAACAGATAGACGGCCATTCAAATCAAAAGACAACAACAAATAATAATAGTAGAGTGGGCCCGTCCGTGGGTGCAGCAGCACCACCAGAGATGTTTAAGTGGAGAGGGAAAAATATATCTGAATATTAGAATAAATAGAGCAATGACGGAGAGGCATGAAAATTTTCCTCCGATGACTATGATGTAAGGAATACTGATAAATTACATTCATTGTTTAACCCATGTGGGGACATACTGTCAAGGGTATATATCCACATTTTTTCTTTCTGGCAGAGAATCCTGTCGAAGTCACCCCTTCTAAGGGGGAGGTTTAATTTGTAGATACCCTTGACAGTAAGTCCCGTGGGATCCCCACCATGATGATCAAGGAAATGTAGGGGGATGGGACGCTCATCATCCTTACTAAGGATGCTCTGCACGTGTTCACTGATCCTGATCTTGAGTTTCCTTTTTGTTTTCCCCACGTATTTTTTGCCACATGGGCATGTGATCATGTAGACCACACGTGTGGTATTACAGTTGATAAAGTTGTGAATTCTAAACTGTTTCTCACCATCAGAACCAGTGAACACGTGCAGAGCATCCTTATTCTAATATTCAGATATATATTTTTTTTTTTTTTTTCCCCTCCCCCCCCCCCCTTTCCCTCTCCACTTAAACATCTCTGGTGGTGCTGCTGCACCCACGGACGGGCCCACTCTACTATTATTATTTGTTGTTGTCTTTTGATTTGAATGGCCGTCTATCTGTTGTGCAGTTGCCTAGACAACGGCTAGCTGACGTATTTACGTCTTTAACTGGTATTGTTATTTAAGCCGCTTACTGCAATTACTGCGCATGCTCTGAAGAAATCCTTTACGGATGAAACGCGTCAGCATGACGCCATCACGTTCGATGTAGCACCCGTACAGATCCACCCACAGCCCCTGGGATCTGATTCGCTACTGCTGAAGCCGCTCAAGCCCTGCCGAAAGTCCGTCGATAGCCCCACAGCACGGAATCCGGAAGTAACTGTGGCTCCATTCCGCAAGCAGGCGGCACGCCACTACGTTCCCCCACTTCCACTTGCCTGGCGGGCATCTACCCACACGGACTTATCAGCCACTTTACTTTGACCAGAGGATGATCTAGCTTGAGGAGGATTGGACTGTCCAACTTACCTGTTGTACCCGGATGCCTATGGTCTGGTGAGATCGCATCACTCCACACGCTGTTGTCGTTTATTTAAAGTTATACAGGCACACCATCCTCCCTTGCACCCCTGTCCAGCACTGACACAGCCGCCTATGCATGTTACTTGCTGCGGCTGATATCCACTTATCAGTGCTATTACCAGCAACCTTCATAGTTTGTACATCCACCTGTAGTCAAACCCAGGTCTGCCATCGGCAGTGTACATTGCGGACTCCCCTTCATCTAAGGCTGCATACCGTCACCCATTGGCTTTTCATTTTTCAGCTAGATATACTATACATGAGACTTGTTAAGTCCAGCTGGCCAATTATATGTGTCTGTATGTGTTGTGGTGGCCATCTGTATGTTGTTCTTTGTTTTTAGACAACGTTGTCTATTTTAATTGGTAGTGGTGGTTATTGGTTCACTTATTGTCAATTTTTTGACACCTTCTGGTGTATATGTGGTATCATTTTTTCTATAATAAACATTTATATTTTTGCTAAACATGCTGGTTCCTTACTGAAGAATTCTTTTTGTCTTCTACCCCTGTTTTTTTTTTAGCATTCCTATAAGGCCCCATGCACCAGTTGCAGTTAGATGCAGGAGACCCAACAGGGTTCCCTGCGATTAGATGTGGGCAGAAGCCCCATTGAAATCACGGAGAGGCTGATAGCTCCTGCAGCAATTCATGAATGTTTGCATGTAATCACACATGGAGTAATTACCTGTGAATGATCAGTCCTGGACACAAACAGGACCTGAAAAAAGAAAACGAATCCAGCTGCCACATCCAAGAACTAGTAAGATGCAATATAAAAGGGTTAGTTTGGGGTTTCTATAAGCTTTAAAAACAAGTCAACGGGGCAACCCCTTTGACCTTACAGCTTCAATTCAAAGTAAATGTTGTGATGACTAAATCTGTTTCCAAAGTTTACTGAGAATTACAGATAACTGCTTTGGTACCAATGTCACTGTTTCAGTTCCTGCTTTTCCTGTTCATGCTTCCTGGATTGGAGTGTTTTATTTAGAATCAGCTGCATTATATATGCCAGTGGCCCAGATCTTGAATACTAGATAAAGAGTTTAGTAATATATATACAATATCTCACAAACGTGAATACACCCCTCACATTTTTGTAAATATTTTATTATATCTTTTCATGTGACAACACTGAATAAATGACATTTTGCTACAATGTAAACGAGTGAGTGTACAGTTTGTATAACAGAGTAAACAGAGTAAATTTGCTGTACCCTCAAAATAACTCAACACACAGCCAATAATATCTAAACCACTGACAATAACTGGCAACAAAAGTGAGTACACTCCTAAGTGAAAATGTCCAAATTGGGCCCAATTAGCCATTTTCCCTCCCCGGTGTCATGTGACTCGTTAGTGTTAAGAAGAAGATAAGAAGAAGATAAGAAGATTACCAAGACCCTAAAACTGAGCTGCAGCATGGTGGCCAAGACCATACAGCCGTTTAACAGGACAGGTTCCACTCAGGACAGGCCTTGCCATGGTCGACCAATGAAGCTGAGTGCACGTGCTCAGCGTCATATCCAGAGGTTGTCTTTGGGAAATAGACGCATGAGTGCTGCCAGCATTGCTGCAGAGGTTGAAGGGGTGGGGGGTCAGCCTGTTAGTGCTCAGACCATACGCCACACACTGCATCAAATTGGTCTGCATGGCTGTCGTCCTAGAAGGAAGCCTCTTCTAAAGATGATGCACAAGAAAGCCCACAAACAGTTTACTGAAGATAAGCAGACTAAGGACATGGATTACTGGAACCATGTCCTGTGGTCTAATGAGACCAAGATAAACTTATTTGGTTCAGATGGTGTCAAGCGTGTGTGGCAGCAAGTGCGTCTGGCCTACAATCAAGCATGGTGGTGGGAGTGTCATGGTCTGGGTCTGCATGAGTGCTGCCGGCACTGGGAAGCTACAGTTCATTGAGAGAACCATGAGTTCCAACATGTACTGTGACATACTGAAGCAGAGCATGATCCCCTCCCTTCAGAGATGGGCCGCAGGGCACTATTCTAACATGATAATGACCCCAAGCACACCTCCAAGATGACCACTGCCTTGCTAAAGAAGCTGAGGGTAAAGGTGATGGGCTGGCCAAGCATGTCTCCAGATCTAAACCCTATTGAGCATCTGTGGGGCATCCTCAAACGGAAGGTGGAGGGGCACAAGGTCTCTAACATCCACCAGCTCCATGATGTCGCCATAGAGGAGTGGAAGAGGACTCCAGTGGCAACCTGTGAAGCTCTGGTGAACTCCATGTCCAAGAGGGTTAAGGCAGTGCTGGAAAATTATGGTGGCCACACAAAATATTGACACTTTGGGCCCAATTTGGACATTTACACTTAGGGGTGTACTCACTTTTGTTGCCAGTGGTTTAGACATTAATGGCTGTGTGTTGAGTTATTTTGAGGAGACAGCAAATTTACACTGTTATACAAGCTGTACACTCACTACTTTACATTGTAGCAAAGTGTCATTTCTTCAGTGTTGTCACACGAAAAGATGTGAGGGGAGTACTTTTGTGAGATACTGTGTATATTCTATATACGGTATATATATATATATATATATATATATATATATATATATATATATATATATATCTGCATAAATGATTAGAAAAGGTAAAAAGAATGATGACTGAGCCAACTAAATCAAGAGAAAATAAGCATTCCATTTCAAATGTCAACATACTTCAAAGTTTCAGTATTTTTTGTTTTATTCTGAAGAATAAACTGTGCTTGCCAAATACTGCACTTCAATAGCAACTTGTAAATATGTTCCTGTTAACATATGGGTAATATTTTGTGGTTTCTTAATGATTTATAATATACTGGTTCACATTCTACTGGGTCAGGCAATATTTTAACTGGAGATAAATTTGGTCAAGAGTGCAATCTCAGTTGAACTTATCATGGGGAAAGACTAATGCCCTATACACACAGTCGGACATTGATCGGACATTCTGACAACAAAATCCATCTGATTTTTTCTGATGGATGTTGGCTCAAACTTGTCTTGCATACACATGGTCTCACAAAGTTGTCGGAAAATCTGATTGTTCTGAACGCGGTGACGTAAAACACGTACGTCGGGACTATAAACGGGCAATAGCTTTCGTCTCTTAATTTATTCTGAGCATGCGTGGCACTTTGTGCGTCGGATTTGTGTACACACGATCGGAATTTAAACGATCGGATTTTGTTGTCGGAAAATTTTATATCCTGCTCTCAAACTTTGTGTGTCAGAAATTCCAACGGAAAAAGTCTGATGGAGCCCACACACGATCGGAATTTCCGACAACACAATCCGATCGCACTTTTTCCATCGGAAAATCCGACCGTGTGTACAGGGCATAAGTGGAAGCTGATTGTGGCTGGGAGGGAAGAATAGCTGATCATAGACATTTGAGAGAAGAGGGTGTGCATTAAGGAACACGCCCAAAGTAGAATATATACAGTGCCGATTTAAGTTTATTCAGACCCTTATATCATAAAAAAACCTTTATTATTTCAAGAGTCCAAATATAATTAAGTCTGGACTTCATGCAGTCTACTTTTGGCACCCGTACACTCAATCCCTATTGTTTAAAAGCTGATATTTGACTACTACTACTGGAAGAGCTGTCTAAGCATACTCATTCCCTTTGCACTGCTTAAGACCTGACTGAGCACAGCTATGGCTTAAAAAAAATCCAGTGATGGAACCCCTAGCACAATAGATCAGAGCCTCACCAATCATAAAAGATCCAAATAGGCCAGATTCCTAATAAAATAAGGCTTTTTGCTGATGATGTTATTCTGATTACTGATCCCCTCACCTCTCTCCTAATAATTCAAGAAGTTCTTGTAAGATTTGTGGCTCCTTCTACAAAATAAGTGAATCCAAGTCTCAAATCCTAGGTCTTAACATACCTACTAATCTTAAAACCATCCTTCGTACTAAGTTTTGTTATACATGGACATCCCATTTTACCTTTTGGGAAAAATTATTCCACATTTGTGTAATAATCTATTTGATCTTAATTTTCAAGATCTCCAGAAAACACTCCCTCAAGTCATGGCCATGACTAAGGACTTACGTCCGCAACACGTAGGCTGTTTTACAGCACTGTACATGTATTTAATAAAGCAATACTATTTTGGATGTCATCCTGAATGCTGACCATCCCTTTCCTTATTCTGGATAGTCACTTTTAACATGCAAATTTTACCTAATATTTTATTTATTTATCTATTTAGAATCGTACCTATTGTTAAACCAGCCTCCTTTTTTTGTTAAAATTAATTCTATAATAATTATATCTGAAACCTTCAAGACGACAGTTAGATATTCACAAATCTCATGACCATAGACACATATTATATAGTGCTATATTCAAAAACAGTGGGGGTATTCAGGCCGTCTCAGATGAAAAGGACCACACACAACAGGGCACAAATAGCAATGTAAAGAAATCGGCCTGCTGTCTTGGTAACTGTCTATGTTAAGGCTGAGAAATGGGGAGTGGATGATCGGCAGCTGCAGGAGGAGGGACAGCAGGTGGGACCACAGGGAGAAACATAGTAGGGGTGTGCCTCACACTCCCAAAAGTAGAAACAGCAGGAGTTCATGGGAGATAAAAAAAAAGGCAGTTAGCGATGGCTAATTTGCTAAGTGGTGAAAATTTGGGCAAAGCAGTTGCTGATTATGTTCTACTGGCAGGTGATGCAGAACAAAAGCTTGGCATTGACTAGGGGGAGTAAAGATAGAATGAAAAGAGAAAATAGACTTGGATAGTTGTAGGTGATAAAAGGATGCAGATTTGGGAACTGACTGCAGACCAGGGCTATTGTGTGTGCTTGAGACATTGGAGGAGATTTACTAAAGCTGCTGCACTTAGAATCTGGTGCACCTGTGAATGGTAGCCAATCAGCTTCTAATTTCAGCTTGTTCAATTAAGCTTGGGCAATAAAACCTGGAAGCTGATTGGTTTCTGTGCAGAAATGCACCTGATTTTGCATTCTCCAGCTTTAGCAAATAAACCCCATTGTCTTTACTATGAGTCACATTTGGAAACAAGACACTACATAACACTAAAAAAATGGAGCATTGTAGAGAATAATGGGTGCAGAATGCCAAAGAAAAGCAGTAGCAAAAAGGCAGCAGCCAGGGGGCTTTACATTAAGGTACAGGCTATACAGAATTAAGCAGGTAGTATTATGGGGTGCAGAAAGTGTGGAGCAGTGTGGAAACAAGGGAACATTTATGTAGTTGGTGGGACATAGAAACTTGGTATAGAGTTGCCACATAGGAGTGCATTAACAAAGGAAACAATCGAGTGTACTGCCCTCAAAAGATATATGTGATGTTACATTGTGATGATAACCAGACCATTGACCAATGACCACCACCAACATCCAATAGAAAGGCAGGTAACAGCTGATGCTGAAAATGAGTGACACACTTCTGGGGACCCAACATATTTCATAAGAGCCTCTGTGTTCAATGCTGTCAATGAGGGAACAGCATTGTACCACAAAAATCCATAGTTAGTCAGATGTGTGAGATAGTACATTCTCTATCTATCTATCTATCTATCTATCTATCTATCTATCTATCTATCTATCTATCTATCTATCTATCTATCTATCTATCTATCTATCTATCTATCTATCTATCTATCTATCTATCTATCTATCTATCTATCTATCTATCTATCTACTGTACAGTATATATAAACTAGAGGAAGATTTATAAAAAGTATACACTCCTAGGAAACATGCTAAGGTAATTACAACTCATCATTACAAGTAAATCCATCAGTGTAATTTAAAGCATAACTCTACTTTTGTTGAGAAAAAACATTGCCCTCTGGGTGATCTATGTACAGGACAAGGATTATAACAACCTTTGTTGCAGATTCCTACCTTTTGTTATTTTGAAGAAATCACTGTTTGCTCCTCTATGCCCCTGGGCTAAGTGAGTCTAATGGGAGTGGTTTCATAATTATCAATCAGCTGTAGGGCACTAATGAGGAAAGCTGCTGGGCTTGCATTCCTTAAGGCTGCTTTCACACTGAGGCGCTTTACAGGCGCTATAACGATAAAAATAGTGCCTACATAGCGTCTGTAAAGAGCCTCTCCTCTGACTCCAGTGTGAAAGCCCGAGTGCTTTCACACTGGAGCGGTGCACTTGCAGGTACCGCTGACACCCCCTAACACCCCAGTGTGAAAGCAACCTTAGACGTATTGCTATTGGGAGTATCTCACCAAAATTATATTTTTGTTCCAGGAGATGCCTGAAATCTGACTTGTATCTTAGTGCAGATTTCTAGGAAAATCGGTGAGCCAATCACACAAGCAGGAAATTATGTTTCTGGAGGGTGTTCAGTACTCATTCTGTGTACCAAACAACTCCAAATCCAACTCTAATTCTAACCCCTTTCACACTGGGGCCGCGGCTGCGTTGGCGCTAAAGCGCTGCTCATTGTAGCGTCGCTTTACCGCTGTTTAAGCAGCGATTTTGCATCACTTTTCGGTCGCTAGCGGTGCGCTTTTAACCCCAAAAAAGGGGTTAAAAACTCCAGTTTTGTGGCACATTCAAAGCGTTTTTAAGGCGCTACCTATTCATTCTAATGGGCAGGGTAACTTGGGAACGCTGTATACAGAGCCCCCAACCCACCCCAAAGATGCTGCTTGCAGGACTTTTTTTCCTGTCTCACAAGCGCACCATCCCAGTGGGAAAAGGCACACTGGAATGAATGAGAGGCGGTTTTCAGGCGCTTAGCAGAGGTTATTTCTAGCGCTAAAGCGCCTGAAAACTGCCCCAGTGTGAAAGGGGTCTAAAGCAGAATGAAAATTCCAGGGCAACTCTGGGATGTGAAGATTACAAACCCAGAACAACAAATATTAGATGTGTTTCCTAAAAATAGTGACAATTAAGCCAAGCCTTATGAAATAACACAGGACTTTCTCTAACTGTGGGAATTTTCAACTAGGCAGCATGCAGATCATAAATGAAACCCAATTGCCTAGTGTAAAGCTAGAGATTTCTATTTTCTCAGCCTGTGCATGTAGTTTCCATTTGATTTCCCAAAATCAAAGAGGTTTTTCTACTTGGAATTCTTGTCACTGTTACATCCAGACTCCTAATCTAGTTGGTTGTTTTCACTGTAAAGTCTGTACACTGGGAATATTGTATAGGTCACTAACCTGCTCTCAAATAATGGCTTTTTAGAATGAGAACCCCTGACAGTATGGTTAGATATGAAATAACCATTCGGCAACGTTTAACTGTAAATTCAGCAGCCCCCAGTGTGCTAAGGGAAAACCAATTTGTAATGAATCAAAAACTGACATCTTCCTCTATGTTGTATTTTTGCTTTTGCTTTCTACAGCACCATATCTCAGTTATGATTATATTTTATATACACACATTGCTTACAGATAAGGCCATTTCCTGGATATCAAATAATAAGCCAGCTGACAATACAATTCTGTATCATACAAATGTTTCCTAGTTTCTTTTAATTACAGCTGTATTTCATACTTATTATTTGGTTTCGGCTTAAAGCCCAGGCACCATCATTTCCATTGATTAAGAGGGTTAAGAGATTAGTGTGTGTTTACCTCCACTGTGTAATGTCAGCACTCCTCAAACAGCTTAAACACAGTTCTTTTAGTTCCACTAGATAGTACAGCTTCTGCTGTACTTCTGGCTTCCTGTCAGCATCAGCTCTCCGGATCTGAAAGACACCAGCACTGGTCTCATGTCTCTAACCTGCCATTTGCAATAAGTAGCCTGTGATGATGCTGCAGCAGACCATTTTGTGAAAGGCCTTGTGTAGACGGGCGCAAAGACATGACACAAGACCTAGTAACTAGGAGCAATGATATCACCTAAAGTACAACAAAAAAACCTATGTGGTAAAACTAAAAGAACTGTTTTTAAGCTGTTTGAAGAGTGCTGACATTACTACACAGCAGAGGTAAACACATAATAAGACATCTTAAAGTATAGACTTTATGATGCCTGAAGATGTGCTTTTAATGCTCATTGGGGAAAAAAGGTATAATGTATTGTTAGCTGTTTTAAGTATGTCTACCCAGTGCCACCTTTATTTATTTTCCTTCATTGTTATGATTTAGTGATAAAAATACCTTTAGGCCGGGTTCAAACTGCAGCACTGAGCGGTTTACAGCAGGAGTCCGGTGAGTCCCCCTTCACCGTTTCAGGTCTAATTTCAGCCCAAATTTTTGGCTGAATTCAGACCTGAAATAGACCAGAAGACACACAGGACTCCAGTGCACCGGAGATGCAGTGGAGATGTGTGAACCAGCTCCATAGAGAGACAGTCACAATCTCCTGACATGCAAATTGCATGCAACCTGTATCCGATTTGCAATAGTGTGAACCCAGCCATAAGGTTGTAAACTGCTTGGGGTTCCTGCAAGTACCTGGGTTAGTCTTCCCATTTATCACTGTATTCCTCTGGGGTCCTTTGGATTCTAAATCCAGGCTTATCACAGGGCCTCCAATTTTCACCAAGTGGTTAATAAAGTGAAACATAATGGGGGTGTGGGCAGGCAATATCTGCCAAAATGTGCACAGAATACTTGAACATTATGGATCGCTGACCTCTGAGTGCCTTCTACCCCCAGCAATATGAGGTTCGAAGCTTCCCACCTCCACTCTATCACCTACTATGTACCTCCATGTCCCTTGTCTCCTTGTTTCAATGGTTAGGCAGCTGATGATGACGTAACTTTTGAGTATGTGCACTGGAGTCAAATTATCTTGGCACAGCCATTCTCAGCCTCTTTCAGATGCTGGGCAAGGCCTAGGACTGTACACTGTACAAAGATTTGCTGGCTGACACGTAAAAGAGAATTTTGGCAGAAGAGACCTATAAAGTCTCTGCTATCAGAAAAGCATTTTGGTCAATTTTTCTTTTCAAAGTTCCCTCTCAGCATTGAGACAATCTTCTTGTCATTCAACCACCAAATACTAGAGCATTTACTGCCCCCTCAAGTGTTTATTGATTGATGATTCAATGATTTATACTTTGAATGGTCTAAGATAATTAGATGAATACTTCAAGGTTCTGTGTTGGGATGCTTACTTTTTAACATATTTTTGAATGATATAGAGCAGTGATGGCGAACCTTAGTGCTCCAGATGTTTTGGAACTACATTTCCCATGATACTCATGCACTCTGCAGTGTAGTTGAGCATCATCAGAAATGTAGTTCCAAAACATCTGGGGTGCCAAGGTTCGTCATCACTGATATAGAGCCTGGGATTAAAAGTACCATTTCAGTGTTTGCAGACGACACCAAGCTATGTCATGGAATAATTCTTGACAGGTTGTCTCCAACTTACAAGCTGACCTTAATGCACTATTTAATTGGGCAACTATGTGGCAAGGAGGTTTAATGTTGATAAATGTAAAGTTATGCACTTGGGGGCTAAAAATATGGACGCATCATACATACTAGGGGGAGAACAGCTGGAGGAATCAAAAGTCGAGAAGGATCTGGGTGTTCTGGTAAATCATAAATTTAATTACAGCATACAATGCCAAGGCGCAGAGGCATAACTAGAAACTTTAGGGCCCCAGTGCAAGAAACCATGAAGGGCCTACCCCTGGCCTACCTTCCCACTGATCCTGGGGCCCTTTACTCCCATTGTGGGGCCCTTTATTATGGACCTGCAGCGGGCCACCTAACTGCCATCTAGGGGTCCCCCCACAGGGGCTGAAAGACCCTGGTAGTTATGCTACTGGTGTCAGTAGTTTATTTTTGTTGTTTTATATTTTTTTTATTCTTACTATTTTATTTTTTGGTTTTATCATCTCCTAATTGAAAAATTATGAATCTTCCCCCAACACCATCCCTGTATAAATGTAGTTCATTTCTTGGGACAGCTGGCGAGGGTATGGGCTGGCCACTCCTTGCGCAAAGTGTCACTCCGGCAACAAGTGTTTGGCACTTTGTACACAGGCACTTTGACTAAGGCACTGCTACAAAAAAGCAAGTATAGACATTAATGTTCCACACCTATTTTACAGGAAGTTCCCCTTCATCCTCTAACTCTCCTCAGCTTTCCTTCTATTCCCATCTCCCCACCCTCCAACATGCTCACACTAATCTTTGCTATAACGTCCTCTCTCCTCAAACTCTCATTTCTTTACCCCCCTCCAACCCACAACCTGTACATATCTCCCTCTCTTCTGCCCACTCAATATTACTGCACTTATCACCTCCTGCTAATTCTAATCCCCCACAGTATCATCACTTCCACTCTACTGCCCTCCTATAAATCCCACTCCCACCTTACCACCCTCACCATCCTACTACTCCTAATGTCTGTGGACATCGCACCAAACCCCGGCCCTCCCACACCCAATTCCCACCCCCAAAATTGTCTGTCTACCTCCTCCAACAGTAGTTGCAACTCCCACCTTCTCATCCCAATTCCCCATATTCCACAAATCAGCCCCCCTCTTTCATGTGCCCTCTGGAATGCCCTCTCAGTCTTCAACAAACTAGCTTCTGTCAATGACCTTTCCTCTTCAAATCCCTTAATCTATTTGCTATTAACGAAACCTGGCTCCAGGAATTCAACACTACCTCTCCAGCTGCCCTGTCCCACAGTGGTCTCCTCTGGATTCACTCCACCAGACCCAGTGGATGAAAATGAGGTGGCGTTGGACTTCTCCTCTCCCCACAATGCACCTTCCAGGTTCTTCCCACACCTCCCTCTCTTTCCCCCTGCTCTTTCAAAGTGCACTGCATTCATCTTTTCTCTCCAGCTTGTCTGAGGGTCGCAGTCATTTATCGGCCTCCTGGACCAGTGCCACGTTTTCTGCATGACTTCTCTGTATGGCTATCCTACTTTCTCTCATCTGAAGTACCTGCCATCATCCTAGGTGACTTTAACATTCCAGTCAATGTTAACCATTTCTCAACTACTCAACCTAACCTCCTCTTTTAACCTAACACAATGGACACATACCACCACTCACTCCAACTGCAATACTCTTGACCTCATATTCTCCCATCGCTGCACTCCCTGCATTTTCTCCAACACCCCCTTTCCTCCCCCTGATCACAAATGTATCCGTTTCACACTCTCCTTGTCTCCTACCTCCCATGATGCCAACCCACAAACCACTACCCGCAGAAACCTTTGCAACCTCAACCCTTCCCTTCTTCATTTTGCTACTGATGGCCTTTACGACAAAATCGCACCCCCTGTCCTGCCCAGACCTAACCACTTCCATCTACAACAACATGCTGTCACCCTCACTAGACGTACTTGCTCCTCTTTCTACACACAGAACCAGGCCCCATCTGCCACTACCCTGGCAAACAAATGACACCAGAAGTCTCAAGAGACACAGTCGTGCTCTTGAGCGACCACGGCGTAAGTCTAAATCCTGGCAAGACTTTACCCTCTACAAATCTGCCCTTCTCAAATACAACTTCTGCCTCCACACTGCTAAACAAGCTTACTACAACTATAAATACCACAACAATGAGATGTGTCTGTGATTCTGCGCAAAAACTATTCACTGGTAAAAAGTGAACAATAAATATTGTGAATAAGTGCATCTATAAGTGATAAGCTCTATAAAAAACAAACAAACATCTAAAGTGACTTCAGTGCTAATATATACAGTGAAGTGACTAATGCATCAATATAAAGTGACTGAACAAAGTGCACGTGCGTTGATAGGAGATCTGGTGACTTTCGTGGTGTTTAGTCCCCACTCGGGGCTCCCAGAACTCTCACCTTGATGACACAATAAAAGTGCCTATTAGAATCCCTTGGATGTAGAACTCCTTCCACTTGGATCAGTGCTGGCGTTCTGGAGTGCTTGTAGATAAGCCATCAGCGATGTTCCCTCCAGTAAATAGGTTCCACATAGGGAGTAATTAAAAAAGGGGGACTCCAATAGTGTAATAAAGTATGACCAAAAGTTTTATTAAAACGTATAAATTGCTTACATTAAAAACAGCGCTGGGCAGCAGTGAAAAACAGCGGTTTCAATCCCCGCTACGTCACTTCCGGTCCGCGTGTGTTATGTTTCCGGTCACGTCCTACGCGTTACGTCATGTGACTTCCTCAGGGCACCGGATTGGCTGTTATCATTGTATATTTATATTATTGGGGCCGGAAGTAAACAGATCGCCATTTTGTTGTGGACAGGATGTATGTTAGTACCGCGGCCATTTTGCGGAGGATGATCGCGCTAGTGATGTCTCAATAAAGTTTCTTTGTATACATACAAAGAAAATAAAAAAGGGGGAACTAGGATGTTTGAATTGCAGGGAGATGTGCTAAATAAATACTATGGCACGGCTCAACGATCGCTCAACCTGCACTTGTGATATACGTACAAACAAATGATAATAAATAGCTATGGTAGTCCCCATGGTGAAATATTACATATATAATTGAGAACCTACAACCAAACCATAATATAAAACCCCGAGCTGGGATGACATCAAAATAAAAATAAAAATAAAATATTAATAAAAATAGTATAAACTGACCATTAATGGTTCATAATTAAGTAAGTTAAAACACTGAATAATTAAATCAGATAAAAATCAAGTCCTGTATCAAAGTGAACATGCGTGTACTTATAACTGCATGGACATCATCTGGGTGTGTATAAAAATATTAATTAAAAATAATATATAATATATAATATACAATATACATTAATTTTTAACCCCCTATTGAAATGAAATAGGAAAAAATGGAAAAATTGTGACAGCAACTGAAGGCACACCGGAAATGACATATTGGGTTAACAAGAATCAGTATAACGTTAAAAATCACTTATAAAACAGTTTAAATCAAATTCTATATTTAACCCTTCGGGCGCCAATGTCCTAATTCTATGGATCCACTTAGATTCATTCTGGCTAAGTGTTCTAATTTTGTGATCCCCTCTCCATGATCTATTATATTTCTCTATACCCCAAAACAACAATCCCGTGGGGTCTTTATCATGCTTTAATGCAAAGTGTTTAGATACGTTATGCTTCGGACATCCTTTTATAATATTTTCTATATGCTCTTTGATTCTAATTTTTAGTGCTCTCTTAGTTCTCCCTACATACTGTAAATTGCAGGCACATTGTAGGATGTACACTACTCCTTCTGTATGACAATTGATAAAATCTTTTATAGGGTAAGTGTTTCCTGTACTAGTTGCTTTAAACTCTCGTTTTTTACCCTGGAATTTTTTTGCATGTGTACATGCAAAACAGTACTTGCAAGGATAGAATCCTTTGCCATCAAAAAATGTAAATTTGTTTTTGGGGGGAGGTTCAACCACATTTTTAGCAATCATATCCCTTAAAGTGGGTGCTCTTTTATATGTAATCAATGGTTTCTCCGGTAGTATTCTTTGTAAGTGCTTATCTTCCTTTAGGATGTGCCAGTGTCTTCGAATTATCCTTTCTATGTCTTTGAATTGGACATTATAGTCTAAAATTAGACTTGGTGCTTCTGGAAATAGTTGTGGCTTCTTGGGTGCGTGTATCATCTGTTCTCTGTTCATTATTTGGATCGATAGGATCTCTCTTTTAATCTGAGCTTCTTCATATCCTTTGTTCACAAATCTTTGTCCAATCATGTTAGCCTGGGTCTTGAAATCTCTATCCGTGGTGCAGTTGCGCCTAATTCTCACAAGTTGACCCCTCGGAATGTTGTATAGCCATGGTTTGTGGTGGCAACTGGTAATAGGTAAGTAGCTATTTCTTGACACTTCCTTAAAGTGGGTTTTGGTTAATAGTGAGTCTTCTTCAATGGTAATTTCTAAATCCAGGAATTCTATTTTTTTAGGATTTATGTTCCAAGTTAATTGTATATTCCTGTCATTAATATTTAAATTACGTAGAAACTCCTCTAATGACTCTCTACTTCCATTCCATATGATGATAATGTCATCGATAAACCTTTTAAATAGTCCTAGTTCATGGGGGTGATGTTTATACACTGATTCCTCCTCCCATTGTGCCATAAAGGCATTGGCCACACTTGGCGCAAATTTTGCACCCATGGCAATTCCCGTGATTTGCTTATAGTACTTTTGATCATGCCAGAAATAATTATTCTTTAATGAGAACTCTAAACATTTAATTAAAAACTTCCTTTGTGTACATTTTAATGTACTATGTTTTCTCAGAACCCATTTAGTTGCCTCACATGCTTGGTGGTGTTGAATTATAGTATAAAGAGATGATACATCGACCGTAGCCATTAAAGTCCTTCCTTCTTGGACCGGTATGTTTTCTAATAATTGTAGGACATGTTTAGTGTCTCTTACATACGATGAGGTTTTTTGAATAGCAGGTTGGATAAAATAATCGATGTACTGGCCAATTCTTGCTGTTAGGGAATTAATCCCATTCACTATAGGTCTCCCCGGGGGGTTCTGCAGATTCTTGTGTATCTTGGGGATTGTATAGAGAACTGGGATTCTATGTGAATCAGGAACTAGATATCTTGCTTCTTTAGCATCTAGTATACCCTTTTTTGTCCCTAAATGTACAACTTTTTCTAATTCTTTCTTGCATTTACTTGATGGATTCCCAAGTAACTTTTGATAGGTGCTAGTATCTTCTAATTGTCGTTCAATCTCTGCCATATAATCCGTTTTGTTTTGGATGACCACCCCTCCTCCTTTGTCCGCCGGTCTTATTACCAGATCTTTTCGATTAATTAAGGAGCGTATACCTTTCTTAATATGTATGGGGTCATTCACCTTCTTGATCTTCAATTGGTCCAGGTCCTTTAATACTAAGTCTTTAAATACTTCTATGTGTTGATTATCATGTGTTTGGGGATTAAAGAGAGACTTGTTCCGCAATCCACTATGTTCTACTCGTTGTTCTTCTTGTGTACTAGTTGTTCGTCTGATTTGGGGGTTGCTTAAGATGGCTTTCTTGATGTTGATCTTTCTCACATATTTCCTTATTCCTATATAGGTTGCAAACTTGTCCAAATTCTTTGTGGGGGCATACTTTAAACCTTTGTCTAGTACAGCCAATTCCTCAGTGGACAAGGTTTGTCCACTTAGGTTAAAGATCCCTTCACCCACTATACCCTTTTTCTTTTTAAGTCTCTTTCCCGCTCGACATCCCCTCTTGGTTCTGGGGTTCTTCTCCTTTCTTCTTGTTGTCGTTTTTGTGGGGAATATTGAGGTTCCCGTGGGTGTCTCCTCGGGGATCGTTGTGCATAGTCTTGTTTCCTCCTCGGTGGTGTTTCTCTCCGGCCTCGATCTAAAAAATCATTGCCATGTGATTCCCTTTCATCAGGGTGTTGGCGAGAATATGGGTAGGGATCATTATAGTGTCTAATCGGTTCAAATCGGTTGTATGTAGGTACTGGACTTCTTTCGTATCTATTATGTTGGTTCTGGTAAGGTGCTTCTCTGTACTCTCTGGGTGGACCTTCATTGTATGGTCTATCATTATAATGTCTTTGACTATGTCCATTGTTGTTACGAGGTTTTTTAAAAGATTTTTTAAAAGGTTTTTTCCAGGTGTTTCTCGGGGTTGGTTGGTCCTGGATTCGGTAATTTTGTTGCTCTTGGTAGGGTCTGGGGGTTTGGGGATATAACTCCCTATTGTAGTCATTATATTGTAATGGTTGATAAGGTATACTCTCTTGAGGCTCAAAAATTTTCACCTCTTTTTCCGGCGTGGAGTATGTTGACGTTGCGATTGGTTCTTCAACTTTATTTTGCCATTTGAAGACTTGATCTGTTTTGTAATCTGTGACGTCTCTCTGATATTTTTTAGTTTTCCTCTGCTGTGTTTCTAAATCTTTGGTCATCAAGTCCTTATTAAGTTGGTTTGCTAATTTTTTAAAATCTTCAGATTCCTTATGTGGTTCCAGTTTCGTTTTTAATTCTTCAATTTGTGAATCTACAGCTTTCATTTTTCTATATTTTCTATCTAAAAGGAATTTAAGACCTTCAATGCTCTTTGCATTGAAGAAACTGTACCATTCATTAATGGATTCTTTATCAAGGAGGCCATCGTTTGGGGGGAGCTCCCATCTGAGTCTTCTAGGGACTATGTTCTCTCTCAGATATCGTTCGAATGTACTTATATCCCACCACAAACTGATCTTTTTTTCCATAGTGTGTCCCAGTTTTCGGGACAATGTTTCTAGATCACTATTAATTTTAGCTCGTGTGGAAAAAATAGCGTCTAGATTCACATTTCTGTGTTCCATAAAAGTGAAAACTTCCATAGTTGCTGCAGAAGTGAGTGGGTGAGTTGTGATAAATGTGTGTTATCTTGCGATAGACTTCTGCGCTACTCAAGTGATAAGGAACGTTTTGTGTAATGCTGCAAAATCTAATAGTGAACACCGCTCCACTACCTACTAATCTATAAATACCACAACAATGAGATGTGTCTGTGATTCTGCGCAAAAACTATTCACTGGTAAAAAGTGAACAATAAATATTGTGAATAAGTGCATCTATAAGTGATAAGCTCTATAAAAAACAAACAAACATCTAAAGTGACTTCAGTGCTAATATATACAGTGAAGTGACTAATGCATCAATATAAAGTGACTGAACAAAGTGCACGTGCGTTGATAGGAGATCTGGTGACTTTCGTGGTGTTTAGTCCCCACTCGGGGCTCCCAGAACTCTCACCTTGATGACACAATAAAAGTGCCTATTAGAATCCCTTGGATGTAGAACTCCTTCCACTTGGATCAGTGCTGGCGTTCTGGAGTGCTTGTAGATAAGCCATCAGCGATGTTCCCTCCAGTAAATAGGTTCCACATAGGGAGTAATTAAAAAAGGGGGACTCCAATAGTGTAATAAAGTATGACCAAAAGTTTTATTAAAACGTATAAATTGCTTACATTAAAAACAGCGCTGGGCAGCAGTGAAAAACAGCGGTTTCAATCCCCGCTACGTCACTTCCGGTCCGCGTGTGTTATGTTTCCGGTCACGTCCTACGCGTTACGTCATGTGACTTCCTCAGGGCACCGGATTGGCTGTTATCATTGTATATTTATATTATTGGGGCCGGAAGTAAACAGATCGCCATTTTGTTGTGGACAGGATGTATGTTAGTACCGCGGCCATTTTGCGGAGGATGATCGCGCTAGTGATGTCTCAATAAAGTTTCTTTGTATACATACAAAAAAAAAAAAAAAAAAAAAAAAAAAAAAAAAAAAATCTTTTAAAAAAAAAAAAAAAAAAAAAAATCTTTTAAAAAAAAAAATCTTTTAAAAAACCTCGTAACAACAATGGACTTAGTCAAAGACATTATAATGATAGACCATACAATGAAGGTCCACCCAGAGAGTACAGAGAAGCACCTTACCAGAACCAACATAATAGATACGAAAGAAGTCCAGTACCTACATACAACCGATTTGAACCGATTAGACACTATAATGATCCCTACCCATATTCTCGCCAACACCCTGATGAAAGGGAATCACATGGCAATGATTTTTTAGATCGAGGCCGGAGAGAAACACCACCGAGGAGGAAACAAGACTATGCACAACGATCCCCGAGGAGACACCCACGGGAACCTCAATATTCCCCACAAAAACGACAACAAGAAGAAAGGAGAAGAACCCCAGAACCAAGAGGGGATGTCGAGCGGGAAAGAGACTTAAAAAGAAAAAGGGTATAGTGGGTGAAGGGATCTTTAACCTAAGTGGACAAACCTTGTCCACTGAGGAATTGGCTGTACTAGACAAAGGTTTAAAGTATGCCCCCACAAAGAATTTGGACAAGTTTGCAACCTATATAGGAATAAGGAAATATGTGAGAAAGATCAACATCAAGAAAGCCATCTTAAGCAACCCCCAAATCAGACGAACAACTAGTACACAAGAAGAACAACGAGTAGAACATAGTGGATTGCGGAACAAGTCTCTCTTTAATCCCCAAACACATGATAATCAACACATAGAAGTATTTAAAGACTTAGTATTAAAGGACCTGGACCAATTGAAGATCAAGAAGGTGAATGACCCCATACATATTAAGAAAGGTATACGCTCCTTAATTAATCGAAAAGATCTGGTAATAAGACCGGCGGACAAAGGAGGAGGGGTGGTCATCCAAAACAAAACGGATTATATGGCAGAGATTGAACGACAATTAGAAGATACTAGCACCTATCAAAAGTTACTTGGGAATCCATCAAGTAAATGCAAGAAAGAATTAGAAAAAGTTGTACATTTAGGGACAAAAAAGGGTATACTAGATGCTAAAGAAGCAAGATATCTAGTTCCTGATTCACATAGAATCCCAGTTCTCTATACAATCCCCAAGATACACAAGAATCTGCAGAACCCCCCGGGGAGACCTATAGTGAATGGGATTAATTCCCTAACAGCAAGAATTGGCCAGTACATCGATTATTTTATCCAACCTGCTATTCAAAAAACCTCATCGTATGTAAGAGACACTAAACATGTCCTACAATTATTAGAAAACATACCGGTCCAAGAAGGAAGGACTTTAATGGCTACGGTCGATGTATCATCTCTTTATACTATAATTCAACACCACCAAGCATGTGAGGCAACTAAATGGGTTCTGAGAAAACATAGTACATTAAAATGTACACAAAGGAAGTTTTTAATTAAATGTTTAGAGTTCTCATTAAAGAATAATTATTTCTGGCATGATCAAAAGTACTATAAGCAAATCACGGGAATTGCCATGGGTGCAAAATTTGCGCCAAGTGTGGCCAATGCCTTTATGGCACAATGGGAGGAGGAATCAGTGTATAAACATCACCCCCATGAACTAGGACTATTTAAAAGGTTTATCGATGACATTATCATCATATGGAATGGAAGTAGAGAGTCATTAGAGGAGTTTCTACGTAATTTAAATATTAATGACAGGAATATACAATTAACTTGGAACATAAATCCTAAAAAAATAGAATTCCTGGATTTAGAAATTACCATTGAAGAAGACTCACTATTAACCAAAACCCACTTTAAGGAAGTGTCAAGAAATAGCTACTTACCTATTACCAGTTGCCACCACAAACCATGGCTATACAACATTCCGAGGGGTCAACTTGTGAGAATTAGGCGCAACTGCACCACGGATAGAGATTTCAAGACCCAGGCTAACATGATTGGACAAAGATTTGTGAACAAAGGATATGAAGAAGCTCAGATTAAAAGAGAGATCCTATCGATCCAAATAATGAACAGAGAACAGATGATACACGCACCCAAGAAGCCACAACTATTTCCAGAAGCACCAAGTCTAATTTTAGACTATAATGTCCAATTCAAAGACATAGAAAGGATAATTCGAAGACACTGGCACATCCTAAAGGAAGATAAGCACTTACAAAGAATACTACCGGAGAAACCATTGATTACATATAAAAGAGCACCCACTTTAAGGGATATGATTGCTAAAAATGTGGTTGAACCTCCCCCCAAAAACAAATTTACATTTTTTGATGGCAAAGGATTCTATCCTTGCAAGTACTGTTTTGCATGTACACATGCAAAAAAATTCCAGGGTAAAAAACGAGAGTTTAAAGCAACTAGTACAGGAAACACTTACCCTATAAAAGATTTTATCAATTGTCATACAGAAGGAGTAGTGTACATCCTACAATGTGCCTGCAATTTACAGTATGTAGGGAGAACTAAGAGAGCACTAAAAATTAGAATCAAAGAGCATATAGAAAATATTATAAAAGGATGTCCGAAGCATAACGTATCTAAACACTTTGCATTAAAGCATGATAAAGACCCCACGGGATTGTTGTTTTGGGGTATAGAGAAATATAATAGATCATGGAGAGGGGATCACAAAATTAGAACACTTAGCCAGAATGAATCTAAGTGGATCCATAGAATTAGGACATTGGCGCCCGAAGGGTTAAATATAGAATTTGATTTAAACTGTTTTATAAGTGATTTTTAACGTTATACTGATTCTTGTTAACCCAATATGTCATTTCCGGTGTGCCTTCAGTTGCTGTCACAATTTTTCCATTTTTTCCTATTTCATTTCAATAGGGGGTTAAAAATTAATGTATATTGTATATTATATATTATATATTATTTTTAATTAATATTTTTATACACACCCAGATGATGTCCATGCAGTTATAAGTACACGCATGTTCACTTTGATACAGGACTTGATTTTTATCTGATTTAATTATTCAGTGTTTTAACTTACTTAATTATGAACCATTAATGGTCAGTTTATACTATTTTTATTAATATTTTATTTTTATTTTTATTTTGATGTCATCCCAGCTCGGGGTTTTATATTATGGTTTGGTTGTAGGTTCTCAATTATATATGTAATATTTCACCATGGGGACTACCATAGCTATTTATTATCATTTGTTTGTACGTATATCACAAGTGCAGGTTGAGCGATCGTTGAGCCGTGCCATAGTATTTATTTAGCACATCTCCCTGCAATTCAAACATCCTAGTTCCCCCTTTTTTATTTTCTTTGTATGTATACAAAGAAACTTTATTGAGACATCACTAGCGCGATCATCCTCCGCAAAATGGCCGCGGTACTAACATACATCCTGTCCACAACAAAATGGCGATCTGTTTACTTCCGGCCCCAATAATATAAATATACAATGATAACAGCCAATCCGGTGCCCTGAGGAAGTCACATGACGTAACGCGTAGGACGTGACCGGAAACATAACACACGCGGACCGGAAGTGACGTAGCGGGGATTGAAACCGCTGTTTTTCACTGCTGCCCAGCGCTGTTTTTAATGTAAGCAATTTATACGTTTTAATAAAACTTTTGGTCATACTTTATTACACTATTGGAGTCCCCCTTTTTTAATTACTCCCTATGTGGAACCTATTTACTGGAGGGAACATCGCTGATGGCTTATCTACAAGCACTCCAGAACGCCAGCACTGATCCAAGTGGAAGGAGTTCTACATCCAAGGGATTCTAATAGGCACTTTTATTGTGTCATCAAGGTGAGAGTTCTGGGAGCCCCGAGTGGGGACTAAACACCACGAAAGTCACCAGATCTCCTATCAACGCACGTGCACTTTGTTCAGTCACTTTATATTGATGCATTAGTCACTTCACTGTATATATTAGCACTGAAGTCACTTTAGATGTTTGTTTGTTTTTTATAGAGCTTATCACTTATAGATGCACTTATTCACAATATTTATTGTTCACTTTTTACCAGTGAATAGTTTTTGCGCAGAATCACAGACACATCTCATTGTTGTGGTATTTATAGATTAGTAGGTAGTGGAGCGGTGTTCACTATTAGATTTTGCAGCATTACACAAAACGTTCCTTATCACTTGAGTAGCGCAGAAGTCTATCGCAAGATAACACAAGCTTACTACAACACTCTCATCAAAACCCTCTTATCCAAATCTTAACTCTTTTCTACCCTTAATTCCTTACTTTAACCCCCCACTGCCCCACTTACCAACTTGCTTACCGCTCAACAGATTGCCAACCATTTCAAAAGCAAAATCGACACAATTCGCAAGAAGATATCCAGCATTCAACTTCCTCCCCTACCCAACACCTCAAGTCCAACACCACACCAGGGGCGGATCCAGGGGGGCAACGGGGCAATTGCCCCCTCCGAGAATCAGGGTGAGTGAGAGAGCCGGCGGGTAGATCTGCGGGTGGGAGAGCCAGTGGGCGGCTCCGTAGGTATGAGAGCCGGTGGGTGGCTCCATGGATGAGAGAGCCACCGGGCGGCTCTGTAGGTGAGAGAGCTGGCGGGTGGCTCCGCAGGAGAGAGACAGCGGGCTGGCCCGGCGGCTCAGTTGGTGAGCAGAATGGTGAGAGCACGGATGAGCAGCTGTGCGGCTCGATGTGTGAGCTGGCTGCTGGCCAATCAGGGAGCCGGCGGGCAGGGGAGCAGAGAGATGACATCATCTCTCACTGCCCGGCACCCCCCCTGCATCCCTGCAGTACCCCACTCACCGTGCAGGCATCCGCGGCAGCAGAGAGATTACATCATCTCTCTGCTGCCTGACTGGTAATCTGCTGCCTGACTCTGGGACACAAGAGACCACTTTAGCAGGAAAGTGACAGAGCAAGTGACTGTCAATCCGCAACGTGTGGCAGGTGACATGACAATCTGCATCTGGTGACAGGCGACGTGGCAAGTGACAATCCGCATTTGGTGGCAAGTGACATGGCAAGTGACAATCTGCATTTCGTGGCAGGCGACGTGGCAAGTGACAATCCACATTTGGTGGCAGGCGACGTGGCAAGTGACAATCTGCATCTGGTGACAGGTGACGTGGCAAGTGACATGGCAAGTGACAATCCGCATTTGGTGGCAGGCGACGTGGCAAGTGACAATCTGCATCTGGTGGCAGGTGACGTGGCAAGTGACATGGCAAGTGACAATACACATTTGGTGGCAGGCGACATGGCAAGTGACAATCTGCATCTGGTGACAGGTGACGCGGCAAGTGACAATCTGCATCTGGTGACAGGTGACATGGCAAGTGGCAATCCGCAACGTGTGGCAGGTGATGTGGCAAGTGACAATCTGCATCTGGTGACAGGCGACGTGGCAAGTGACAATGGCAGTTAGACAATCTGCATTTGGTGTCAGGCGACATGGCAAGTGACAATCTGCATCTGGTGACAGATGACATGGCAAGTGACATGGCAAGTGACAATCTGCATTTGGTGGCAGGCGACGTGGCAAGTGACAATCTGCATCTGGTGACAGGTAACGTGGCAAGTGACATGGCAAGTGACAATCCGCATTTGGTGGCAGGCGACGTGGCAAGTGACAATCTGCATCTGGTGACAGGTGACGTGGCCAGTGACAATCTGCATCTGGTGACAGGTGACGTGGCAAGTGACATGGCAAGTGACAATCCGCATTTGGTGGCAGGCGATGTGGCAAGTGACAATCTGCATCTGGTGACAGGTGACGTGGCAAGTGACAATCTTCATCTGGTGACAGGTGACGTGGCAAGTGACACACTCGGGGCTCCCACTGATTCTGCATTATGGTGAGTATTTAATTTTTTATAACAATGTAATAATAGTAATAATGCGCTTCAATCATCCTGACACCATAACAACTATGGTGCCGTGATGATTGAAGCACCAACACCAGCCATTTCCCCGATAGATTTACCCCCAAAAAATATATTTTCTGGCAGTGCCCCTCCCGAGACTAGACTCTGGATCTGCCCCTGCACCACATTCAATACTCTCCTCCTTCTGCCCAATTACCACCGATGAAATTGATAGACTCTTCTCCATGGCTCACCTCACCTCCTGTCCCCTGGACCCTGTCTCCTCACAATTACTGTGACTACCTTCCCACTCTATCCTAAACTCCCTAAACCACATCTTAAACCTCTCCCTCTCCTCCGGCACCTTTCCTTCCCTGCTCAAACATGCACTGGTTACCCCCAACCCTCACTAGACCCCACCTGTTTGAATAACTTAAGACCCACCTCCCTGCTCCCATTTGCTTCCGAGCTCATCGAACGCCTTTTCCATGACCGAATGAGTCGCTACCTCATGGACAACAACCTTCTCTACCTACTACAGTCCGACTTCCGTCCACAACATTCCACTGAAACTGCCCTACTAAAACTCACCAATGACCTACTAACTGCTAAAACCAATGGCTATTACTCCATACTCATACTCTTAGACCTCTCTGCTGCCTTCGACATAGTTGACCACCTACTCCTCCTCAGCAAACTACACTCCCTTGGCCTCTGTGATTCTGCTTTATCCTGGTTCTCATCCTACCTATCTCAGCGCATTTTTAGTGTTACTTACAACTCCATCTCTTCGGCTCCTCTTCCTCTCTCTGTTGGGGTTCCCCAAGGATCCGTCCTTGGGCCCCTCCTATTCTTGCTCTATACCTCTTCCCTGGGCCAGTTGATAACCTCCCAAGGCTTCCAATACCACCTCTACACCGATGACACCCAGATCTATGTCTCCACTCCTTAACTCACCCCCTCGATCTCCTCACAGATCTCCAACTTACTGAATGACATATCGGTATGGATGTCACATCACTTTCTCAAACTCAGTCTTTCTAAAACTGAGCTTGTTATGTTTCTTCCTTCCTGGTGCCCCCCCATAACTTTACCATTAACCTGTTCCCGACCAGCTGCTGCAGTTTTACTGCGGCAGAATGGCACGGGCAGACGAATCGCTGTCATATTATGGTGGCCACGATGATTGGATTCGATCCAGAACCAAAACACAGCAGGGGAAGTGATGTCTCCCTTAGTAGTATAATGTCTGAACAAATCAATATCTGATCAGATCTATACTAGTGTCCCCAGCAGTTCAGGGTTCCCAAAAATGCAGTGTTAGTGGGATCAGTCCAGATACCTGCTAGCACCTGCGTTTAGCCCCTCCGCCCAGCCCACCCAAGTGTAGTATCAATCGATCACTGGCCTGATCCCTGCGAACGCTAACAGTTTTTTTGGTAGCGTTTGAATCAGTTGCTGACAGTCAGGTGCTTTTTTTCTTGTGAGTCTCACTAGTGTACCAGTAAATTTAGAGACCAAAATAGCAAATCGAAGGTGCACTAGTGAAGAGGCCTACACATTTCTGAGCATGACATATAGTGAAGATGAAGTCACTCATCTGTCAGATGCAGGCTCAGAATACGAACCTGTAGACAGCAGCGGAACCCTGACAGATAACTCTGATGACGGAGTTGTGGTCCCTGCCAAGGTCAGGCGTATCAGACCCCATTCTTCTGCTGTCATTGAGGTGCAAGAACTGCAGGTCCCTCGTATGAAGCAGAGAGCCAGTACTAGCACCGCTCATCCTTCTGGTGAACTGGCAAGCACCAGCGGCCTAGTACATCCTGATAGTACATCCAGCACTGCAGTATCACGTGGTGATGTGGCAAGTCCCATAAGTGCAGTTCAAGCTGGCGAGGTGGCTAGCATGAGTAGTGTCCCGCTGCCACCAAGAAGAAGACAAAGACAGGCCCGTCAAGCCGATAGTGCCCTTCCTGCTGCATTTGCCAATCCTAATTGGGAGCCCACCACTTCTGCAGCACCCGTAACTCCCCCATTCACTGGCCAACCCGGAATTTAGGTGGAAACATTGATTTTACGTCACTTTATTTTTCTTCGCTGTTTTTCACCGAAGATCTCTATAGATCTATTGTGGACTAAAGCAATTCATATGCTGGTCAATTCATCGCCGATAATCCCCAGCTGACCCTTGCCAGAGAATGGAAACCAATTTACGGTTTCTGAATTTAAAACCTTCTTGGGCCTATCCCTCCTCATGGGCATAACTAAAAAGAGTGAGTTGCGGTCATATTGGTCCACTGACCCAGTTCACCATATGCCCATGTTCTCTGCCTCCATGGCCAGGACACGATACGAGCAGATCTTGCGGTTCATGCACTTCAATGATAATGAACTCTGTCGTCCTCGGGGTGACTCTGAATTTGATTGGCTCTACAAAATTCGGCCCCTCGTAAACCACTTCAACCAACGATTTGCAGCCTTGTTTACCCCCCATCAAGTTGTCTGCGTTGATGAGTCCCTGATTAAGTTTTCTGGCCACTTGTCATTCAAACAGTATCTTCCCAGCAAGCGTGCCAGATATGGGGTCAAGATGTATAAGCTCTGTGACAGGGCCACAGGCTATACATATAGTTTTATGGTTTACGAGGGAAGAGATAGTTACGTAGAGCTGGAGAACTGCCCAGACTACATAGGGAGCACTGGTAAGATTGCGTGGGACTTGGTGTCACCCTTATGCGGAAAGGGGTACCACTTGTATGTGGACACTTATTACACAAGCGTGCCACTTTTTAGTCACTTGTTTGATCACCAAATTGGCGCATGTGGCACCGTGCGATCTAATCGCTGGGGCTTTCCCCAGCGGCTTGTAGATTCCCGTCTTAGGCTGGGGGAGAGAGCCTGTTTGAGATGTAATAATTTGCTCACTGTGAAGTGGAGGGATAATAAGTTTAATAATAATGTTTTCGTTCTGTCCTCCCTTCACGCAGACATGACGGTCCAAATTCCTACAGCGACTGGTGTTGTGGAAAAACCCCTCTGTGTCCACGAATATAACCTTAACCACTTGACAACTGGGCACTTAAACCCCCTTCCTAACCAGACCAATTTTCAGCTTTTGGTGCTCTCACATTTTGAATGACAATTACTCAGTCATGCAACACTGTATCTTTATGAAATTTTTGTCCTTTTTTTCACACAAATAGAGCTTTCTTTTGGTGGTATTTAATCACTGCTGGGTTCTTTATTTTTTGCGCCGTAAAAGAAAAAAGACCGAAAAATCTGTAAAAAAAATAAATTTTTCTTCATTTCTGTTATAATATTTTGCAAATTAGTAATTTTTCTTCATATATTTTGGCCAAAATTTATACCGCTACATATCTTTGGTAAAAATAACCCAAATCGGTGGATATTATTTGGTCTTTTTGAAAGTTATAGAGTCCAAAAGCTATGGTGCGAATATCTGAAAATTGATCACACCTGAAGTACTGACGGCCTATCTCATTTCTTGAGACCCTAACATTCCAGAAAAGTACAAATACCCCCCAAATGACCCCTTTTTGGAAAGAAGACATTTCAAGGTATTTAGAAAGATGCATGGTGAGTTTTTTGAAGTTGTCATTTTTTCCCACAATTCTTTGCAAAATCAAGGTTTTTTTTTTACTTTTTTTTTTTTCCACAAAATTGTCATATTAGCAGGGTATTTCTCACAGACCGCATATGCATACCACAAATTACACCACAAAACACATTCTGCTATTACTCCCGAGTATGGTGATACCACATGTGTGAGACTTTTACACAGCGTGGCCACATACAGAGGCCCAAAATGCAGGGGAGCACCTTCAGGCGTTCTGGAGCACCCAGGCCAATTCTGACATTTCTCTCCTACATGTAAAAATCATCATTTATTAGCTAGAAAATTACTTAGAACCCCAAAACATTATATATGTTTTTTTAGCAAAGACCCTAGAAAATACAATGGCGGTCTTTGCAACTTTTTATCTCGCACGGTATTTGCGCAGCAATTTTTTTAACGCGTTTTTTTTGGAAAAAAAACTGTTTTGTGCTTTACAAAAACCAAAACAGTAAAGTTAGCCCAATGTTTTTGCATAATGTGAAAGATGAAGTTACGCCGAGTAAATAGATACCCAACATGTCACCCTTCAAAATTGCACGCGCTTGTGGAATGGCGCCAAACTTTGCTACTCAAAAATCCCCATAGGCGACGCTTTAAAATTTTTTACTGGTTACATGTTTTGAGTTACAGAGGAGGTCTAGGGCCAAAATTATTGCTCTCGCTCTACCGATCGCAGCGATACCTCACATGTGTGGTTTGAAAACCGTTTTCATATGTGGGCGGGACTTACGTATGCGTTCGCTTCTGCATGCGAGCACACAGGGACAGGGGCGCTTTAAAAATTTTTTTTTTTTTTTTATTGTTCATTTTACTTTATTTATTTAAGTTTGATGCTTTTTTCCAAAAAAAAAAAAAAATTTGACCACTTTTATTCCTATTACAAGGAATATAAACATCCTTGTAATAGGAATATGGCATGACAGGTCCTCTTTACAGTGAGATATGGGGTCAATAAGACCCCACATCTCACCTCTAGGCTGGGAAGCCTGAAATTAAAAGAAAAAAAAAAAAAAGATCCTGGCTTCGATCGTAGCGGTGAGTCGGTAGAAGCACCGCAAGGCGGCGGGAAGGGGGGACGTCCCCTCTCGCCTCCCGTAAGAACGATCAAGCAGTGGAACAGCTGCTATGATCATTCTCATGGTGTAGGGAATCGCTGGCTGAAAAAGCTGATATCTGAATGATGCCTGTAGCTGCAACCATCATTCAGATATCTCCGCACAAAGTCAAGGACGTTGTATGACGGCCGGCGGGCGGGAAGTGGTTTAAACGCTTTTTTTTTTTTTAACACAAAGTTGTCCATTTATACAATATTTCTACCACATAACATGTACATGCCAAAAATGACACCCCAAAATAGATTCTCCTGCTCCTCCTGAGTACGGCGATACCCCATGTGTGAGACTTCCACAGCCTGGCCACATACAGAGGGCGAGTACAGCTGAGCATGGCTCAGCATGGCAGGGTATGGCGGGGTATGGCAGAGTATGGCGGAGTATGGCGGGGTATGGCGGGGTATGGCGGAGTATGGCGGGGTATGGCGGGGTATGGCGGGGTATGGCGGAGTATGGCGGGGTATTGCGGAGTATGGCCGGGGCATGGCAGAGTATGGCGGGGGCATGGCAGAGTATGGCGGGGGCATTGCAGAGTATTGTGGGGGCATTGCAGAGTATTGCACAGCATTGCAGAGTATTGTGGGGGCATTGCAGAGTATTGCACAGCATTGCAGAGTATTGTGGGGGCATTGCAGAGTATTGTGGGGGCATTGCAGAGTATTGCACAGCATTGCAGAGTATTGCACAGCATTGCAGAGTATTGTGGGGGCATTGCAGAGTATTGCACAGCATTTCAGAGTATTGTGGGGGCATTGCAGAGTATTGCACAGCATTGCAGAGTATTGCACAGCATTGCAGAGTATTGTGGGGGTATTGCAGAGTATTGCACAGCATTGCAGAGTATTGCACAGCATTGCAGAGTATTGTGTGGGCATTGCAGAGTATTGCACAGCATTGCAGAGTATTGTGGGGGTATTGCAGAGTATTGTGGGGGTATTGCAGAGTATTGTGGGGGTATTGCAGAGTATTGCATAGCATTGCAGAGTATTGTGGCGGTATTGCAGAGTATTGTGGGGGTATTGCAGAGTATTGCACAGCATTGCAGAGTATTGTGGGGGTATTGCAGAGTATTGTGGGGGTATTGCAGAGTATTGCACAGCATTAGTAGTGAGGGATGGCTGAGCATGGATGGATGGATGTCTCTGTGCAGCGCTGTGGGCACTACACATACAGCCCACAGCGCTGCAGACATCCATCCATCCCCCTCCCCGCTCACTGTGTACCGATCGGTACACAGGAGGGGAGGAGAGGAACCGGCGTCATCAGATGACGCCGGTCTGTTTACATGTGATCGCGCCGTCATTTGACGGCTCGATCACATGGTAAACGGCCGCGATCAGCGGCCATTTACCGGGATCCGTGATGCGCCGGGTCCCCTGGACCCGGCGGTCACGGATGTGTTCGGATGCGCGCCCCAGGGGGCGCGCGAGAGGGGAATTCTGGGAGGACGTCATAGTACGTCCACCCAGAGTTATCCAACCGCCCTGCAGCCGTCATTCGGCTATGGGCCGGTTGGTAACTGGTTAATATGGGAGGGGTGGACCTCAACGACCAGTTGTTGGCGCCGTACCTAATTGCCCGTAAGGCCAAATGCTATTACAAAAAAAGTGTCTGTATACTTATTTCAATTGGCTCTGCTGAATGCTCTTGTGCTATACAAAGCTTCAGGACGAACTGGATCCTTCCTTAAATTCCAGGAAGAGATAATCACAGCCCTTCTGTTTCCAGATGGTGCTGTGGCCCAACTTCCCAATCCAAATGCAGTAAGCCGGCTGCATGAGAGGCATTTTCTGCATGTCCTCCCTGGTACCCCTGCCAAAGAAACCGCCAAAGAAGATGTTGTTTCTGTAGAAAGCACAGATATAGGAGTGACACCCGCTTTTATTGTCCCTCCTGTCCTGACCAACCTGGTCTTTGCATCGGTGACTGTTTCAAACACTACCACACACTAGTTGAGTATTAGCGTAGGGTACAGCACTACACAGTCCTAGGCACACGTACACGGGATCTCAAGGTCTCCAAAGATGTGATGGCCATCACATTTTGAGAGACCCTACTTTGCAATGTTCAGTTTACTTTACAGATTTTATAAAAGTGAAAAAAGTGGAAAAAAAAACACACAAAAACACACAAAAAATAAAAAATAAAAAAGCCAAAAATAGTTGTGGTTTTATTTTTCTCCTCTCTCTCTGTTGTTCTCTCTCTTATGTTCGCTCTCTACTGTCCGCTCACTTTTGTTCTATATCTATCGTTCTCTTTCTGTTGTATTTTTACTATGTTTTATTGTATTTGCTTTGCAGGTATGGTATGTTATACTGTAATGTTTTATTATTAACCATCATTTGCTTAGCAGGTACGCCATTCAGCTGCAACACGGGTTTATTTATTCTGACAGCAACAACGTTTGCTCCCACGATACATAAAGCCATGACTCCAGCACTGTCAGAGGTGAATTTACCACCACAGTTAAAAAAAAGAGTATATATGCCGAAGCATGGGGGCAGGGGTGGAGGAGCGATTTGCTCCTAACATTAGGGGCAGATTGCCCCCATGTTTCGGCATATATTTTTTTAGGCACAGATTGCAATGTTTTATTTTTACTATGTTTTATTGTATTTGCTTTGCAGGTATGGTAAGTCTCATGTCGCGTACACACGATTGCACATTTTGACAACAAAATCCATGTTTTTTGTTCCGACGGATGTTGGCTCAAACTTGTGTTGCATACACACGGTCACACAAATCTTGTCGGAAATTCCGGATGTCAAGAACGCAGTGACGTACAACACGTACAACGGCACTAGAAAAGGGAAGTTCAATAGCCAGTGCGCCACCCTTTGGGCTCCTTCTGATAATCTCGTGTTAGTAGAAGTTTGGTGAGAGACGATTTGCGCTTTTAAGCCTCGTGCTTTTCCGATCGTTACTGCTCTTTAGTTTGTGCTTGTGGGTTCGTATCTGGTTTTCAGTGCGTGTAGTCAGTTTGACGAGAAGCTGCCTTCAAAACGACACTTCCATGAAGTCTCCTGGGATCCTTTTACCTCCAGGTTGCCAAGGTCTTCCCCCCATTGCCGGTGGGCAATACAAGCTGGTTTGACCCTTACAGTATATGCTGATTTGGGTCCAAACCCTCCAGTAAGCCTCCACCTTTACTGGCTGTGGGAATTGCACATGTTTTCGTGAGGACACTGTGGTGTAGTCTACTGAATTTGTTTCCTACTTGTCAACTATCAAGATTCAGTTTATATGATTGGCGGACAAAATAGAAGCCAGCTGCGTATTGTTTATTATATTTTTTGGGCAAGAACAACCTAACAGATTTTTATGTTGGTGATGGTATTTTGCACATTTTTCACAGTTGGTGACCACTAGGGTCCTTATTACATATGGACTATAATCATTAGTTTGCTGATGGACATTTAATCTTTATTCAAGACACCCGATACATATCTAATTTATTTTTATAATTTGTATGTCTATGGTTTATTTTCACTTTAGTGCTACACTTTGTTTTACCTACGCGCGTTGTCAGTTGGCATTTGTTTTTCAGTGCATATTTTATAGTACGTATTTGATTCTCAGTGCGCTCTTGTCCACTCGTTTCTGATTTTCAGATCGCTCTTCTCAGGCCTTTCTGGTTTTCAGTGCATTCTGTTAGTTTGTTCTGACCAGCCAACCGTTTTGAAGCCATGTTGCGGGTACGTATTCGTCGTAGGGCTCGTGCTGTGCAGGGACTTGGTGTTGGGGTTCCTACTTTGACCCAAGCCCAGTCCATGAACAGGGCAGGGAGGAGTTCATGGACGAAGAATTGGTTACTCCAGCGTGATCAATTCTCTCATATGCCTTTGTTGCGGGAGATCCGTGAGAATAATCCTGATGATTTCAGGAATTATCTCCGGATGACGGACCCCGTTTTTCACAGTTTGTTGGCTTTGCTGTCCCCTTATATTACCAGGCAGGACACTGACGTTGACAACGTCTGCTGATG
Source organism: Aquarana catesbeiana (assembly GCF_042186555.1). Taxonomy (NCBI): domain Eukaryota; kingdom Metazoa; phylum Chordata; class Amphibia; order Anura; family Ranidae; genus Aquarana; species Aquarana catesbeiana. The sequence continues at coordinate 300,449,094 of NC_133328.1, read as the reverse complement.
ATGAAACGTGTCTGGAGGAATCACGTAGTGACGTCACCACGAGATCAGAGTAGGAGAACGGGCTCCGTTTTGTTTATGCTGGCCGGCTTTCTTATACGCGATGTTATTGCCTCCTATTTGTAAGTGTATTACTTGATATTATTAAAAGATGTTCGGAATATATTACACTATGGCCAGTTCTTTTTTCTTCTGGGCAATTTACTGAGTGTGCGGACGCCACAGCGGGTCCTAGTGAGCAACCTTCACCATCCAAATTACTGTTCCTATTGTTGTCATCTGCAAGCTTAGAGGCCTTGGCTGGGCTATAGCCACCTGCCTTTTAAGCTTGCCATCCGGTAAGCTCAATCTACAGCTACGGTGGTCGAGCACTTTGTTTGTGTGTGTTATTATGACCCTTAATGTTCTCAATGGACTTCTTTGTCTTCATGTTAATTGTTGTGGACTTATCTTTTAGCGCAGCTTCCCCAATTTTATGAGTTTCTCTATCTGGACGTGGGGAAGAATGGCCGGATGTCGGATGGTGGAGTCATCGCCCAGACAGAGTTCTACACACGGCTCCAGGATCGTGGCTTGGGATTGCCACCTGCTGAAGAGAATGTGGAAGGACTCCCATTTGTCTTTGTCGCTGATGAAGCATTTGGGCTGGGTGATCACCTGATGCGGCCATTCCCGATCAGGACCCTCACCCTGGACCAGAGGGTTTTTAACTACCGGTTGGCCAGAGCCAGAAGAGTGGTTGAGAATGCTGTTGGGATAATGGCCAGGACTTTCCGTCTATTCCTTATGGCAATCAACATGACGCAATATAAACTTAACCATATAATCCTTGCATGCTGCATTCTCCACAACTATTTAAGGAGAAATTCAATTAATTTGTTGCCTCAGTTGGGCCTGAGGCCGGACTTAACGAACAAACCCTGACAGTGCTTGAAGCTGGCCATCCTGGCTTGCCCCCCCAAAGCACCCGCGAGGTCCATATCAAATATATGGAGTACTTTGTGGGTAGGGGGGCCATTGATATGCCAAAAAATCTTTCATAAACATTTTAAAAATATGTTTTTTTTAGTTAGATTGAAATAAGATTTCCTTTGATTTACTGCTTGTGTTCCTTTTAGCTGTCTCCTAGGTTATCCAATGAGCTTTTTTTTGGGCATTTTCTTCAATAGTGCAAACGTAATTTATTTGATACATGAGGTGACAATCTCTTCTTCAACGAACTATTATTATGTTGTGGGTCTGCTACACACACACCTTGTTTTTGTTGTTAATGTATGTAAGGCATTACTGTTAAAAATATACATCATTTTCAGCACCATGAATGAATTTTGCAGAGTCATGAAAATGGCATGATTGTGGCAAATTATAAAGCACTGCGGGAGTTATTTACTAAAGGAAAATCCACTTTGCACTCCAAGTGCACTGCAAAAGTGCACTTGAAACTGCACTGAAAGTGCACGTGTAGTGCAAAGTGGACTTGCCTTTTGTAAATAACCCCCATTTCAGTGTATACACCAACTTGGTCCAAAAAATGATATTGAGCATTGAAAGAAGAAGCCATACATTGTTGATTAGAAAACTTTTTACTCTGTGCACATTCACATGTGCGTTAGAAAATGTTTTTTGAACAAACCAACATATTTTAGTAATAACATTTTTGTTTTTGACAGTACAAAACAGGCATGTTTAACAACATAAAACAATACACAACTCAGGAACATACAAAGTTCAACTTTGACAAAATGAAGGCAATATCAGACATTAGTATGTCCAAACTGTGTTAATCTTGCCTTCATCAGATGGGGTGATGTCACCCCTGTGAAAGCCAAATTTTGAAGATGCACACAAATTGAAAGTCACAATGGGGATTTCCCTCCTGATCCCATGCCTAATGTCAACTTGTGCTACCTCCCATCATGGAGGATCAATGGACGTGTTTCGGGGGTGCAACCTCTTCCTCTCATCTACTTTAGTTGCGAGGAAGGGGTTGCACCCCCAAAACGCAAAACGTGTACCTTGATATCCTGTGATGGCAGATAGCACAATTTTCACACACTGTGTGCATCTTCAAAATTTGGCTTTCTAAAAAATATTTAAAATGTGTGAAAAAAATTAAAATACAAACAAACTAGAAGAATTTTGCTGTGTTTTAGATTCTGCCTAAAACATCAATGATGTTTTTGAGTCTTTTTTCCACATCATTGATGTCTTCCTTGTGCTTCTGTAAATCATGATTGCACACCATGATCTCCCCGATGAGGACGTGTGTGCTTGCACTTGTGAAATGAGAATCTTCTTCCACAACATCCACATCACCTAAAATAAAAAAAAACACACCATGTATTATAAATATGCAGGCATCCATCTATTACCTGAAGCTATGGTCTCAGACACTTACCTGTTGTGGTCACTATTTCGCCCACTTCATAAACCTCTCCTTCCTCCACATCTTCTGGTTGTGGTGTGGGGAATTGCTTTTCTTTAGGAGGTGGGGGGTCCCTGGTGTCCTCAGATGTCCCGAGTCTTTTCTTCCCTACGTGAATAAAAAAGGTATACTTAGCACACAGATATTTGAGGTCAGAAATAGTAATATGAAACATTGCTTGGAAGTGTCGTACAATTGTATTTTTTGGCAGAGTTCCAAGATGAAGACATTATTTTTTTCCCTTTATAAAGCTGGAATACTTACCTTTTTTTGTACAATTTTCACACATGGAGACACCCCTAGTATCCACTGGAGCACCTGTTTGGGACACCCTAAAAAATTTGTTCTGGTGTCCCACACTAGTGCTCCTGTGTCCAGATGTGTAAACAGCTGCTGAGTGTCCTCTTCTTACACTGAATTAAGTTTCATTTCATTCTAGTACAAACCCATCTAGACAACAATGTCAGAAACTTCTTTTAATACAAATATGCCTGCACAAATGTAGTTGGATTTGCCAAAAACATTGTATTAGTGGATGAACGAACAATGTTTACTACGAACGATTACTGTGCCCACGAACCTGAAACTTCCCATTTTAAACTGTACAACAGTAAAGAAAAGTACATGGAGCAGCATGGAAGTAATAATAATAATAGGAACACACGACAAATACTTACTTTTTGAAGAACTCTCTTGATCTTTCTGTACTGATCCTGCTCCCTCAATTTCAGGTCTGAACAGCATTTCCTCAATTGATCCTTGGATCGTAGTACCCCAAAATTCCTGTGCAGACTTCTCACAACTTTGCTCATATTCACAACTGTGTGAATATGAGCAGCAAAACAACTTCATGATTGTAGCATTATAAAGAAGAAGAGAATGCACTGCATTAATAGATTTAAAAATTTGCAGCATGACGAAAGTGCTATCTCCATTACGAACGCTAGTTTTACCAGACCGAGCGCTTCCATCTCTTAATTGATTGAGAGCATGCATGGAACTTTGTGCATCAGAATTGTGTACACACGATCGGAATTTACGAGAACAGATTTTGTTGTCGGAAAATTTGAGATCCAGATCTCAAATTTTATTTGGCGGAAATTCCGACGAAAAATGTCCGATGGAGCCTACACACAGTCGGAATTTCCGACAACTAGCTCCTATCGAACATTTCCCGTCAGAAAATCCGACCGTGTGTACGCGACATTACTGTTATACTGTAATGTTTGTTTTATTGTTAACCATCATTTGCTTAGCAGGTACGCCATTCAACTGCAGCACGGGTTTATTTATCTTGACAGCAACAGCGTTTCCCCCCCGATACGTAAAGCCGTGACTCCAGCGCTGTCACAGGTGATTTCACCACCACAGTTAAAAAAAAGGAGCATATATGCTGAAGCATGGGGGCAGGAGTGGAGGAGCGATTTGCTCCTAACATTAGGGGTGGATTGCCCCCATGCTTTGGCATATTTTGTAGGCACAATGTTTTATTTTTAACTGATGGTAAACAAGTATATTGCGCCAAAACTTGAAGTCCCACCACTGCGCCTCTAGAATAAATAAATAACCCCTGATAATGCCACCACCTTGAATATAAAAATGTAAATAGTATTTTAACCTCAAATCTCAAATAGACAGTGAAAAAATAGTGGCACTAAATTCACAATTATAGTGAAAAATCCCATGATTAAGTCTGTGTGACGAAACATGTTAGGGTGTGGCTATGCGGCAACCATCGTGAATGTCTGGGGCGGCACGCTACACTAGGAAGTGGAGATCGGAATCCAAAGAGCGGGTGAGGGTGAGACAGAGTCCGCACACCTCGGGTCCGCCATGACCGCTATATACCACTTTGGGCATTGAAGTGAATGTTTGCTGTGATGTTTTTTGCTTACTTTGAAGATATTGATGTGAATGCAATGGTTGAAGATTCTATATTTTTTTATTAAACTGATTTTATGGTATCACACTATTGGGGCACCTCTTATTGTTTACATGTGGAGAGATCCTGTTTTTTTCACGGCTGGATTTCGGAGGTCATTTTAACCCTTTCTGTGTGTTTTAAAAGCGTTATAGCCAAGCATGAGAGTGTGAGGCAATTTGAGTCGGTGAGTATGTTTTCTAAAGGGTGCAGAATTACTTGCACATGGTGTGGTGGACGATTAGGACGATATTACACTGGATCGTTTTTTTTATTGGTGGATTATTTTTTGGACTTTTTGTTCTAAAATTATACATATTTTCACTTGTCACAGGGTGATAATAAAAACTAAAACTGTGAATTTAGCGCCACTATTTTTTCACTGTCTCTTTGAGATAGAGGTTAAAATACTATTTACAATGTTTTATTCTTACTATGTTATATTTTATTTGCTTTGCAGGTATGGTAAGTCTAAAGCCCCATACACACTATCAGATTTTCTGCTGATTTTTTCCTTCACATTTACCTAAGCCATATAATATGAGGTCAAACCTTAGGAGTTTGAATTTGTATGCAATCAGGCAGACCCTTGCACTACATGGTTTTGGTAAATCTGAAGACAAAAATCAGCAGAAAATCTGATAGTGTGTATGGGGCTTTATGCCGCATACACACGGTCGGATTTTCCGACAGGGAAATGTTCGATAGGAGCTTTTTGTTGGAAATTCCGACCGTGTGGAAAATCAGACATTTTCCGTCGGAATTTCCGCCAAACAAAATTTGAGATCTGGATCTCAAATTTTCTGACAACAAAACCCGTTGTCGTAAATTCCGATCGTGTGTACACAATTCCGATGCACAAAGTTCCTCACATGCTCAGAATCAAGCAGAAGAGCCGCACTGGCTATTGAACTTAATTTTTCTCGGCTCGTCGTACGTGTTGTACGTCACTGCGTTCTTGACGTTTGGAATTTCCGACAAGATTTGTATGGCTGTGTGTATGCAAGACAAGTTTAAGCCAACATCAGTGGGAAAAAAAACATGGATTTTGTTGTTGGAATGTGCGATCGTGTGTACGCGGCATAACTGTTATACTATAATGCATACTTTGTTTTATTTTTGACCATCATTTGCTTAGCAGGTACGCCATTCAGCTGCAGCACTGGTTTATTTATCTTGACAGCAATAGTGTTTGCTCCCACGATACGTAAATCAGCGACTCCAGCGCTGTAGGAGGTGATTTCACCACCACAGTTAAAAAAAAAATGGTGCAGGTATGCCCATAATTAGAAGTGGGTGGATGAAGAGCGGTATTCTAATGGTGGGCATACCCACCAATCAATGTCTTTTTTTCGTTCAGCCCACAGGCTGCATGAAAAAAAGAACATTACAATGTATGCCCAACAAGGACCAGCAACGTACTGGTATGATGATGGACTTTGAGTGGTTATACCAAAATGATGCCTGCAGGTTTAGGTATCATCTTAGTATCATTCTTTTCAGCCTGTGGTCGTCTTTCATGTAAAAGCAATCCTAGTGACTAATTAGCCTCTAGACTGCTTTTATAAGCAGTGGGAGGGAACATTCCCCCCCTTCCTCCGTCTTCCATGGTTTTCTCTGGCTCTCCTGTATCAACAGGGAACCTAAGAATGCAGCCGGTGGTTCTGCTAGCTGACCATAGAGCTGATCAGAGACCAGAATGGCTCCAATCATCTCTATGGCCTAAGAAACCAGAAGCTACGAGAATTTCATGACTTAGGTTTCGCTGGATATAAACAGCGCCATTGGGAAATTGGAAAAGCATTTTATCACACCAATCTTGGTGTGGTCAGATGCTTTGAGGGCAGAGGAGAGATACTAGTGTCTAATAGACCCCAATTTTTTCAAAAAAGAGTACCTGTCACTACCTATTGCTATCATAGGGGATATTTACATTCCCTGAGAACAATAAAAATGATAAAAAAATGAAAGGAACAGTTTAAAAACATGATTAAAAAGCAAAATGAATAATTAAAAAGAAAAAAAAAAAGCACCCCTGTCCCCCCGTGCTCACGCACAAAGGCGAACGCAAGCTTCGGTCTGGTGTCATATGTAAACAGCAATTGCACCATGCATGTGAGGTATCACCACAAAGGTCAGATCGAGGGCAGTCATTTTAGCAGTAGACCTCCTCTGTAAATCTAAAATGGTAACCTGTAAAGGCTTTTAAAGGCATTTAAAAATGTATGTAGTTTGTTGCCGCTGCACGTTTGTGCGCAATTTTAAAGCATGTCGTGTTTGGTATCCATGTACTCGACATAAGATCATATTTTTTATTTCATCAAACATTTGGGCAATATAGTGTGTTTTTAGTGCATTAATGCATTTGAAAAATCGCTGTGCAAACACTGTGTGGAAAAAAATTGCAACACCCACCATTTAAATCTGTAGGGCCTTTGCTTAAAAAAAATATATAATGTTTGGGGGTTCAAAGTAATTTTCTTGCAAAAAAATAATATTTTTTCATGTAAACAAAAAGTGTCAGAAAGGGTTTTGTCTTCACGTGGCTAGAAGAGTGGGTGATGTGTGACATAAGCTTCTAAATGTTGTGCATAAAATGCCAGGACAGTTCAAAACCTCCCCAAATGACCCCTTTTTGGAAAATAGACACCTCAAGCTATTTACTGATAGGCATGTTGAGTCCATGGAATATTTTATATTTTGCCACAGGTTTTGGGAAAATTACACTTTTTTTTTGTACAAAGTTGTTATTAAATGATATATTGTTCAAACATGGCATGGTTATTTGTGGAATTACACCCCAAAATACATTCTGCTGCTTCTCCTGAGTACAGGGATATCTCATGTGTGAGACTTTTTGGGAACCTAGCCACATACAGGACCCTGAAACCAATCACCGCCTTCAGGATTTCTAAGGGTGTACATTTTTGATTTCACTCCTCACTACCTATCACAGTTTTGAAGGCCATAAAATGGCAAGATAGTACAACCCCACCCCCAAAAAAATGACCCCATTTTGGAAAGTAGACACCCCAAGCTATTTGCTGATAGGCATGTTCAATCTATGGAATATTTTATATTTTGCCACAAGTTGCGGGAAAATGAAAAAAAATTTTTTTGCACAAAGTTGTCATTAAATGATCTATTGCTCAAACATGCCATGGACATGTGTGAAATTACACCCCAAAATACATTCTGCTGCTTCTCCTGAGTAGGGGGATACCACGTGTGTGAGACTTTTTGGGAGCCTATCTGTGTACAGGACCCCGAAAACCAATCATCGCCTTCAGGCTTTCTAAGGGCGTAAAATGGTGATTTCACTTCCTCACTACCTATTACAGTTTCAGAGGCCCTGAAATGTCAAGATAGCACAAAATCCACACAAATGACCCTATTTTGGAAAGAAGGCACTTTTTGCTGAGAGGCATGTTGCGTCCATAGAATATTTGATAATTTGCCACAAGTTTTGGGAATATTACATTTTTTTTTTTTTTTTTTTTTACACAAAGTTGTCACTAAATGATATATTGTTCAAACATTTCATGGTTATATGTGGAATTACACCCCAAAATACATTCTGCTACTTCTCTTGTGTACAGGATACCACATGTGTGAGACTTTTTGGGAGCTTAGCCACGTAGGATCCCAAAACCAAGCACTGCCTTCAGGCTTTCTAAAGGCGTAAAATTGTGATTTTACTCCTCACTACCTATCACAGTTACGGAGGCTCTGAAATGTCCAGATAGCACAACCCCCCCCCCAAATGACCTCATTTTGGAAAGTAGACACCCCAAGGTATTTGCTAAGAGGCATGGTGAGTATTTTGCAGATCTCATTTATTTTTGAAAATGAAGAAACAAAATAATTTTTTTTTTCTTTTTTCAATTTTCAAAACTTTGTGACAAAAAGAGAGATCTGCAAAATATTCAACATGCCTCTCAGCAAATAGCTTGGGGTGTCTACTTTCCATTTTTCATTTTGATGGGGTTTGTGCTATCTGGGCATTTCATAGCCTCCAAAACTGTGATAGGCAGTGAGGAGTGAAATCAAAAATGTACGCCCTTAGAAAGCCTCAAGGCGGTGATTGGTTTTCGGGGTCCTGTACACGGTTAGACATGGTTAGCCTGCCAAAAAGTCCCACACATGTGGTATCCCCATACTCAGGAGAAGCAGCAGAATGTATTTTGGGGTGTAATTCCACATATAACCATGCCATGTTTGAATAAAATTGTAATTTTCCCGAAACTTGTGGCAAAATGTAAAATATTCCATGGACTCAACAAACCTCTCATCAAATAGCTTGAAGTGTCTTCTTTCCAAAATGGGGTCATTTGGGGGGGGTTGTGCTATTTTGTCATTTCATGGCCTCCGAAACTGTGATAGGTAGTGAGGAAGTGAAATCACCATTTTACACCCTTAGATAGCCTGAAGGCGGTGATTGGTTTTCAGTGTCTTGTACGTGGCTAGGCTCCCACAAAGTCTCACACATGTGGTATCCCCATACCGAGGAGAAGCAGCAGAAATTTTGGGGTGTCATTTCACATATGCCCATGACATGTTTGAGCAATGGATCATTTAGTGACAACTTTGTGCAAAAAGAAAATTCATTTTCCCGCAACTTGTGGCAAAATATAAAATATTCCATGATCTCAATATGCCTACTGGCAAATAGCTTGTGGTGTCTACTATCCGAAATGGAATCATTTGGGGGGGGGGGGGGTTTGTGCTATCTGGGCATTTTATGGCCTTCATAACTGTGATAGGTAGTGAGGAATGAAGTCAAAAATTTACACCCTTAGAAATCCTGAAGGTGGTGCTTTATCACACCAATCTTGGTCCTGTACGCGGATAGGCTACCAAAAATTCTCACATATGAGGTATTCTCATACTCAGGAGAAGCAGCAGAATGTATTCTGGGGTGTCAATCCACATATAACCATGGCATGCGTGAGCAATATATCATTTAGTGACAACTTTGTGTATTTTTTTTGTTGTTGTCATTTTTCAATCACTTGTGACAAAAAAATAAAATATTCGATGGGCTCAACATGCCTCTCAGCAATTTCCTTGGGGTATCTACTTTCCAAAATGGGCTTCATTTTGGGGGGGGCTGTACTGCCCTGTTATTTTAGCACCTCAAGAAATGAGATAGGTAGTCATAAACTAAAAGCAGCGTGAATTCCAGAAAATGTACCCTAATTTGTAGACACTATAACTTTTGCGCAAACCAATAAATATATGCTTATTGACATTTTTTTTACCAAAGACATCTGGCTGAATACATTTTGGCCTAAATGTATGACTAAAATTGAGTTTATTAATTTTTTTTATAACAAAAAGTAGAAAAAAACTTTTTTTTTCAAAATTATCGGTCTTTTTCCATTTATATCGCACAAAATAAAAATCGCAGAGGCAATAAAATACCATCAAAAGAAAGCTCTATTTGTGGGAAAAAAAGGACACAAATTTTGTTTGGGTACAGCATTGCATGACCACGCAATTACCAGTTAAAGCAGCGCAGTGCCAAATTGTAAAAAAGTGCTCCGGTCATTGAGTAGCCAAAGTGAGGGCTATAGTGGTTAAGATCAACAGCACAACCATTGGTCCCTCCACACATGCCAGGGTGCTGGGTGTGATCCTTGACTCTGACCTCTCCTTCAGCCCCCACATCCAATCACTGGCTAAATCCTGCTCTTTTACCTCCGCAACATCTCCAGAATTCGACCCTTCCTGATTATTGATCCCACAAAGCAACTTATTCACTCCTTGATTATTTCCCGCCTTGACTACTGCAACTCTCTCCTTAATGGCCTACCCTTATGCAGGCTATCCCCCTTCAGTCTGTTATGTATGCTGCTGCTAGACTAATACACCTCAATCCCCAATCCCTTCACTGGATTCCCCTACCCCACCGTATAAAATTCAAAATGCTAACCACAACATACAAGGCCATCCACAACATCCTCCCCAGCTACATCACCAACCTCCTCTGCAGATATTGCCCTAATCCTCCCCTCCGCTCCTCCCAGGATCTCCTGCTCTCTAGCTCCTTTGTTACCTCCTCTCATGCTTGCCTTCAGGACTTCTCCAGAGCCTCTCCCATCCTCTGGAACTCCCTGCCATGGTATATCTGATCAGCCCCTAACCTGTCCACCTTTAGGAGATCCCTGAAAACTCACATATCCAGGGAAGTCTATCTCATACCCCATATCCCATCTAACAACTGTCCCGGAGCCACCCCCATCAAATCATTCCCCGCATCTATTACCTTTTGTACCACCACCCCCTCCCTCTAAAATGTAAGCTCTATACGCAGGGCCCTCCTGTCCCTTCTGTATTGAACTGTACTGTAATTGTGCTGTCCCCCCTCTACATTGTAAAGCACTGCTTAAACTGTTGGCGCTATATAAATCGTGTATAATAATAATATTAATAATAATAATAATTTTATTTTTTTACAATTGTATTGTTTATTTTTATTTATTTTTTTTACATTATTATTTTTTACATATTTTTTAGACCCCCATTGGGGGGCTTTGGTGAAATATCAGGGGTCTAACCAGACCCCTGATGTCTCACTTTTGAGACAAAGAAAGGGACTGAGGACAGATTCATCAGTCCCTTTCTCTGCAGCCTCAGCTGCACCGAATGAATGAACGAACAGGAATAGCTCTGTACAGAGCTTCCATTCATTCATAAACTGAGGAATGTTTACTTTCCCCCAGCTATGAATGGACTGTATTCATTAAGACAAGGAAGGGGCCGTTAACTGCCACATGCTCCTTCCATTCTGACAGATCACCCGCAGCAGCCCGCGGGAAGTGGGAGGAGGACATCGATAGGGAGGTGGTGGAATCGGCAAGTGGAGGAATCGATGCCCTCTATTTCCCTCCTGCAGCCGCTGAATGTCTGTGGGAGGATAAGGAGGAGAAGCTGGAATTTAGTGACTACATGGAGGGATCAGTTCCCTCACATGCTGTCACCCCCCTATCAAGGTGTGCGGGGGGCACACGGGCCCCCCAAAAGAATTGGGCAGGGTAATGGTGACCCCTGTATGTAGGCCCTTGGCAAACTGCAGTTTCTAAAGCACTGTACTAAAGCACTGTACTGTACTAACTCTGTATTAACAAAGGTATAGACTCCAAAGAAAGATGGAGACATAATTTTGTCCCTGTACCAATAATTAGTAAAACATCATATGGAATATACAGTTTAGCTTTGGGTATCAGTTCACAAAAGAATATCAGAGAACTGGAGAAAGTGCTGAGAAGGGCAACCAAACTGTTAAGAGGCAAAGAGGAGCTCAGCTATGAGGAAAGATTAGCTGAAATTAATATATTCTTTATTCAGAAGAGGGGGATAAGGGGGATATGATCACCATGTATAAATACATAAATGGTCCATATAGTGAACTTGGTGTAGATGTATTCATTACAAAGGACAAGGGGCAACTCTTATGTGTAGAGGAAAGGAGATTTATCCTCCACATATGGAAGGCTTCTTCACAGTAAGACCTGTGAAACTGTGAAATAGACTTCTTCATAAAGAACTTCTGACCAGCTCAGTGGAATATTTTAAAAAGAGCTGGATGTATTCATAAATGCACAGAATATAACTGGATACTAACATTTATAAGTAATAATACCAAGAGTAGTTGATCCAGGGAATAACTGATTGCCTCCTGGTGGATCAAAAAGGAATCTTTTCTTTTTTCCCTCTGGCGCAAATTGGATAATACTTTGTTAGTTATTTATTTTTGGCTTTCCTCTGGATCGACTGTGGGTATAGGCTAGTGTATATGGAAGATTTCTATGTTTCTTTCTTTTTTTCTCTATTGTTCAAACTAGATGGATTTGTGTCTTTTTTCAACCTATGTTTCTATGTTTGCAGGTACACAGAATTTACAGCAGGGGTAGGCAACCCTTTGAGCACAGTGTGCCGAAAAATGTTTTCAAAGAAATTGAGCGTGGCAATTTTATAACAAAAAAATATCAACTTCACATTCTCAATCACGAAAAGTATTTTTTATAAAGTACATGCTGTAAACTTGAGAAATAGTGAGATGTTAACATCCTGCACTCTCACGCCTCAGATCAGCCCCAATTCACACCTCAGATCCCTGCACATCTGCCCCACCACTGTGCTACCCTGCACATCTGCCCCACCACTGTGCTACCCTGCACATCTGCCCCACCACTGTAACCCCCCTGCACATCTGCGCCACCATTGTGCTACCCTGCACATCTGCCCCACCACTGTGCTACCCTACACATCTGCCCCACCACTGTACCCCCTGCACATCTGCCCCACCACTGTGTTACCCTGCAAATCTGCCCCACCACTGTGCTACCCTGCACATCTGCCCCACCACTGTACCCCCCCTATACATCTGCCTCACCACTGTAACCCCCCTGCACATCTGCCCCACCACTGTAACCCACTGCACATCTGCCCCACCACTGTAACCCCCTGCACATCTGCCCCACCACTGTAACCCCCTGAACATCTGCCCCACCACTGAAACCCCCCTGCACATTTGTCCCACCACTGTACTACCCTGCACATCTGCCCCATTACTGTACCACCCTGCTCTTCTGTCCCACCACTGTAACCCCCTGCTCATCTTCCCCACCAATGTCCCCCCTTTCTCATCTGCCCCACCACTGTACCTCCCTTCAGATCTGCTCCACCGCCGTACCCCAATGCTCTTCTGTCTTACCACTGGACCATCTTCTCATCTGCCCCAACACTGAACCCCCCCAGCTCATCAGCCCCACCACTGTAACCCCCTTTCTCATCTGCCCCATCACTGTAACCCCCTGCTCATCTGCCCCATCACTGTACCCCCTGCTTTTCTGTCCTACCGCTGAACCCCCTTCGCATCGCTCCCACCACTGTACCTCCTGCGCATCTGCCCCATTACTGTACCCCCCTGCTCTTCTGCCCCACCACTATAACCTTCTGCTCATGTGTTCCATCGATGTACCACCTTTCTTCTTTGCACCTCTCTGCACATCTGCCCCACCTCTGTACCCTCCTGCTCCTCTGCCCCACCGCTGTGATCTCCTGCTCATCTGTCCCACCAATGTACCTTCTTTCACATCTGCCCAACCCCGCTGTACCCCCTGCTCATCTTTCCAACCACTGTAACCCCCTTCTCATCTGGCCCAACACTGAACCCCCCCACTCATCTGTCCCACCACCATAACCCCCTACTCATCTTCCCCATCACTGTACACCCTCTGCTTTTCTGTTCCACCACTGAAACCCCTTCACATCCCTCTCACCACTGTACCTCCTGCACATCTGTCCCACTACTGTACACCCTTGCTCTTCTGTCCCATCAATGTAACCCCCCTGCTCATCTACCCCCTCAATGTACCCCTTTTCTCATCTGCCCCACCACTGTACCTCCTTGCACATCTGGTCCGCCGCCGTATCCCCATCCTCTTCTGTCTCACTACTTAATCACCTTCTCATCTGTCCTAACACTGAACCCATCTGCTCATCTGCCCCACCACTGTGACCCGCTTTCTCATCTGTCTCAGGTCTGTACCCCCTGCTCTCCTGCACCACCACTGTAACTCCCGCTCATCTGTCCCACCAATACACCTCCTTTCACATCTGCCCCACTGCTGTACCCCCTGCTTTTCTGTCCCACCAAAAGGTGAAAGGACTGCAAAAGTACTGTGAAAGGACTGCATACATGTTTGGCCCATCTGTGCTTTGCTGCATAATCATTGGTCTGTTCAATAACTAAGAATGGATAATGGCATAAAAATATTGCTGAGATGATCTGATAAATCTACAGCACCCACATTCTTTTCAGTAATAGCAGAATCTTGGCTGTCACAGGAATCTACATATTGGATTGCCATTTTATCTTTAAATTTTTCTGATACTGGTCTCTTTAATTAGGTGCAATTGACTTTTGTAACCTATTTAAGTCATGTGTGCTACGATTGGGGCGTGCTCCTGAGCCAGGCTGTGTGCGTCTATAGACACACTCGGTCACGCCCTCCTCTCCCTCCTCAATGGATTTGATTGATAGCATTAGGAGCCTGTGGCTTCTGCTGCTGCCTGTGTCTCCTGTGAACCCAGGAAGTGAGGGAGAAGACCTATAATCCCCCCACCTAATAGTGGGGGGATTAGGGGGAACAGTTAGAGGGGAATTTTTTTACCTTAATGTAGGGAATGTATTAGGAAAAAACTTTTAGACTTTAGAACCACATAAATTATAAGTGCATCTGCATTACACTTTTGTCCAAGTCTTCCTGTAAAATTGGGACCAGTTTAAACTGTTATACAGGTGTTTTAGCCCACGTTCACAATTTGACCAATTTGACATGCGATTTGACATGCGAAAATTAAAAACTATTAAAAATTATTGAAAAAAAAAAACATTAATAATAGTTATAAACTATTAAATTATATGTATTGGAATTTCCTTTCAAATTTGGCTGTTAGTAATGAATACAAATTTATCCAAGGTTACGAATTATCCAAAATAATGAATGCCGCATCTAAACGAATAGAACATAACAAATTAATAATAATAAATATTATTAATAATAATAATAATAATAATGATAATAGTAACAATAACAACCTATAATAGTTATACACTATTAAATTACAGGTATTGGAATTTCCTTTAAATTTGGCTGTCAGTGAACGTAATGAATATGAATTTATCTGAAGTTATGAATTATCCGCCATTCGTTATTTTGGATAATTTGTACCTTCAGATAAATCGTATTCCTTACATTCACTAAGAGCCAAATTTGAAAGGAAATTCCAATACCTATAATTTTATAGTTTATAACTATTATCATGGTTTTTATTATTACTATTATTATTATTATTATTATTAATAATAAATAATTATAACAAAAAACTATAATAATTGTTAATAAACTTAATATTTTAATTATAATAGAAATTATCTGAATGTTTTTTGTTCTTTCGGATTTTCAAATTTTTGGATTTTCGTTCTTTGGAATTTTCAGATTTACATTCTTATTTTCGGATTTTCGTTCTTTCTGATTTTCAAATTATCGTTCTTTCGAACTTACAGATTTTCATTCTTATTTTCCGATTTTAGTTCTTTCGGATTTTGGAATTTAGGATTTTCGTTCTTTTGAATTTTAGCATTTTTGTTCTTTAGGATTTTCGTTCTTTCGAATTTTCATTCTTTTCGAAAATTTGTTTTGAAAAAAAAATTGTTAAACGGTCTTTCGTTAATTCGGATTTTTCCGAATGAACAAATATGCCAAATTTTGACAAAAAATTCGGAACAAAACAAATTGGGCATGTCTATTAACTTTATTGCTGTCACAAGAGATGAACAACATCCCTTGTGACAGCATGAGCCATGACAGATGCTTTTTATCGAGAGATCTGGGGTCAATAAGACCGCAGATCTCTCCTCTGGCCTCCAATACAGCTGATTAAACATAGATCGGCCTGATTGGCTGCACACCTGGCCACTAATTCCAGGTAAACAAAGAGCTGAAACTGGAAGTAATTAATTAATTGACGCTTCTAATTTCCAGGGTGACAGAGAGGGAGGGACAATGTAAATTTCTCTCTCTGTATAGTGCCCTGGGAAGAGGGACCCCCTTTCACCACCCACAGAAATGATCTAATGGCTGTTCAGAATCACTTCTGCGTTAGAGGGAATTGCTGGCTGCAAATTTTGCACCTGCAGGCACCTGCACCTGCAGGCATCATCCCGATATAACCACTTCAACCTAAGGACATCCATGGACGTCCTATGGTGTTGAATTGGTTAATTATGTTTTTTTTTTAAATGATTTTTCACATATTTTCTTTACAATTTGATTTTTTGTATTGTTTTCACAATTTTATTTGTTATTATTTTTAACAGCCCTGTTGGGGGGCTTTGGTGAAATATCAGGAGTCTAAACATACCCCTGATGTCTCACTTTTGGGCCAGAGAAAGTAATTGAGGACACAGTCCTCAATCTCTCTCTCTGCAGCCTCAGCTGCACAGAATGAGTGAACAGGAAGAGTTCTGCACAGTCTCCCTGTTCATTTAAAAAAGGAAGATTAGTAAAGACAGTTTACTATGCTTAAGTTATGAAAGAACACAATAGTGATAAATACCGATCACTCACTGTGCTCATTCAAAAAAGGAAGGGGCCAGTAAATGACATATTTACTGGCCCCCTCCCCCACTCTTCATCCTAAAATGATCCCCCGCAGTGCTGGTAAGAAGGAAAGGAGGGAAATCCAGCAACACTGCAGGGGGAGGGGGACCAGGGGAGCACAGAGAAGTGTCCGGGCAGCAGAAGGAAGGGGGAACTGAACAGGAGGGGTGGTGGGGGCAGCATTTATGGGAACCAATCCCCTGTAGTTCCCCTCTGAAGCAGCTG
Organism: Aquarana catesbeiana; assembly: GCF_042186555.1. Taxonomy (NCBI): domain Eukaryota; kingdom Metazoa; phylum Chordata; class Amphibia; order Anura; family Ranidae; genus Aquarana; species Aquarana catesbeiana. The sequence goes on along the minus strand of NC_133328.1, from coordinate 300,432,353 downwards.
AAAGCAGTAGGAGGGAGAGGAGGAGAAGCAGGCTTTAAGCTTCTGAAGGTGGGAACTACAGGGGATCAGTTCCATTAAATGCAGCCCCTGCAGCACCTTTTGTCCAAGTTTCACTTGCTTATGCTTGTCAGCTGCCAGGCTCCCCATGTTGCATTGATGGGTCCCAGGCCCCCCGTACAGGGGGACTAGTGGTAGCCCATATCAGCAGCCCTGCCAGGCAGACCTTTGGGTTTCCAGTGCTGACACTTGCACAGGGTGTGTCAGAAACCATGAATCAGACTGAGACAGAAGTACAGTTAAATCACACTTGTTTAATAATAATAATGATAATAAAAAGGTAAACAGAGTAAACGTAGTCAAAACATAGCTAGAGTTCAGGAACCGGAACAGATAGTCAGACAAGCCAAAACGTCAGAGAGCCAGAGATGAGTGTAGTAGAACAGAAAGCAGGATCTGGAGCCAGAAGGAATGTCAGCCAAGCAAGTCTTTAACAGGAACACAGGAGAGCGTCTCTAGAGATGTGACCAAGGCAAAGGCAGAGATCATCTGGGCTGGACGGCTCAAGTAGGCAGGACTAACGAGCAGGATATCATCAACAGGTGAGTCACTGTGGAGAGAAAAGAGCTGGCAATTAGCCGACAGCTATGCAGCCAGCTTTGAGAAGGAAGGGCTGGGCCCAGCCCTGACAGTACCCCCTCCTCAATGACTCTTCCCTCTCAGAGGACCACCAGGCTTGAGGGGAAAACATCTATGGAAATCACGGAGGAGGACGGGGCATATACGTCCGAGGATGTTCCTCCGGACTGTACCCTTTCCAATACACCAGGTACTGTATGCACCCACGGAACCTATGGGAGTCAACAATGGACTGTACTTCATACTCCTCATGGTTCTCGACCTGTACAGGTTGAGGACGAGGCACTGAGGTGGTAAAGCGGTTGCAGACTAAAGGTTTTAATAAGGAGACATGAAATACATTTGAGATACGCATATTACAAGGAAGGTCTAATGTGTAAGCCACTGGCCCAATAAACCAAGGTGCAAACTTCAGAGAGGGAACATGAAGTCAGAGGTTGCGAGGTGACAGCCAGACCCTTTCCCCAACCTGGTAGGAAGATGCAGGCAGGCATCTGCAGTCAGCATGGAGTCTGTACCTATCATTAGCATGTTGCAAAGCCTCCTGGACTTGTGCCCAAGTGGAACGAAGACCACGGAGGCAGAATTCAAGGCACTATTGTGAGCAAGCTCCACCCACAGTAAGAGGTCTGACCAGTTATTATGATGGCCAAAAATATAGCAATTTAGGAAATGCTCCAAGGACTAATTGGCTCATTCTACGGCTCCATTAGACTGCAGGTGATACGCAGAGAAGAAAGCAAGCTGAATTCCCAACTGTGCACAAAAGGCTCGCCAGAACCAGGACACAAACTGACTACCCCTGTCTGAGACAATCACCTTGGGTAGCCCATGTAAGTGAAAGATCTTCCGAGCAAAAATGGAAGCCAGTTCCTTAGAAGTGGGCAACTTCTTAAGTGGAATACAATGGGACAATTTTGAGAATCGGTCAACCACCATAAGGATAACTGTGTTGCCCTGGGAGTTGGGTAACTCCACAATGAAATCCATAGACAGTTGGGTCCAGGGCCTCTCTCTATTGGGATGTATGGGTTGTAGGAGGCCCACTGGAAGGTGTCGTGGAGTCTTACTCTGAGCAGACACGGAACAGGCAGCTATGAAGGCGGTTACATCAGCACATAGACTAGGCCACCAAAATTGTTGAGAAATGGTCCAAAAGAGTTGATTCTTCCCAGGGCGGCCAGCAGCCTTGGGAGAATGGTAAGTCTTTAGCATGGCAGTACGGAGTACGGAGACACTCTGGGACAGCGGTCACAAGGTTTCTCAGGAGGAGCATGGACCTAAGCGACAAGAAATTTGTCACCCAAAGGAGAAGTGAGACTGGTGCAAACCGTAGCCGGAATCCGATCAGGAGGAATCACAGGAACCGGAACCGACTCCATCTTGGAAGTGGAGGAAAATTGTCGTGACAAAGCCTCGGTCCTTACATTCTTAGTACCGGGTAAGAATGAGACAATGTAATTGAAACTAGACAAGAAAAGAGCCCATCGCATCCTTCTGGGAGAGAGGCGTTTAGCCTCAGACAAGAATGTGAGATTCTTATGGTCAGTAAGAATGAGAACCGACACAGTGGTACCTTCGAGGAGATGTCTCCATTCTTTCAGGGCTAAAATGATCCCTAACAGCTCTCTGTCACCAATCTCGTAATTGCACTCCGCAGGTGACAATTTCTTGGAAAAGTAGCCACTAAGGATGCATAACGCTCTCAGACGTAGGACGTTAAGACAGAAGGGTGCCAACTCCAGTCTCAGAAGCATCAACCCCAAGGATAAAAGGTAACATAGGATCAGGATGTGCCAACACAGGAGCAGAAACAAAGGTAGCCTTGAGAATTTCAAAGGCCTTAATGGACTTCGGAGACCAACTCGTGGGTTACCATTCTTTCTGGTCATATCAGTCAGGGGCTTGACCAGAGATAAGAAGTTACGAATAAACTTCCGATAATAGTTGGAAAAGCCAAGAAAACGCTTCAGAGGATGTAAACCCATGGGTCAGGGCCACTGTAGGACTGCTGAAAGTTTCTCTGGGTCCATCGAAAAACCAGCAGTGGAAATGACATAACCCAGGAATTTAACCTGTTCACAATGGAATTTGCACTTCTCCAATTTACAATAGAGATTGTTCTCTTTTAGTTTCTGAAGCACACGACAGACATCTGTGTGGTGGCTCTCCAGGGACTTGGAAAATATGAGGATATTACCACACATAACTGCAACAAATCTTGGAGGACATTGTTAATAAATGCTTGGAAAACTGCTGGGGCGTTACAAAGGCCAAAAGGCATTACGAGGTACTCATAAAGGCCTGTTCTGGTATTAAACAGTTTTCCACTCGTTGCCCTCCTTACTCCTCACGAGATTGTATGCCCCTCTCAAATCAAGCTTTGTGAAAACCGTTGCTCCCTTTGAGGCGGTCAAATAACTCCATAATCAACGGAATCGAATAGGCATTCTTAACCACTTCAGTACTGGCGTATTGTCATATGACGTCCACAGATGGGATCTCCCATCCTGGGTGGACGTCATATGACGTCCTGGGATTCCCGGCCGCCTAGGGGGCGCGCGCGCGCCGCCGGGAGCGCGCGCCCGCCGCGTTGCTCGGGACCCGGTGCGTGTGCCCGGCGGCCGCGATGTCCGCCGGGCACCTGCGATGTCCGCCGGGCACCCGTGATTGCCCGTTAAGCAGGCCGGCATGTGGATCTGTGTGTGTAAACACACAGATCCACAGCCTGTCAGCTCTGAGGAGAGCGATCTGTGTTCCCAGAACGGAGGAACACTGATCGGTCTCCTGCCCTTGAGCGTCCCCTCCCCCTTCAGTTAGTAATCACTCCCTAGGAAACATATTAACCCCTCCCCGCCCCCTAGTGGTTAACCCCTTCACTGCCTGTCACATTTACACAGTAATCAATGCAATTTTATAGCATTGATCGCTGTATAAATGTGTATGGTCCCAAAAATGTGTCAAAAGTGTCCGATGTGTCCGCCATAATGTCGCAGTCACGAAAAAAAATCGCAATCGCCGCTAAAAAAATAAATACATTTTTTTTAAAAAAATGCCATAAATCAATCCCCTATTTTTTTGACGCTATAACTTTTGCGCAAACCAATCAATATACGCTTATTGCGATTTTTTTTTACCAAAAATATGTAGAAGAATATGTATCGGCCGAAACTGAGGAAAAAATTTGTTTTTTTTTAAAAAAATTGGGATATTTATTATCTGCAAAAAGTAAAAAATATTGTGTTTTTTTCAAAATTGTCGCTCTTCTTTTGTTTATAGCGCAAAAAATAAAAACCGCAGAGGCGATCAAATACCACCAAAAGAAAGCTCTATTTGTGGTGAAAAAAGGACGTCAATTTTTTTTGGGTACAACGTCGCACGACCGCGCAATTGACGTTTAAAGTGCGACAGCGCTGAAAACTAAAAATTGGCCGGGAAGGAAGGGGGTGAAATTGCCCTGTATTGAACCGGTTAATCATGAAACAATTGAGACCCTATAATCTATACAAGAATAGAAGCAGCAAAACTACGAGATAGACTCTTGTTAAGAGGTTATTCTCATGCCCCTTTAAAAAGGTCATATAAACAGGCATCTATACATACCAGAAAAAAAATCTACTTTATGCACAGAAACCAAAAAATAATGCCAATCCCCTAAGAATTATCACAAAATATACTAATCAACAAGATAAGATTAAAACAATCGTAGTGAGATACTGGCATATGTTAACAAAGGAGAAATAGGTAAAAAAACATTGTAAATATAAAGGAGCCTACATGTGTGGGACTTGTAACTACTGTAAATTTATGCTCATTCAAAAAAAACATATTCTTCCAAATGGCCAAATCTTTTATCCTAAACACTTTGCAAATTGCAGTGAAACAATTGCAGTGATATATATGTTGCAATGTAGCTGCGGTTGTTTTTATATCAGAAAAACAAAATTGGAATTTTGGAGGAGGGCCTACAGGCACATAAGAAGTATGCAGGTATGCAACCCAGATCTCCCTCTGAGATGTCATGTGAAAATAGTACATGGCGGCACTTTTCCAAATATCACATTTTTGATCTTGGATTGTATACACCCCAGCCCCAGGGGAGGGGACTGGAATAAAGTCCTTCTCCAAATGGAGCTGTGGTGGATCCATAAGCTGAAAGCCACATGGTCACCAGGGCTAAATTAAGCCATCTGTTTTAAACCATTCCTTGAAGGAATGGGAAAATAAACTGTATACAACATCAACCTAGGTCTTACATTTTCACTAAATTCTTTTTTGTTTGGGATACAGTGTAGGTTTAGATATAATCTGTAGTTGCTATGGTTCCCCTCTTCTTTTCCCTTTCCATCTGTTTATCTGTATTGTATTCTGTACTTTCCAATTTTGATATATTGTAATATAAATAGAGACAGGGAGATGAGGCAATTATATCCCCGGGATTTTAGCGGTGCTAAAGATAATTAGGGTAACTAAAGCTAAAGAGAATATATGCAACTAATATGTATAGAAAACAATTTTTATTTAGAAAAATACATAATCACATAAAGTTAAAAGAGATCCACTTTTTGAAAAGGCACACAAGGCCCATCATTTTATGAATACCAATTTATGACTCAACATGTTTCGCTCAACCTCTTGAGCTTCATCAGGAGTTTATGGTATATAAATGGTCTCAACTGTGGATGACAAAAAAATAGGTATAAACCAACAGAGTAAATACAAACCATGCTCCCAGTGCATGGATAAGAAACAATAGTTGCATATGATTATTATAGTGCTTTTCTCCTCCTTACGATAGTTTTTTCTTTTTATTATCCTATATGTGTTAAATTATTTCTAAAAATGGCCCTATAAATGATTAATTAATTTTCAATCTATTATACTTTTCTAGTTGAGATCAGCTCCTCTGTAATAGAGCCCTTTTCTTGCTCTGGCTTCTTGTCACCTGCAATATTCAGGTACATATAAATAATACTTACAATGGACATCATTGAAGGATATATCTAATATACCCAAGAATAATCTATACCTTTTATTGCAGGATCTCTCAATTTTTGACCCCAGCAAATTCCTCTGGCCACCTCCCCTCTGTGGGGTTTAGAAAGGGGGAGAGTTGGCTCTCTGGGGTAAACATACAATGAGGTTCTAATACTTCCTGTGATGGTTGTGACATCGAAGCAGGAAATCAGCAAGCACAGTCCCTTTTGATGTCTTTCTTTTTCTTGTTTTTAAATGTAATATGATGGAATGTTAATCTACTACGTCACCCAAAAGCATATGTAAGTGTATCCACAAACTAATCCTATAATTACTACTTACAACGTATTTTTTATATTGTTAGATAATTACTGTTTTTTTTAAATTATATTATAGGTATAGTTTCCTCTTCAACATACCACCCTGAAGAAGGAGATATCTGTACTCCGAAACGCGTTGGGTGCAAGAGGATCATATTTGTCATTTTAGGATATAGTGATAATGTTATGAACTGACAATACATTCTACTCTCAGATGCTTTTTATTCAGTGTGTTTAACCACTTAAGGACCAGCCTCATTTTGGATTTGAGGTGTTTACATATTTAAAACAGTTTTTTTTGCTAGAAAATTACTTAGAACCCCCAAACATTATATATTTTTTTTTCTAACACCCTAGAGAATAAAATGGCGGTCATTACTTTTTTTTTGGACCATATTTGCGCAGCGGTCTTATAAGCGCACTTTTTTTGGAAAAAATTCACTTTTTTGAATAAAAAAATAAGACAACAGTAAAGTTAGCCCATTTTTTTTATATTGTGAAATATAATGTTACGCCAAGTAAATTGATACCCAACATGTCACTATTCAAAATTGCGCCCGCTCGTGGAATGGCGTCAAACTTTTTCCCTTAAAAATCTCCATAGGCGACGTTTAAAAAATTCTACAGGTTGCATATTTTGTGTTACAGAGGAGGTCTAGGGCTAGAATTATTGCTTTCACTCTACCGGTCGTGGTGATACCTCACATATGTGGTTTGACCACCGTTTTCATATGCGGGCGCTACTCGCGTATGCGTTCGCTTCTGCGCGCGAGCTCATCGGGACGGGGTTTTTTTTTTTAAAAATTTTAATTTTTATTATTTATTTTACATTATTTTATTTATTTTTACACTGTTTTTTTTAAAAAAATGTGTCACTTTTATTCCTATTACAAGGAATGTAAACATCCCTTGTAATAGAAAAAAGCATGACAGGACCTCTTAAATATGAGATCTGGGGTCAAAAAGACCTCAGATCTCATATTTACACTAAAATGCAATAACAAAAAAAAAAAAGTAATTTAAAAAAATGACATTAAAAAAATATGCCTTTAAGAGGCGTGAGCGGAAGTGACGTTTTGACGTCGCTTCCGCCCAGCAGTGTCATGGAGATGAGTGGGCGCCATCTTAGCCTCACTCGTCTCCAGGCACAGAAGGGAGACGGACGCGATCGCCTCCGCCGCTACCGACGGCTCCGGTAAGCGGCGGAGGGCACCAGATCGCAGCGGGAGGGGGGCCCTCTCCCGCCACCGATAAAAGTGATCTTGCAGCAAATCCGCCACAGGGACCACTTTTATCAGAAAGCCGGCCGCCGCATGAAAACAGGGATACTGGGGTTATGGCAGCTAGCTGCTGCCATAACAACGATATCCCCCTTCAAAGTTTGGACGTACATCGGCGTGCGGCGGTCCAGTAGTGGTTAATAATCAATAACATTTCTTGCTAAATTACTCTTAAATTAAAATTCCACCATAAGGTTTTTTTTACCTGCTTTGGTTTTTATAATCAATACAAGGTCTCGGTTAACCACTCTTCTTCTTCATAAAGAAGAAACCAGCACCATACTCCTCCATGGCCTTATCCTCCGAGACCAACAAAGGGTAAACCCGGCCACGAGGGGGTATGGCACCAGGTTTAAGGTCAATTGCACAATCATACGACCGGTGTGGAGGCAAACTACCGGCTTGACCTTTGTCAAAGACATCGCCAAAATCGCGGTACTCCTCTGGCAGGGAGGAGAGTGAAGAGGTACACAGGACCTTTGCTACCTTCCGGAAGCATGACTTACTGCATTGTGGCGACCAGGAGAGAACCTCAGCATGGAGCCAATCAAAAGAGGGGTTGTGCCTCTGTAACCAAGGATAACCAATAACCAGCGGAAAGTTAGGTGAGGAAATAGTTGCATTATGTCATGGTGAAGAGCCCCTATGGCCATGGACAACGGAACAGTCTCATGAGTCTCCCATCAAGAGCCTCAACGGCAAGTGAAGTGTCACGCAGCTGCAGTGGAATCGAGTACTTCAATACAAAGGCAGCATCAATGAACAGGCCTGCAGCCCCAGAGTTGTTTAGAGCCTGTATCTCGACGGACAACTCAGCCCAAGAAAGGGTAAACAAAACCAGGGGCTTATCCTTCTGGATAAGTGGGGACGAAACAACGTCACCTAAGGTCTGTCTGTAACAGGACCTCAAGGTTCGGGCCCGTGGACGGGTAGGACAAAACTTCAAAAAGTGACCTGCCTGGCCACAATAAAGGCACAATCTCTTCCTCCTCCTAAGGGTTCTCTCATCTGCAAAGAGACGCGTGAAGCTCGAGTGCATGGGTTCATCTTCACAGATCGACTCGGTACCAGGAGGCATGGGATGTGAGGGAGGCAAGGGTGGTACTGCAAAGTTCGGAGACAAATGTACAAGAGACTTCCATAAGCGCTCCTTAAAAGGAAGTCTTTCTCTGAGTCTGGAGTCAATGAGGATGGCAAACGTGATCAACTTCTCCAGCTCAGTGGGTATATCTCAGGCGGTTATCTAATCCATGATGGTATCCGAGAGACAATGAGAAAAAGCAGCCATGAGGACCTCATTGTTCCAAGCAACCTCTACTGCCAGAGTATGGAATTCAATGGCGTAATCGGCAACAGTTCTCGTACTCTGTTTGATGGAAATGAGGCACTTGGCAGCAGAAGCGGAGCGTGCAGGAACGTCAAATACCCTTTTAAAAGAAGCCACAAACTCTGGGTAATTTAAGACAACAGGTTTTTGCGTCTCTCATAGAGGGTTTGCCCAGGCCAAGGCTCTCTCAGAAAGCAAAGAGATCATGAAACCTACTTTGCTTCTGTCTGTGGGAAATGCCTGGGACAGCATCTCAAAATATATCTCAACCTAGTTGAGCAACCCTCTGCATTGAACTGGATCGCCCCCAAATCATTGGGGAAGCACTGGGAAAGTGGAGTGGAACCAGACATACTTCTTATTGAGGTAATACTCGAGGTGGATGCCCGCACAGAAACTGGAGCAGCAGCAGGGACGGTCTGCAACACAGGTTGTACCGGAGCAGCCACAGTGGGAGATTCCAGGTGACTGCGACTCAGGAGCATTTGTAATTCCATGGCAAACTGATCCATACAGTGATCCTGCTCATCCAATCTGGAAAAACTATTACCATCAAGTGGATTGACTGCATCTTCTGAATTCATGGCCTTCGCTTACTGTCAGAAACCATGAATCAGACTGAGACAGAAGTACAGTTAAATCACACTTGTTTAATAATAATAATAATAAAAAAAAAGGTAAACAGAGTAAACGTAGTCAAAACAACAGCCAGAGTTCAGGAATCGGATAGTCAGACAAGCCAAAACGTCAGGGAGCCAGAGATGAGCGTAGTAGAACAGCAAGCAGGATCTGGAGCTAGAAGGAATGTCAGCGAAGCAAGTCTTTAACAACAGTCTTACATAGTACCCCTACTCATTCACCAAAATGTGTCAAAAAGTAGTAAAAACACAGAGACACATCACGCCGCCCGCCCGCCTGCCGTACACAAAAAAAGAAAAAAAAGGTCCTCCCCCTGGTGGCACCATCCCACTGTGACATCACTGACCCAGCATTCCCCAGTCCGTGAGGTCACAATGAGGGTGGTGCCACCAGGTGAAGTCGCCAGGTGGCGCCCTTACCTATATAAGAACTGTCAAATGGGGGAGAAGGCAGTCGGCGGTCAGCCGTCAATGAGTGCACAGCTTTTTTTTTCTTTTTCATGTGCAGCTGGTGGCATGATTGACAATGGATTTACATCAGGGGAACTGTTTTTTTTTTTTTTCTTTAATTTAATAAAGGAATTGTCAAAAACTGTGTGTGTATTTTTATTACATTTTGACACTTTTTTTATTCACATAGGGGGGTCCGGGGTTTGGGGGGCTTCCAGATTCCGATAAGCCCCCCTGCCCCAAAGCCCCTCAATGCCCCATGTTGATGGCATGTGACCTGGTACGCTCGCTCGCCCCCGCCCTTCCTGACATGCCAGGCTACGTGCTTGGATAAGGGTCTGGTATGGATTTTGGGGGAGACCCCACGCCATTTTTTTCTTTATTTTTTTTTCAATAGTCGGGTGCTGGCAGTTGCAACTGCGAGTTAATTTAAATGTGATTTGACTCATTTTTTTCTTTAGAAATTTCATTTTTGCTGCAGTATGTTCTATGCATGCTACAGGCTCTCCACTTTACAGGCAGACTAAGGGGAGCCCCCAGGCACTATATTTAATGGATTTTTATCATTTTTATTGTCACATTTCAAGCATCATTTACCACTTCAAAACCAGGCATTCATGGTTTGGGAGGATTATTATTTTAAAAATGGATATAGTACCGCGCTTTCTCTATCTTTTCCAAACTATACCTATAGTGGCCCCCCGTTCCTTTTTTGCTACTCTACAATCTGCTTTTACAAGGTTTATCTGGAGTTGCAATAGACCTAGACTGCAAAGGAGAATTCTATCTCTCCCTAAAGCAAAGGGGGATGTAGGGGCACCTGACCTATATTACTACCACGTTGCAGCGGTGTTAACTAGACTAATAAACTGGTTCCATCATTCTCACCTTAAACAATGGGTACTTATAGAGTAGTCGATTGCCCCTTTTGATCTCCAAACGCTTCCCTGGCTAGATATCTCTGCCCGGGGTCCACTTTCCTCTTTATCTTTTCTTACTGCACATTTATTGCGTACCTGGGATAAATTGCAAACCCAATTAGGACTTTCTCCTAAAGTGGGATTAATGACGCCTCTGTTTGGTAACACAGGGTTCCCTCCGGCAATGGCACAGAGACATTTTTTGGTATGGAGTAAGGAGTCAAATCGTCGAATATCTCAAATTCTTTGTCAGGGAGATCTTCCATTGCTATCAAAATTGATTCCTATACAGCAGCAATCAATTAAACACTGGCTGGAATATCGGCAATTAATGTCTTTTGTTTCTTCCTTCCCTTCCATAGATGTGTTTAATAAAGAGCCAGATACCTTTGAGTCACTTCTGCTACAAGAAACTGTACCAGAACACACTTTGTCTGCAGTGTCCATCCATGTCTCCCGGAGTTTACAAATAAGTGGAATATGGACTTGAGTGTCCAAATTAAATCAGAGGAATGGGAAAAAGCGTTTATCCTTACACATAGTATGTCATTAGCAACTAAGGCGCATGAGACGAATTTCAAGCTTCTCTCTCGTTGGTATAGATGCCGTTGTTGCTCCAGCAGATATATCCAAATGTCTCAGACCTGTGTTGGCACTGTCATTCTGCCAAAGGGTCGTTATTGCATATTTGGTGGGAATGTCCTTCTGTACATTATTTTTGGGATATGATACTCAAGCTTCATACTCGTGCAACTGGGGTAACTATTCCCAACACGCCACAAATTACTTTGCTATCCATCCTACCCGGCTCATATAAAAGCATTAAAAAAGGCCTTTTGAGACATTGGTTGACTGCTGCAAGAGCGGTTATACCGCGCCACTGGCGGTCGGCGTATGCTCCATCGTTGATTGAGTGGGTTTCAGTGATGGACCATAGTGAAAGGATGGAGAGTCTTCTGTCACACGAATTTGGACACTTATGAACAATGTTGCCAAATTTGGTTCCCTTGGAAGGTGCTAAGGGAAGCCCTTGAACTACGGAATCTGTACATGGGTTGGAGGTAGGATGTGAAACTGGTTCAGAGTTGGGTTGAGTGAGGCGATTTTGGTTTGAGTAGCTTTTTCTGGTAGTTTTATATATTTTGTTTTGAGTATTATTGTTTTTTTTTTTTTGTGTTGTGTGTGTATTTTGTAGGAAAGTAGGAGTAGGGAGTAGGAAATTATATATTTCATCTAATTGGATGAAGAAAGATAAGGCAGGGATATTCCTATTAGGGTTTAAGGATGTGGGTGGTCTGGGGCAGTGGTGGCGGACCTTGGCGCTCCGGATGTTTTGGGGCTGCACTTTCCTTGATGCTCAACTACACTGCGGGGTGCAGGGGCCTCATGGGGGGGGGGTGGAGCTGGGGCGTCTGGGGTGCTGGGGTTCACCTTCGCTGGTCTAGAGTATCTCCATGTTTTTTTTTTTTAACATAGGAGTTTATTCTCTCCCCTTTTTTTTTCTCTTTTCTCCCCTCTCTTCCCCTTTTTTGTAGGGACTCCTGCAATGTGTTGGCATATGTTTATATGTCTTATGTTTTATATAGTACAATATGGTATGTTCTTTATTATTACCTATAGGATGTGGATAAAGTTTTTTTTGTAATGTAAATTTAAAATTTCCAATAAAATCTGAATTGAAAACAAACCCAGGCACTGATAGGTGGCACTGATGGGCACTGATAGATGGCACTGGATAGGCAGCACTGATGAGGGGCTACTGACAGGCATTACTGAGTGGCATCTGAAGGGCACTGACAGGCATTACTGATGGGACACTGATTGGCACATTTATGGGCACATTTATGGGTACTGACAGGCGCTCTTTATGTGCACAGGCTGGTAGCTGATGGGCAGTGATTTGCAGCTGATGGGGACATCTGATGGAGCTGTGCTGATAAACAACGTGCTGATTTTTAGCACAGACCCCCCCCCCCCTCTGACAGGGAGAGCGGCCGATCGGCTCTCCCTGTCAGCGTAAACCAAGGAAAGCCATTTACTGGCACTTCCTGGTTCACGCGATGATCAGCTGTGATTGGTCACAGCTGATCATGTGGTAAGAAGCCTCCATCAGAGGCTCCATACCACGATCGGAGTGGCGGTGTGTCACGCGCCGGCTTGTCATTTGATGTCCGATCAGGATAACTAAACCACTTTGCCGGCATCATATTGCTATATGGTGGGTAGCAAGTGGTTAAAATCACTGCTCCTGAAGAAAACTATTGTTTTTAAAAAATTTTTTGCATTGATACATGTCCCCCAAGGCAGTACCCAGTCCCTCAAATCCCTTTTATGGCCAATTACTTGCATATGAGCCTGTTCGGGAGCTCTGCTGCGAACTGAACAGGGGGTTGTTCGGATCATCTCTAACACACACAAAGACATGCTTAAGCACACTTGTCTACATAAACAAAAATGGCACAAACATGCTGGGTGTCGCAGCGCACACAGAGGAGAAACATTTTAAAACTATTATTCAGGCTGGGATAACATCTTTGCAGTGTGTGAACATACAGCTTAACATGTGTTACTTGTGCAATAACATTAATTTGGTTCCCTAGTGCACTAATGCCCCGTACACGCGATCGGATTTTCCGACAGAAAATGTTCGATGGGAGCTTGTTGTCGGAAATTCCGACAGTGTGTAGGCTCTATCGGACATTTTCCATTGTAATTTCCATCACACAAAATTTGAGATCAGGATCTCAAATTTTCCAACAACAAAATCCGTTGTCCTAAATTCCGATCGTGTATACACAATTCCGACGCGCATGCTCGGAATCAAGCAGAAGAAGCAGAAGAGCCGCACTGGCTATTGAACTTCCTTTTTCTCGGCTTGACGTACGTGTTTTACGTCACCGCATTCTTGACGTTTGGAATTTCTGGCAAGATTTTTGTGAACGTGTGTATGCCAGACAAGTTTGAGCCAACATCCGTCAGAAAAAATCCATGGATTTTGTTGTCAGAATGACCGATCGTGTGTACGGGGCATTAGGGTCCTTTCACACATATGGACCGTTCATTTAATCAGTTCAGTTCATCTGTTTTTCATCAGTTCAGTTCATCTGTTTTTTTATCAGTCCAGTTCATCCATTTTTCATCAGTTCAGTTCATCAGTTTTTCATCATTTTTTTCTTACATTCATTTATCAGTTTACATCTGTTTTTCATCCGATCCGTTTTTTTGATGGATGAAAAATAGGGCTTTCATCCGTTCAAAAAAATGGATGTTGACAGAAGCGGATGAAAACAGATGAAAATAGATGATCATCCATTGTCCCATAGGAATGCATTGATGTTCGTTTTATATAAGTTTGATAAACAGGTGTCCAATTTGTTTTCTATTTTGTTATGTGTATTAAATTGTTAACGGGGTGCCCCACTTAGAGCAGAACTTCCCAAACTTCCACAATACAGAAAAAAGCATTATTTTTTTTCTGTACAAGCAGTGTTGTATACACAGGTCAGCCCCGGGTGAGGGAGTGAGGGATACTCTTAGGCCCCTTTCACTGGGGCGGTTTGCAGGTGCTGTTGCGCTAAAAATAGCGCTTGCAAACCGCCCTGAAAGTGCCGCTGCTTTGTCTCCAATGTGAAAGCCCCGAGGGCTTTCACATTGGAGCAGTGCGCTGGCAGGATGGTAAAAAAAGTCCTGCTAGCAGCATCTTTGGAGTGGTGAAAGAGCGGTGTGTATACTGCTCCTCCACCGCTCCTGCCCATTGAAATCAATGGGACACTGCTGCAATACTGCGGGCAAAGCGCCTCTGCAGAGGCACTTTATGGTGGTTTTTAACCCTTTCTCGGCCGCTAGTGTGGGGTAAAACCGCCCCGCTATCGGCCGAATACCAATGGTAAAGTGCCGTTAACAATAGTGGCGCTTTACCGCTGATCCTGCCCCCGCCCCAGTGTGAAAGGGGCCTTAAGCTGGAGAGTCTCTCTGCTCTTTATCAGAGGTAAGCTATTTTTCTTTACGATGAAAAAGCAGCATATACTAAAATGAAGCCAGTGTAACTGCTATATTTACTCATATGCCATTATATCAGTATGAAGCCAGTTTAACTACTATACTTGCTCACATGCCATTGCCTTTTAGTACCAACCATATTATTATATTCTAGGCAGTACCATAAATGTATTGTTGTTTGGCTTATTGATTCAATATTGTGCTAACAGAATCCTTTGATAGCAATATTATTACAGAACTTAAGGGATCGATTTACTAAAACTAGAGAGCGCAAAATCTTGTGTGCCAGAGCTGCACCAGATCTTGCACTCTGCGGTTTTAATAAATCATCTCCTGTGAGTTTATTTGTGCTCCATGTTGTAATGCATACAAGATGACATGTCACCTAAGGTTTGGTTGTTGTAAGTGATCTTTTTTGTTTGGTTTCAATCCACAGCACCTCATGCCTGAAGAAGCTAAAGTAAAACGTGTCGTGTTTTGGCCTTATCCATAACCATTGTATCCTGATTATTATAGATCTACACTGAGCCCTGGTTTGTCAGGTCTGAATTGTGTAATTGATGTGTAATCCTTGTAGTGGTTATGGGCTGGCCACAAAGGGGGTGCATAGGTGCGCTCAGCCTATTGCATTAGGGTATGCACCTCAAAGCTCAAACACATGCATGTGGTTTTATATATATATATATATATATATATATATATATATATATATATATATATATATGTAGCGCTGGTATTTTTGCCTTCTAATACCATGTAATGTTAAACAATGGACAATGTCATAAATTAGTATTTGGCTCCCTCTACTGGTGTACTTATGAATAGACTTGTTAATCTTTCACATGGAACCCATACAGGAAGTGACTTAATTATTTACTTTGAAAAGTAGAATGCCTACCCAGAATGCCCACTCACCTACCCCGAAACACTGAGTGGCTGAACTGCATGCTGGGTAGGATATAAAAAGCCATTTTTGCTCTCTTTGGGACGTATGGCCTGCCTGCAAGGATCTGTGAGGAGGTGCCCTAGAGAGCCGCGGCTTACAACGGAGTGGAGCGGAGAGGAGCGAATACAGACTCATCCTTACCCCAGTGTGCTGGAGAGGCAGTGTGACTGGATTGGGAAGGATCCAGAGACACCTGACGGAGCCATTTGAGGGTCCCGGTCATCTGGCAGAACGGAGCAGCATGACGGTGTGGCCGCATCGTATAGACTGAGGCAGCAGGAGCGGAGGTTTCCAACTTTCCAGGCCTGGTGTGGTAGGAGGGCTGTCGCCCAACGTTCTTTCACGCACTTTACACACTTATGCCCCGTACACACGGTCGGACATTGATCAGACATTACGACAACAAAATCCTAGGATTTTTGCCGACGGATGTTGGCTCAAACTTGTCTTGCATACACACGGTCACACAAAGTTGTCGGAAAATCCGATCATTATGAACGCGGTGACGTAAAACACGTACGTCGGGACTATAAATGGGGCAGTAGCCAATAACTTTCATCTCTTTATTTATTCTGAGCATGCGTGGCACTTTGTGCGTGGGATTTGTGTACACACGATCGTAAATTCCGACAATGGATTTTGTTGTTGGAAAATTTTATAGCCTGCTCTCAAACTTTGTGTGTCGGAAAATCCGATGGAAAATGTGTGATGGAGCTCACACACGGTCTGAATTTCCGACAACAAGGTCCTATCACACATTTTCCGTCGGAAAATCCGACCGTGTGTACGGGGCATTAGACATCATACTACAGAGCTGCTGAGACCTGCAGTTCCTCAGAGGGGTCTCATTCAAATAGACCGAGTTCAAGCAGGCCTCAAGTCTATACTTCACAGAAAACTGACACGGTGTGCGGTTAAGGGACAACTGTACTGGAGGCAGTTACAAGTGTGTTATACATCAAGAACGGTTTCACTTATTATTCTACACTATTGCTTTGCTTGTTAAACCCTTGGATTACAATCACTGCAGTATAATAGCTAGCAGAAGGCAGAAGATCAAAGACTACATCTTTCATTGTAAGGCCTTGTGTTCAGTCATAGTGAATGGACTGCATCATAAAGCAGGAGGAGCTCATTAGCAATTGTATTGTGCTGTGTTTATGACTTTGCATTACTGTGTTTAGTACAGCGTGCTGAAAGTGGGAAGGTGCCCAGTGTAAAGGCATTGTCCACTCTGAGCATTAGTCCCACTTGGAGACGCAGCTGCCAGGGGATTATCTAAGAAATCTTTATATCTTAAAGTTCAGCGCATTGTCACATTACGTTTGTGTGGCAGTGCGGCTATTGTAATTACTGTTCATACCAGTCTCAGTAAAATTACATTCTGGTTAAATTCAACGTGTGGAGGTGTTGTTAATTCTCCTGCAAGTGAAGCTACGGATACCCAGGAACTGGTAAAAGGTACATTATTGTGTATTGTATATTGTGGGAGTGTCCTTGAGTGTTAAGCTTCATATCAGCACTGCTCCACAGCTGTGTCAAGCGGGTTGAGCCAATTCATTTAGGAGTAAGATAGCGGAGTACAGGCCCAATCAAATATTAGCAGCCCCTTCGGGGGTCAGTGCTACATATATATATATATATATATATAAAACATGGACAGTGTCAGTAGAGCAGTGGATGTGTCAATAGGGCAGAGGTTGTTGTCTGTTGGACAGTGGATGGTGTAAGTCAGTAGAGCACAAGGCAGTGTTAGTAGGGCAGAGTAGAGTGTCAGTAGTGCAGAACTTGGTGTCAGTTGGGAGGTGGTGGACAATGTCAGTATTTTTTTATTTTTATTAATTTTATTTTTAATTCTTTTTTACAATATTATTATTTTTAGTTTTTTACAGTTTTTTTAGGAGCACCCTAGGGCGGCTTTGGTGAAATACCAGGGGTCTAAACAGACCACTGATGTCTCACTTTTGAGAAAGAGAAAGCGACTGAGGACAGAGATTCCCCAGTCTTATCCTAAAACATCCCTCTGTGTGCCCCCAGTAGCAGTTGGCAGGAGGGGAGAGGAAGGAAGCCGGAAATTATGCAGGCGTTTTAGGATGGAGAGCAGAGAAGGAGACTTAGGGGGAGGGCAGGCAGCAGGGGGAATCTGCGCTGCATGGTGTGCCCATGCCTATGCCTATGCCCATGCCTATGTGCATGCCTATGAAGGGGTGCTGATGGTACTATATGAGGATGCTGAAATCTAAGTTTTTAGTTTTTTTTTTAAATACTTTATTGGTTTTTCCAACAAGAAATGTTTAGGTATGACCTGAAGAATCAGGTAGGACCAAGTATTGATAGACTTTAATTCCGCACGCAGGCGGGCTACTGAGGAAGTTTAACAAGTGTCAATACAGATAATACATATAACTATATTTATATAGAGGGTGGAGTAACAGAAGAGCTAAAGTCACTGGTGCAAATACGGAGGGGAGGTGGCAACATTCACACTTCAGCATCACCCCTCCTCGGCTCCAAACCAGAGATAGAGAAAAGAGAGAGACAGGCGGGATGAGGGTTCCGTTGTTATACCTCCTGGGGGGAATGCGAAAGCGTCAAGACTGTGATCTGGTAAGGGCTGGATATGGCACGTTGCAATTCAGAGAGCACGTGACTAGGGGTTTGGGAGGATAAAGGTTCATGATTTGGAGACTATGGATGGATCCCAAGCTAAAAGAGGTACATAGATATATATTTTTGCAGCATTACACCATAGTAATTATGTGGGCTATGGTTTAATGGTGAGCATTCGGACAGCCTCTATTGCTGGTGGTTGATAGAGAAGTGGAGCGAAAAGAGGGTGGAGATGACCTGGGGTGGTATGAGAGTTAAAGTTGTTGACAAGGGGAGGCAACACCCGTTGAAGTTATTAGCTGGGAGGGTGAAGATATAAAAGGTGTGGGTGATGATCGATTCAGGTAAAAGTTTATGCATTTCTTATCCAGGTCTTAAGGACAGTGTAAACCAGCAGGAAGAAGGAGGGTTCCAGTAGAAGTTGAAGAGGGGGATAGGGAACGAGGAATGTGCAACGTTGATAGTGTTGTAGCGAAGAAAGATGACCATTTGCGTTTGAAGCCGGGTGAAGGATTACATCTAGATAGGTATGCATCAAGGTTTTTTTTATCCAGCAAGGATGTGAGGTTGTTTATTACATCCTGGATTGACGGGGGGCTGGGGGAGGAAAATTTTTTGAGTATCGCACGTCTGGCTGACATGAAACATGTCGATAACCAAGCTATATTGTGCTGACCGGTTTCTTGACAAGTATTTGGGCCTTTTGTTGAAGGGGCTGTCAGGTAACCAAAAAGCAAGGGAAAGATGTCCTTCGTGGGGGGGCGTCCCGTGACCTGTAATGCAAGGTATTCCACCTGTTTCCAGAAGGAGGAGATATCAGGGTAGAGCCAAAGTCTATGAAGCAGAGAAGGTTTCTCCTGGCTGCACAGGGGGCATAGGTGTTTGTGAGATTGTTGAGTAGGCGGCAAGGCCGGGATGTAGGCACGGTGCATTATTTTGAACTGTTGTTCTCTCCAGAATTCATTGGTTACATAGGAGCAGGTAGAGTTGTATCCACTTATGATGCGACTCACTGCTTCTGGAGAATTAAGGTCAGAGTTCCAAGATGCGACAGATGTTGTCAGTAATGGTCTACTGAAACATGTGTTTAGAGGTTTGTAGATGTCAGAGATTTTGAATTGTTGTCGTTCCAGTAAAGTATCCAGAATAGAAGTTTGAAAGCGTTGGATTTTGTTCGGGCATAGCCTAGAGACATGTTGAACAGCTAAATGGATGAGCAGAAAGTGGTGTTGTGGAAGCTCATAGTGGTCCAATGTTTGAAAGAACAGTTTGGCGTTTCCTTTATGCAAGTCGAATAATTGGGCAAAGTGTTTCAGTTGTTGGTGAGCCCAGAGTTTGAGACCTGAGGGAGATGTGGTAGACATGAAGGGTGGATTCTCGTGGATTGGAAGGTGTTTGAGGAGAGGTTCAATTTGCGTTTGACCTTGTCTGGCTATCATCGTGTCTCTAAACAGCAGGTTTTGGCGGAGGTGAGGAGGGGTGGACCATAGTTTACAGTGAAGGAGAGGCGGTAAGCCATATGGGGCAGCCAGTTGAGATTCCAGCTCATGGTTGGAGTACCTAGAGGTATTTGATATCCAGTCCAGGCATATTCTCAGGAGACAAGATAAGTTATATACTCTAATAATGGGAAGGTTGGCTCCCCATCGCTCCTCGGGAGGACTAGTTTGTTTAATGAAATACGGGAGCGTTGTCTCTGCCAGAGAAAACGTGATAGGGCTTTGTGTAAGGTTTGTATATCTTTGTGGCATAGTAATAAGGGTATTGTCTGGAGGGGATATAGGAGTCTGGCAAAGCTGACCATTTTGAACAGGTGACATCTTTCGAAGAGCGAGATGGGGAGATCCATCCATGTCTCCAGTTCAGATACTATTTTAGAAATCACTGGGATGAAATTTAGGTTATACAAGGAAGAAGGAGTCTTACCAATCTTTATTCCTAGATAGGTTATGTAAGTTTTTGCTACCGAGAAGATGGAGGAGGTAACCCAGGGAGGGGTTCTAAAATGAAACAAAGGGAGGATCTCGCTTTTGGCAAAATTAATACGCAGCCCTGAGAGAACTCTAAATATTTTAAAAACATACTGGATAAAAAGTATGTCGGGGGCCGGTTTGGAGGAAAAGATATGAGTATGTCTTCTGCAATAAGGGCTAAACGGAGTTCCTGTACGCACACCGTGTAGGGAGGGGTGGGAGAGGAGGTAGCGTGAGAGAGGTTCGAGGGCTAAGTTAGAGGGGACATCCCTGTCTGGTGCCCTTGAATAATTTTATGGTTTTTGAGATGAGGCATGCAGCTACCATGTTTGCAGTAGGGGCGGCGTACATTGTCTCGATTAGGTGGAGGAAGGGACCCGAGAAGCCAAAATGTTGTAGTACTGAAGACAGCCAGGAGAAGCTGACATTATCATTGGCTTTCTCCGTGTCTAGGGAAATTATGGCTATATCGTCATTGGTATTGGACCTGGCATGTTCGAGTACCGTGAGAACTTTGCATATATTAGAGGACGCAGATCGGCCTTGGGTGAAGTCAGCTTGTGCTGGGTGGATAAGGGTTGGCATGATTTTGGCCAGTCTGTTGGCTATGATTTTGGAGAGGATTTTAGAGTCTAGATTCAGTAGTGATATGGGCCTGTAGGAGCTGGGTTCTGAAGGATTTTATTCTTTTTTGGCTATCAACTTGATGTGGGCTTGGTAGGCGGACAGTAGGTAGTGCCCGCCTTGGAGGATGGACTGGTAGACCCTTGCCAAGGTGGGAACAAGAGTGCGGGACATAAGTTTGAAAAACTCAGGTGTGTACCCATCTGGGCCTGGGGCTTTCCCATTGGCAAAGCAGGAAATTGTTTTTTGAATTTCCTGTTCGGTGATTCAGGAGTTGAGTCGGATCAATATGAGGGAGTGGAACTTTCTTTAGGAATTCCTGAGTAGCGTTCAGGTCGGAGGGGTCTGGGCTATATAGGGTGTTATAGTACTGTTCAAGAATGGAGCTGATATCGGTGGGAGAGGAGCATAAGATTCCTTGAGTGTCTTTCAATGAGGTTATGTGTATATGAACATGTGCACCTTTGCATAGCCTCGCTAGTAATTTCCCTGACTTGTTACCAAATTTATGGTATTGTAGCTCGGAGTGAGTTTTAAGTATGCTTTTTTGCGCTTCCACCCATTGTTCGACGTTTGTTTTGGCCATGCGCCAAAGTCACGGTTCAAGGGGGTATTGTTAGTGGATAGTTGAGCCTGGGCATGTCGTAGGCAGCCACTGGCTTCCCGAAAACTTGTGAGGACCTTTCGCTTGTATTGAGTGGTGAAGGCAATAATCCTGCCTCGTAGTATGATTTTGCCTGCATCCCAGAACAGGTTTGGGTCTGAGCGGTGTGGGGCATTGGTCGAAGTGTACTCTGTCCATGTCTCATGCAGGGTTTTTTGGAGATCGGGTTATGGGCCAGGAATTGGGGGAAATTCCAATTTTTTGTGATGGGTGGAGGGCTGAAATTGCATAGTGATATGGATATGGATGTTCTGATATGGCAATGTCATGTATTAGAGCCTCTAAAGTTTTTGTGAGCAGTGCGGAGTTGCATAGTAAATAGTCTATTCTAGATAGTGTGTGGTGGGGGGTGAGTAGATCAAGTATTCCCTGCCTTCGGGGTGTGATAGACGCCAAGGATCGATAAGTTGGAGGGCTGTTGCAAAGGAGTTTAGAAGGGATGTGGTGGGTTGAGACGTGGATTGTGAGGTGGGGTTGCCCCTGTGTTTGTCTTCTTGCCTGTCCATTATTGTGTTAAAGTCGCCTCCTAGCAGGAGGCGGTATTCTAGGTAAGGGGCTAAACGTGTGGCGACGGCCTGGAAAAAAGAGTTTGTGGGGGAGTTGGGAGCATAGATATTAGTGAGTATGAGGTCTATAGAGGAGAGTCAGAGGTGTAAGGTCAGGAGGCGTCCCTCCACGTCGTGGTCAGAGGACACAACTTTACAGGAAAGGTGTTTATGAACGAGGATCACAACACCTGCTTTACCGTTAGTGGAGGCTGAGCCGTGGGTTTGCCCCACCCATAGTTTAAGCATTCGCCAGAAGTCAGATGATGGGAGGTGGGTCTCCTGGAGGAGTGCTATGTCTGTTTTTAGCCATTTTAGGTGTCGGAGTATGGCCATGCGTTTGTTAGGGGACCGAAGTCCTTTGACATTCCATGAAACAATTTTCATTGGGTCAAATAGAGATAGGGCTGGGTTAGTGTAGGGAGTGTGACAATTATTAGTGATCCTGACGGGTAATTATACGGTCTGGGTAAGAGATAATGGGAGAGAGAGGGAAGGAGGAGGGAGGAGGGGGGTGGGTATGTGCACCAGGCTAGGTGAAGGGGAAATATAAGTGTAATGAGAAACAGTAGAGTAGGAACAGATAGGGTATAACCAATATAAAACTCACAATATATGGGAAGCTGAGACTTCACTTTTTTCCTCACGTAGCAAACACCATAGGACAGCATTACCAGAGAGGGGGACTTGACTACTATGCCAATGTGCGTCCACCAGTTGTCGAATCGTGGGGTGATTAGGTATTGGTAGGTCACCTAACGATGCTGTTCAATACAGATCAGTATCAAGTCGCACCTCTACGGAAGGATGTCGTTTGGATAGAAAAACAAAAAACAAGTCAAAGCAAACAGTAATCATTAATTAATCAAAAGAGTAAAGCGATAGGATAAACTGAACAGCCACACAATTGTGTTGACCATAAAACCTCCTGGATGGCCAGGATGTTGGGAAAGAGCTTTGGCTCATAGATCCTGTAGGGAACTCCTCATCCGTGTTTTGGGGTTCCTGGATTATTTGAGTAGAGAATTCTTTTTGGGGGGTCTTTGCGAGGTCTGCGTTGCTCCCTGGGGCCTTTGGGGTATCGGCTAGTATCCATGGGAGAGAGCTCCTGCGGGATATGCAGATGCACCTGAAGATAAGAGGCTGCGTCTTCTGGGTGTGAGAAAGATTTTGTCTCCCCTGCCTGGTTAGTGAGGTGTAGTATAGCTGGGTACGCCAGAGTGAATTTTACTCCCTTGAGGTGGAGGGCTGAGCAGATAGGTTGGAAGACTTTGTGTTTGCAGGAAACTTCTTGCGAGTAGTCAGCAAAAATCAGTAGCTTATGACCCTCCAATTGAAAGAAATTGACATTTCTGAATGATTTTAAAATGGCGACTCTATCCAAGTACTTCAGATGTCGGACTATTGTTGGGCGGGGGGAGCGTCTGTCATTAGAAGGGGCTCCCATTCGGTGGGCTCTTTCCACAATGCAAGGAGTGGTAATGCCGAGAGCCGCAGGGATGCGAGTGTTACAAAGTTCTGTCAGTGAGCTTGAATTATAAGCTTCCGGGAGGCCTATAATCCTGAGATTGTTCCGACGCGAATGTTTTTCCGTGTCATCAAGTTTTTCCAAGATGTACTGCTGGGTTTGAGATGCCTGGTGTGCCGCTGCCTGAGAGCTCTGTGCTTCCTCTTCTAAATCAGATATGTGCTGCTCAACCTCAGTGAGCCCGCCTGCCTGCTCTCTTATCTCCCTCTGGAGCTGTTCGATCCCTGCAGTGACTGCCCTGTCCACTGCAGCAGTGATTGTGGGGGAGAGTAAATCTGCCACTGCCTGGGCCATCTTGGTGGTATTGATCATCTTCCATGGCCAGAGACAGTGCAGCATTGTGGGCTGTGTGAGCGGCAGACGCTGTGAGAGAGCCGGCGGCCATATTGGGAGGCAGAGAGGTGTGCAGGGAGGAAGCGAGTTCCGCGACTTGAACGGGACTAATGCCGCCCGTTATCAGGTATCATTCCATCAGTGGAGGAGCGGGGGGCGTGCAAGGCTCGGTAGGTGGAGCGGGAGAGGTGTCTGGTGGACAGAAGCCGGTTTTATGTGCAGTCCTTGCCGGAGACGCTGTCTCTCACTCCCGCTACATGAGGCACCGGAACCGGAAGTCTGCGAAATCTAAGTTTTTGTAAGGTACCTGATGTAAGGTTAGTCCAAATTGGAGCTTTGGCTAAGGCTTGAGGCGTAAGCGTAGTCAGGCAGGCTGGGTCAGTAGAAGTTGTGACACCAAGGTACAAAATCAGAATCCAAAGGCCTGGTCGAAGACAGATGGGAGTCATACACAGACTGGCAGAGGAATGCAGAATTGTCAGACAAAAGAGTGGTCCAGGAATCAGGCAGTCCAAAAGTCCAAAAATTAAGAAGTTTGGCAGTTTAGCAAGTCAGCATACACCCAGAAAACAAATGCAACAAACGAGCACAGAGCACAGGAAGTCATGCAATTAACAAACTGAGCTGATTGCAGATTGACTGCTGGAAAGGTAGGTGAAGCCAGTGTTTCTCAACTCCAGTCCTCAAGGCGCACCAACAGGTCATGTTTTCAGGATTTCCACTATTTTGCACAGGTGATTTGATCAGTTTCACTGCCTTAGTAATTACCACAGCCTTTTCATCTGAAGGAAATCCTGAAAACATGACCTGTTGGTGCGCCTTGAGGACTGGAGTTGAGAAACACTGAGCTAGAGAGTCACAGGAGCAGAAGCAGTTAGCACGATATGTGCTGAAGATTCCCCAGTGGCAGAGTGAGCTACAGTACAGAAGTGGAAGGATCCAAGTTCAATCCCACACAGGCACATGACAGTTTTTATGTATGATTTTAATATTGATACTGTTCAGGGATTGTGCGTGTTATCCTGTGTGCCCTATTACATCCAGAGGATGATGACACAAGAGGCAAAGGTCAGCAGAAGAAGAGGGAGAGGTGTGTTCAATACTAGCTTTAGCCCCTCCATAGGAAACCCCAGAAACTGGGCTTCTGCCTGGGGTAGAGCTGCAACCAGAACTGACAAAATAAAAATAGCATTTTATTTAAAATCCCCTGCACAGGTTTGAATGAGACTCAGTGTGGCTTTACCAAGCATTTTGATTTCTTTAACGGAAACAGGCAGCTGTTTGGAAATCCACAGACTGAAATAAATTTGATGTTTGATCAAGTAAACTAAAACAATGACCAAAGTGTTAAAATCAGGTGGAGAGAAATATCATTTGTGAAAGATGTGGATACAAATCCAAGTTCCTTACTGGAACACTACCTTCAGTGTTGCAGTTGATGTCTGGATATTTGAAATTAAAACAATCACATTTCTGTTTGCAGCCGTTTCAGTTTGCAGCAACATATGTTATTCGTGCGGCACGGCTTATGACAGGTCCTAGTAAATGCAATCTTTACCCTAAAAATGTACCCATATTACTTTCAGTCTTCACATATTTTTTATTCAGAGCTTGTATAAAACAGGATTTCCAAAAAATGGGGAGAATTACAAAGCCTGGAGAACATGCTCCAATTTCTAAAATTGAATATATTCCTAAGCAGAGGGCACCCAATTATTAAACTTAGTATAGGAAGATTTTTAATTTGTGTGAAAGATGCAACGCTTTTAGAAATTGGTGGACTAGTCAAACTACTTAACCACTTGCCCTCTGGAAGATTTATCCCCCTTCATGACCAGGCCATTTTTGTGATACAGAATTGCCTTATTTTAACTGACAATTGTGCCATCATGCAAATATGTCCCTTTTTCCCACAAAAAATGTGCACTATCACTGTACTAATGACACTGTCTGGGAAAGGGTTAAACACCTAGGGTGAGCAAAGGTTAAATGTGTGCCTAGCCAGTGTTTTGGTGTACTATGTGAAGTGCTTTCACTAAGGGAAGTAATGGATTTTATTCCCTACTTTGCGGGGAATGAAAATGTATTACATCCCCACTGACAGGACAGATCTCTGCCTTGCTTATACAGGCAGACCCCTGTCCTGCGTGTCTTCCTAACCATTGGCTGTTGACGGCGGTCATCTATTGGGCAGCTCCCGCTGATCAGCATCTGCTATGTAAAATGTGTAGTGTAGTACGTGATTTGCAGGAGATCCACCTTGCCACCGTATATGTAAGTTATAGGGAGAATTACAAAGCCCGGAGAACATGCTCCAGTTTCTAAAACCGAATATATACCTATGCAGAGGGCACCCAATCAATAAACCTAGTGTAAGAAGATTGTTCATTTGTGCGAAAGATGCAACACTTTTAGAAATTGGTGACCCAGTCAAACTACTTAATGTCGTACATGAGGCATGCTAATTATTTCAGTCAGGCTTAATGCTTTATTAATTGGCACACACTGTTCCATTATTATTTCTGTGCATACTGTACGTCCCATTGTATACACAAATGTTAATTCACCCGTTGTCTCGTTTATCCTTTTTAAACACATTTGGGTTGATTTATTAAAGGCAAATAGACTATGCACCTAGCAATTGCAATTGTGCTCATTTTCCTGTAATGTAAATATGGTAAAGCTTCACTTTCTAAAGAATACCCAGTGAGGTGCAAGGAAGATAAAAAACTGCATTTTTGATTGCACGTGATTGGGTGATGGAAATCAGCAGAGCTTTGCCACATTTACTAAGCTCTGGGAAAAGTGAGTGCAACTTCATTTGCAGAGTGCAACTGTACTTGCAAAGTTGCACAGTCTATTTGCCTTTAGTAAATCCACCCCAATGCAGCCTTCCAAATTCATTATCCAGTCATTAGTTTTATCCAGCTAATATTATCCAATATTGTTTTCAAAATCTTTCTGAATTGATTTGTTTGAAAAACTTCTTACACAATGTTTTCTATTATATATGTATTAGCCATTTTTCTAGATGCATATGTTTGGTTCCTTACTTCATACCAGTGGGTAAGATAACAATTAAAAAAAGTATTCTACCTTTTATTGTTTTTTTTTTTTTAATATTTTTATTGACTTTATACCGAACAATGTACAAAAACCAAGAAAAAAAAAAAAAAAAAAAAAACAAATACAAAATATGCAGTCGAATAACTCAAGACAGAGTGATCGTACAACATATAGAGTAGGGATGAGGGGAAGGGTTACCTGCGAATAAGGTATAGTTAGACTGATTCAGATCGTTGTCAAAACAGTGGCAGTATAACAGAATGTGTATTCTATAACCCTCAGGAGTGGAAGCATTCTTATTATTATCAGAGAGAAGACTGGAATAGGTGTTAGGAACATAACCTTATTTATAATATTATTGAGTGAAGATATCCGTCTTAATACAGTGGTTTGTCAATGGGGAGCTCCTGTCTGTAAGGATTGGGAAGTATTGAGTGGGTTGTTTATTTTGAGTTTGCCCAGGGTGTTAGTGAGATCACGTTTCAAATACCAGTCTGTGAATCTGAACGGATGGATGATGGGTACTAGCTCCTCAGTATCAAACGTATGTTCTATACACTTTCTCCATCTGGCAAAGAAGCGGTTAGTGGATCGGAAGTGCAAAATTATGGTGTCCAGTCTCTCAATATGGAACAATGATAGCAGAGCTTGCTTTATGGCATGTAAGTAAGGTGGAGATGGATTGATCCAGTGGCTCATTATTGTTCTACGAGCTGCCAATAGGCATATTTGAGACCACTGAGTAGGGGCGGACGACCCCATTGGAATTGAGGGGGACACCGGTGGAACACAGCCAAACAGACATAAAAGTGGATCTTTGATGAGCCGTGTCCTGTTAACCTTGAAAATATATTTGAGTACTGTGTCCCAAAATGTAGAGATTACAGAGCAGTCCCACAGGTGGTGTATCAAAGTGGGGCGGGCCAAGGAGCACCAGGGGCATTGAGCTTGGGTAGGTTCCAAGATGTTGGTGCGAAATGGGTAGTAGGCTCTGTGTATAATTTTAAATTGGGTTTCCCGCCACGTCTCAGATATAGTGAGTTTGTGTAACTGGCGATAGCTTTGTAGTATCTTTTCCGGTAGATCAGCATCTTTAAATATTGAGGACCACTTTTGGAACAGGGCAAGATGATATTTTTCCGATTGGTGTGTAATTAGATGGGAGTATAGGCTGGAGATAGAGTAATCATCTTTCTGGAGTACTCTTTTATTGTTTTATTAAAAACCCACTATATGAGGAAGCTCTTCATGCATCTATTTTCTCCTGAATCATCCTTCTGATCATCAACAGAGGAAAATGTTCACTACCTGGAGTCAGCATAACCATGCGAGAGATAAGCCAATTATGGCAAGATAATGGAGGTCTGAAGAACACCACAAATGCCAGGACACAGAGAGAACTGGGAACTCAGAAAATATTATGCCCTACTAATATGAGTTCATAAGGTTCTAGTAGGTGAGGAACCTAATGTGGTTCACCGGTGAAGTGTGGATATTGACTGGGAACAATTTGGCTTGTTTTTGAAATATTTACTTTTAAATTCATTTGCATAAAACTATTATTGACAACTTGTGTTCCAGCTCACCAGAAGAAGTGGGGCCATCAATTAATGAATCATTCAGTTATCTCCATGAATGTCATTAAAATAATAAACTGAAATAACCACCACAGATTATGAGGATAAACAAATATGTGCACAAGGATTAAAAATATGTTAACAACAATTTAAAATAGAAATTTAGCTTTCAAAATAGCAAGTAGCAAATGTTTAAAAATGACAAGAAACAGATTTGAAAGGACCAGTTCTTCAGTACAATGCAGTTTATATGCAAAGCTTCAGATCGTAAGACACACTGATGGTGCAGTTACAGATTTCAAATTAGCATTAATGGGGTAACCTTAAAATTGAGAAACTATATAAAGTTAATAATTTTCACTTTTAGCATCGTGTTTGCAGCTTACTGGCTAAGGAAATTATATTCACTAGAGTGTGCTACAGAAAAAGAAAAAGGACAGAAGAACCTTTTTCTATAAGAGTAAATGGAACAGTCTGTTAGGTATCTCTACAGAAAATATACTTTAATAGAATATGATTTAGTGCTTTTACTCAGAATCAATCCTCATGCATTTCATTAGTGTAAATTATTTAGTGCTTTGTGTGAAACATTTCTGCTTATAGAGATTACTTTCAAATATATTTATACGTGCTTATTTTTAGATGATTCTATTATTTATTAGATGCCATTTAAAGCAAAGCTTAAAGTGCTTTAAGAAAAAATTAAAATTATAAAAGACCTAGCAGTTAAGAGTACCACTAAAATATCAATAATAAATATTGTATTGAATCCTCTGCTGACATATAATTGCTAATGCATTAGGAGAAATGTACCAATGATTCAAGGCAAAAGGGATGGGAACTAGAAATAATTTCAAGATTTGATCCGAACACAAGTTGGGATCAAACTCTGGCTGTTCATCTGAACTCCGGGTCTTTTGCTAAACATCATATATAGTAACCGTATTTCTACTACTGCTATATATGACAGCATTCCTTCCTTCCTGCCAATGTTTATGAAGAAAGGAGCGAGTACCGACACCCGCAACATCCTTAGAAACCGATGACCTTATCTGGACCTATGCATTTAATGAGCAAGAATCCCTGGCCATTACGTAGCTAAGGTGGTTTGACCACTTGACAATAGAGACCAATGAAGTAGGGAATACATTGTTCCTACAATGGAGCAAAATTATTTGACACCTCTGGTGGGGGAGGCTGGGACTGAGATTGAGGGTTCGGGAGGGTGGGGCGGTCCCTCGCCCGCAGTGAGTTCCCATTTGGGGTGGGTGACAGATAGCCTTGCCTGCTCCCTGAGCCCTTGTGGATATAAGATAGATCCTTCAATTACATACCAGTGTCCCTCTCCTCCCGGCTCTGCTATAACCCTGCCTCCTCTTGTCTTCTGACCCTGCGGTAGGTTCTTCTTATCTCGTTCTAGCAAATGTGACCTGACATCCCAAGCTGATTCGCCAGTCTTGTTTTAAGGATTTTCACTAACGTGGCTTTATTTTAGCAACTTGTGGCAGGTGGCGTGGCAAGTGGACAATCCACAACTCATGGCAGGTGACATGGCAAATGACAATCCGCAACTTGTGGCAGGTGATGTGGCAAGTGGACAATCCACAACTTCTGGCAGGTGACCTGGCAAGTGGACAATCCGCAACTTGTGGAAAGTGACAATCCGTAACTTGTGGCAGGCGACATGGCAAGTGACACGCTAAATACAAGTACACTGCTGCTCTCTCAGCTGCTGCTACTCACTCTGGTCTCACAAAATGGCTGAAATGGTTAAATAATACTGTTTTTTGAGCTTGGGGAGGGTCTTATGATGTAATCTTAACTAAACGCTTCTAGACGCAAACGCGGTAAAACGCCGCTAAACGCGGTATGCAAATGCAGCTAAAGAGCATTTTAAACGCTGGTTTCAAGGTGTCAAAAAAAATCATTCAGAGGACTTTGCCTCAGCTTCCCGTGTACATGGAGCCTAACATGAAACAGAAGTAAGTGGCTAAAACTATCATTTACCAGCAATTTAAACAGTATGTTTTTTTAAATCTAAATCTCAGTTTTGCTGCAGTGGGCTGTATACATCGTACAGATGCGCCACTTTACAGGCAGGTTAAGGGCATGCCCCAAGCATGTTACTCAAAAGGAATTTTGCATTTTTCACTAAAGAATTATTAAAATCACTGCTCCCTGCCAGTTTGATTTGTTTGAAAATCCCATGCCTATTAGCCTAGAAAAAGACCATTACTGTTTTTTGAACATTCAGATCCCATTAGCTTCAGTGGGGTTCGGATTTGGCACCTGAACTTCATTAAAGTTTACTGAACCTGCCTTGAACTGAACCCAGGTGAGGTCAGGTCATTCCTAGTGGAAACTAGAATTCAGCTTAGTACTAAATTGTCCAGGAGACAAGGAGACTTAGCTTTAGTTATGGACTGGTGTAGACATCAAAAACTAACTGAACTGTCCATCACCAAAGTGTTACTGACAAAATTTCTCTGGTTCAGTTGTAACAACCCATACACACTCAACTCATACCTGACTATGGACAATAGGTGAAATATCTGCCACAACTTCTTTCACATATAAAGCATCTCACCACCAACTACTGTATTACCCTTTTTTAAGATCTCACTTAAAATCCCAAATTTACTTCTGGTACGTAAGACTCCAAAGTTACCATCTTCTGTTTCTCATTTCACATACCCCCCTCAATCTCTCCTTTTTGATGCTTTCTCAATTTCTTGTACGTTGCCTCTGATCTTCTGCCATATAGCTCATTGCTTTTCTCTAGTTATTAATCTCTTTTCCTAAAACAGACATTGTCCAGGATGTGCAATGTGAATTAACACTACTTTTAATACATTTTCATTTTACTACACTTTATCTAATATACAAAAAAATAAATAAATGGAACAGGTCCCGCTGGGAAACTCAAGAGCTCTTGCTATTCACAAAATATTTGCTACCCATTAGGGCCATATGTGTCAAAAGCAACCTTCCATCGGGTTCTATTGGCCACAATGCATCACAATGCAGTAGATTGCCTCATACCAAGCAGGACTGTATGCTGCACTTTTTTCATCCCACACCACTGCAACGTAGCGGTGTCAACTAGTCTGTTAGGGGCGTGGCTACACGGCAATGCTGAGACGGCGACTCCATGTGTGTGAAGGAAGCTATGAGGAGATCGCAACACCTGGCATGTTTGGAATTTTAACAAGGCAATTTGAATCTTTTATGATGTAAGTGCATTACTTTTAATAAACCGATTACCTTAAGGTGTTTTTACACTATTGGAGGCTCTGTCTCAATTTCTATCCCCACATGTGGAGAGTGTCTTTATTAGTCTGGATGGAGATTGGCCTGTTTAAGCGGCTCTTCAATAACATTTAATAAGGCGATATTTGCCAGACATGAGAGTGAATGGCAGCAGCATCTGGTGAGCTTTATTCTTAAGGAGTGGAAGTGGCACACATCACTTTGGTGAAGGATTTTGGTGTATCAACCAGGTTTTGTTTCACTACTGTTTCACACTATTTTTTGATCACTTTAAGTTGGACTGTACTATCATATTGATTTGCATATGTTATCATATATTTTTTAGATATGCCATATGGACACTTTTCATTATGTATGGGCCTTTTATGTTGATTGTATCACAATGTTAAAATTTAGGAGATTTGTAGATTAATTAGTGCACTACTATGGAATTATTTTTCTCTTTTTCACATTGACAGTTGTTTCACCTCATTTGCATAGTTTGTTAGGAAACCAGGATCTGTCTGCCACAGGCACTAGGGCCACACTGTGCAAGGCAGTTCATTACAGTTCCAACATACCTGGTGTAATGGACTCTAAAGGAATCTTTTATTGACAGAATATGGAGGCTGCTGCTGGTGACATCCTTCTGAAAATGCCATGTCATGTTGATCCAATGGCCTTAATAACTTTACAAGCTAGTCACATCAGGATTTCTGACTATGCTTTAACTTTATAATTTGCATGCTTGTTTTGGGTCAGTGACTTAGAAAGTATTACTGCCAGAGGCTGCAAAGCAGCTATATTTCTCATACAGAGGTCACTGAGAAAGCCACCATGTTTTTCCCAGCATGGGTTATCTAGAATACTACAGTAGCGCTTGCAGCATTTATTTAATCCATGTCTGCATTCCAATACATGCTTTGCAGTACATAAAATATCTTGTGGCTAAGTAGGATAATACAAGTAAAGGTTACCCATTTGAAATACCCTTTTCTGCATACAATATATCCAGAGTTTCTTACCATCAATAATGAGATGAGAATTGGATAGAGATTTCCCTACCACATTGTAACATTTACACTTTTATTTCACTGTTCAGAGATGATTCTATACAATTATTATTTTAAATTTGCTACTTTATTCCCACACAAAGTGCAAGTATAGGGTAGCCAGTCCCTTTATTCTTTTAAATTTGTTTTTGATTGATTTGATTTGCAGAAGGCATGCTATTGCTTTGGAAGGGCTCTACCATACTGGACCAAAACTTTCATCTTTTACCCCAATAAAAATGTTGTGAATTTTTACAAATTATTAAATGCATACAAACTTACTAATGGGTAGCGATCTGATTTTTAACTATGTGTAACATTAACATTTGTACTGAGCAGGTATAATAGCAGTATTATTTTGAAATATCTAAAAACAAAATGTAATAAAAGACAACAATTTGCAGAGCAACTAAAATATAGTAAATCATTGCCAGTGAACTATTCATTGAGTTATAGCCTAAAAAAGTATTAAACTATAGGCTATAAATTACATAAGAAAAGCAAGTAACAGCTTTTTATAGTGATCAGGCATATCATGCATTGAACGCAATGACTTACTTATATCCTGCAGGCGTTCTTACTAATTTAGTGATTCACGAGCAGCAGACTTGGTAGAGCATGGTGAACAGAAACACGTTTACAGCATAGGTTCCTGTAGTATGCAGTTAGATGAGCCACATTACAGGATTCCCTTGTGGAAGCACTGAAGGGCACCAACCTGTTAATAAATGAACAACTATTTAGTATGTGTGGTTGCTGAAAAACACATTTATTATGCCTTTTACACATATGTACAGGAATATTTGTTCATTTGTATAGTTTTCATCTTACCATTATAATTGTTAAAAAAAATTACATGTGGGTCTGGGTTACATTTTTTGTTATTTCAGGACTGATGTAACACTTGCTCCAAAACAGAAAAGGAGGGTTTTAGTGTTTATCATTGCTAAACTTTCTTTAAGATGCTAGCTGCCTGACACAGATATCTCAATAGTTTGAATCAATGATCCACAAAAACAATTTGATCTGCATGATTACACCAGATCAGTGATTCAGAAAGTATTAAGGTGGTTCAGCATAACCACCCAGCCAGTAGTAGGTCGCCAATGGTAGCCTTCAGTGTTTTACCATGGGACAGGTTAAGGTTAACAATCTCCCTACCACTGTATTATAAACAAAATGGTGGGGGGGTGGATGCCAGTGTAAAGGCTCCCCTTTCCTAATTCAGCAGAGGAAGGGGGAGAAATGATGAGGTACTGAATGAATTTAAATAAGCAGCAGACTGTAGAGATATTCACTAGATTTTGGGATTGTTTCTAAATGATCAGAGAGAGAGAGAGATAGGGGGAGAGAGAGATCAAGGGAGAGAGGGGGGAAGTGAGAGGGAAAGAGAGCGAAAGAGAGGGAGAGAGAGAGAGAGAGAGAGAGAGAGAGAGGGGGGGAGTGAGAGAGAGAGAGAGAGAGAGAGAGAGAGAGGGGGGAGAAACAGAGAGAGAGGGGGGAGACAAAGAGGGAGAGAGATGGGGGAGAGGGGGAACAGAGAGAGAGGGGGGAGAGAGAGAGATAGGAGAGAGAGAGGGGGGAGAGGGGAGGACAGGGGGGAGAGAGAGAAGGAGAGAGAGGGGAGAGGGGGGAGAGAGAGAGAGAGGAGAGAGAGAGGGGGAGAGAGGGAGACATTATATATAGTGCTGAAAAAGAAAAAAGTGAGAAATCATATTTTCAAACAGCCCTTTAAATAATGCAACCTTTGTACACAGTCACTGTTAAATTCATAATCGGCCAGTCTTGAAACACATAATACGGCTATTTACTTTTTCCGTTTTTTGCTGGGTGGTTATCAAAATATATGATATATTTCACCTGGTATTATCTATTTAGCATTTTGCATGCTGCCATCATGCAGGATTTACAACGATAATTCGAAGTTACAGAAAAAAGGTATCATTAAATAACAACATTGCAGCCATGGCGAGAGGTACAAGAGTTACAAGAGCAGGAACAAACTACTGTATGTTTATTTTACAAAGGCAGGTACTTCACATTAGCCTTTTCTGTAACCATTTCAAATGCATTTTTGCCTGCAATCAGCAAAATAATAAAATTAAATTTTTCTTTTCACTATCAATTTAGCTGAGCAAGTCATGTTTCACTAAGTATATTACACCTGCAGCTAAATCTTACAAATGTCACATGTATACAAAAAGATTTTGGCAGCTCATAGAAAGCCTTTTATTATAATGCATGAAATGTACTTTCCTGGAAATTTTTCTGTAAAGCATATGAATAAATGACGCATGTTAAGCACTCTGTTAGACTTTGCAAACATAGAATTAACTAAGTCAATGTCAGTGACTATTTATGGTTATTACTAGTTCTGAGTGAGAGACACATCACAGGAAGCACCCTCATGGCTAACAGAGGACAGAATTGAAATTAGATTTGGGAAACTTAACATTAATAAATCACCGGGACCGGATGGCTTTCACCCGAGAGTACTTAGGGAACTCAGTCAAGTAATTGCCAAACCATTGTTCCTAATTTTTACTAACAGTCTACTGACTGGAATGGTACCAGTGGATTGGAGAAAAGCCAATGTAGCACCAATATTTAAAAAGGGCCCAAAATACATCCCTCTGAATTACAGACCAGTTAACCTAACATCAATAATATGCAAGCTCCTGGAGGGGGTGATAAGGGACGATATACAAGATTTTATTAATGAAAATGGTATCATTAGCAGTAATAAGCATGGATTCATAAAGAATCATTCTTGTCAAACCAATTTATTAACCTTCTATGAGGAAGTGAGTTGCCATCTAGATAAAGGAAGGCCTGTAGACATGGTGTATCTGGATTTTGGAAAAGCATTTGACACAGTTCCCCATAAACGTTTACTGTACAAAATAAGGTCCATTGGCATGGACCATAGGGTGAGTACATGGATTGAAAACTAGCTACAAGGGCAAGTTCAGAGGGTGGTGATAAATGGGGAATACTCGGAATAGTCAGGGGTGGGTAGTGGGGTCCCACAGGGTTCTATGCTGGGACCAATCCTATTTAATTTGTTCATAAACGACCTGGAGAATGGGGTAAACAGTTCAATCTCTGTATTTAGAGACAATACTAAGCTAAGCAGGGCAATAACTTCTCTGCAGGATGTGGAAACCTTGCAAGAAGATCTGAACAAATTCATGGGGTGGGCAACTACATGGCAAAAGAGGTTTAATGTAGAAAAATGTAAAATAATGCATTTGGGTGGCAAAAATATAAATGCAATCTATACACTTGGGGGAGAACCTCTGGGGGAATCTAGGATGGAAAAGGACCTGGGGTCCTAGTAGATGCTACGCTCAGCAATGGCATGCAATGCCAAGCTGCTGCTAACAAAGAAAACAGAATATTGGCATGCATTAAAAAAGGGATTAACTCCAGAGATAAAGCGATAATTCTCCCACTCTACAAGACTCTGATCGGCCGCACATGGAGTATGCTGTCCAGTTCTGGGCACCAGTCTTCAGGAAGGATGTACTGGAAATGCAGTGAGTACAAAGAAGGGCAACAAAGCTAATAAAGGGTCTGAAGGAGTTATGAAGAAAGGTTGCGAGCACTGAACTTATTCTCTCTGGAGAAGAGACGCTTGAGAGGGGATATGATTTCAATTTACAAATACCATACTAGTGACCCCACAATAGGGATAAAACTTTTTTGTGGAAGGGAGTTTAACAAGATACGTGGCCATTCATTAAAATTAGAAGAGGTTTAGCCTTAAACTACGTAGAGGGTTCTTTACTGTAAGAGTAGCAAGGATGTGGAATTCCCCGGTGGTCTCAGAGGGGGTCATCGATAGTTCAAAAAACTATTAGATAAGCACCTGAACGACCGCAGCATACAGGGATATACAGTGTAATACTGACATATAATCTCACACATAGGATGGACTTGTGTCTTTTTTCAATCTCACCTACTATGTAACTATGTATATGAGTGAATCTGTCAGGTTGAATCTGCAGGGGTTTTTCAAAGTCTGCTTGAAATTTGCAAACCTTGAATTTAGCAGTGAACTCCATTAACCACTTGTCATCCAGCTGTTGTAGATAAACAACTGGAAGGCTAGCTCCTGAGGGTGGGAGGGCATTGGAAGATTTCCTCCCCTTTGCACCGCTCATGTGCACCCTCTAAGCACAAACAGCAGCATGTTCTGTGATCACTATGTTCATCAGAGATAGCAGATTACAGAGTGGGGTACAGGGCCAATAAAATTCGCTCTGTACCATGTGATTGCTTGGACAAATCACAGTGATCACACATGTAAATAAAAGCTGTAATATTGCAGCCAGCAGTCTGTTTTCTCTCACACTGATCACACTGATCACACTGATCAGTACAGCGTCATCAGGGGAAGCCAGCCAGTGTCATTCATCAGTAGCCACCCCAGTACAGCATCACCATCACCAGTGCAGCCAGCCACAGTGTCCCCGATCACTAGCCTCTCTAGCAGAATACCACCATACCGGGGCAATCAGCCGGTTTCCCTGATCGCTAGCCACCCCAGTACAGTGTTATCATACCAATGCAGCTAGCCTAGGTTCCTGATTGCCCCCACACCAGTACAGTGCTGCCAGACAAGTGCAACCAGCAACAATGCCCCTGATTGCTGCCACACCAATACAATGTCACCAGACCACCGGTGCAGCCAGCAACAGTTTCCCTGATCGCCACCACACCAGTACAGTGTCACCAGACCAGTGCAGCCAGCAACATTTCTGATTGCCACCATACCAGCACAGTTTCACTGTACCAGTTCAACCAGCCACAGTGTCCCTGATCACTGCCACACCAGTTCCAGTGTCACCAGACTAGTGCAGCCAGCAACAGGGTTCCTGATCACCCCCACAACAGTGTCAGCATCACCAGAGCCAGTACAGTCAGCAACAATGTGCCTGATCCCAGCCACATGAGTCCCAGTGTCACCAAACCAGTGTAAGCCATCCAGCCTCTTAAAAAATATCTTGAGGTGTCTGCTTTTTAAAATGCAGCCATTTTGTGCGTGTTTCTACTGTACTGACACTTCAGGGCCTTCAAGCATATAATAGATAGTCAGGAAATTGGATGCCTAGTATATGCCTATTAAAAGCTTGAAGGTGCTACATGGATTTTGTGACCTTTTTTACAGCTAGACTCCAAAAAATGTCACACATACTCGGTAGAGGTAGCAGAAGTGTCTTGGTGTTTCATTTTAAGAATGACCATGCTGTGTGTTAGAAATATCTTAATAATTTATAACCCTGTATGTAGAAAATACTTTTGATTTTCTTTCAGCATTTTCTAAATTCTATGTCAAGAAAATAAATATTCACTCGATGCCTCTTAAAAATACCTTGGGGTGTCTGCTTTCTAAAATGTGAACATTTTCTGCTTTTTTTCCCCTCTCTCGGCACTCCAGGGCCTCCAAACGTGATAGGTAGTCAGGAAATTAGATGCCTAATTTATGACCCTTGAGAGCTTGAAGATGCTTGCATTTTTGGAATATTTCAGAGCAGAGAGGTTGGTGTAGCCATTCATAAACAGGACAACTAGTATGTTAAGAAATAGTTTGCTTGAATTTGGCCACTGTAAGTTACAGCAGCCTGTATGACTTCTTTTGCTATGGGGGTTGCTTTTTATTCCATAAAAATAAATAGACAACAGGAGATGCCTGTAGCAGATACAAGAGTTTAGGAAAAAATATACTGTAATTTTTAAGAGACTGATCCTGCCAATTAGATTCAGGGTAAGAGAATCCCAAATCTGTAATTGAGACATTTGGGATAGGGCAGAACCCATGTATAATGAGACAGATTTTGTAAAATCATTATGAATGTGTAATACCAAACCAATCCCACGCTAAAGTGTTAAAGCGGAGTTCCAGTCCCCCAAACATTAAAAAAAAAAAAAAATATGTAGGCGCAAAGTCTTAAACAGATCCTATTGCACTGAAAAGTCTGTGCAGTCTTTTAACAGACAGCTGCAATGCAGCAAGTGTGGGAATAGGATGAAAAGTCCACTGTATCAGGTCAGCCTTATTGCAGGGAAGCAGGAGCCATCTCCAGGATATGTAAGAAAGAAAGAAATGCAGGCGCCTCTAAGTGCAGAATGTTAAAACTTTATGTAGGTGAATACATAGTAACTCATGTAGGTAAGGAATCACAGGCACATCTGTGGGGTTAGCCTAGTGAGAAATCCATGGCAACCCTCAGTTTCAGCTCTCCTCCACAACACCACCATCTTTGCCGGCCGCGAGAGTATACAGAGTGGCCATGTCGCTCTGTAACAAGAAATAAGAAATAACATTAGTACCAACAACAATTTTTATTATTGAATTTAATAATAAAAATTGTTGTTGGTACTAATGTTATTTCTTTATAATCTATACAATGTTATAGATGTATGCCGAGCTGCCTTGAAGAAGCAGATAACAAGTCTGTGAAACGCGTTGGATGTCTGCATAATTTTAATCAATTAACTTTTGTAATAAATTGAATAATTTTTATGAACATTATTTTGTTGTTGTGCTTACCTTGGTGACAGTTCCATACACATCCTTAAAAATCCCATCACCTGTTGAGGGAGTGGTGTATTCTCTCTAATTTTCTTTCATATTCATCAGGGATGTGTATGTGTTGGACTGTCTCTAGAAACTGTCCAACATACTGTATTTATATATATATTACCTACATGTAAGTTACTATGTATTCACCTATATAAAGTTTTAGGTCTGCACTCAGGGGCGTCTGCATTTCTTTCATTTTCTTTCAAACAAATAGTTTGTTACTCACATCTCAGAAGCAGGCAGGTTCCATTTTAGTTGTGGGCATCTGAAGCCCTACTGTGTTAATTTCCTGGATTTCTGTGCAGCTGGCTACCCAGCATACACATCCAGATCTCGCACATGCTCATTAATGCCTCAGCGAGGCCATCCTTCTTCCTGACATGTTGCTATAGCAATGTCGGTGTTTGCGTAAGTTCCCGGCCCATTGCTATAGCAACCTGTCAATCAGAGGACAGGAGAGAAGAGGTAATAGAAGTCAGATTAGGCAGGGAATGCTCCAAATGGGGTGGCATCGCTGGGGGGGGGGTGACAC
This sequence comes from Aquarana catesbeiana, assembly GCF_042186555.1. Taxonomy (NCBI): domain Eukaryota; kingdom Metazoa; phylum Chordata; class Amphibia; order Anura; family Ranidae; genus Aquarana; species Aquarana catesbeiana. The sequence goes on along the minus strand of NC_133328.1, from coordinate 300,392,518 downwards.
CATCCTGAGGGTGGCAAAAACCATGGCTTCCTTTGGTTGTTTATTATTTTCAGCTGAAACACCTCTGGAGCCGCGGCCGTGCTTGGCTGGTGCTTTCCTTCACTCACTACCCCCTGCTGAATCTGTGCCTGTCACTATATCTAATGCCCCCGGGCGGGCGGCGTGGTTGCTGCTGCACACTGTGTGTCCTCTACAGCTGCCGCCTGGGTGTACTGTGTAGCAGTGACGTTGCTATGGGGGTGCGGGGGGGGGTGGACCGCACCTGGGTGACACCACCAAGGAAGCTGGCAGTTGTAGCGGGTGCTGCCAAGCCCCCCTCTCTCACTCCACCCCCCATCAGTGAAGTGGTGACAGGGCCAATGGGCTGCAGCTCAACTGCAGCTGTGATGGGGGGAAGGCAGCCTGTCAGAATGTTTCCCCCGCTCGCCCCCTCCTCCCGTTCTCCTGTCAGCAGAGAATAGAGCGCGGCTCTCGCAATATATTCGCTGCCCAGCTTCCTGCACGTTCTTTTTCCTTCCCCATTGGCCACAGCAAAGGACCAATCACAAAAGACTAGTGGAGCATCATGGGACATGTAGTCCCAGAAGATCGGCAGCCCCATTGTTCTCCACGGGGAAGAGACTACAGCTCCCAGCATCCACTCTGCTGGGGGAAAAGAGAGAGAGCCCAGAACCCAGTAACGTTTGCGTAGTTTCCTATATGCAAATAATGCGAGATTTCAGCAGTAGGCGATTCGCGAGGACTCCTGGGATACATAACGCCTCTATCCCAGGAACCCTTGTGAATCACCTAGTGATGTAATCGCCTAGGCGGGGAAGGGCGGAAGTCAAGGAGAAATAACAAAAAAAAAGTAATTTTGAGCATACAAAAAAAATTTAAATGGCCATTGTGAAAAGTATGAGATAAGGGCATGCAGCACAGAGAAAGTTCAGAAAATGGGTGGAACTCTGCTTTAAGGGAATATTAACTATTCCCATCAAAACAAAATCAAGCTATATAAAGAAATAAATAAAAATAATATGAAAGACACCTCCACTTACTATATCTGCACACACAAAATACAAAAATTGTTAATATTTAATGTGCTGCACTGTCCAAACCAACCAAGTTCATGTGAACAGTACAAATATTAATTCATGCCACAATCAAAGAATATTCAAAATTCATATGACAATTAATAAATATTCAATTCATTTAAAAATTCATTGAGTGATTAAATAAATGAATACATTCATAAAGTCCCCAACATATGTGAAGAATCATGAAACTTGTGTTGTAAATAGTCCCAGCTAAAATAATTATCACGGTTCTCTACTTGTGCTACAGATTAAAAAAAAAAAAAGGGGGGGGAGTGAGATTTCGAGTGCCTTCAATCTTCAGCACAGTGCAATCTAACAGAAATGTTATACCTCTAAATAAAAGGTCTAACAGTGCTTATGGAAAAGAGAAGACCCTCCAAGGATGGATGGATGGATGCTCTGCTTCAATCAGCTGCAAACCATTCAGCAAACCTTAAGCCATCCTGTGACTTGTCCCTCACTGTGTGCTACCGAAGCCTCTGTTCAGCACGGCTGTTCCGTTACGGGACAACAGGGCACTGCCAAGGGCAGCATGTAAGTGCAAAAGATATGATTATTGACAGAGGCTTTAAAGTACCATAAAGTGGTTTGGCGGGCAGCATGGCAGTTGGTGCATTGAACTGGCAACATACCTCCATTTGACCGTTCGTGAACTATAATATGGATTTTTACCTATTGATGACATCGTTGACCACATGCTAATTCTCTCTGTTACCCATATGGCTTAAAGATTGTGGGGAGAATAATACTACCTAGTTATCCATGCAATTTAGTTGCCTAGGCTATCTATGCTACTTTATAGCCTTTATCTTTTGCACCTACATGCTGCCCTTGATGATGCCCTCTTGTGTGTGGTTGGTTTCTGATACCCATATGCTTGCCCCCAGGCTTTGCAATCAGATGCCCTGTAATCTGCTATTAATTGTTGCCCTACTAATATATTGGGTCCTGAGGAAGCCAGAATTGGCAAAAGGTTGACCTGGTGCCCGGAAGTACACATACTCCACATCTACGGTTAAATGCTGTATAAGCATCAACTTCCGGCACCTGTAGTAGGGCATTAATTTTAGCTTCATATCCATCCAGTGGATTATATTATGGCATTTTATTCTTTTATCTATGTGTTTTAATGTATACAAATAAACATATTAGTTTTATAAGAAAGTGTGGTCTCCCATATTGAGCCTATAAAGTCCAGTGTTCCTTGGTTGTGGCTAAGCTACTCAACCCACCTCTTTTTTGGTGGCATTTATTTGGATGTGGTTTATCGTAAGTTTAAATCTTTATGTAATTGAGAGATTGGATAGTGCAGCTCCAGAAGGCAGTGGGCATTTGCTGCCATCGAAATCTGCAAAAAAGCTACACAGAGCTCTGCGGTATGTGTGGACATTTTCTATTGTATCTACTGATGGATGGAAGAAAAAAAATGTCCCCCAATCATCCCCATGCCCAGCATTTTGGCTTGGCAAAGCTGCTTGCTTCTCACGTTCCAGATTGAGAAATCACCCCTTTCCATGAATTTGTAGCCTGTGCTACACCAAAGTGGCAGGTACTCAAAACCTTTTTCTTTTTCTGGTGAGAAGGCCACTCTTCAGGTGGGGTGAGATTGGGTGACTGGGGGAGACGTGCAGTACTCTTCTGCAGGCAATTTTCTGGTGATTGGGAACTTTTATGCTTAAAGGTTACCTTTTGGAACATGTTACATGTTACACTTGTATTCATAGTCTAACGTGTGACATGTTCCAGCACAGGTTCCCTCATCCACAATGTGACAGCGGGCAAGGGTTTATCTCCCCCACAGCAACTGTCACTTCCTAAAATTGGCACAGCTGTGCAATAATTCACTGAGTCAATCATTCACAGCGATCTGTGACTAAATCAACTACAAGCCCTGTCTTCCACCGCAGCAGACGGACTTATTTTCAAAAAGACCCCAATTAACCACTTGACCTCTGGAAGGTTTTGTCCCCTTCATGAACAGGCATTTTTTGCTATTCAGCACTGTGCTACTTTAACCGTTTGCCGACCAGCCGCCACAGTTGTACTGCGGCAACATGGCTCGGCTGCGCGAATTGCCGTTATCTTACATCGCTTCCTTTTTTGGCCACTAGGGGCACGCGCGCTGCATGAGTCACGCACCCCCTGCTCGCCCACAGAGCCGTTGCAAGTGCCCGGCAGTTGCGATCACGCCGGGCTCCCGCAATCGCTCGGGGAACACCGAGAACCGGGATCTGTGTGTGTAAACACACAGTTCCCAGTTCTCTGAGGAGAGAAGAGACAGATCGTCTGTTCATACAGAGAATGAACAGCGATCTGTCATCTCCCCTACACAGTCCCCTCCCCCTTTCAGTTAGAACACACACTAGGGAACACAGTTAACCCCTTGATCGGCCCCTAGTGTTAACTCCTTCCCTGCCAGTGACATTTTTACAGTAATCAATGCATTTTTATAGCACTGATTGCTGTATAAATGCCAATGGTCCCAAAAATGTGTCAAAATTGTCCAATGTGTCTACAATAATGTCGAATTCCCAATAAAAATCGCAGATCGTCGCCATTACTAGTAAAAAAAAAAATAATAATAAAAATACCATAAAACTATCCCCTATTTTGAAGAAGCTATAACTTTTGTGCAAACCAATCAATATACGCTTATTGTGATTTTTTTTACCAAAAATATGTAGAAGAATACATATCGACCTAAACTAAGGAAAAAAATTGTTTTTTTATATATTTTTGGGGGATATTTATTATAGCAAAAAGTAAACAATATTGTGTTTTTTTTCAAAATTGTTGTTTTTTTTTGTTTATAGCGCAAAAAATAAAACTGCAGTGGTGATGAAATACCACCAAAAGAAAACTCTATTTGTGGGAAAAATGGACATACATTTTGTTTAGGTGCAACGTAGCACGACTGCGCAATTGTCAGTTAAAGCGACGCAGTGCTGAATCGCAAAAAGTGCCCTGGTCAGGAAGGGGGTAAAATCTTCTGGGACTGAAGCGGTTAACTGGCAAGTGTTATGCAAGACTGTACGCAAATTAAATTTATGTAATTATTTTCACACAAATCAAGCTTTTTTTTGGTAGAATGTGATCACAACTGGCTTTTTTACTTTTTGCTATATAAATGTAAAAAATGTTTCTGTTATAAAACACATCCAATTAAATCAAATTCATAAATTTAGGCCAAAATATGCAACATGTCTTTGGTAAAAAAAAAAAATCCCAATAAGTGTATATTATTTGATTTGTGTGAAGGCTATAGCGTCTACAAACTATGGTATAAATATATATATATATATATATATATATATATATATATATATATATATATATATATATATATTTGAAAATTGATTGATTCTGATGTACTGACAGCCTATCTCAATCCTTGAGGTCCTTAAAATGCCATGGCAGTACAAATATTCCCCAAATTATCCATTTTTGCAAACTAGACAGTCTGAGGTATTTAGTGTGAGGCCTGGCGAGTTTTTTAAAGTTGCATTTTTTTGTCACATTCTGGAAAATGAAGAAATCAAATAATATTTTTTTCTTTCACATTTTTTTTACATACGGTCACCAGTGCCATACAGCTTCATTATGGTGATCACAATGGTGTGGTAGGGATCAGGGATACTGACTGGTCACAGTATATTAAAAAAAAAATATTTTTTAATAACATTTTTTTAAAACATTTTTTACTTTTTTAGATTTTTTTTACATACTTTCACCAGAGTAGTTCAGTGTCACCAACATGGTACTGTACTAATCTGAGGGGGGGGTAGAGACCAAGGATTTTTTTTTACACTTTGATTGCTGTTACATTAATGCTCACTGTAGCAACAATATTTTGAACTGTCATGAAACAGTTTCCTTCATAACAGCTGTGATTTACTATTGTGTGCTGTGATTGCCCCACGGCTATCAAATGCTACAGGGTTCTGTGATTGGCCCAGGTACTATGTGATAGCTTTGGGCCAGTCACAGCTTCACTGTAGGAAACACAGCTGTTATGAATTAAATTTATTCATAACAGCTTTGCTGACATTGTGATCATGTAATCTAAAAATGGCATAGAATGCACAACAGATACCTACCTGTAGGATTTTTATGCATAAAATGCCCTGAGGTATATAACCTTTAGCCTTTATAACTAGGGAGGGAGGCATTCAATATAGCAGCCGTCGCCCTAATCCATGCGACCGGCCCCTAATCTACATGCAGGGTGCCAGATGCATGGATTCCATTGGGGTTTTTTTTTTTGAAGCACGTGATTAGAGCCTGAGGCTCTAATTGGCTTCAAAAAAGGGTGGGCTCGGGGTGCAGAGCACTGCGCCCCGAGCCCACCCAGTTGTGTGGAAGACAATAGCGAATATTAATTTGCTATTGTCTTCCTGCTTCTCCTCCCAGGCAATCAGGAAGCAGGAGGAGTGCGATTGGCAGATAGGATGAGCAATCGTATTGGCCGGGCAGGGGGGAGGATGTACAGGAAGATTCGGGACTCGGGAGATGGCCGCCCAGAGTGATCTCTCAGTGCTCTGCATCGGCGCCGATCAAGAGCCAGACTGCGTGAGTACCACCTGTGGGGGGGGGGGGGGGTCGGGAGGTCGGATGGTTTGTTTGACACCCCCTCCAGCTGGAGCAACAGCCGCCACTGCTAATCAGTAGCACTTTCAATGTTTAGTGGCTAAAACACATTGTCAATGTAGCTGCTGGGAACCCACCCTTTTATCATGGGGATGCTGGCTTAGCCAAAGTTCCCCATATTGGCCATTCTAAGCTAGCTGACCTAAGTTCAAAGGCCAAGCATTATGGTTACTATGGCGAATTCCCACTTTAGTCTGGCAAGCACCACCAACAAATGTAACAGAAAGGCGTAAAAGTAAACTGTTGCCTTCAAAATAAAAAAATCTACAAATGTTAGTTTTGTGTATTGCCAGTAATGACACAAAATCTTGCGGTTTCTATGTCATATATCAAATTTCCATATGATTATGCAAATCAAAGAAGATATAAAGGTAAATGTTATTATTGCACATAAATATATTTTAAATTTCGGATTTCAACAAGAAGATGGAGCTCTAGGCTTTTTACCATGTTTCCCTGATCATTTTCACATTGCTTATATTTCCATACAAACATCTTTTAAAAAAAAAAAAAAACCTATAAAAATACAAAGAAAATTTATGTAGAGTCCCCTCCAAATGCATACAATGAAAGTCCTTTTGAGTCTGATATGAATTTTAGGAGGGAACCTGCACAAAAAACTATACAAAAAACAGAGAGTGGGGTGACTCATCTCTATCTACCATATACCCCTTCCCCGCTCTGTATAAGAAAATGTGAAAGAAAATGGCTTTTGTGCTGTACTTTCACTTTCTAAATGGCAAGGTCCTGGATGTTTAATATTTTTTGTATAGTAATGTTTATGTGCTGTATGTTTATGTAAGTAAAATAAAAGCTAAAAAACATCAGTTTAAAAAAACAAATAAGCTTAGAAGCGACAGAATAAAACGTTATTCAAAATCTTTATAATATTTAACAGGAATTTTACACAATATACCCACTTTTTCTCCTTAGACTAGGGCTATGGAATGGCCATAATTATCCACACAGCTGTACATAAAGAATTTTGTTTGATTAATTGTTTTGTCTGCAGTTTTAATACCCTTTGAGGATTAGGGATGAGCCAAACTGCCCTGGGTTTGGTGTGAGCAGAGTTTGGCAGATTTCAAAGAAGTTCAGATAACGAATCAATGGGACCTGAATGTGTAAAATCATAAATGCTCATTTTCTGGGCTAATAAACAAAGGATTGTCAAAAAATAGCATTGGGGGGTGGGCACTATCCTGGGGAACATGTACCAATGCAAAAAAAAAAAAAAAAGTTTAGAAATTCCTTTTAGCCAGTTGCAGGAAAAGAGTGTTTTAAATTACTGGCAAATTCAATTTCCATGCAGGCTTCTAAATCCTACAGCAAGAATACAAAGAAACTTTGTGTAGAATCCCCTTCAAATGCATACAAGTCCCTTGGAGTCTGGTATGAATTTTAGGAGAGACCCCAGAAAAAAAAAAAAGTGCTTGAGTTCCACAAGGAAATCCATGCCATACTCCTCCAGTCTAGTATGGATTACTGGCCAGACTCTTAATCCAAGCATGGCCAGGAAAGTGGAGGAGGGGGCATGTTCCCCCCTTCCTGAACCATAGAGGGAACCCCTCTGACAATACACCTTGTCCCCATGTTGATTAGGATGAGGACAAGGGCCTTTTTCCCACAACCCTGGTCTAGTGTCTGTGGGTGGAGGGATTATTGGAATCTGGAAGCCCTCTTTAACAATAATGGGGGACTCAGATACCCAACCCCCATGTCAATCAGTAAGGGGTACCGCTGCACATTCATAAAAAAGTAAAAGTGTAAATTAAAACAAAGAGACAGTTTTTGACAAATCCTTTAAAGAAAAAGAAAAATCCTACCATGTACATGTTATTGAAGCAGTTCATAGAAGATTTTATTTTCTTTCCCTCCACCATGAGTGGAGGGAAAGAAAATCACTCGATTCCCCCATCAATGCAGTCAGTCATGATGATGGGGGGGTGCCTCCTGCAGCGCTATTGTGATTTGCCGGCAGTGGGTCATGTGGAGTCTACCTGGCCTGACAGAACACAATATTTACTGCTATTGGCTATAGCTGCCAGCAGTAATCTCATGTAAAAAAAAATCAGACATCTATGGATCGACTTGGGTACAATCAGTCTGCCCATAGATGGATCCAAGCTTGGTTGGTCCCTCCTGAATCGTCTGAATTTCAATCCATGTATGGCAGGCTTTACAATACCTCCTGACCCTCTGAAAAAACAATGACAGCTGTTATATACAAGGGGGTTGGGTCTCTTGGGTAACTGTATTCCCCATGTATGGACATGTTGGCCATCATGATTGATGTGGATCTACATCGCTGGACAACACGATTGGCAGACGGATGTACACTGTGTGACTTTTTTTTATTAAAGGACTTGTCAAAAACTTTTTTCTAAATTTTTTTTTATGCTTTACACTTTGGGAATTCGTTTTTCCTAAATTAACAACAAAATACCGTATATACTTGTGTATAAGTCGAATTTTTCAGCCCCTTTTTTGGGGCTGAAAGTGCCCCCCTCGACTTATACACCGCCGTCTGCCTACATGATCAGCGTGTCATGCAGGCAGACGGCGGCCAGCGTGTGCTGCATACCACTCGGCAGCGGCTCTCGGCTCTCACAGTTCAAAAGCCGCGCCTCCTCATCTGTGATAGGCAGCCAGTGTACAGCCTCATCCTCGTCCGTGGTATGAGGATGAGAGAATGCCCATGATAGGCTGACTGCTGGGAAATGGAGTTTTCTGCCTATCATGGAGGACGAGGAGGCGCGGCTTTTGAACATGGCTGCCAAATAGGAATAGCACACGCTGATCAGTGCAGATCGGCACACGGAGGCATGCACAGGACACAGGTAGGATGCACACAGACACATGCACACAGACACATACACAGGACCATATACACATGACACATGTACACATACACAGGACACAGGTACATATACACATGACACATGCACATATACACATGACACAGGTACAGGACACATGCACATATACACAGGACACAGGTAGAGGACACATGACACATGCACATATACACAGGACACAGGTACAGGACACATGCACATATACACAGGACACAGGTACAGGACACATGACACATGCACATATACACAGGACACAGGTACATGACACATGCACATATACACAGGACACATGACACATGCACATATACACAGGACACAGGTACATTAAACATGCACATATACACAGGACACAGGTACATGACACATGCACATATACACAGGACACAGGACACATGCACAGGACGCATGCACAGGACACAGGGAGGTATACAGCTGCAGATGGGCATTGTTGACCCTCTTTTTCCACTTACAGTAGCTGCTGCATTTCTCACCATCGTCTTATACTCGGGTCAATAATTGTTTCCCATTTTTTGGTGGTAAATTAGGGCCTCGACTTATACTCGGATCGACTTATACTCGAGTATATACGATACATACAAAAAAGCATTGGTAGTTTATACAGTGATTTACTGTACATTCACATCAGTCCCTGCCTTCAAGGAACATTCACTATACGTTTTCTATTTCACATGCATACATATACACACAAATACAAGGGTAAATTTAGACAGGAGTCAATTAACCTACTAGTGTATCTTTTGAAGTGTGGGAGGAAATTGGGGGAAGCTCTGCAAGTACAAGGAAAACATACAAGCTCAATGCAAATAGTGTCCTGGCTAAGATTTGAATAGGGGACTCTATTGCTGCAAAGCAAAAGTGCCAACCACTAAGCCATCATGCTGCCCAGTGCATGCTTGATCTGATGAATGCATGGCTAATTATAAACAAAACTATGGCATGGTTATGCAGCTTTGCCTTTGTTGACCTTGATATATCTCCACCAGAACTACCCCTCATGCCATTGGAGGCCATATACTGTAATTATCTGGACGATTAGACATTTTATTTAATAGATAGGGAAAGTTTGGGACTTTATTGGCACCACACTAGAGATACATATTGTTTAAAAAATATATATATTTTATTGAAATCATCTTTAAAACATGAGGTGTGTAAACATCTTAGATAGACAACATATTAATATTATATTAACACAACTACAAGATTAGACATTTTAGAATAATAACATTATTTAATATTTTTAAATTAGTTAGTTAATTATTAGCTCAGTGGCTAAGTTGTTAACACTTCTGGCTGGCAGCACTAGGAGTGTTGGTTCAAATCCCAACCACGGCAGAACCTACCTGAAGTTTGCATGTTCTCCCTGTGCCTGCCTTTGTTTCCTCTGGGTCCTGCGGTTTTCCCCACACTCGAAAGACATGCTAGTAGATGAATTGGCTCCTGTCTAAATTTGACCTAGTATGTATAAATGTGAGTTAGGGACCTTGGTATGTAAGCTCCTTGAGGGCAGAAACTGATGTAGATGTACAAGATATATGTAAAGCTCTGTGTAAATGGTTGGCACTATATACAGTAAGCACCAGTAATAAATAAATTATTAATTCTGATCACCTGGAAACAATGGTGATTTCTGTAAAAACCCCTTGTAAATGATTTGCCTAGGGATGTCTGCAGAGTTCATCAAGTGCTTATAGACATATGATATTTTTCTTACCCAACAGTATTTAGCTTATAGACATATAATATTTTTTCTTATCCAACTATAATCAACCAAATTAGACTAAAATGATTATTGCTTGTAGATATCTTTGGTAGTTGAGGTTCAATTAGCACTTGATCTGTGGTTTGGTTAGGGATGAGCCGAACACCCCCTGCGAACGGACTGAAAATTTGCACGAACATTGGAACCCCATTGACATCTATGGGACTCGAACGTTAAAAATCAAAAGTGCTAATTTTAAAGGCTAATTTGCATGGTATTGTCCTAAAAAGGGTTTGGGGACCCGGGTCCTGCCCCAGGGGACATGTATCAATGGAAAAAAAAAGTTTTAAAAACTAACGTTTTTTCGGGAGCAGTGATTTTAATGATGCTTAAAGTAAAAAAAAAAAAAAAAGTGAAATATTCCTTTAAATATCGTACCTGGGGGTGTCTATAGTATGCCTGTAAAGTGGCACGTGTTTCCCATGCTTAAAACAGTCCCTGCACAAAATGACATTTTTAAAGGAATAAAAGTCATTTAAAACTGCTTGCGGCTTTAATGTAATGTCGGGTCCTGGCAATATGAATGAAAATCAGTGAGACAAACGGCATGGGTACCCCCCACCCCCACCCCCAGTCCATTACCAGGCCCTTTGAGTCTTGTATGGATATTAAGGGGAACCCCGCACCCAAATTATAAAAAGGAAAGGCGTGGGGCCACCAGGCCCTATATACTCTTAACAGCAGTATACAGGTGGTGCAAACAAGACAGGGACTGTAGGTTTGTTGTTAAGTTGTGTTGTTTGTAATTTTGAACTGGTACATTTTTAACGTGTTTAGCTCCAGCCAAAAAATCTATTTTAAGCTTTTTGGAAAACATAGGGAAGGGTTATCACCCCTGTAACATTTGTTTTGCTGTCTGCGCTCCTCTTCAGAAGATTTCACCTCACTTTCTGTCCCAATGACAAATGTTTTTGGAAAATTTGGGGTTTTTAGTGAAACAAGGATTGGTGATAAAGCATCAGTGGAAAGGAGAAACGTTTTTCCCATATTAACTCTTATAGGAGAGAATTTCCCTTCCTAGGGGCAGATTTCATCTCACTTCCTGTTGTCTCCTTCCGTTTGCAAGTAGGAGTCGTTTGTAAGTTGGATGTTTTAAATTAGGGGCCTGCCCTATATACTCTGCAGAAATTGTGGCCTTAGGTGTTGGTGTTGCCACAACACTGTAAGCCCCCACAGGGCCCTGCTGTGAAATATTAGATCAAGAATTGTAATTACATGCCCCTATTGAACAGGGGCAGAAAAATTGGGCCTTTGATGATGGTGGTGGTGCTGGTGCCACAACACTGTAAGTCCTCACAGTTACTCTTGGTGGGCACTGGAATGGGCCCTGCTGTGAAATATTAGAACAAGAATTGTAATTACATGCACCTGTTGAACAGGGGCAGAAAAATTGGGCCTTTGGTGGTGGTGGTGCTGGTGCCACAACACTGTAAGTCCTCACAGTTACTCTTGGTGGGCGCTGGAACGGGCCCTGCTGTAAAATATTAGATCAAGAATTGTAATTACATGTCCCTGTTGAACAGGGGCAGAAAAATTGGGCCTTAGGCACTGGTGCTGCTGCCACGACACTGCAAACCCTCACAGATGCTCTAGCTGGAGTGCAGGAATGAGCCCTGCTGCAAAGTATTGCATCAAAAATTGTAATTACAAGCCCCTGTTACACAGGGGCTGAAAAATTGGGCTTTAGCCACTGGTGGCGGCGCCCAGAACCAAAAATATTCTTACAAGCTATCAGCATGATCATTGAGGAGGAAGAGGATAATCACTCAGCATAACAGGATATCAAATGAAGAACCTAGTGTCGGAGTACCTCAATAAGCAGGGTGACTCTGCAGGTACTCAGTAGCGATTTGTGCCAACGTCCCCAGGAATCAGACTGTGGATAAGGAAACTCTAAGTATGGGACTTTAAGGGCACAATAGTATTAAACTACAAAAAATATATTTAATAGAGGTATTTTATTAGAAAAATATAAAAGACATTGGACACACATAGATTGTTTAAAAACACTTCAGGCTCGATATAGATCCTAATAGTAATACACCGTATGGATCCTATCCTGCCAATTTATGTAGCATAAAGAAGGCTATAAACATATACATATATTGCTTAATCCATATACAGGAGAAATACTTCCCCTGAAAATCGAACAGTAGGCAAGCACATAACTATAGCAGACAAGATGCAGCAGGTTTGGTAATCCACGGTAAGGTGTTCTCTAGTTGCTCTACATGTTTCGCGTTATGCAGAACGCTTCCTCAGGAGCTAGAGACTCAATTGAGTGTGGTAAGATTGCAAAAATCAGCCAATAGTAATTGTATGCAAATGATCGCAATTTAATCATAAATATAGGATGTCTGAATCAAATTGAAAACAGCAATCGGTCACAACCTGGAACCTCTCAGGAAAAGGTAACATTGAGTATCCATAAGAGGGAAAGCAAAGGCTTTATCGTTGTAGTGCCTCAGGTAGATGAGAGGAAGCAACAAGGTTGTACCGTCTGGTCTGTGTAGGGGCCGGTGCTGTGGCCGCAGCACCGGCCCCTACACAGACCGGACGGTACAACCTTGTTGCTTCCTCTCATCTACCTGAGGCACTACAACGATAAAGCCTTTGCTTTCCCTCTTATGGATACTCAATGTTACCTTTTCCTGAGAGGTTCCAGGTTGTGACCGATTGCTGTTTTCAATTTGATTCAGACATCCTATATTTATGATTAAATTGTGATCATTTGCATACAATTACTATTGGCTGATTTTTGCAATCTTACCACACTCAATTGAGTCTCTAGCTCCTGAGGAAGCGTTCTGCGTAACGCGAAACATGTAGAGCAACTAGAGAACACTTCACCGTGGATTACCAAACCTGCATCTTGTCTGCTATAGTTATGTGCTTGCCTACTGTTCGATTTTCAGGGGAAGTATTTCTCCTGTATATGGATTAAGCAATATATGTATATGTTTATAGCCTTCTTTATGCTACATAAATTGGCAGGATAGGATCCATACGGTGTATTACTAATAGGATCTATATCGAGCCTGAAGTGTTTTTAAACAATCTATGTGTGTCCAATGTCTTTTATATTTTTCTTATAAAATACCTCTATTAAATATATTTTTTGTAGTTTAATACTATTGTGCCCTTAAAGTCCCATACTTAGAGTTTCCTTATCCACAGCATAACAGGATAGTCACTCAGCATCAGCATAGGCAGTCTTGAAGGGATCTGACATTTCAAAAAAAAATATTCGGTTACATCAGCATCAGGTGCTTGGTAGCTGGTGGTGATCCAAGACTGCTTCACTTTTATGAAGGTCAGTCGATCGACCGAGTCGGTGGACAGACGCACCCTGTGATTGGTTACAAAGCCTCCAGCAGCACTGAATGTGCGTTCTGAAAGAACGCTGGATGCAGGACAGGCCAGTAGCTCAATTGCATACTGTGCAAGCTCTGGCCAGTGATCCATCCTCAAGACCCAGTAACCCAGAGGATTTTCGGTGGGAAAGGTGTTCAAGTCAGATCTTCCCCCTAGGTATTCCTGCACCATGTAAAACAGACGCTGGCAATGGTTGCTGGAACCGATCATACCTTGGGGCTGCGGACTAAAAAATTGTCTAAACGCATCGGTCAGACGGCCACCTTCTCCACTGCTCCTTCTTTCACTGACCGAAGCCTCAGCAACACATTGTCCAGGAACAGGAGTTTGTAACCTCTCAGTGTCGGGGAACGCGTTTCACAGTCCTTTCTGCAAGGCCTCCCGAAGATATTTCATCCTTTGCTCCCTCTGCGACGGCAAGATAAGGTCTGCAACCTTACCCTTGTAACATGGATTAAGCAGGGTTGCCAGCGAATATTGATCCCTCTCCTTGATACCACGAATACGAGGATCCTTCCGCAGGCTTTGCAGGATCAGGGAGGCCATGCAGCGTAGGTTTGCTGAGGCATTCGGTCCGGAGTCCTCTGGGTCACTAAGGACGACATGATCCGCAGCCACCTCCTCCCAGTCATGTACAAGTCCATGGGTTTCTTGGGACTGTAAATGATCCCTTAAAGACTGCTGCTGATGCTGAGTGCCAGGCTCCACCTCCATGCTGACACAATTCTCCTCCTCCTCCTCATCCTCTTCCTTTGTGATCGGCGGGCATGCAGGAACACTGTTTGGATAAAGGGAGCCTTGAGAGCTAAGGAAGTCCTCCTCTTCCTGCCTCTGTTCTGCCTCAAGTGCCCTGTCCATTATTCCACGCAGCGTGCTCCAACAGGTGGACAAGGGGGACAGTGTCACTGATGCATGCACTGTCACTGCTCACCAACCTCGTGGCCTCCTCAAATGGTGACAGGACAGTGCATGCATCCCTGATCATGGCCCACTGGTGTGGGGAAAAAAAAAACAAGCTCTCCTGACCCTGTCCTGGTGCCATAGTTGCACAGGTACTCATTGATGGCCCTCTGCTGCATGTGCAGCCGCTGCAGCATGGCCAATGTTGAGTTTCACCTGGTGGGCATGTCACAGATTAGGCGGTTCTTGGGCAGGTTAAATTCCTTTTGGAGGTCAGCCAGCCGAGCACTGGCACTGAACCTGCCCCTTTGAGCTGACAGATTCTCTGCCCCAGTTTGGCTCCTGTCCCCCAAGCACACCAGCTCAAGCACCGCATGGCATCTTTTGGCCTGCGTACTTGCGTAGCCCCTTGAACGTCTACGGAGCACTGCTGGTTCCAAGGACAAAGCACAGGAAGAGGCCATGGAGGAAGAAGAAGAGGAGGGGGTGGAGAAGAGAGGTGTGTCAGAATCACCAGTAGTGCCATTAGTGGCATTTTGGAGGCGTGGTGGCGGAACAACCTCCAACACTACTGCACCTTGTCCTGCATCCTTCCCAGCTGCCAGCAGAGTCACCCAATGCGCCGTGAAACTTAGGTAACGTCCCTGTCCATGCCTGCTGGACCATGAGTCAGCGGTAATATGCACCTTACCGCTGACCGCTCTGTCCAGCGAGGCCAAGACATTGCCTTCCACATGAGAGTCGGTAGAGAGCTGGAATTGCCTTCCGTGAAAAAAGTGTCGTTTGGGAACCTGCCACTGAGGAACCGCACATTCCACAAACTCACAGAAGGGGGCAGAGTCTACCAACTGAAAAAGTAGCAGTTGAAGTGCTAGAAATTTTGCAGATTGCCCGCAAGTACTTGGCTGTGACACACCTAATTCTACACCTTCATTCCTCTCAGTGCAGGTCTCAGAGAGGACTGGAGGTATAGTGGGGTTGGAGATCCCAGCTGATGAGGAGCAAAGAGAGGTCCTCTTTGTTCTTTGGTGTGGGTCTTTTAGGTGGCTTGACAACGAACTGCATGGCAGGTCAACATATGTCTGGTCAAGCATGTGGTGCCCAAGCGGGAGATGTTTTGGCCACGCGAGATACGCTTGAGACATATGTTGCAAATAGCAGCGGTGCGATCTGATGCACTCATCTCAAAAAAGGCCCACACCAAAGAACTTTTGGAATAAAGTGCAGAGACAGCATAGCCCTGCACATGCGGAACTCTGCGGTGTAATGCAGTCAGTGTGCTGCCCTTAGGCTGGCCCCTGGAGGGCATCCTGCCTCGTTGGTGATGTGCCTCCTCCTCCTCTCTCCTATCAGGCACCCACGTTGAGTCAGTGACCTCACCATCCCCTCCCTCCTCATCACTGGAGCAAACCTGGCAGTATGCTGCAGCAGGGGGAACATGACTCCCAGATTGCTGTCCTTCTTGGGCACCCCCTCTGTCCGGGCTCACGTTACTGCCTTCATCTAGCTCAGTACCATCATCAGAGCCTTCAAAACGCTGGGCATCCTCCTGGAGCATGTGCCCAACACTGTGGTAAAACAGTTCAAGGGACTCCTCAGGAGGACATGGTGGGGCTAGGGCAGGAGTCACTGATGCCACTGAGCTGAGGGAAGAGGCCGCGTTGGCAGCTGCTTTGCCAAACAAAGTACCATGAGCCTAGGTGAGAGAGGATGAGGAGGATGAGGACGACGTGGTCATCCACTCGACCAAGTCTTCCGCATTTGTTGTGGCTCAACACGGCCAGCTGCCGAAAAAAAGGCCAAGCGTGTCCCACGGCCACGTGCTGATGAGGATGCACCATGTCCATGACCAGCACTGTTGCCTCTAGACACAGAGTCTGCTTGCCCTCTTTTATTGGCTTGTGATTGTCTGCCTCAGAATCAACTGCCTGCCTGTAGTATTATTAGTATGACAGATAACACCTGCACTTGCATTTGTCTTCAGGTAGCTATAGTGTAGGTGCAACTGTGCGGGGTACACAGTACAGTAACTGGAAATACTTCAAAGAGCCTACACAAGCACCTGGCTGCAGGTAGCTATACTGTAGGTGAGACTGTGCGGAGTACACAGTACAGAAACTGGAAATACTTCAAAGAGCCTACAGAAGCACCTGGCTGCAGGTAACTATACTGTAGGTGCAACTGTGCAGGGTACACAGTACAGTAACTGGAAATATGTCAAGAGCCTACACAAGTACCTGGCTGCAGGTAGCTACACTGTAGGTGAGACTGTGCGGGGTACACAGTACAGTAACTGGAAATACTTCAAAGAGCCTACACAAGCACCTGGCTGCAGGTAGCTATACTACAGGTGAGACTGTGCAGGGTACACAGTACAGTAACTGGAAATACTTCAAAGAGCCTACACAAGCACCTGGCTGCAGGTAGCTATACTGTAGGTGCAACTGTGCAGGGGGAAAAACAGTACAGTAATTGGAAATACGTCAGGAGCCTACACAAGCACCTGGCTGCAGGTAGCTATACTGTAGGTGAGACTGTGCGGGGTACACAGCACAGTAACTGGAAATACTTCAAAGAGCCTACACAAGCACCTGGTTGCAGGTAACTATACTGTAGGTGAGACTGTGTGGGGTACACAGTACAGTAACTGGAAATACTTCAAAGAGCCTACACAAGCACCTGGCTGCAGGTAGCTATACTGTAGGTGAGACTGTGCAGGGTACACAGTACAGTAACTGGAAATACTTCAAAGAGCCTACACAAGCACCTGGCTGCAGGTAGCAATACTGTAGGTGGGACTGTGCAGGGTACACAGTACAATAACTGGAAATACTTCAAAGAGCCTACACAAGTACCTGGCTGCAGGTAGCTACACTGTAGGTGAGACTGTGCAGGGTACACAGTACAATAACTGGAAATACTTCAAAGAGCCTACACAAGCACCTGGCTGCAGGTAGCTATACTGTAGGTGAGACTGTGCGGGGTACACAGTACAGTAACTGGAAATACTTCAAAGAGCCTACACAAGCACCTGGCTTCAGGTAGCTATACTGTAGGTGAGACTGTGCAGGGTACACAGTACAGTAACTGGAAATACTTCAAAGAGCCTACACAAGCACCTGGCTGCAGGTAGCTATACTGTAGGTGAGACTGTGCGGGGTACACAGTACAGTAACTGGAAATACTTCAAAGAGCCTACACAAGCACCTGGCTGCAGGTAGCTATGCTGTAGGTGAGACTGTGTGGGGTAAACAGTACAGTAACTGGAAATACTTCAAAGAGCCTACACAAGCACCTGGATCCAGGTAGCTATACTATAGGTGAAACTGTGCGGAGTACACAGTACAGTAACTGGAAATACGTCAAGAGCCTACACAAGCACCTGGCTGCAGGTAGCTATACTGTAGGTGCAACTGTGCGGGGTACACAGTACAGTAACTGGAAATACTTCAAAGAGCCTACACAAGCACCTGGCTGCAGGTAGCAATACTGTAGGTGGGACTGTGCAGGGTACACAGTACAATAACTGGAAATACTTCAAAGAGCCTACACAAGTACCTGGCTGCAGGTAGCTACACTGTAGGTGAGACTGTGCAGGGTACACAGTACAATAACTGGAAATACTTCAAAGAGCCTACACAAGCACCTGGCTGCAGGTAGCTATACTGTAGGTGAGACTGTGCGGGGTACACAGTACAGTAACTGGAAATACTTCAAAGAGCCTACACAAGCACCTGGCTTCAGGTAGCTATACTGTAGGTGAGACTGTGCAGGGTACACAGTACAGTAACTGGAAATACTTCAAAGAGCCTACACAAGCACCTGGCTGCAGGTAGCTATACTGTAGGTGAGACTGTGCAGGGTACACAGTACAGTAACTGGAAATACTGTAAAAACACCTGCCTGCCTGTCAGTATATTAGGAAGAGAAGAACAGGATCTAGCTAAATTGAATACAGTGTATATACATATATACACAACACCTGGGATGCATATATATATATATATATACACAATACACTGTAACTGCAGCTAACTGACTTGACCTGCCTACTCTATCTAATTTAAATCAAATGACATTGTCTCTCTCTCTCTCTCTATCTCTGTCTCAATGCCGGAACACACTACACAGGGCCAATGTGCAGGCGGCCTTATATAGTGTGGGGCGTGTACTAAACCCCCTGAGCCATAATTGGCCAAAGCCTCCTTGGCTTTGGCCAATTACAGCTCTCTGTACACACAGCGCTGTGATTGGCCAAGCATGTGGGTCATAGTGCATGCTTGGCCAATCATCAGCCACCGCGATGCCGCAGTGAATTATGGGCCGTGACGCGCCACTCGAATTTGGCGCGAACTGACCATATCGTTTGTAATTCGGTGAACGGCTGAACACACGATGTTCGAGTCGAACATGGGTTTGACTCGAACACGAAGCTCATCCCTAGGTTTGGTATCAGAGGCAACTCTCTTTTGCAAAATCACCTCAGCCATCATGGTAGAATTCAAAGTGTGACTAGATAACATGGCAGCTCTTATACCATTGCTATACTATGTGATTGGGTATTTTCTTGCCATGAAATAGGTATGCAAAGTTTAATGCCTTGCTTTGCTTGTTAATCATGACATCCTGGTGTTTGAGAAAATTGTTCAGGGATCACACCTGCCACTTTCAGGGTTTATTGAACTCCATAAGCTACCATCCTTTGATAGGTTCTTTGCACAAAGGGCGATGACATCAGCTAGTGAATTAATCCTCTGGCTAACTGCAAATGTACAGGTTCTGCATCAGAACTATTTATGGAACTATACAGTTGGAAAAGTCCATTAGCTGAATGTGTCCTCAGCAAATATTGCTATCTATCTATCCATGAAAAACTACAAACAGTGCATGATCGTGTCACAGAGACTTATGGTCACTTAGCAGTGGAAACCGCAAGTCCTTTCTAATATTTTTGCTTAAAGTTTGAAATTCATAAACTCTGCGTTTTGAAGACTAATGCTGAGTACACACGACCGGTTTTGCCCTTGGAATAAACTCTGAAGGTTTTTCCGACGGCGTTCCGATGGAATTCCGCTGAAACTGTCTTGCGTACACACGATCACACCAAAGTCCGATCGTCAAGAACGCGGTGACGCACAGCACGTATGACGGGACTAGAAAAAGGAAGTTCAATAGCCAGTAGCCAACAGCTTCCATCTCGTACTTGCTTCAGAGCATGTGCCGTTTTTGGTCCGTCAGAACAGCATACAGATGAGCGGTTTTCCCGACAGGAATTGGTTCCATCGGAAATATTTAAAACATGTTCTATTTCTAGGTCCGTCAGAATTTTCAAAATATAAAGTCTGATGAGGCATACACACGATCGAAATATACGATGAAAAGATTCCGTCAGACTTTTTCTGTCGGACATTTCACTCATGTGTACGCGGCATAAGGGGAGTAAACCTTGCCATTTCTTTCTGGCAATTTGTAGGGCTAATAAGAAAGTTGTTGTCAACCAAAATACATGGGACGTTGAGCACTGCCATAAGGGGCAAGGACCAATGGCAAAATAATAATTAAAAAAAATATACATTTTTACACATAATTGTAAGCTTCCCCTAATAGCTCCATCAAACAATGACAATATGGCTGCTGAGAGCCCCCCCCCCTTTAATAGAAAGGAGGACTGATTATTCATTACTTAAACTTTTTGTCTCTTAAGACTCAACTGACAAGGCGATTCACCATGAATCCATGGCAGTGGTGAACTTGCACTTCTTCCATAGTATTAAGATCAATGTCTGCTCAAATATACATTTAGCTTTGTATTAACAATTATTTAAATTAACAATTTACAAAGTGAATTCTACTACATTCTTACTGTGCAGGGTGGCACAGTCTCTAATTAAACCAAGCAGCGGCATTTTTTAAAAGCAACTGTGATCACAAAAAGGCAGCAAGGTTTCACTGCATGCCACAAGTACTTTTCATGGGCTTCTTCCCTTGAGATCGCAATGAAGAAATAAAAGTACCACTTCATCTCAGAGACTAATTTAGAAAACTTTAAGTGACACATGAAATAATAAAGACAATACAAGCCTTGCCTTTTGCATTTACGAAATTGCTTTTGTGTCATAAATTATAGATTAGCCATCTTCCAGTAATGGAAGTGTCCTTGTTTCACTCTGCAGAAAATGTACATTTTTAAACATAAAAGATATATTTCATTTTATAAGGTTAATTTATTTAGTAACTTTAGGAGATTGTTGTATTAGTACCTGCTTTTTAGTACTTTCAATAGGCTGTAGATGCATTTAGTTTTAATTTAGTTTGATTAACAACTATACCGCATATAATAAATAAATCAAAAAATAGTAGCTTTGTTTATATGTTTGAGATGAAGTACTAGAAATAATAGCATAATCAGTGGACTTCCTAAAGAATGCCTTAGACACTCATAAGAAAACTGTCATGCAAAAATGTTACTACTTGCTACAGATTCTTGTACATGGAAACCTGTACATGAATTTGTTGCAGAGAGGCATGGTGGAGTGGAGGGGGGGAGGGGGGTTGGCACTGAAGCTGGAGTGTCCATTCCAGGCACTGCATCCTCAGCATAGCTCAGTAACATGGAGTCTGATAAAATCTTAAGCGCTATGTTATTGAACTATATGACTGGCCACTGCACCTGTCTCATTGACATGTGCAGCGGCCAAACCTCTTTAATGACTGAATGCTATTTTTTTCCAGGTCCACCAGTTTGCTGTTTGTGGTTGAGTTGTTCAGTAGGTAGAGCCTGATGGCTCATGTTGAGATATTAGTTTCCCATCAGATCAGCCTTTCTCGTGATTGACAGTGACATAGACTCTAGCAGACTGTCCAGTTGCAATAGAATTCACCCACTGCCTTTACCTGCCGATCACAAGAATGGTGGATCTGAGGGGGAACTAGTCTTTCAGCAACACACATCAGGCTCTGCCCTTTGCCCTCTGCCTAAGGGGAAGCAAATATTATGTTCAGCCTGTGTCCTTGGTTTCTAAGACACTAGCAGCCCTATGCTTCCTAGTAACCAATGACACTATGCATTAAAAGCATTCTAGCAACCAGTGTTGGGAAGGTCACAGTGCAGTCAGGAAGCTCCAGTATGCTTGCTGTAATCTGTGTCTGTGCATCGAAATGACACTAATTCCATTCATAATAAGCAGCCTGTGTGTATGAAAAAAGACCCCCACCCCCAAAATATAACCACACAACCATGCAGATTACACATAGCAGTCCACTCTGAACACTCAAAAAATAAAGTGGAAATACCGCGCCGACTTTGAATGTGAGCGGCCAACACAACAATCAGACTAATTGTAAGGTGAAATGAAAAACAAAAGTGTAGCGCTTTATCAGCACTACACTTTTGTTTTACACTCTGAACACTCACCAGCTCATTAGGTGGCTCAGGAAAGCAATCTTTATATACCAGCGTAGAGTTCATCTTAATTACCTCCAGTTTGTTTATGGTCACATGGGGCATATCAATGCATGCTCAGAGTAAGGACCATGTTTACCTGCATGGGATGCAGTCTCATTAATGTCAGTTGGGACACAGTGGCTGCATGGACACAGCTGTTGCTCCCACTGTGACATCCGTGTGGGTGCATGTTTCTGAACTCACACTGTCTACATTCAGGCTATGCACTCGCACCTACATGGATGAAACATTAGAAGCAGCAGCTGTGTCCATGCAGCCACTGCGTCTCCATGGTCAGTAATGGGGCTGCCTGCTGTACCCAATTTGCATCAGCCACAGTGTCATATTGTGAAAGTGATGGGCATAAGAGTTACCTGAATCTGTTACATGTTGAACTTTAAACTGTCACAAGATTTTCATGAATTAGGCGCAGGATTTTTAAATGCGAACATTCTGCCAGAAATGTGTCACACATGCTTTATTGAATCATGGCCAATGTCTTTTTTAGAGAGAGAAAACCAAAGCTCAGCACACCTGGAATGCCACTAAAACAACAGCATTGGATCAAACAGACCTAGCTGATAATATATATTCCTCTTTTGCTTTGCTGTGATGAGATCTATAGTTATATCCTGAAATAGAAAAAAAAAAAAAAAAAGCAGAAAAACTGGAGGTGTTTATGAATCAGAGATGTGTGTATTTATTCCCTAGGAGCAAAATGTGTTTTTAAGACATGTTTATATTGGTCCAAACATCGAAAACACGACACACTGCAAGCTTTAAATTACTTAATCAGTGTATAAATATGCTTAGGGATTTTGAATTCTCACCAGTGGCAGCACATTTGTAAGCAGAAGAAATAGGGGGAAAAAATGTTATGACAATCTCAGAATATTTCAACTCATAAAGCCATTGAAGAAGAACCACAGAGTGTGTAAGACAGATTCACATAAATGCACTGCTGCCCAATATTCAAACAAGAATGACAAGACATTCTAGACACAAGTCAAGCCTGTCAAACAGGAGATGAACTTTAAGATCCAAAATAATACCTGTCAGGCTGTTAGTGGCAACAAAAAATAAGCACCTTGTAGATCAAAACCTATCTTATAAAAATAATTAAGATAAAGAAAAAGTCATTGACCAGCCTAGAGGAAAAATGAAGGGTTTTTACTTTACCTAAGGATAGATTATATGTTAGCTGCATGAAAGGAAATTATCTTTCTTTTTTCCTAAGTGTTTTCTTTTATGTATTATGGAGTATAAAAAGCTTTGACTGAAAGAAAGGTTACAAACAAAGTTCCAATTTTATCATTTTACCAAAAGGGAAAAGGAATAAAATGTCCAAGAGGGCTTCTTGTTAAAAAGTTCAGCCCACGTAACAAATTTGTTTGAAAAGGTTAGTTTTCCCCTCAGTAGCAACAACAAAAAAAAAACATAGAAACTACACGTAGCAAATAAGTTGGGACATCCAGACCAGTGCATAAAGATTTATATTAACTATTCACATGTGAACTGCATGTTTAGTATACTATATTTCCTGACGGCTCCATGTCAGCACAGCTGGGTATAGGCTCCGCCCCCCATGCCTCTAGGACTTAACTCATATAAATTTGAGCCCACCTACAGCCTCGCCATTCATCTTTTTTCCTCCTATGTGCAGGACCTAGGTGTGCTCCTCTACCTGGCTGGTCTAAAGGGCTGGCCTTCCGTTCATGTGTGGATTAGACTGGACGAAGTCCCTGGTGTCTTGGCTAAATGACCCATAATCCAGGGAGCCCCACTGCTGGGCCTTGGGGCGGCTTTTATTAGGGCTGAGTCCACTGGGTCCATGTAAAGTGGGCAGTGGTGTTGGCAGAGTCTCCCCTATGCGCGCTCCTGCGCTGTGCCGGTGTTTACGGTCGGATGACGGAGGTTGGGTGAGCTAAATTTGAAAAATGCTTTGTATCCAAATTAATGCTGCATTGCTGGGTATTGTGGTCCCTGCAGCCTATATGCATAGCCTGTACTCCTCCACAGGGAGTGCTATGCATAACAGTTACACAAAGTAATACTTTGTTCACACATGGAAATAACCTGCTGGTGGCTTCTCATGTTTGCTCTACTATTGTGCCATTGTGCCAACCCCCTCAAAGACCAGCATTTCCAGAGAAGGCATAGGAGTCACCCGTGGAAGACTACTGGAGCCAGCTATGGCCTGTTGAAATATGGGATATCCTTTTATATTTCTATGTGCTCTTCATTTTTACACCAAAAAAAAGGGGGAGAAGCATGTTTGTGACGTCTACAATTCCCTTGGTTTGTGTACATGGCAGAATATTATTGTAATTCGGTTGAAAATTCCTACCTTTTTGTTACTGTTCTGAACAAACTTTTTCTTTGTGTACTGATTCCTGGCAGGGCAAGGTTTAGCTCATTAACCACTTGGTGAATCAGGGCTGTAGATGGAGGCTTCAGTCTCCCTCTAGCAGTGGTTAAGCAAACTATTTTACTGCATTTTATTATTTTTATGGGCTGGTTTGTTAAATGGCACGCAAAACCCTATGGAGAGGTTATTTATTGGTAATTACCAGTCTCAGTGCAAAACAGCCCTCTTCAGGCTCTTCAATAAAGAAGACGTGGATGAACATGGCTGTATGAGTCTTGCTTTTATATGGTTATATGTTCTGGCAATGACCAGTCTAATAGCCTTCCCAGGCAAATCAGCCTCTTCAGACTCTCCAAAGGGGAAGATGTGGAGGAACATGACTGTGTGAATCTTGCTATGATTAAGCAACCAGAGAGGAGGATGATGATACCTAACAGGTTGTCTTATTTATTAAACAAGTGGCCAATACACTTAACGGAGTTATTCCCACTTACCCTGTGAAGGGGTTGAATTCTCTGGCAAGGAGCAGTCTCACAGCTTTCCCAAGCAAAACATCCCTATTCAGACTCTATAAGAGGAATACACGTGTGGGCCTGACAGTATGTATCCCACTGGCTCAAGCAGCCAGGGAAAAGGATGACACCTAATAGGATGTCACATTCAATAAACACATTGTCAATACACTCTAAATGAGTTGTTTTTGCTCACCCTTTGAAAGGTTATCTGCTCTGGCAATAAGAAGCTGCCTAGCCATACCAGGTGAAACAGCCCATTTTCCGAATTTCCAGATGGACATGACTGCATAATTCTGCTTTGTTCAAGCAACCAAGAATAAGGATGTCGGCACCTAACAGGTTGTCACATTCATTAAGCCTGTGGTTAATACACTCAAAAGAAGTGTTTCCACTCACCCTGTGAAAGGGTTACCAAGCAGTCTCAAGCCTTCCTAGGCAAGCAATCTGCTTCAGATTCTTCCAAATAGAACACAGACGAGCATGACTGCAAGAATGCTGCCTTGTTCAAGCGACCAAGGATAAAGATGACGACGACACCTAACCGGTTGTCATATTCATTAAGCATGTGGTCAATACACTCTAAAGGAGTAGTTTCCACTCACTCTGTAACAGGGTCATATATGGTGCCAATGAGTAGTCTCAGAACCTCCTCAGGCAAATTAACCCTTATCAGCTTCTTCCCAAATAGAGGTGAATTAACATGTGATTCCTACTTTGTTCAGGCAGGCTGTGATTAAGATGATGGTGACCAAGTTGTCACAATTAAGCATATGGTCAAGACACTCTAAAGGAATTGCTGAATTCATCTTCTGCAAGGGCCATCTATTCTGGCAATGTCCAGTCTTCTATTCAGGCCCTTCTCAAGCCAACCAATCCTCTTCAGTCTCTTCTGAACAGGAAGATGAGGATGACCTTTGTCCAGATTAGTAAGGTTGGTGAAATGCCTTTAAATAGAAGTGAAGCTTTGGAAGTATTTGAAGTACCTCCAGAGGACAGCTCGACAATTCCTTGATGTTGGATGGATCAAGTGCTCATTCTACAAGATTGAAGTATGTTGTCACAGCAGGATGTGAAAGTTATGCCCTTTTGAACTGAAAGATGTCCAGGGGTTGGGCTCACCCCTCTGGTCATTGTGTGTCCCTTGTAGGATTGGCCATATACATGCCCTTACCATAAGAAGATGTTGTGGCCTTCAAGGACAAACGCTATCACTGCATTTTTCTTGACCGTAGAAGGTCAAGCCTAAATTTAATAGGGGTCAGTTTGGCTTCCTGCCTCAAGATGAATATATGCTGAGTTAAAGGAGAACGAAAAACTTAAGAGTCAGTTTCCACTCTCACTCTCACTCCAGAGAGGTTAGCTTCTGTATTTCTGGCTGAGAGTCCAGGAAAAACTGGGAAGCCAACGCATAAACCAAGAAGTCAGTAAAGAGTTCCATGTCAGGATGCTTTCTGTTATTTTGGGATTGTGCCTCCCAAATACATGCCTTAGGGGCACTATGTGGCTCCTCTGTGGACATAGGTACGGCTTTGGTGATTGACACGTGGTCCATTAAGGCAAGCATTTTAGGCCATATTTGGAGATCTTTCATCCTTCATGTCTCAGATTGAGCCATAGAAATCGCCTCACTCCAGCAGCTCAGGTAGGCTCAGTTAACTCTCACTCCCATTCAAGTCGGGTTTTTGGACCTGTGGCCTAAACTTGTGGTTGAAGAAACTAAATTTTCAGCAATGATCCCGGGTAAGCCTGTCTTGGTAAAGTTGGACAGTGCAATGACTGTGGCTCACATCTGGAAACAAGGCTCAGTTTCTCCCTTCTGAAGGAGGTTTCTCTAATTCTAGAATCTGCCCAAGTAAATCTTCTCCAGCTATCTGTAGCCTATGTGCCTGGTCAGAAGAATCTTCAGGCAAACTATTTGTCCAGGACAAGTCTGGACGACAATGAATGGTCCAGATGACTGCGAGTCTTTCGAGAACTAACAGAGCTTGGTATTTTTCTTCCAGAGGTAGACCGCTCACATCCCCAGTCAACACCAAGTTGCTGAAGTTCCATTCCAGGGCCCAGAATCTGCAAGCAATCGGGGTGGAGGTGCTGACTGCAGAGTGGATCTCCAAGACAGCTTATGCCTTTCTGCTGCTCCCTCTGATTCTCAGCTTCCAGCTGAGGCTGTGGTGGGGAAGGTGACAGTTCTGGTGATGATCCCAGATTGGCCGAAGGGGCCTTGGTACCCTTTGCTCATCCTTATAAGTGTCAAGGATTGACTCCCTCTGTATGTAAGATCAAATCTTCTCCAAAGTCCCATTCATCCAGCATCCGACAGGCTCAGGCTGATGGCCTGGGTCTAGAGAGGCAGAGGCTGATGGATTTTGAATGCTCTGTGAAGATTGTAAACACTCTTATGAAAAAACAAGAAAGGACAGCGCTAACAGTACCTATAGTAGAATATGGCATAAATTCCCAGCATTATTGCTGATCAAGATTTTACGCTGGACTCTTCAGAAGTCTGTTCTGAAATGCCTGCAGGAGTGGCTTGATTTATGTCTATGCGTAAGTTTGCTATAGGCAAACATTTCGCTATCTCTGCCTTCACCGACATATAGTGGGCATCCATCACCTAATTATACTGTTTTTCAAGATGCAATTTGGTTGAAAACTCAAATTGTTTACAAAATGGGATCTCCCTTCGCTGTTGGACGTTATTGCATCAGATGCCTTCAATCACCCTGTGGTACTTCTCACTGAAAACTGCTTTACTGGTGGCAATAACATCAGCCAGAAGAGAGTCAGAATTGGTGGCCTTGGGGTTTAATGAACCCATACTCACGTACTTCCTAGACAGGGTGGTACTCATGCCAATGCTCGAATTTTGTGCCTGAACTGACCTTCAGAGTCCATATAACACAAGAGATTGTCCTTCTACGTTCCTTTTGGGGAGAAAATAGCCCATTGGATGTGGGCCAAGCTTTAAAATGTTTAATCAAGGTGACTTCTGCCATCAGGAAGTCGGAGCATCTGTTTGTCATTTCAGGTGGAACACATAATGATTTTACGGCTTCCAGCAAGATTATTGCCTCTTGGTTGGTAAAGCTCATCTTCTTGCCCTACAAGTTGAAAGGGTTGGCTGTGCCAGGAGAATCATGGCACCCTTCACTTGAAGGGTCTCGACCTTGAGAGTGGCAGCAGTCCAAGTGTCTGAAACTATCTGCAAGGCAGCTACGTGGGCACCAAAATATTCATATTCATGGCCTAATGACAGTTGAGTTTGGCAGAGGCATCCTGGCTTCTGTTTTTTTAGTCAGAACTGAGGAGTGTGTAGCATTATCCTTCCCCTGTTTTGGCTAGTTAGTTCCCAGCTGTGCTGACATGGAGCCATCAGGAAAATGGAAAATTGAATTCAAATACTTAGCGTAATTTTCCTTTCCTGATGAGCTCCATGGCAGCACAGATCCCACCAAGCTTGGTAGGACTAGTTACAGAACACCGAGGCTGTAGGTGGGCTCAAATTTATGTGAGTTAAGTCCTGGAGGCATGGGGGGGCAGAGCCTATACCCAGCTGTGCTGCCATGGCGCTCGTCAGGAAAGGAAAATCGGTTAAGGACCTAGAATGTATTGTGTGTCTTAATTAGGGATGAGCTGAACACCCCTCGGTTCGGTTCGCAGCAGAACATGAGGACGGGCAAAAAATGTGTGTGAACTCGCGAACAGTCTATGCTACACGAACATAAAAAAATCAAAAGTGCTCATTATAAAGGCTTATATGCAAGTTATTGCCATAAAAAGTGTTTGGTGACCCGGGTACTGCCCCAGGGGACATGTATCCACGCCATTTAAAAAAAAATTGGCCCGGGTTTCACCTTAAAATCCATACCAGACCTGAAGGGCCTGGTATGGATTTTGTGGGGGGGGGGACCCCACGCCATTTATTTTTATTTTGGCGCAGGGTTCCCCTTAACCACCCAATACACTATGTTATATATACTATACTGCCCGAATATACATTATACACTGAATATCTAATCTACACTAAATGCAGAGTATATACTAGGCTGTGTATATATATATATATATATATATATCTAGATATATATCTAGATATATATATATATATCTAGATATATATATATATCTAGATATATATATCAAATGCACTGCCTGCATGCCTTTTTTTACAGCAAAAGGTTTTTATTTTCAAAAATAAATCAGCATTACAAAACCGTCAGTGTACGACATTGAATATCTGAATCCTTACAGCGTTATAATAAAACATCTGTTCAATAATGCAGCATCTTGCAAGTACATCTTTGCAAGTTCCCTATATACCCATTAGGATATAAGAGGGGTAATGAGTTAGCTACTCAACAGTGGTGTGCGGTTCAAATACTACATATAGTCTCATATTTACATCTACATCAGAGTATTTAGCCTTATTCATAGTCTCCCTCTAATCCATTACCGCCCGCTCCCTTTCTTCCTAACCCGATGAGGTCTGAGGATGCTCCTGTCTGCGTTTACCCCTAAAAATCAGCAGATCGCATAATCCCTACCACCCATGGGTCCAGCAAGTGTATAAATTCGTCAGATCGGAATCAATCATCCATCAGCATGACCCGACAGCGCCCCGTGTCCGAGGGGGGCATCGCCCCTGACCGCAAGGGGGGAATCCATCAGTAGGTCCCCCACTCCCAGTCCCTCAACCACGCGCCGCCACCCAGGTCGACCAGACCCTGTCAAATTTAGCCGGACACTGCCTGCTTTCATACGTGAGTTTGTACAGTGGCAGCACCGAGTTTACCTCTTTTTTCCAGGAACTAATAGTTGGTGGCTCAGCTGACTTCCAATGTAGCATTATCTCCCTTCTAGCATAGAATAGCAGGAATGTAACAGAGAGTTTAGTGTATCTGTCCCCCTCCACATCTCCCATATAGCTCAGCAAAAGCAGCATAGGGTCAAGCGATAGTTTGAGGTTCCATATGTCATTAAGCACCCCCGTTACCCCCCCCCAATACGGCCCGAGCTTTGGGCATGCCCATACCATGTGCCAGAATGTCCCCTCTCCGGTCCTGCACCGGGGGCATAGGGGGTCAATATGGGGATAAATTCTGGCCATCCTGTGAGGAGTGAAGTATGCCCTATGGAGAAATTTCAGTTGTATAAATCTGTCCTTAGCTGCTATTACAGTTGGGATGTAGGTTGAGACAATGTCCTCCCATTCGTCATCTCCCAATGCCTGAATGTCCACCCTCCATTTATCAAATGCCCGAGTGGGCTTGATGTCATGTGCTACCGTCAAATACATGTACAGTGTGGATAGGGGCTTCCCCATCACGCTTGAAGTCAGAAGTCGCTCAACCGAGTCCGGTTCCAGAATGAGTCTATCCGGGAACTGTGCCCTCACTGCGTGTCTCAATTGCCAATATCTGAACTCAAAAGATCGGGGTAGGGAGTACTGCCGTTTAATGTCTTGAAAGGACATGAGTTTCCCATTAGCTATGATATGTTTTAGGGTGGTTATTCCCCGTGCGGCCCACTGGGAGGGATCTGGCATGTCATAAAGATGTGGGAGGGCGGGATTGCATCAAAGCGGTGTGTGTGGGGATACTTGATTCGGCTCGGCATAAACAGCCCTAGCCTCCCTCCATGCTCTAATGGTGGTTTTCATCAGTATTGTCAGAGGATAAGGTGCTTTAGGACCCCTATAAACTAGGTTTGACAAAGCCGCATAAGAGCCAACGATAGAAGCCTCCAGCCTGACTGCAGGGTTTTGTCTGGGCTGGGAGAACCACCAGCGCACCGTGACCAGCACGGCAGCCCAGTAGTATATCAAAAAATTTGGAAGGGCAAGCCCCCCCCGAAAGAGGAAGATAGAGTACCCTCTTCACTACTCTGGGTGTCTTCCCAGCCCAGATGAAAGAGGTCAGAATCCCATCCAGACGTCTAAAAAAGGACCTAGGTATATGGGAGGGTGTGTTGCGGAAGAAGTAGAGAAATTTTGGAAGAAACACCATTTTAAGCAGATTTATTCTACCCACAGGGGTAAGCGGTAGGGAACGCCATGCCATACATTTCTCTGTAAGCTGAGAGAGGAGAGGCTGCACTTTTTTTTCCATGAATTCATGGGTGGTGTTGCTAATTTTGATGCCCAGATAGGTAAACTCACCCACCCACTGAAGTGGGGTGGCCGTATCCACCCTGGGAAGCGAGGGGTGGAGCGGAAACAGGACAGACTTATCCCAGTTTATGTGAACCCCCGAAAACCGAGCGAAGTCCTCGAATAAGCCCAGACCCTTCTGCAGTGACTGGTAAGGGTCAGCTAGGTAAAGCAGTGTGTCGTCCGCATATAGGGACACTTTTTCTTCAATTGTGCCTACTGGTATCCCCCTCACCCCGGCCTCCGCCCTCAGGGCAATGGCCAGAGGTTCTATCGCTAGGGCGAAGAGTCCCGATGACAAGGGGCACCCCTGACGAGTTCCCCTCTCCAGAGGAAAAGTTTCAGAAAGGGCTCCGTTTGTACGGACCCTCACTTTGGGATTGGCATAGAGCATCCGTATCCATGTCAGAAATTTTGGACCAAATCCGAATTTTGATAGAACCCCCCATAAGAACTCCCATTCTACGGAATCGAAGGCCTTTTCGGCGTCCAGGGATACTACCACTCCTGCCGAGTCTGCCTGAGCCCTATCCATATGGGTGAAAAGCCTTCTAATGTTGATATCTGTCCCCCTCCCCGGCATGAACCCCGTTTGGTCTGGGTGTACCAGGGCCGCTATTACTGTGTTAAGCCTCCTGGCCAACACTTTGGCCAGGAGCTTTGCGTCCACATTAATGAGAGAGATAGGGTGGTAGGAGGAGCACAGAGTCAAGTCTTTACCTGGCTTGGGTATTACAACCACCACCGCCTCGCTTAATGAGCTCGGAAGCGTCTCCAGGCGTTGTGCCTCCATAAACATATTATGTAGTTTCCCCGTCAGCTCCTCTGCGTATTGCTTATAAAACTCGACGGGTATTCCGTCCGGGCCTGGAGATTTGCCCGCCTGGAGAGTCTTAAGAGCCTTCAGCAGTTCATCTGTGGTGATAGGGGCGTCAAGACTGTCACGGTATTTTGCAGTGAGAACCGGGAAGTCAAAAGGCTCTAGATAATTGGTCAACTCCTCCTTGGTGTAAGCGGCCCTGGAGCTAAAAAGATTTTTATAAAAGGAGGCGAAACAGTCGTTTATCTCATCTGGGTCATATCTGAGACATCCGTCAGGTCCCTTTATGTGTGGTATACACAACCCCCCCTGTTGTTCCCTGGACAACCATGCCAGTAGCTTCCTGGACCTCTCCCCCTGCTCGAATATGCGGTGTGTCTGAGCGAGAAGACGTTTCTGGGTGAGAGTAGTGCGGATACAGACAACCTCTCCAGTCAGTCGCTGAAGCTCATCGTAGTCACCTGGGTTTTTGGTCCTAAGAAAAAGTGCTTCCTGCAGGTCTGCCTTCCTCTCTACTACCTCCAATTCTGCTCTCCTCTCCCTGCGTACCCTGGCTATAATGGTCTGGTATCTTCCTCTGGTGTATGCCTTGAAAGTGTCCCAGACTGTAGCTGCACTGGCTGTACCTGGATTAATATCCCAGTATTCCCCCATTGCCTCTCTAAAATGACCATCAACCATCTCGTCCGACACCCAGAATCTGGATAGTCTCCACAAGGAAACTCCCGATGTGGATGAGACCTCTAGCGTCAGGAGGAGCGGTGAATGATCCGAGATTCCCCGAGGGAGAATCCTGATGTCCCTCACCCTAGATAAGGCCGTGTCATCCACGTAGGCCAAATCGATCCTGGAGAAAGATCTATGAGAGGCCGAGTGGCAGGTGTAAGCCCTGAGGTGAGGATTTCTCCACCGCCACACATCCGTCAAGCCGTATAGTTCAGCCCAATCCACCAAGCCGGAGTGGGAGTGCCCAACGCTGGACATCCTGTCGACCTCCGGATTGGGGGCTAAATTAAAGTCACCTAAAATGGTTATGTTGTCACTTTGGAAGTCAGCTATTTTGGAGGCCACTTGATGCAGGAGAGGTATTGAGGCTGGGGGAGGTAAATACACTTCCACTATCACCCATCTCATAGAGTGTATCTGAGCGTGAACCACTACATATCTACCCTCCGAGTCCAACACCAGGTCCAGCAGCCTAAAGGGGAGAGATTTATGGACTAGAATGCTTACGCCCCGTGCAAAATTGGAATACGTGGAATGATAATGATACCCAATCCAGGGTTTCTTTAGGGCTATAGTTTTACTACTCATGAAATGGGTTTCCTGCAAGATGCAGATGTGTGGGCTATGAGCTTTGATGTATTGGAACACCAGTGATCTTTTGACCGATGAGTTCAGACCCCTGGTGTTCCAGGATAAAATGTTAAGGGACGCCATAATTATGTATTAGAATGGATCTTCTTAAATTTAGAGGACTCTCCCCCCGAGGCTGCCCCCCCGGTCCGGAGGAAACAACATTTCAAATCGTACCATACTGACATTTGCAATGCATTCAGAAAACATGTTATCAAAATCAAACTTTTAGAAACCAAAAAATTAACCCAAAACAATAAACTTGCCCTTATGGGGCGACTACCCCCCCCTCCCCACCCAACCCCTTAAAACTGAGGCAGGTATCCATCCCAACCGAAATCAGCACGCCGGCTGCAAAAGGGGGGTCCTGTGCAACAGGCGTTCGGCCCCTCAAAAGTTCCTGAGGGGCTCAAGTGAGCCTAGTCACTCTCCACTGGCCTGGGGCTCTGCCGGAGCATCACTAAATCTGTTGGGGGGCCCGCCATAAGAAGGGTAAAATATTCAAATAATACAACATTGTGCAGAGCCCTTCCCTTGCTTGCATACGGATAAAAGTAAATGGTGAATTAAGGGGTAGAAAAAAATGTTTGTGAAGAGGAAAAAACAGAAACAAAAAAAAGGGGGAAAAATCCGCCATCAGTGGTGCATGTGGCATTTCAGTTCCCTGTGGTCTCTACTTAAGAGGGGACAGTACTCTTTACAATGCAACTGTAACTCTAACGGTCTCCTGGTGCAACTGACCAGGGGCTCTGACTTGGTGTTTACGGGATCCTTATATAGGCAGGTAAAACAAGTAAACTGGTGCATCAGAACAACCTTGGTTTAAGTACCAAGTTAATGGAAGCGATGTTGATCGTTGCAGGGGCTTGGTATTCAGGGCCCCAACTAATTGCAAACACTCAGGTATTATATTCACGTGTCAAGCTCTCTGCTGTCGGTCATGGGGCAGTGTATCCAGCCAAGCCGATGCCTCCCTAGGGGAGGTGAAGAAGCGGACCGATTCTCCATCCTGGACACTCAGGCGCGCCGGGAATAAGACACTGTAGCGGATATCACAGGCCCTCAATGCTGCTTTCACATGGTCGAATGACTTCCTGAGTTTTTGTGTTTCTATCGAGTAATCAGGAAAGATCATCAATTTATTGTTTTGGTGCCTTAAATCACCCACAGGCCTAGAGGCGCGTAAAATCTCGTCCCTATCCCGGAAATTGAGAAGTCTCAAAATAAAAGTCCGAGGGGGAGCCCCTGGGGGACCGGGTCTGGAAGGAATTCTGTGTGCCCTTTCCACTGTGTAGTGGGGAGATAGACGGGCGTCCGGCAGAAGGTTGCGCAGCATGTCCTCCACAAAACCTGTTGGGTTGTTTCCCTCCTCCCCCTCCGCCAAACCCACTATGCGTAGGTTATTGCGCCTATTCCTATTTTCCGCATCTTCTGCCCTGTATTCCAGGGCCTTCACCTTGGTTTGGAGTGTATGAAGAGCTGCGCTGTGTTCTGCGACTGTGTCCTCTGTGCTGCTGACCCTCTGCTCTGTTTCTGTCACCCTGGAATGGAGCTTGTCCATGTCCTGCCTCAATAAGCCCACATCCATTTGCACTGCGTCTATTTTTGCGGTGAGCGTGGACTGACATGTGGCCATGGGGGTCTTGCTTCCTCAGCCTCCATTATTGCAGTCTGTGATGCTCTACAGACACTGCGGGTAGGCCTGGGTGTTTGGGAAGGAGCTGGCTGTGAGGGGGTTATCTCAGGGGAAGGAGGAAATTTATACTTTTTCCCCTTACCGCCGTTGCGCCCGACTGGCGTCGCCTCATTCAGAGCCTCCACAGGGTTGCTGGGGTCTTCTGCACCTCTGGGACCAGGCAGTCCGGCACTGATGATGCTGGAGCAGGGTAGGATAGGGCTCCTGGGGTTCGTAACTTCCGCCGGCTGCTCCGGCCGTCTGCTCAGGCGAGGCCGCTGCGTCTGCAGCAGGGGGAAATCCGGATGGAATCCTGCAGTCTGCGGCCTTAGTAGGAGGGAGGAGGAAGCCGGGTGTGGACCGGGGAAGCTTCGGATGTGGTCCCGTATTGGCCGGTAGGCCCGCCGCTCGATCCCCCAGCAGGAAAGGTCTCCGGTCCGGCGCTCCCCACGTGAGGCCCAGGCCTCAAGTAATCACAGGCCCACGCGTCCCGTTCGAGCTCTCCGGGACTCGGGAGGCAGGTCTCCTGTCGGGGAACGTCCCAGGCCACTTCAGGCCACTAGTTAGGATGGATTAGATCCAATGGCTGCGGATTAAAACTTAGGCCCCGGCGGAGCTCTGTAACATGCGACTGCTCACGCCGCCATCTTGGACACGCCCCCGCCTGCATGCCTTTTACTAAGCTGCCTAATCGCTCTTCATTCATTACAGTATATATGGCCGCCATGTAAGCAGCAGCCTTATATAGTGTGGGGTGTGGACTTAGCCCCCTGAGCCATGATTGGCCAAAGGCACCCTGCCTTTGGTCACTTATGGCTCTCTCAGTAGAGCGCACTGTGCTTGGCCAAAGCACGCAGGTCAGGTGCATGCTTTGGCCAATCATAAGACGCCAATGCACTGCAATCTCGCAGTGCATTAAGAGGCGTTCCGCGGTGCTCGAATTTGCCATGAACGCCCCATAATGTTCTAAATTCGGTGAACGGGTGAACTAGTCTTAATGTCTTTCCCATTGGACATACACCAACAGATGTCCCCATTTCTGTAGCAAAACTGGTGTTAAAACTTAAACCAAAAAGTTAATTCACTAATTACAACATTTTCATTTTTTATCCAGGAGTTGCCGAAGTAAACCTTAAAGTAGAAAAAAACTTCCCCTTCACCATTTACAGTATGTTTATGTATGATCCTGGATTGACATCATAATCTAAAATCCTAGATACTGGATTGAGACATTCTAAATAGATGATCTGGGGAGCACTATTATGAATGAAAAAACATGGCGAGCAGTAGGAAAAACTTAAACAAAGATAATAATAAGACTAAATCCACAGGAGCGTGGAAATTATAATTCCAAAGGGTGCTGAAAGGGAAGAATGTTTGGTATTTCTGGATGTCCCCTAGTGCCCCAACAGACTGACTAAAACCTTAGAGGAGTTGGGTGAGGGCAAGGTGGGGGGAGTGAAGTAGCGGGTTGAGGACAGGGTGGGGGGGAGTAGGGGGGTCAGGGCAGGGTGGAGAGGAGTACGAGGATAAGTGAGGACAGGGTGGGGGGGAGTAGGGGGTAATTTAGAGCAGGGTGGGGGGAGTAGGGGAGTTTCTAATAGCAAGGAATGATTCAATGGGTAGGCTATGTTCTCTGTGGGTCTCCTCCAGTATCAGCCTGAAGGTACATAGCTGATTGTGTGTCCTCCTCCCTCCTCTGCCTAGATTCGGCTGTACTTCATGCGGTGGGGGTAGAGGGGGGAGAGAACTCGCTAGTGACCAGAGAAGGTGCTGCTGGCCAGCTTTCAGAGGGATAGAAGTCGGTAGGCCACTGGGGAGGCTTGGAGGACTTTTGAAAATGTCACCTATGTGAAAGAGGAACCTGTGCGGCAGCTTAGATGCAAGAATCTGCTCCTCTACAGTTGCTGTGTTCACTGAACACCTTAGGAAGGCGGGAGCGCTGAGCTAAATGGACTCTTCCTCGCCCCCATTGACAGCTGAAATGTTACTGGTTGTTAGGCTCTGCTCCTTAACAACTAATAATTGCTGACATTCTTTTCTTTATATTTCAGCTGTTAACGGGGAAGTCCAGCTGACAGCTGAAAGAACCGAGCCATAAGGTATTGGTTTCTGGTATCAGTACATTTTCACGAGTACCGATATCCATGCAAATGTCTAGTATCAGCACTGATACCGTATCGGTGCAACCCTACTTGTAGTAGTAGGGAATTTTTGTTGTGGTATGTACAAAAGTGTCTGTCAAAACACTATACCTACACTATACAAAATACCTGTTCTCTGCCCCTGCTCCTGAAGGTTATATGAACCTTATAGTTCTTCCTATGTAGATTGCATAGGTAGAGGAGCAGATGAGAAATTTTTTGATGAATTAGTTATGTCCTTTAGAGTCACTGAAGTACTTAAGGCAGTGAGTGACATGCTGGCATGTGAGGCATTTAAACTTCTTGCAATGGTAAATGCCAACAGTAGAGGCAAAGGTAGGGATATTTTCAATTTCTTGGTGCAGAATTTCTGGATTTTACTGGGAGCGATCATGTTTTTGATGTTCCTGGCTTTGCGGGAAAAAAATCTGGAATTATCCGGAGGAGAGTAGGTCAATTTAGGATCATGCTTGAGCATTGGCCAGTGTTTTTTGAAGATTCTCTTGATAAATTAATAGCTACCATTGAATGGAGTAATGAAACGGGGACCGAATGAGCCTTCATTCTTCAAATATTGTTGCCAATATCTGTTCTTGGCTGAAGTAATGGAGCTCAACAATTATCCCTTCTCAAATAACTTCTGAGTCAACATATGGCTTTGTGCTACGTAAGTAGCCAAAGTGGAGCAATTCTGGCGTAATCTGAAAAACTAACTGTATGGTATATTCTTTTTCCAACTCGGTAAGTGGCAACTTGCTTGATGTAGATATTAATTGCCCGATGTTGATTTGAAATGGGTTCTAGAGAGAATGACTCCCAAGCCATCATGGTAAAGTTTGAGGGCGAGGAAGACTAGAGTCTCTTTGACCATTACTGAGGTAAATTGCATTCCAAATGAGTCGTCACTGCAATATTGAACAAACTGGGAAACAGAATGGGCATCACCCTGTAGATGATGAGGATATCATCGATGTAGCAGTGAAAAAAGACCAAATGCCTGGGATGGTTGGACCAGATAAACAGGGCTTCCCAGAAACCCATAAAGATACTGGCATAACTGGGGGGCTAAACTAGCCCCCATCCCTGTGCCCTTGGTCTGTAGGTAGTGTGGAATGTGAAATAATTGTGGTAAAGAATAAAATGAGCAGCTTGGACCATGAAGTCTGCTTGAGCACTGTTGCAATAAAAAACATGACTCATATCCTTAATGTAGGCCGGCACTGAGGATACGATAGGCTATAGGAAATAGTCCACGTAATCTGAGATGCCGTGGTCAGGCAACCTAGTGAGGCCACGATGGGTCTACCGGCAGGATTTCTGGGATCCTTATGTTCTTTTGGTAGGTGGTAAAAATAAGGTACATGGTAGTAATTCTGGCAAAGGAATGCCTTTTCGTGTTTAGTAATAGGGTTGTAAATATCTTGTGGTTTTTCACCTCAATGCATTCTATGTCAAGTCAAGCAGTCCGGGTCAGCAACAGTTCTGGCAAAAATCAAAAATAAATAAATCCTACATATAAATGAATAGTCCATAAAATGAAAAATTGAAGAAATAAAACATGAAAAACTCTTCTTGTGATCAGTGTATCCACATAATTCCACCACTGTGATTGTTCATCCTCAAAAGGAGTGCACACCACCACCAGTAAAAATGCGCGCTCACCTCCCAGATGAGTCAAAACTCATATGAAGATCTCTCCACAATCGATTTGCTCTCATTTCCTCTTCCCAATCAATGGTGGGTAATCCAGATGGCTCTTTTCTTAATGGTAATTCAGCTCATTAATATCGAATCAGTGGATCATCTCCCAGCTTGGCTCAAGATTCCATGAGTTCAGGACATGTAAATAATAAGTATAGAGACCATAGTGTTCTCCATATACAATTTTATTCAAAGCCCCCAAACAGACAACTTGCACTTACAAGATAAAAACTTTTAAACTCACATAAAAACCTCCAGAGTAGCACCGCCGTGTCCACATACACAGTGCCTGGCTGAACGTGACTATCAGCTCCTCCCTTCTAGATGCGTATCAGCCAATCACAGGCCTTCCTCAGTAGATGGGTGGGCTGATCCCTCTAAGCTAATTTGTAGTGTATTGTTGCTATAGCATCCCTCCGGGCATTGCCACAGCTCAGTCTGTGGTGCAGAAAAGAATCTCCCTCTGCCTGTGTCTCCAGGACACACAAATACCAAGACCAGGAAGTGTGTCTCTCTCACTGCTAAATTGCAGTAAGATCTAAACCCGCAGACCTACATGACAATCTCCGGTTACAATCTATCATAAGCTAAGCATAATTACATACAAAACAACTACCTATACTAACAATCTAAAATTACATAATTATGTTTAAAAATACCATATTTATTCTAAACCAACAAAATTATATATATGTTACGGGACTAAATTGATTTAAAATTACTATTCAAATTTTAAATATAAACAGCGTACTTCATATGTCTATGTATATATAGGATCACCACTCCCATAACAAACACATAGACACATGTAAATTAAAAATATACATACATTTATACACACACATATATATAAAAATATTTAAAAAGTATATATAAAAAAACAAAAAAAAACCTAAGCTAATTTGTAGTGTATCATTGTTTTAGCAACCCTTCGGGTGTCGCCACAGCTCAGTCTGCAGTGCAGAAAGAGCCTCCCTCTGCCTGTGTCTCCAGGACACTCAAATACCAAGACCAGGAAGTGTGTCTCTCTCACTGCTCACTTGCAGTAAAATAAAATAAAAATCTTCTATATTTCCTACAAAGTTATGTACATGTCATGAAGGGTTACCTAAAATCACCCATTATAGATGAAACAGTTAAGATCGAAATTAATATTGAGCCCCCTGGGCGTTAAAACCTGGGTCTCATATATCCAAGCTGATTCACGTTGGCTTAATTGTCTTATGAAATTACCCCTCCTCCAGTGATGTTTTACCTTTTCTATGGCCCAAAACTTTAACTGACTGGGATTTCTATCATGGACTTCCCTAAAATGTTTAGAGACACAATATTCTTTTTTTTCCTTTTTTGATCGAGTTGATGTGCTCTCGCACCCTAACCAGCAGAGGTCTAGATGTTCGACCTACATACTGGAGTTTGCATGAACACTCCAACATGTATACAACCCCTTCAGATGAAAAAGTGATGAAATCTTTTATCTTGTGTACTTTACCCGTGGCCGTGGCCACAAATTCACATTTCTTTTTTGGATTACTTCCTTTAGTTGTTCTGCAGGCCAAACACTTCCCACAGGCATAAAAGCCGATGAGGTAGGGAGTTAAGGTCCCTACAGTATTATTATGTTTGTTGGGGGGGTCTAGGGCTCCCAGGGCTAAAATATCTCTTAAGTTGGGTGCTTTTTTGTATACAAATGAGGGGTGCTCAGGCAGAACACCACCTAATAATTTATCTCATACTAATACACTCCAGTGTCTCCTAATAATATTCTCAATTTTATTCTTTTGAATATTATAACTCAGCACCAGGGATGAGCTTCGAGTTCGAGTCGAACTTATGTTCGACTCGAACATCGGCTGTTTGCAAGTTCGCCGAACAGCGAACAATTTAAAAGTCTATGGGAGAAATCAAAAGTGCTAATTTTAAAGGCTTATATGCAAGTTGTTGTCATAAAAAGTGTTTGGGGACCTGGGTCCTGCCCCAGGGGACATGGATCAATGCAAAAAAAAGTTTTAAAAAGGGCCGTTTTTTCAGGAGCAGTGATTTTAATAATGCTTAAAGTCAAACAATAAAAGTGTAATATCCCTTTAAATTTCGTACCTGGGGGGTGTCTATAGTATGCCTGTAAAGGGGCGCATGTTTCCCATGTTTAGAACAGTCTGACAGCAAAATGACATTTCAAAGGAAAAAAAGTAATTTAAAACTACTCGCGGCTATTGCATTGCCGGTCCGACAATACACATAAAAGTTCATTGATAAAAACGGCATGGGAATTCCCCACAGGGGAACCCCGAAACAAAATTAAAAAAAAAAAATGACGTGAGGGTCCACCTAAATTCCATACCAGGGCCTTCAGGTCTGGTATGGATATTAAGGGGAACCCTGGCCAAAATTTTTTTTAAAAATGGCGTGGGGTCCCCCCAAAAATCCATACCAGACCCTTATCCGAGCACGCAACCTGGCAGGCCGCAGGAAAGAGGGGGGGACGAGAGAGCGGCCCCCCTCCTGAACCGTACTAGACCACATGCCCTCAACATTGGGAGGGTGCTTTGGGGTAGCCCCCCAAAACATCTTGTCCCCATGTTGATGAGGACAAGGGCCTCATCTCCACAACCCTGTCCAGTGGTTGTGGGGGTCTGCGGGCAGGGGGCTTATCGGAATCTGGAAGCCCCCTTTAACAAGGGAGCCCCCAGATCCCACCCCCCCCGTGTGAAATGGTAAGGGGGTACAAAAGTACCCCTACCATTTCACTAAAAAACTGTCAAAATTGTTAAAAATGACAAGAGACAGTTTTTGACAATTCCTTTATTTAAATGCTTCTTCTTTCTTCTTTCTTCTATCTTCCTTTATCATCTTCTTCTTCTTCTTCTATTGGTTCTTCTGGCTCTTCTGGTTCTTCCTCCGGTGTTTTTGTCCAGCATCTCCTCCGCGGCGTCTTCTATCTTCTTCTCCTCGGGCTGCTCCGCACCCATGGCATGGGGGGAGGCTCCCGCTCTTCTCTTCATCTTCTTCTCTTCTTCATCTTCTTCTCTTCTTCTCTTCTTCATCTTCTTCTCCAGGCCGCTCCGCATCCATGCTGGCATGGTGGGAGGCTCCAGCTATGTGACGCGTCTCCTCTTCTGACAGTTCTTAAATAACGGGGGGCGGGGCCACCCGGTGACCCCGCCCCCCTCTGACGCACGGGACATGATGGGACTTCCCTGTGGAATTCCCCGTGACGTCACAGGGAAGTCCCGTCAAGTCACCATGCGTCAGAGGGGGGCGGGGTCACCAGGTGGCCCCGCCCCCATTATTTAAGAACCATCGGAAGAGGAGATGCGTTACACAGCGGGAGCCTCCCTCCATGCCACCATGGGTGCGGAGCGGCCCGGAGAAGAAGATGAAGAAGAGAAGAAGATGAAGACGAGAAGAAGATGAAGAGAAGAGCGGGAGCCTCCCCCCATGCCATGGGTGCGGATCGGCCCAAGGAGAAGAAGATAGAAGACGCCGCGGAGGAGATGCTGGACGAGAACACCGGAGGAAGAACCAGAAGAGCCAGAAGAACCAGAAGAAGAAGAAGATGAAGGAAGATAGAAGAAAGAAGAAAGAAGAAGCATTTAAATAAAGGAATTGTCAAAAACTGTCTCTTGTCATTTTTAACATTTTTGACAGTTTTTTAGTGAAACCCTTACCATTTCACACGGGGGGTGGGATCTGGAGGTCTCCTTGTTAAAGGGGGCTTCCAGATTCCGATAAGCCCCCCGCCCGCAGACCCCCACAACCACCGGCCAGGGTTGTGGGGATGAGGCCCTTGTCCTCATCAACATGGGGACAAGGTGTTTTGGAGGGCTACCCCAAAGCACCCTCCCAATGTTGAGGGCATGTGGCCTGGTACAGTTCAGGAGGGGGGGCGCTCTCTTGTCCCCCTCTTTTCCTCCAGCCTGCCAGGTTGCGTGCTCGGATAAGGGTCTGGTATGGATTTTTGGGGGGACTCCACGCATTTTTTTTTTTAATTTTGGCGCGGGGTCCCCCTTAAAATCCATACCAGACCTGAAGGGTCTGGTATGGAATTTAGGGGGACCCCCACGTCATTTTTTTTTTTTTTATTTTGGCCGGGGTTCCCCTTAATATCCATACCAGACCTGAAGGGCCTGGTATGGAATTTAGGGGGGCCCCCACATAATTTTTTTTTTTTAATTTTGGTTCGGGGTTTCCCTGTGGGGAATTCCCATGCCGTTTTTATCAATGAACTTTTATGTGTATTGTCGGACTGGCAATGCAATAGCCGCGAGTAGTTTTAAATGACTTTTTTTCCTTTGAAATGTCATTTTGCTGTCAGACTGTTCTAAACTCGGGAAACATGCGCCCCTTTACAGGCATACTATAGACACCCCCCAGGTACGAAATTTAAAGGGA
The DNA here is from genome assembly GCF_042186555.1 of Aquarana catesbeiana. Classification (NCBI taxonomy): domain Eukaryota; kingdom Metazoa; phylum Chordata; class Amphibia; order Anura; family Ranidae; genus Aquarana; species Aquarana catesbeiana. Next base: position 300,349,313 of record NC_133328.1, on the reverse strand, counting down.
TGTTACACTTTTATTGTTTGACTTTAAGCATTATTAAAATCACTGCTCCTGAAAAAACCTGAAAAAAAGTTTTTAAAACTTTTTTTTGCATTGATCCATGTCCCCTGGGGCAGGACCCAGGTCCCCAAACACTTTTTATGACAATAACTTGCATATAAGCCTTTAAAATTAGCACCTTTGATTATTCATGTTCGTGTCCCATAGACTTTAACGGTGTTCGCGTGTTCGAACAAACTTTTTTCCTGTTCGCATGTTCTGGTGCGAACCGAACAGGGGGTTGTTCGGCTCATCCCTACTCAGCACAATCCTGTATTCCTCTCCCTCCTTCTTAGGTACATTTTCTTTAGTAATTAGTAACTCAGTTCTGTCCATATTTCTTGCCTCTTCTACCCTGTTTCCCCGAAAATAAGACCTAGCGCGATTGTCGGTGATGGCTGCAATATAAGCCCTACCCCCCAAATAAGCCCTACCCTGTTTCCCCAAAAATAAGCCCTACCCTGAAAATAAGACCTACAAGGACTTTAACTAGGGCTTATTTGGGGGATAGGGCTTATATTGCAGCCATCACCGACAATCACGCTAGGTCTTATTTTCGGGGAAACAGGGTAGTTGTCTCTTCACTAATTCACTATCATAACCTTTTTGTAAAAATTTCTCCTCAAAAATAGCAGCTTGTTCCTCAAAATCCTCCGCCTTGGAGCAATTCCTTTTGAGTCTAACAAATTGACCCCTGGGTATAGTCAACAACCAGGGTCGATGATGACAACTATCAATGGCTATATAGCCGTTTCTATCCGTGGGCTTACTATAATTTTTTTGTGAAGATCTTCCCGTCTTATACATATATTTCCACATCTAGGAATACCATTCTGTTTCTATCATAGTTCCAAGTTAATTTGATATTCTTCTCATTTAGGTTCAATCTATCCATGAAGGAGTGGAGACTAGACTCATCTCCTCTCCAAATCAAGAACAGGTCATATGTAAATCTATAGTAACCTATCAGTTCTTCTGGTTTATCTTCAAAAACTGCTTTTGACTCCCAGTGTGCTAAAAACAGGTTAGCCTTCTGTAAATAATAATCTCCATCATACCAGAAGTAGTTATGTAAAAGTCCAAATTCTAAACACTGCAGAAGGTATTTATGCTGCTTAATTTCCAAAGAGGAGTTATTTAGCGTCCATTTTACCGCTTTCTTTGCATCTTTATGTTTAATTATAGTGTATAGCGAACTTACACATGACTGGTACAGGATTACGGAACAGATCCATATTTAATCCACCCGCTCCTAATAATAAATTTACGGAAGTTTTCAAGAATCTGGTAATACATGATCTCGAACAATTAAAAATCCGAAAAGGGTCAGATCCAGAACATATTAAACAAGGGATCCGCACTTTAGAAAAAAAGAAAGAGGTTGTGATCAGACCAGCGGATAAGGGGGGGGGGGGGGGGGGTTGTAATGTCTCATACATATTATAAGGAAGAAATGGAAAGATTTTTGGGTGACACAGATACGTATGAATTACTGTTGTCTAATCCAGTAAAACAATATAGAGACAAGTTGTCCGTGTTGGTAACTAAAGGATTGGACAAAAATATTTTATGCAAAAAAGAGGCTGAATATTTCTATCCATCCTCATGTCGTACCCCCATTATATATTTTCTCCCGAAAATACATAAGAACAATTTGAGACCTCCAGTAAGACCTATAGTAAATGGGGTTGATTCTTTAACCTCCAGATTAGGTCAGTACCTAGATTTCTTTTTTACAACCCCTAGTAACTTCTACACCTGCTTATTTAAAGGACACAAAGCACCTATTACAAAATTTAAGTACTATTATTATGGATAATTCTCCTTTTTTCTTAGTTACAGCGGACGTAAGTTCGCTATACACTGTAATTAAACATAAAGATGCAAAGAAAGCGGTAAAATGGGCGCTAAATAACTCCTCTTTGGAAATTAAGCAGCGTAAATTCCATCTGCAGTGTTTAGAATTTGGACTATTTTTTCATAACTACTTTTGGTATGATGGAGATTATTATTTACAGAAGAATGGTGTAGCCATGGGCGCTCGTTTTGCTCCAAGTGTGGCTAACCTGTTTTTAGCACACTGGGTGTCAAAAGCAGTTTTTGAAGATAAACCAGAAGAACTGATAGGTTACTATAGATTTATAGATGACCTGTTCTTGATTTGGAGAGGAGATGAGTCTAGTCTCCACTCCTTCTCCTCTATTTCTTCATTTGTTTCATTTTATGGACTATTCATTTATATGTAGGATTTATTTATTTTAGAGATTTGCACTTTATATTTATAATTTTACACATAGCGCTACATTTATTTTTTTACTATCCATTTTGAATTTAGTGTGGTGTACCACTTGGAATGTTTAGCAGCTGTGCACGTTTATTATTAGGTTATCTTATTTAAACATCACAATATTTGTTTACTTGTGGCGCTGATTGTTTCATCCTATAAGTTCTGGCAAAAAGGCTCAAAATCAGAATTCAAAAGAATAGTCTAGGGCTGGCAGAGGTCATACACCAACTGGCAGAGAAACACAGAATTGTCAGGCAGAAACGTAGTCAAGAAATCAGGCAGAAGTCCAAAACTGGTAGTTCAGCAGTTCTCAGAGGAATGCGCACATACACACACATGTCCAGGGAACAAATCCACACAAAGGGGCATAGAGCACAGGAAGTGCTTCAATTTAAGACTGATTGCAGATTGACTGCAGCTGACAGGCAGGTGGAGAAAAAAAGTCCAAGGGGCAGAAGCACAAAGCACAGTATATGCTACAAAGACTCAGATCCTCCCATGGCAGAGTGAATAGAGCTGCAGGACCAGGACCCACAGGATCCTGGTTCAAACCCACCTAGACACATAACAAATCTTTTATGTATTATTATTGTAATCATCATGACTATTAATATATTATTCTTATGATGATTTTATATTATTTTGATCATCTGCCATTCATTAATTTTCAATTCATTTTTTTGGTGATTATTTATTGATTATTTATTAATGTTTTCCATCCAATGTTTTACATCTTTATTTAAATCTCCATTAATAATAATATTTCTCATCATGATTTACATCTTTATCCACATCCTATTATTCATTTCTGTTCTATTTCTATGTTATCCCACGTTTTCATATTTTCTGGTATGATACTGAACTTGCATTGAATCTTATCTTGTGTACAATCAATATTAGTCCAGCTGACCCGGCTTCTACAGCGCTTGCTTCCTGCACAGCCCGGCGAGGATTATTTAGGACTGGCTCTCCATGCTACACCATAGAGGTTTATCTGCTCCCCAGGTCATGTTACAGGCTCTGCCTCCTGGATTGTTTGTGAATGCAATTCATCCTTTGTTTTAATAAATATCACTTTTTAAGCATACTACACTATAGCCTGTGCACAGGTTTCTACTTTTCTGTTTATGTTTTGCATGTCTCTGGCGCTCTCCCTCTGGCCACCCAACAGCATTGGACTTTGTGCAGTATAACTCCCAGTGTATAGTGCCTGGGAACATATAACTATCACACCATTATCATGGTGGATATATTGATATGGTTTTTCACATTGTGATTTATTTGATTTTTCCATTTTTTAATGTCAACTATAGTTCCTTTCACTGTGCCCTTATTATATTCATACCAATATCACCTGGTGAGTTAGATGTGCGCTCTACAGGGCTTTTACTTTTTCTGGGATAATTTAGCAACCTGTCTATAGCATGACATTATCTTAGTCTAGCCACTTACTGACCGGCTCCTGTACATATACTTTGGCACTTTGAAGATGTATATCTTGGTAACGGCAGCAGCTGCTGCCACAACCGAGGTATCCATCTTTTCAAGAGCCGGTCGTGTTTACGATAATGGTGGTCTCTGCGGCGGATTCACCGCAAGATCACAGTTATCGGTGGCAGGAGAGGTGCCACCCCCCCTCCCGCCCCTCTCCCGCGCCCTCCGTCGTTTACCTCCTGCCGGCGGTAGCGGCGGAGGTGATCGGGACCTGTCATGTCTGTGGTATGGAGACGAGTGAGGGGAAGATGGCCCCCACCCGTCTCCATACCATAGGAGGGCAGAGGCAACGTCATAAGGTCAGCTCCGCCCATACGTCTTAAAGGGCCATATTTTGTTGTCATTTTTTCAAATGAAAACTTTTTTTTTTTTGCATTTAAGTCTGAGGCCTTTTTGATCCCAGATCTCATATTTAAGAGGACCTGTCATGCTTTTTTCTATTACAAGGGATGTTTGCATTCCTTGTAATAAGAATAAAAGTGATCCAAATAAAAAAAAAAAAAAAACAGTGAAAAAATAAATAAAATAAAGTAAAATAAATAAGAAAAAAAATGTTTCAAAGTGCCCCATCCTGACGAGCTCGCGCGCAGAAGCGAACGCATACGTGAGTAGCGCCTGCATATGAAAACGGTGGTCAAACCACACATGTGAGGTATCGCTGCAACCGGTAGAGCGAGAGCAATAATTCTAGCCCCAGACCTCCTCTGTAACTCAAAACATGCAACCTGTAGAATGCTTTAAATGTTACCTATGGAGGTTTTTAAGGGTAAAAGTTTGACGCCATTCCACGAGCGGGCGCAATTTTGAAGTGTGACATGTTGGTTATCAATTTACTTGGCGTAACATTATCTTTCAAAAATTGGGCTGACTTTACTGTTGTCTTATTTGTTTATTCAAAAAAGTGAATTTTTTCCAAAAAAATTGTGCTTGTAAGACCGCTGCACAAATACGCTGCAAAAAAAGTATTGCAATGACCGCCATTTTATTCTCTAGGGTGTTAGAAAAAAAGCAATATATAATGTTTGGGGGTTCTAAGTAATTTTCTAGCAAAAAAAACTTCTTTAAACTTGTAAACACCCAAATCTCAAAACAAGGCTAGTCCTTAAGTGGCTAGACAAAGTCACCTGACTATAACTCAAGAATTCATTTTTAATGATAAAAATTTACTTTTTTTATTATACCATTGCTTGAAATTGTGATGGGTCAGAGAATTATTGAGTCAGACCTGAACTCAGGTCAGATAAACTAAGCGAATATTTGCCTGGGTAAGTGAATATACAGTATTTTACAATAAGTGTACATGTCTACATACCTCTGCAAAATTAACAAATCCCTAGTGGACATATACTGTAACTAGGGATTGAAAGTTTTCACTTTACAGAAAAGCAAGACATTTTGTTAAAAATCACTATCCTGGCAAAATGCAACGTAGAAGGCAACATTACGAAGATATTTATTATGCAGTGGGTCAATAGGATTGTGCTACGACCAATAGGTTGTGGCATATTAGTTTCATGCAAAATCACTGCAATAAAAAAAACAAAAAAAACCTTAATCCCCCCCCCCCAAAAAACATGAAAAACAATCATTCAGGAATGTCTGAAAGCAGCTGATCTACTGAGTATCATATATTCAGATGCAGACTGCTGCTGTGTAAACCTTGCCCTAATCTGTTCATCTGTATGATTTTACTCATATTTTACAGATATACTTTGGTTTCAACAGGGCTTGATTTACAGTAGTATGCCCTACTATTTTGAATGAGTTTCAAAGTAAATTAAGGTGGAACACCACAGAAAAATAAAACAGTTAACCAGAGAGCCTTTTCAAAATAATTTTACTATAACAGGATTTGTTTGTATATTCCATGTAATATTTTTATATACATACATTCTAATGTGAATGTCATCTGAAAGAAAGAGATTCATTTTAAACGTTTTGGGTAGAGTGAGGAAGGAATGAAACCCCTGTAAGTTTTTTTGCTCTCTGCCTGCCCATAAAGATTTATTTCCAGAGTGTTCATAGTAAATAATAATTTTTCAGTGGAGTGAGAAGTAGGTGAGAGTTAGAATTATTGCTGTTTGCATCCCGCTGTAGAAAAAAATCTCTTCTTATGTGATCACTAGAAAGAAGTGAAGAAATATCTCCTGTTTCTACTGTGGAAATTTTGTTTCTTATATGGTCACCAGGAATAAGAGAAGAAATAGGTCTCAAAAAGACAAACAACAGTTAAAGCAGAGTTTTTAACCCTCTCTGCTCAATTTTAAATGAGAAAGTTCCAATTTATATATTTTTTTACATTAAACAAGGTTTTTTCAGAAATTACAAAAGAAAAACACACAATTTGGAAACTTCTTCTTGTCCAGAGTTATTAAATTTCTAGGGTGTATATTTGTCCAAACAGACATCATAATCATATAATATTCATAAATAGCTCACATGCACATGCCACCAATGCCACCAGTGTAAGCATATTACTCTAACAAAACTAGTCTTACAAGGTTTATAATTGTCTATATAACATTATATCAAATGGTGCTAACCCCAGAGTATTCAGCCACCCCCCCTCCCCCCATAGTCTCTAAAAAATTACTAAGGCAACCATGACATTAAAAAATAAAGGTCAGGAAGTTTACAGGCCTGGAACAATGCTCTAGTAGATAGCTGTGGGATTACAGCACCCAGAATATCCAACAGATATTATTTAGGATATAATTTAACATTAGTTTCAAATGCATCATTAATGAAAGTTATAACTGTTTCCCAATATTTATACAACTTGGGGCATCCCCATAGCATGTGTATCAAATCACCATGATCTCTGCGACATCTAGTGCAAGTAGGTTCCTGCCCTAGGCCCATAATGTTTAGCTTAGCCAGGCTATATTGTACACGTAGTATTATATGTAATTGTGAAAGCCTCTGAGATGTACTCAAAGAGCTCATTTATACAGACTGTAAAGCCTCCTCCCTTAGCACTACATGGGTGTTCTTCCAAATATGCATTCATAGGTAAAGCATAGCACCTGGATATAAAACCCTTCGTTGTAGTGATGTTCTGTATTAAGTTAAAAATAGGTGTAAGAGATATACAGTATGCCAGGGTATGGAGGGGCCTTGAAATATAATAGCATGTATAAGTTGTAAATAATAAAAAATACATACTATCCTGAAGATTGCATTGGGATTGAAGAATAGAAAATGGTACAGCTTACCCGCATCAAAAATGTGATGTAGGTGAGTCACACAGCATATTTACCATTCACCAGTGTATTGCAACTTAGCTAACTTAGGATATGTATCATTTGACCATATCAGCTATATAAAGAAAAAAATTATATTCTGCAGTTGTTTAGCTTTCTCCCATATTTTGTGCATAAGTCTATATGTAGGAAACCTTTTATTAGATCTACAGAAAGATAGGGACTCCAACCCTGCTGTTTTAGCTGTAATAAAAAGTAATATTACCACAAGGTTATTAGGCATAATATATAATTGGAGACAATGCCATTCCTCTAACAACATGTTGCAACTGGGCTGCCATATAATATATCCAAGGATTTGGAAGAGTCACTCCTCCCCCATCCTTAGTGCATTGCAGATGTTCCAGTTTAAGCCTAGGTATTTTATACTGCCATAGCAAAGAAGGAAATATACTGCCGATTATGCAAAATATCTTCAATGGAATTACAGCTGGTGTATTATTCAAAAAGTGGAGAAGTTGGGGCCATTAGAATTAATTTAATAAGAATGGCTCCAATGGCTACCAATCAGAGACAGACACTTAGTTTATTTCAAAGCTTAATTTTGTCTCAACAAACAAACAAAGGTATAAAGTTTAATCAACACTAGGGGATTTGCTGTAACAATTATACCAAAGTATTTAAAAGATGGCATTATCTGAACTGGAAATATTGGGGTCCACGAACCCATTCAAAGGCAAAGGAGTCTACTTAAACCAGTTCACAGTTAGACCTGAATACTTCCCAAATCTGGAAATTATTTCCTTTGCCGCTCTGAATGACAGTCCAGTGTTGCCCAGGAACAGAAGCATGTCATCCACATAAAGCATCATTTTTTGAAGCTTTTTTGAAGCTGTGAAGAAAACCAACTATTCCCCCATGACACCTAATCGGGTCTGCCAGAAGTTCCATCGCTAGAGAAAATAATAATGGGGAAAGGGGACAACCCTACCAAGTGCCCCTCCCCAACCTGACGATAGGGGAGAGTCTCCCCCCCTCTGTATAGCCACTTGTGGGGCATGATATAATAGTTTTAGCCAAGGAATAAATACCTCCCCAAACCCAAAACTATCAAGCACCAACTAGAGATATTCTTACTATATGGTATCAAATGCTTTTTCCACATCTAACGACAACAATGCACATGTACCTTTATTATCCACTGGAGCGTGAATATTAACGAACAGTCTTTGGAGATTAAAGTGGTTGTAAAGGATGAAGGTTAATTACCTTCTTGTAACCTTCAGTGTGCAATTTCCCCCGCAGCACCCCTAATCCCTACCCGAGTCTGATTTCGATCCAGCGAGCTGCGGCTCACCTGGGTCTCTCATACCTAGCACAGCCATGTCCCCCATATTCTATACATTGGTTTGTTTTTGTATTTGTCTCCTATGGAGTACTTTGATTAGTTGTTAGCTTGCTGCCTAGATGTCAAAAGTCTAGCCGTTCTCCCCCAATATCACTGTACCAAATTTAGAGTGTCAACTGTCGTCTTGTTCAAGCCACCCAACTGGGATGGATCACATACACCTTTACTGATCTTGGTGATACCGGTAACCTTTATTTCAGTATAAACCACTGTTTGTTGCATTGTAAAGCAGATAAGGGTAAAGGCACACACAGAAGTAACATTTGCTTGTAGAAATAAAGTCTTATTTTTTACTTGCACTTACAGGTAAGCCTATAATAAAGCTTACCTGTAGGTACTCTGAATATCTCCTAAACTTGCACACTTTAGGAGATATTCAGAGTGCATGCAGCCGATGACGTCATCGGCACCTGCACTCTGAAGGTTTGGCTTACCACACCAGACCTTCAGAGCCCGTGCTGTAAACAGCGGCTCCCGCAGGAGTGACGTCATTGTGGCTTTGGCCACTCACAGTGCTGGAGCCCGCGAGCCCAGAAGAAACATCGGAGATGTCAGCTGTCTCAGCGGTGTTCTGGGCTGCTGGAGGGCTCTGTTCTAAGGTAAGTATTTCATAATGAGCTAGTATGCCCATAATGCCTTTTTTTCACAGGGTTTACAACCGCTTTAATCTGGTTGTTTTCTTCCTGATTGGTTTATGACCTTAAAGCAGAAATAAACTCATAGATATAACTGTTTCCCAAAACAGTTATATTCAGGGCATGACTGGAGCAATAACAGTCATAGTTATTAGTGTGATTATATTATCTCTTGACCAAACAGACAAGCTGTCAAATGACTGGTGTCATAACTGATTGTACGTGCAGCACCATGGTTACTGAAAATCAAACAGAGGCCAGGATGGCAGCTTACTTCGCTGGTAAGGATAGGAGGGTGTCGTTTTACTTTAAACCTATGGACTCCAACAGATATGGCCTAACTGTCACTGTTGGAGGGAATTCGTGATTAGCGATATTGGAAAACCAAGCCTAATTGCTATGTTTTCTCCCTCCCTAGATAAGCCCGCACCAGTATTATATTATGTGTTCCCTCTCTTCATTTAAACAAACATCGCCAGTTTCTCATTGTGATTGATTATCAAACAGCAAAAACAACTGAGTACTATCCATGACCCTTTTTTTTTTGCATTAACATTTACATTTTCAGGACAAGATTTTAAGGTGTTTCTTTCATCTCAATCCAAGCACTGCTGCTTGTTCTGATTAAATAAATGTTAGTGCAAATAAAAAAAAAATATCATGGACAGTATTCAGCTGTTCTTGTTGCAAGTGTAGCAATACAGCTTACAATTAGTTCAAGCATTATTGTGCAGGAAAGTAAAATAACTGGTTTATTTAAGTTTTGTGTTGTTTTAAATATTTTGAAAGTCATTAGGAGCTTGCCTCCAGCTTTCTAGATGTAGTGTCCTTCTTCTGTCTGCAGTTAGAATTAGTAGGAATAGCACTATTTTTTTATCTCAATTGATACCCTGTTTGAACTACACCACTCAGAGCTGTTGGTGGAGTGAGGGTTGTTGCTCAAACAATCAATCCACAAGGTCAGAGCTGTACTCTTCCTGCCTTTTATAATAGTCATATTAAGTGGCGTGAAAGTTGAACATATCAGGATAAGAAACAGAGGGTATATTGCATATCATTTTAGATTTACTATTGTAGCCTTGTCATATAAGCCAACTGCCATGAAGTTCCTCCAGTGATTGCCTAATCATGTTACTTTCTAAATTTCTATATTAGCCCTATTTACATCTATGAGGATTTCTTTGACAAACACACAAGAAACAGCAACATAAGGAACAAGATTGCTGGTGGCAGTTCATGATGCTAGATTTTCTTGCTAAGAATAGTAAAAAAAAAAATGTAAAAAAAAAAGTAGAACAGAAACTTTTTGGCTTTTGTTCTAGTTTTGGATATAGTAAGGGATGATTTAGCACTGACAGAGATTTAGACAGTAAACAAAATAACAGAACCAAGGTTCTCCAATGACTTTTTTTTTTTAATTGTCAGCTGTTCCACTATTGGAGGGATTTCCACTTACTTCCTGTACCAGTGGCACTTTTTCAGGACAGAAAGGGAAAGAAAGACTAAGGGTAGATTCACATGCATGTAGGATAGCGTAGTTTGGCCTTCCTGCATAGGTGGTGCTGTTCCTGTTGCATGCAATAAGAGAGAGGAAAGCAAGGGGAACCCATGTTCCTCAGAGGCAGTGTTTCTCAAACTTTTTTGTCCTTTTTGCGCACCAAAAAGATCTAAAAATGCTTAAAAAATGCGCATAAACGCACATAAACGTGTGTCACGGAACGTCCCACACTCCGCTTGAGTGCTTCCATCGTATACCACTTCCTCCCAGTCTGTATACAGATATCAGATATTCCAACCTCTCTGAGCACAAAAGAAGGTGACACTTGCTTGTTGCTAACATGAACTCTCTTATTCAGAACCAGAATACAGTCTTATATACACAAGAGAAGATTACTCTAACAATACAAACGTAACCTAATTAACATGATTAACATGAGCTAATTAACTAATCCTTTATACAGCCTAGGTGACTGAGACATGACCTATTGCCCAGACTGAGTTAATTATCACAGGACATTTTCTCACAATAGCAGCAGCTCCAATCGGAGTCATCCCGTCTCCTACATTGTATAGAGGACAATGTGATCAGCTCATTCAATTAACATAAACACAGGTAGTTGGAGTTGATGACACCAGCATCTCCTCACAGGATGTGTCCTAACAGTATGAATCAGTCTTATCAGCAGGGGGCTGCTGGAGGAATCCCCCTTCCCTCTTCAGGGACACAAATCCACAGCAAGGAGTCCCCAACAGAATCAAACAACATACAATATATATACATATACACGTCTGAGTCCGATTAGTACAGTTAAGACTGGATTTCTTATTCACCTCACAAAGAGTATTGTTCCATTGAAAATCCAGGGCCCATAATCAAAAGACAACAGGCTTGCATTCAGTCCTCTCCAACAGCCTCTGTCCCGGCTAGGTCTGTCACATTTCTCCCCTTTTGGCAGGAGACTAACACAGGAGGAGACCCCAGACGGGTTGACTCCGAAGTTAGTCAGTAGTTCCAGTCCTCTACTGCCTGTACCCACACAGTACCCCAAATAAATTATTCCAAACAGAGTATTACTCACCCAGCCAACCTCTGCCTCTCTCAGAGAACATATCTGCCGCTGGGGAGAGGCCTGGACTGGCCCTTCTCCCTGGAGTCCTTTCTGCCGCTGGAGAGAAGACAGGGGGACTGAGCTCACTCCATCCTGCTGTTGGGGATCTGGGCCGACTGCCCAGCATCCCTGGGGTATACAGGTGGGAACTGAAGCCCCATCCACCGACACCAGATCAAGCTGCAGTTGTGAGGTGATGACTGCATTCTCTCCTTGGATCCTGATCTGCAGCTCGCGATAGACTGCCACCTCCTCAACTTGGGCCTCCACAATTGCTACAGGTGTGGGGCAGAGGTCTTGGACCCTCTGTCCGGTTGCCAGCACTTCTGCTGGGGATTTTCTAGGTGGTTCCTCCTCTACAGAAACGTCTATCAAATCCTCAGTCTCTGGAATTGCTAAAAGTGTGGGACAAAGGTCTTGGACCCTCTGTTCAGTTACCAGATCTTCAGCTGGAGAAGTTTGTTGTAACTCCATAGATGCTGCTGGCAGAAAATCACATGTCCCTGTCAGTGTTGTGGGAGAAAGGCCGACTACCTCTTCTCTCAAGAAGGCCGAAGCCACTGTTGGTGCTTGGCAGAGCACAGTGAACTTTGGCCCTGATAGCAGCTCTTCTGCTGGAGGCTCATCAGGTTGTTCTTCCTCAGCAGAAAAGTCTATCAAATCCCATGTCTCTGCAACTGATGTCTGGGGATAGAGGTTCACCATCTCCTGTCCATTGAACCCAGAAGATGCTATCATTTCTGGGCAGAGGTTAGCAGAGCTCTGCCCTGATGTCAGCACTTCAGGTTTGGGGACGGCAATCTCTGGATTTTCCACTGCAGATTCTCTGGCATGCTGCTGGACAGGCACATTCCTCCATCCAAGATCATCCCATGCAGAAACAGGATCATCAAGGTCAGTCAGCACTTGCTGCATCCGCCATAAGACCTCCGCCTCCATAGCTGCGGGGGCAGGTTGGCAAAGCACACTATTGCTCTGCCACATTGCCGACTCTTCAGCCAGGATTTCAGGGTTGTCAGCTGGTATTTCCTGATAGTCCCAGGCAAAGGGAGCCCAACCCTGGCACTGAGCAATGTCTAGCAGCTCCCATTCCTGAACGGCCAGAAACTCCAAATCTTCCTGTGCCCAGTGCACTTCCGAAATGTTCAGTAGCCCTTCTCTGAAATCCATGATTTCGTCCAACTGACACTCCAAATCACTCCCAAAGTTAGAGTCCCCTGTCAGCTTCACATACAACAGTCCCAAGCCGCCGTAGCTTAAGCCTTCTGTTGGGCTATCATCCGCTATCCAGGGACATGCTTGGGATACATGCCACCAGAGGGCTCTGTAGCTCTCATCCAGCTTTATCTCTGCCCAGACCAGCCTGCTTAATTCAGCTGTCTGCTTCTTGTGTGGTTTTTCTCCCAAAAACCGCACCCGCAGTCCGTACTGCGACCAGTACCTTTCCTCCATGGAGGGGAGAACTTTTCCCTGGTGTCGCTGCTCACGGGCTAGCGCTTCCTTCCAGAGTTTGCAGCGAATAGAATCACACCATCCCAGCAGGACCTGCTCTGATACTGGTCCTCTGTGCTGTATCTGCATCTCTCGCAACCTCCTATTGAATTCCTCATCCATGGCGGCTGGTATCTGTACCTCTCCTCTCCTGCTTGGACCTTGGATCCAGATGGAAGTTTGGATGTCCCAGACTGCAGGAAGCTTTCCCGCTGCTTGCCACCAATGTCACGGAACGTCCCACACTCCGCTTGAGTGCTTCCATCGTATACCACTTCCTCCCAGTCTGTATACAGATATCAGATATTCCAACCTCTCTGAGCACACAACAAGGTGACACTTGCTTGTTGCTAACATGAACTCTCTTATTCAGAACCAGAATACAGTCTTATATACACAGGAGAAGATTACTCTAACAATACAAACGTAACCTAATTAACATGATTAACATGAGCTAATTAACTAATCCTTTATACAACCTAGGTGACCGAGACATGACCTATTGCCCAGACTGAGTTAATTATCACAGGACATTTTCTCACAATAGCAGCAGCTCCAATAGGGGTCGTACCGTCTCCTACATTGTATAGAGGACAATGTGATCAGCTCATTCAATTAACATAAACACAGGTAGTTGGAGTTGATGACACCAGCATATCCACACAGGATGTGTCCCACAGTATGAATCAGTCTTATCAGCAGGGGGCTGCTGGAGGAGTCCCTCCTCCCTCTTCAGGGACACAAATCCACAGCAAGGAGTCCCCAACAGAATCAAACAACATACAATATATACACATATACACGTCTGAGTCCGATTAGTACAGTTCAGACTGGATTTCTCATTCACCTCACAAAGAGTATTGTTCCATTGAAAATCCAGATCCCATAATCAAAAGGCAACAGGCTTGCATTCAGTCCTCTCCAACAGCCTCTGTCCCGGCTAGGTCTGTCACAATGTGTGTTTATAAGCGTTCAGCATTTTTGTCATTTCAGAGCTGAAAAAATAAAACAGGAAGTCCTGTGCATACAGGAAGCAAACTTTGACCTCCCCTCCTCCCCTTTTGGGCAGACCACCTCCCTTCTTGTTGCATACACATGTCTGCTGAGTCCTGTGCAAAATGACAAAAGATGTTTCAGAATCCCAGCTCATTGCTGCAGTCCAAATGCACCCTGCAGTTTGGGACTTGTCTCACCCTCGACATGGGGGCTGTATCCAAAAAAAAATAGCTGGAATGAGATCTGCCACAGCCTAATGGAGGACTGGGATGAAATGAGCCATAGGCAGAAGAAAGATCGAAGTAAGTGCATATGTGTGCATGAATGTAATTTTTTTTGTATGTTGTATATATTTTCAAAATGCGTTCTATTTTTTTTGTCAGTTGAGGCTATGCGGACTCGGTGGAAGTCACTATGCGATCCAGTAAGGAGGGAAGTGAAGGATAAGCTGCTTGTGGAGTGCAGTGGAGCACCTTCAACTATGAGGCTCCACCCCTTATCAGAAGAGCTTGCTTACCTTAGACACTCCAAGGTTTAAAATCTTTTGAAAAAATAATTTTTTTAAATTTGTTAAAATTTGTATGTTTAGTTTGTAAATTTAGTTGAATTAAAAAAAAATAACATTTTTAATATTTTTAACTCATTTTATTAATAAGTTATTCATATTTTTAAAAATTGCTAATTTAGAATTCTTTTAAAACATTTTTAAAATATTTATTGAATTTTTAATACATTTTTTTTTATATTTTAAAATATTCAACAAATGTTTGAAACATTTTTTAAAAATTACATTTTCAATTTATTACAATTTTTATAGCTTTAATGTTTTACTTTTTGTAAAAAAAAATTATGTAATTATTTCCACAAAAAATTACATTAAAACTTTTAAAATAACTAAAACTTTGTTTTACTTTTAAAACATTTTTAGTTAGTCACAACATTTCTGTTAAATATTTATAGAACCACATCCAACTGGCATGATGATACAGAGGCAGATGAGGAGGATGATCAGAGGGAAGGAAGTGTTGTACAGGGAACTGTTTCCCCAAATTCTTGCCCATTGTCCCCACCGTCAGAAGTTGGGAGCATGGATCTGGCAAATTTCTTATTTTAATCTTGTCTATCTATCTATCTATCTATCTATCTATCTATCTATCTATCTATCTATCTATCTATCTATCTATCTATCTATCTATCTATCTATACATTTTGTAAAAATTTATTATCTGCTTTTTTCTTCATAGGAAACTCCAGTTCGCAACGCACGCTCTACTTGCAGTGGTGGTCGTGGACGTGTTAAACGTCGGCAGCATGAAGCAGAAAATAGCACCCAAACGGAACAACGCATTGTACAGTTGCTAGGGGATTTGAATAAACAGAAAGTGATGTGTTCCTGGACCACAGTCATCCTCATGTCACTTTCTGCCGCAGCCTATTTATGCTGCTTTGCAACCTTGATGCTAACAGGAGAAGCAGTGCATGAAGAACATGTACACCTATGTGTTGGCCTGTAGGGTGGCACAAAGGAGTCAAATGCATACACCACCCATTTAAGGTTCTCCATGTGTCAACCTTATCAAGCACTGCTTCTCCTTTTCAACCAGCGTTACACTCCACCAATGTGGCAGGTTAAAAAAACTTTTCAGGATAGTTACACAGCTGAACGTATAGGCTGTTGAAATATCCGGAAGATATGTGTTGGTCCATTAACGGATGGGTCCAGTACAGATGAACTCTGGTCCTTTCATGCAATTCTCTCTGTCTTCTGATCCTACGCAACAGAATCAGAAGGAGTATTTCCTGCATTGTCTTCAGGGCTGGATCCATAGTGACCGCTGCTAGCAACAGTAAACAGCTCCCTGCTGAAGACAGTGCTCTATCTACTCTCCCAAAATGGCTCCTAGGGTTAATTTCACCTTTTTCCAATGCATTGCGGGAGTTTGGGAATGCCTTGTGGGAGTTTGGGAGTGTCCTTGGTGTAATCTTACAAAAAACGCCCATAAACGCTAACACTACAAAACGCGCATAAACGCGATTACAAAACGCAGATAAAAGCACGTTTTTAAAGCAGCAGTCCGACATCCAGAACGACTTTTTTGAGCATCCTGTGTGCCAGAAGCCTTAATGTGAAGGATGTGCCTGCTTTTGAGAGCAAATCAGATTGAAGCAATTGTAATCTTTTTTGTACTTTCGCTTGCTTCCTTGCTTTTCATTTAACAGTTTGTCTTTCAGAGTTCCAGACTTGATATTTCTCCATTGCTAAATATTGAACAAACTTTATTTATAAGCATCAAAGTTGGAATGGAACGGTCTCTATTATTATAATATAATTAGAGCGATCAAGTTCTCCCGGGATCTTGCACAAGGCACGCGTTACGAAAGGAACCAATGAATATACAGACTGATAGAGATTGCGTTTTTATATATGTTACTTTTTTTTTACTTTTGCAACATTGATTTACCATTACATTTTTTTATATGTTCAAGGTTTCAAAATGCTAGCAATTTTAAATATTTTTCAAAACTCCCACAGCACACTTGCAAATCTCATGCGGCACACTAGTGTTCCATGGCACTCAGTTTGATAATAACTGCTCTGAGGCCTCCATAGGTGTCATTGGGAGAGCAGCTGTCTGAGTGCATTCTGCTACCCTATTTGACCCTTGCAGCCTTTGGTGTGGGCAGTGCTAATAAATAGCATTGTCCCCTTCCCCCTTTAGTTGGTGTGCATTTTGCGAAATGGGACAGAGAACCTGCTGAATAGGGACAAAGTGCTCAGCGAAGGGAAAGGTTCCAGTGGAGGAGGAACAAAGTAGGGACCGTTTCTTGTGTCTCAGGCAGGAGCCCTTTCTCCTCCAGGTGCCTCATTGCAGTCTGCTTTCCAGCCACCTCCTTTGTCAGATGTTCTTGGGTATCAGCAGTGTGTATGGGTATCCTCTGCATGTATTGCCAGGCCAGTGTGGCTGAATATACAGACTCTGTACTGACTCGTCAAAGCTCTTACATCAATATACTTTTGTGACCTACTTTGCCTCCGCATGTGCTCTCTGGGTACCCAGCGCTGTCCTCCCTCTTATGCCCCGTACACACGGTCGGATTTTCCGATGGAAAATGTGTGATAGGACCTTGTTGTCGGAAATTCCGACCGTGTGTAGGCTCCATCACACATTTTCCATCGGATTTTCCGACACACAAAGTTTGAGAGCAGGCTATAAAATTTTCAACAAAATCCGTTGTCGGAAATTCTGATCGTGTGTACACAAATCCGACGCACAAAGTGCCACGCATGCTCAGAATAAATAAAGAGATGAAAGCTATTGGCTACTGCCCCGTTTATAGTCCCGATGTACGTGTTTTACGTCACCGCGTTTAGAATGATCGGATTTTCCGACAACCTTGTGTGACCGTGTGTATGCAAGACAAGTTTGAGCCAACATCCGTCGGAAAAAATCCTAGGATTTTGTTGTCGGAATGTCCGAACAAAGTCCGACCGTGTGTACGGGGCATACCACTTTTCTCTGCAGCTAAGGATAACAGCTGCCAGCAAAGAGGAAGCGATGCCTTATGTTTTTTACAATGCAAGGTACTGGAGCAATGCAGAAAAATCCAGACATGTTGCATTTCTCTGCATCGCTCTGCCCCGCAGATAACAGCTGCAAGGAAGTGCATGTGGGGCACAAAGAAAACCATTGTTTTCTGTGTGTCCTTGTGAAGAGCTGCATCTTTCTTATGAGTGTGAACCGTCCCTAAAAGACTAAAAGAAAACAATAAAAACTGGACAAATGTTCTAACGCTTCCCTTAAAGTGCAAAGCAAATTCCCATAAAGTATTTACTGTATTTATTGGCGTATAACACGCACTTTTTCACCCTGAAAATCGGGTGCAAATAGCCTGTGCATGTTATACACCAATACTTCAATTTTAGCTGCCTCGGAGGGGGCGGGACGAGCGCCGTAAGATTACATACAGTGAGAATCTCCTGTTTACTTGGCGGCCTCTGTAATAGGAAGTCCCGTCTCCTGGGCTGCCATTGGACCACTGTTCTGTCTATCATAGGAGATTCTCACTGTATGTAATTTGTCGGTGCTCGTCCCGTTGATCAGGCTGCACTGATGGCAATGGTGAGGCTGCTGCATTGAAGGCAATGATGAGGCTGCTGCATTGAAGGCAATGGTGAGGCTGCTGCATTGAAGGCAATGGTGAGGCTGCTGCATTGATGGCAATGGTGAGGCTGCTGCATTGATGTCAATGGTGAGGCTGCTGCATTGATGGCAATGGTGAGGCTGCTGCATTGATGGCAATGGTGAAGCTGCTGCATTGATGGCAATGGTGAGGCTGCTGCATTGATGGCAATGGTGAGGCTGCTGCATTGATGGCAATGGTGAGGCTGCAGATGGGCACTGACCCTTATTTTGCTTCAAAGTTCCTTATTTAAAATTTAAGTTTTTTTCCTGAAACTTCCCTTTTAAAATGAATGTGCGTATTATACGCCTGTGCATGTTATACACCGATAAATACGGTAATTGTTAACTTTGTTAGCTTGGTAGAGATTCCCCATACTTTTGTGGAGGTTCCCCACCATGTCTAACCAGGCAAGCTAGTGAGGGGAAGATTTCCTAGCCAGATGAGAGGTAGCAAAAAAAATAAAAAATCTTTAAACTGAACTTCCACTTTAGGTGCTGGTAAAAAAAATTAAGGTAATAGCCAATGGAAAATATTCAACTGTTCATAATGATGACAATGATTAACAAATAGGCTTTTTAAATAATCCTTATACTTTATACATCATCTACCAGTCTCCGTATTGTCTCCTTTACATACATAAGCCTCTGCCTGTATTTTACTAGAAAATGATACACTGTTGGATTGACTTACTAAAGGCACATAGGCTGTTCACTTTGCCAGGGAGCAAATTCCTTTGCAAAGTTCAGCTTTCCCTGCAAAGTGGATAGCCTATTTGTCTTTAGTAAATTAACCCCTATTTGTTTTAACCCATATACTGCAGTTCAGGTTCAGGTTATTGCTATTATTATTATACATAGTCATCTCAATTCTTATTAATGTCTGGTCAAAATTTTCTTTCCAACTAAATGACTTCATAGCATCTAAATCATTCCTTTCATTCCCATCGCTTAGAGAAAAATATGATCTACCAAACTCTGAGATATTTAGATATCTCCAAATCAAAAATTTCTATACACCATTCCTAAAGGGGGATACACCATTATCCCAATTATCCATTTTTGAATCAATCTGTACATAAGATCCATTTGCTAAAGGTACAATTTCATCACTTTATAATCAATTATATGGAGTAGCAAATCTTAATAGACCCTCTTACGTTCAGAGGTGGGAGGAGGACCTGGGACGAACTTTAGAAGACACGGACTGGTCTAACATATGGCTCACATCTAAGTCATCTTCACCCAACATCTTAGCACTGGAGACAAATTATAAAGTCCTAACTCGCTGGTACCTTGTACCCGCTAGAGTGGCAAAATATTCACCTAATACCTCAGCTCTTTGTTTTCGAGGATGCCCAGAAATAGGCACATATTTACACATATGGTGGACGTGCCCAGTAATCCAAACATTCTGGAAGGAAGTCTTCGTGATTGCATCTAAAATATTTAAAAAAATAATACAACCAGATCCATATTTAACTTTACTTAATCTAAAACCGGAATGGTTAACACTCTCTCAATTCAAACTTATGATCCAACTAATAACGGCTGCAAAACAAACAGTGGCCAAGGCATGGAAATCTCCTACATTGGTACTAGCAGAAACAATTCACAGAATGAATAATACAATGTCCCATGCTAAGATGGTAGCCATCGATCAAAACCAAATTCCAAAATTCGAAAAACTTTGGCATCCTTGGATAAAACAACAGTTCCTGTCAAACTTCAATGACTCTGTCCTGTTGCCATGGTAACAGATTAAATGACTTACAGAGACACCCATTCTAAGGCTTCAAAGAGAACTAAAAAGAATAATAAACTGACGAGCGGGACAACCTTGTGGACCATTCCTCTACCTTTCAACCCTTTTTCTTCTTTCTCTTTCCTTTTCTCCACCTTACGATTAAAGCTCATTATCAGAATTTATTTGACCTATATACACTCTACTTGTAAACAATATGTATAGTAGGTATAAATCATTTAAATACCTACAAAAGTAACTAAGGAAATGATATATATCTTTAATTTAGGTTTACGTGAACCCAATGTTTAATATTTGAAATTTCATGATATTTACCTATATAAACCCTACTGTAAAACAATGAGCTTACTTTATAGATCCTTGTAAACTTACTTTATGTATCTTTATAACATTGTATACTCAATAAACTTCTTTTGACAAGGAAAATTTTCTTTCCAGAGTAATGAAAAAGATAAAAGGAGTGATGTCAACAATTGGCAGCTCACTGGTTTTATTATTATCTGGTGGCAACATAAGTCAAGCTTTCCTTTCCAACTCTTCAACTTTCACTGTGTTCATTGTTCATTCACCTTGTTTCCGAAGCTTAATTAACTAACTAACCTGAACTAGGGCACACTAGGATAAACTTAGCAGCAGATATTCTGCAATACTGAAATACAAAGCAACCCTCTGTATCCACTAGGGAGCCCTACTCCTGCTAGTCCAGTGAGCAGTGTATCAATACACCCACACCCAATGAATAGGAAGTGTATGTGGAGTGATAAGCATGACCAACCCAGGAGTACCGCAAACTGTGAGGTGGATCTCCTGAAGACCATAGATGGATGGATGATACCTGCCTAAGCATGTAGTATTCATAGTCCTTTTCAGAGGGTTATGCACTCCTCTGACATTGCATGACACTATAGGTACATCAGCAGGGAAGCCTCCAGGATGTTCTCCTGTGCAACCAATGTTTGCTGGAAGCTCCCATTATAAAGGATACACAGCGGCCAGGAACTGGCTATGCAGGGTGGACCATTAGGTCTAATAGAATGATAATGAATAATACCTCTGCGCTACCTGTATGTAAAAATAATCATGAAGTGTTAACAATGTGCTTATGATATTGGTGAGTGCACACAATAATACCAAATGGTTGCAGCAGACACCACACTGTGTTCCCACCAGTAATGATATTGTATATATTTATAATAGGTGTTGTGAAAACCAAAAGGTAAAACAATAACCTAACTGATATACTCAAGTTAGAGTGGAGACTGCGAGCCAGGCCTTCTTGTCCAACATCAGTACCTGCCCTCACAAATGCGCTCCTGGAAGAATGGTCAAACATTCCCATAGACACACTCCTAAACCTTGTGGACTAGCCTTCCCAGAAGAGTTGAAGCTGCTATAGCTGCAAAGGGTGGGCCAACGCAATATTGAACCCTACAGACGAAGACTGGAATGCCATTAGAGTTCATGTGCGTGTCAAGGCAGGCATCCCAATACTTATGACAATATAGTGTGTGTGTGTATATATACATATATATATATATATATATATATACATATATATATATATATATATATATATATATATATATATACATATATATATATATATATATATATATATATATATATATATATATATATATATATATATATATATATATATATATATGTACATATGTACATATATACACACAAGTGCATATATTGCTGTGAAAAAGTGTTGTAAATTAAGAAAATTAATTAATAATTAAATTCAAAATGCAGAAATAGAAGTTGATATTTGTATCAACTTTTTTGTATTAACAAAGTATAAGTAAATGAACAAGAGAAATCAAATCAATTTCTGGTGTGACCACCCTTTGCCTTCAAAACAGCATCAATTGTTTTAGGTACACTTGCATACACAGCTGTGAGGAAGGGGGTCTGTCCCCTGAAACATGTAAGCTTTTCCACAGTTTTGTATTAGATGGAACACACGTCTCACCTGTGGGAGCTGTCTACTTGATATGCTTGATTTTATTTGCATCTTGTGAGTATAATACTGTTGTGTGCTTTTAATAAATGGTGTTTGGTGATAATGCACTAGGCGTTTGCACCCTCTTGTGTATGTTTTTACAGTTTTCTGAGGATCACCCAGTCTGAGGAGGGCTGCATCGTTGAACCCATTGCCTACCACTGTGCGTTTTTTGGGGAGTACTTTGGATTGAGCGCTGGATGGTTGCTTTAAAATCTTTGCCTGGGAGATACCTTGCTGATGCAGTATAAGTTAACTACCTTGTGTCTAGTTGCTTGGCTTAGTCTTGCCATGGTGTATGACCTGTTACATTAAACTGTCTTCCACAACCTCATCTTAGTAGCAGAGTTTGGCTGTTTCTCACCCAGCCTCCTACACAGCTGTTTCTGTTTCAGTTAATGACTGCATTTTAACCTACATATGAAATTGATGATCATTAGCACCTGCTTGGTATAATTGGTTATTCATACACCTGACTCTAATCCTACAGAATCCCTGACTTTGTGCAGTGTACAAAGTGTGCAAGTATAAGAATTGATGCCGCTTTGAATCCAAAAGTTAGTAACACCAAATATTAATTTGATATATATTTTTCTTCTGTTCACTCACTTTGCATTTTGTAAATTGATAACGAATAAACAATTAAAATATATATTTTTGAAAGCATTCTTACTGTACATATATATTCAACAAACAGTGCTTAAAAAATGTCCTTAAACTTTCATCAAAATGTTTTCACAATAGTCTTCGCAAATAAAATGAGATACTGTTTATTAATCAGAAAAAAGTACATACATGAAAAATGCATCCTGTCTCTGTTTCTCATTTCTTCCCCAAATGCAATACAATTCTGCAGATTAATGCTCTTCCTTCTATACCCGCTGGTGACACTCCAAAAAACTGAAAAAACAACATTTAGTGTAGTATGTCCAAACAGAATGCACTGTAAAGCTAGTCAATGTGCTCACTGCTCACATTTAAATTGTGTGATCGAGTGTCATGCATCACCAAAACGTATGTCCTCCTGTGACAACTCTTATGCCCTGTACACACGGTCGGATTTTCCGACTGAAAATGTGTGATAGGACCTTGTTGTCGGAAATTCCGACCGTGTGTAGGCTCCATCACACATTTTCCACCGGAATTTCCGACACACTAAGTTTGAGAGCAGGCTATAAAATTTTCCGACAACAAAATCTGTTGTCGGAAATTCGATCGTGTGTACACAAATCCGACGCACAATGTGCCACACATGCTCAGAATAAATTAAGAGACAAAAGCTATTGGCTACTGCCCCATTTATAGTCCCGACGTACGTGTGTTACGTCACCACGTTCAGAACGATCGGAATTTCCAACAACTTTGTGTGACCGTGTGTATGCAAGACAAGTTTGAGCCAACATCCGTCGGAAAAAATCCATGGATTTTGTTGTCGGAATGTCCGATCAATGTCCGACCGTGTGTACAGGGCATTAGTCCTTAAATATCTACTCTTAACCTCTGGATCATCAATAGCGCTTGATATAAATCCACTACCAATTCTCCCTTCCAGAATAATCTTCTTCCCCTTTGCATTCACTATTAGAAGCGCCAAAAATAAAATGACAAATTATACTGTAGTACACATTTCTATTATGTGCTTAGTGCCTTAACCACTTCAGTCCCGGAGATTTGTACCCCCTTCCTAACCAGAGCACTTTTTGCGATTCGGCACTGTGTCATTTTAACTGACAATTGTGCGGTCGTGCAACGTTGTACCCAAACAAGCTTGACGTCCTTTTTTTCCCACAAATAGAGCTTTCTTTTGGTGGTATTTGATCGCCTCTGCGGTTTTTATTTTTTTGCGCTTTAAACAAAAAAAGAGCGACAATTTTGAAAAAAACGCAATATTTTTTAGTTTTTGCTATAATAAATATCCCCCTAAAATATAAAAAAAACATTTTTTTCCTCAGTTTAGGCCGATATGTATTCTTCTACATATTTTTGGTAAAAAAATCGCAATAAGCGTATATTGATTGGTTTGCACAAAATTTATAGTGTCTACAAAATAGGGGATAGTTTTATGGCATTTTTATTTTTTTTATTAGTAATGGTGGCGATCTGCGATTTTTATCGGGACTGCGACATTATGGCGGACATTTTTTGGGACCATTGTCATTTATACAGCGATCAATGCTATAAAAATGCATTGATTACTGTGTAAATGACACTGGCAGTAAAGGGGTTAACCACTAGGGGGCAGTAAAGGGGTTAAGTGTGTCCTAGGGAGTGATTCTAACTGTTAGGGGACTGGACTTCAACACACAGAACCGTGATCACAGCTTTTGATGAGAGAGAGCTGTGATCACTGTCCTGTCACTAGGCAGAACGGGGAAATGCATTGTATACAAAGCATCTCCCCGTTCTTCCTCTCCGTGACACGATCACGGGCACCCAGCGGACATCGAGTCCGCGGGACCCGTGGTCACAGTCACGGAGACCGGCCGCCCACAACACCGCTTCTTAAAGGGGACGTACCTGTACGCCCTTTTGCCTACCAGTGACATTCTGCCGACGTACATGGGCGTGCGCTGGTCGGCAAGTGTTTAAAGCATAACTAAAGGCAAAACTTTTTTTTTTTATTTTGGATAGTGTGGAGAGAGATTAGATCACCTGTCAGTTTTTCATGCTGTCTGTGTACCCGTTAGGGAGATTCACTCTCTCTATTTGTCCTGTTTACCATATCATTGAAAGTAAAAGTAAAGAAAATCCCACATTTTGGGTTGTCACCAGAAAAGTAATAGAGTGGAAATATTCAAATGGGGACATCCGTTCTGGTGACCTAGGGGTCCCCAAGGTATTTCCGTAATTTGCAGGGTTTTCTGCTCACTTCCTGTTTGGTTATGGGACAGGAAGTGAAGGGAAATCTCCCCAACGAGACACAGATCTCAAAAAAAAATCTGACAGGGGTTATAACCACCCCTTACTCTATCCAAAAAAAAAAAAAAAAAGTTTTGCCTATAGTTCTAATACAATAAACCAGTGACATACGTTCCTAAAAAAAATGCTAGAATTTGTGGAAGAAAGGAGAAACAGAGACGGGACGCATCTTTATTTTTCATGCAGGTACTTTATTCTAATTCATGAATGCAGAGGATCTCATTTTATTTGGTGAACATTTTGATGAAGTTTAGGACAATTGACATTTTCTAAGCACTGGTTGTTGAATGTACTGTATATATCTTCTTGCTAGGAAGCAGAGGTAATCCAGCAGTTGGGGGTTAGTTTTTACTGCTTAAAGGAGAAGTCCAGCCAAAGCTCGTTTGGCTGGGCTTCTTCTATGAATCACAGAAGTGCAATTCGTTTTCCACTCCTGAGACCTACTTTCAGCAGAGAGCGAACTGAAGACCAAAAATGATATCATGACTAGAATGTAGGATTACGGTCTACTGACATACTTTTCCATTTTTCTTTGTGAACAAGGGGACTATTCTATACCCACTGAATTTAGTGTAAAATTGAAGGATCTCCAATACATAAAGTAGGAATAGAGAGCCAATATAAATTCAACTAAATTATATTCAGAGGGAACCCATAAACAAGGTCAGCAAAAACCCACTCTTTGTAATAACCATAAAGCAGTTCCTCCATCGCCTCCATTATTGAAGTACCCCCAAACAAAAAGTTACTCACAAGTCTCCCCCACAGAAGTCCTCTAATTTGCTAAAACAACCAAATTGATGTTCAAGGTGGCAAAGTGTTTCCTCCACAATTGTGATTGATAATTATAAAATATGATGGAATATGTTAATTTTGGCAGGATTTTGACATCATATGGTGTCAGAAGGTGGGGAGTGTCACCTTTTCACTATGTTTCGATTGGTGAATTGCACTTTAAATACTGTGATAGCACTGTATGCACTTTATCACATGCCTACAAAGGGGTCCCGTGCTGGTCCAAAATGTTGCACTTAGTCCTTTGTCGTGTGATCTTTCTGCAATAGAAAATGTGGATGACATTTAATGATCGTTGGTGTGCTGGTGAATATGTACATTGAGCCATTACTGGGACACCACCCACGCGGAAGCCACATATACCCGCTCAGCGAAACAAAGCAGCTGAGAGGGAAAGCATTCCTAGCTGAATGATTACAGTGTTTTTTTATTTGGCCAAACACAGGGGGGTTTGATCCCTATCCTCCCTGCCACTTTGTTTGGCTGGGCAGGTATGTGTGGCTTCTGTGTTGACGGTGTCACAGAAATGGCTTTATCCTGATATGGAGTGATGTCATTATACTGCATGAGGCGTGATATCATTACCTCATGCATGCGACCGGTCGCCATGAGGAATGGATGCCATTTGTATTCCTCTATGAGAGTAGACCTGAAAATCAGTTAATGGGTATTGGCAGAAGGTAATGTCCTATCCACACTTGCTGCTATATATTCTAGCCCACCTAATCTGGAGGAATAACATGGAATAATACAGAATTAGCTAAATTGCACCAAGGTGGTCAGTGAAGGGAATTTGGGGTTACACATCTCTGCCACATTTTTCAGGATGGCTCCACGTTGTCCTTTCTGGAGCTTCAGTCTATATTCAATCTACTCAGGTGAGGGGCGCTTATCGCCTACCCATTTATTTAACTTAATGCAAACTACTGAAACCTCTAGGGGCTTTATTACTGACTGAATTTCTTAAGGATTATCCCTCAGAAGTAGTAGAACAGTGGGAAAAAGATGTAGGCCCTATCACAGGGGATCAATGGGAAGAGTCTTATTTAGCTTAATGTCTCCCAAAAACTCTCACATATATACATTCTCTTTCTTACCCACCACAACTCCCTAAACTTGCATAAGATGGAGTTTTGGATGACCTACTCTGCAGCAGGTGTAAAAAGGATTTAGGGGACATTATTATTTTTCTGTGGTGGTGTGCCAAGCTTCACCTTTATTGGAAGGAGGTTATAGACACAACAATAAAGTGTTTTAGTCAAATATCCTGAATAATCTCAAGGGATGTGTACTGGGTTTTCTGGGTGACATGTTGTGTCCTGAAATCATAAGAGAGGTAATATCTAAAGTATTATTTCAGGCTTGTAAACTGATTTTACAACACTGGAGGTCAGCAGATCCACCCTCCTACATGGAGTGGATTAGACATACAGGTGATTTCTCAGACTTGAGCATTGTATTTATCAGCAAAGGGAATTCCCAGCTAAATTTAAAAAGCTATGGGCAAACTGGTTGGATACACTGGGTCTGAAACCAATAGGCTGTGTGGGATTACTTGTGTCCGAGATACTGATGGAAGGCTTCCAGCAGCAGGGACGACCAGATCTGTGTAGCTGCAATCAGAAAACTGAAACCAGACTATATATAGTTTAAATAAGCTTTATTATTAGTGTAACAAAACCCATCCAAACACCAACAAACAGAATACACAGCATGTGAAGCTATAAGTGAAGCATAACCAAGTGACAAAATACCTAGCTAGCAAACTAACTAAGTGTCAGAATACCTAACTAACAAACTAACTATAATACAATATATACAAACACATGGGGAGCATGTCTCAACAGCGTAAAACAGGAGATGCAAGGAACAGTTAGGAAGTGGAAACCAGGACTGGGATCAGGAACAAGGGAAGCAGAAATGAGGCAGCAGGGTACAGGATACAGACACAGGACAGGATCAGGATCATCCAGGATTTAGGCTCAGGATTAGTCAGCAAGCATGTATCTGGTTAGCAAGAGGGAAGAGTAGAGGAGGGACTAAATTGCTGAGATCTGCTAGCTGCTAGGAGATGCCCGCTGGCAGACACAGAAACTACAACCTTCTGGTCAGGGAACCGCAATGCCAGGAGCAGGTGATCTAGTACTTGACATCTTGACTATTTGCATTGTAAGATTGCATGAGCCATGAATAATGTAATCCCATTTATTCACTTTTACTAAAAGTACTCACTTTTGTTGCCAGTGGTTTAGACATTAATGGCTATGTGTTGAGTTATTTTGAGGGGACAGCAAATTTATACTGTTATACAAGCTGTGCACTCACTACTTTACATTGTAGCAAAGTGTAATTTCTTCAGTGTTGTCACATGAAAAGATGTAATAAAATGTTTAAAAAAATGTGAGGGGTGTACTCACTTTTGTGAGATACTGTATATACAGTACATGGAGAATGCAGTAGCAACTGGGACACACATGAACACCCCAAACTCCCAGCTCCCAGCCACGGCTCTATAGCATGAATATCTCAATGTTGGAGTATCAAAAACATATAAGAAGTAAGATGTTAACAGCCAACCACGCTGATCCAAACGTAAATGTCACTTCCAGGTGGACTGAAACATTAAATTCTTTAATCAGAAAAACATTCCCTAATGCATCCACCCAAATTGCTTAGTTTAGCAAAAATGGTAGATAAGCATTTGTTATACATTTATCAGTTTTAGGCACAAAGAAAAGAGTTTTAGAGACTATATATCTACTCGTTAGATAAAGTGTAATGCCAATACCAAACTCATATAACTACTGTTAGCTTTTGACAAGGAAGGTGTTACATTTACACTTTAGCAGCGTTAAGAATAAAATTAATCATTAAATATCTCACAAGAAAGCACATTTTAATTGTTGTGCCTTGAATTAAAAACATTCAAGCATTTAATCTATAAAGCCTTTTTTCAACGAATAAAGTGGAATGTTACTTCAAAATTCCAGTTTCTATTAAATACACTATTTTATACACTTACTTACAGCCTTTTTCCCTCAATAAACCTGCTGCACACCTTGCAGCTAAAACACACATTGTTCTGCATATGTGTCCCAAAGGTTACATTTTTGGCATGTGAAAGACTATTACAAGGAGTTTGCAATGCTGGAGTGATGAAGGCAGTCACCTGCTCTTAAGTGACAGGCTGCTCTGGACTAGGCAGGGGGTGTCTGTAGGCCTTCAACTAGGAGAGGGGTGTCTGGAAGCCCTGGACTAGGTGAGCAGGTGTCTTGAGGCCCTTAACCAGGTGAGGGGCAGCCTGGAGGCTCTAGACTAGGAGAGGGGGTGCCTGGGAACCCCGAATTAGGAGAGGGGATGCAGAGGAAACCCTGGATTAGGATAGGGGGTGCTTGGAGGCCCTGGACCAGATGGGGAGGTCTACAAGCATCAAAGCACAACTAAATATGAACCCAATTAAATGATGTTTGACACACAGGCTAACTTTCTAATGCCTGAGATTATAAACCAAGTGAAAGGGAACTGAGTGTGCTGTTTAAAAAACATAGCCCCTAGTTTACAAAACAAGTATGTGTAACATAATTTTGCAATGACAGTCGAGATCTTCAATTGACAAATGATAGCAAAAATGTGTTAAGTGCTTGAGTAATAATGCAATACCTCCCAATAAAGTCCAAGCTGAAAAAATGTAATCTATAACCGATCATAAGTTTTAAACTCATGGTGGGTACAAAAATTCTCACTTCTTCAGGTGCTGTGAAACTATAAACAATAAATCAGTATTTGCTTTAGCAGTATGGTTTTAAAACAGGAATGATTGTACCAAGCATATTGGGACCCAATGTTCTTGGTACAATCACTTACCAATCTAAGAAATATTTTAAAAATAATGTGATGCAAGTATTTAATTGTATGTATTGTGAATATTTATGCAGAATCTGATAAAGTGAGATAATTGACCCAGGAAAAGCATTGTGTACTCGCCAGGATGCCACCACTTCAACATCATGTACAACAACTGAAATCTTTTGAATAAAAGGTGAGGGTAACCAGGGCAGATGGTGAAGATATAATTGTATAGGTTGTAGGGTCTTGTATGATATTACTAAAAGACTTATGGAGGCTTATGCTGGAAATTAAGTATTTTACAAGTCAAAAGATCAGTCTTTTTAAATAACTAGAATAAAAGTTTGAAGGATTTAAGTTGATAGGGTGTTGGGATAGGGTGCTTAGAACCCTTAATCTACTGTATGTCCTTTGTGTAAATTTAAATAGGGAACCCCCCTCACTTGTGTTTTTGGTTACTACGATTCTTCCCTGGTGGACAACCCTGGAAATCTCTCACTTTTTGTTGCCAGCAGGATGATGGCTTTGAAATGGGAATTAGCAAACCTACCCTCCATAAAGGAATGGCTGTGTGAACTATTTCACTGAAATTTGACTGTTTTTTTGATTGAGCTGTATTTTCTCTTTTTGTATTTCTTGTGTAACAGATTGCTTCCCTGTAAAGCCTGAAAAAAACTTTTTTTTTTTCTTTAAAATAAAATATGATTTAAAAAAAAAGAAAAGAAAATATATACATTTTCCTTTTTATGGATACTCCAAAGCTAAGTGGGAACATGGTTTAGAAATTTCTGAAATATTAAAATATTAGATTTGCTATGTGTATCTTATGACTTCTATTGTAATCTTAAAATCCACTAGCAAATATGCTGTCTATTTACATTGTAGTTTATACTATAGTCCTTCCTTTTTTTCTAAGTCATAGAAAAAGCTGCCTGCTGCGTGTCTCTTTCATAATGCATCTTATGCTAGCTGATTTGCTGACTGTACAATACTTCTGACTGTTGTCTCTGTACATTCATTATTATTTCTTTAAAAAAAGTTCCTTGTCACTCTCCTAAAATGCAGTCTACTAAATAGGTTTTCACGATGGGCAGTATGTCTGTGCTATTTCCTGGATCTTGTGTCTGACACAATATATTGCAATCTTTTTTCATGTTAAAACCTGCCTCATCTTTCCCTTTTGAAATGTGACCCAATAAAAAAGCTTACATGATGTGCAGTGTCTGTGCTATATTTCTGGGTCTTACATAATCTTGTGTAATTTTTTTTAATTTCTTGATAAAAGCACTTTGTATCACTCACTTCAAATGCAGCCTACTAAAAGACTTACATGATGCACACTGCCTGGGATACATTTCTGACTCTTGTATGTGGCATAATCCACTGTAGTTTTTAAATTGTTAAAGTATTAAAATCACCCTCATCTCTCTGGAAAGTTAATAATGAAAAAAAACTCAATACATCAAACCTACAGGCAAAACTATTGAATAGGAATGAACTTTGGGTTCATTTTGAACATGGGTTTGACCTGAACCCAGCCTGTTCACAGTTTGGCTAATGGATGAACAAGCTGGCCATGTTGGAATGCCCACATTTGGATCCCCAGTACTGCTGGAATTTAACAAGAGCGGGGATCCTGGGTGATCCATATTTGGTCAATGACATCACCTAGTATATCCACTGCTGTGTTTTGTATTTTAGCAGCACTGGGTTTACCTACGATGGGATTATCTGTGGGGCAGCATCTCCATGGTAGGGTATCATTGTTGGGCTTTATAATTGATGCTGGATTTACATTGGGGGCATTGTTAATTTTTTTTTTTTAACCGCTTCAGCCCCGGAAGATTTTACCCCTTTCCTGACCAGAGCACTTTTTGTGATTTGGTACTGCGTCGCTTTAACTAACAATTGCGCGGTCGTGTGAAGTTGCACCTAAACAAAATTGACTTTCTTTTTTTCCCACAAATAGAGCTTTCTTTTGGTGGTATTTGATCGCCTCTGCGGTTTTTATTTCTTGTGCTATAAACAAAGAAAGAGTGTAAATTTTGAAAAAAACGCATTCTTTTTTACTTTTTGCTATAATAAATATCCCCCAAAAATATATAAAATAAACTATTTTTTTCCTCAGTTTACAGTTTTCAGAATCTGGAAGCTCCCTTTAAAAAATAGGCGGTACCAGATATCTTGTAAATGAGTAAAGGGTACACTAAAAAAAAGCATGGAAAATATCCCCCAAAGTAAATATAACTTCAATTACATTATCCAACAATGTAGATCCACATCAGTCAGATGATCTGCATGACGCTCATTGGTGTGAGCTCTGAGTGACGTCATTGACTAAATATGGTCACTACTGTATTTGGTCAATGAACTCATGCATTATCCCCAGCCCATTTGTTTTCAACCAAGCTGGCAAGGGTATGTCATTTAGGGGTAGTAGAGACAGAAATGATAGATCCACCATCTATAAAAAAAAATCAGTTTTAATAGAGTACACCCTCCTGCTTTGGAACGTCAAAGGTTTAAGGCTACTCAAAAGCATGTAATTTAGAGGATTTGTGTTTTTTTATTGTTGCTCTTATATCAATATTAAAAGAACCTCTAATAGCTATGTTTTAACTTTTCCAAGCTTGCTATATGATTTTTTTTAACAATAGCTTAAAAACTGACCTGGAAAAGGCCAGAAAAAAATAACAAGATTCAGCTCTTATAGACTTAGGGTTTGATGCTATGTCCAGATTTAGCGACTTCCACAGATCAGACCCTCTTTAAGGACAGTCACCTGTTACCCGTTTTATTATATTTAAGATTTAATATCTCAAAGATATGATGTGGGTTAAATGAGAGTTATTTGACCAAGAGTGAAAGCTTTAACACAATAACAACATTTATTGGTGAGTAGTTGAAAGTCTATCTAATACACAGCCATCCATCTATTGTCTACACCAGGGATATGCAATTAGCGGACCTCCAGCTGTTCCAGAACTACAAGTCCCATGAGCCAGACTCTGACAGCGCAAGCATGACACTCAGAGGCAGAGGCATGATGGGACTTGTAGTTTTGCAACAGCTGGAGGTCCGCTAATTGCATATCCCTGGTCTGCACCAAGGAAGAAAATATTAGGTTAAAATAAAAGAATACAGAGTATATTCCTCAGGACATCAAAATACAAACAGCAAACAAACAAATAAACAAGTGACACGCAGGTATACCTTAAGTGCTGGGAGCTGACCTGATATTTATCAGTAGTGATGTGTGTGGGCTCACGTCAGACTCATGGCTCCTTGTCTTCCCTGTGTGTACCTTACACTAATATAGGCCCATCTCTCATTGACTTGAACAGGGCCCCCCTGATTGGTGGAACAATGTTACCCCTCTACTCCCTCTGGGCGTATCCCCTCCAAGATTGGACAATTTCCCCTTCCCCTTAATTTAGCATAGCTCAGCCCCTCACTAGCACCTCCTCTCTTGGGGAGATAATTAGTTAGAAGAGAAATTAATTAAAGAGAAGTCCATCACCTTCTCTTGAATGGGGCACTTAACTATGCATGGTCATAGCCGGGGCAAATTGTCCATTTCTGAACAGATCAAAGAAATATTCTCAGCATATCAAACACCCTTTGAAGTGGATTAAGGGTTGCTTAACACAGGGGACTACAAGGCCTTTATCTAATGAATTCAGCCCTGTCAAGTCTCCACTACAGTATTTAACTCAGATGGTATCTCTTCCTTGCATTTGAATTTACGAACTAGCAGAGCATCTCCCATAACGCACACACACACACCTAACATCCCTGCCGATCAAAAGGAACTGTTGAATGAATTAGGTTCTCAATCTAAAGCCTATCATATGTGTACAGCTAGCTAGGTTAACCCCTTAGCAACAGCAATATTTCATACACACTAATCCTTGTTTCTTATTCTAATATATATATTCCCAGTTGCTAATGGAGATTACTCATAAACTCCTTATAAGGCAACACACCTAAGAGAAACATGGTAAAATTGTCTCTTCTATCCTCCTTGCAATCTCCCTGCCTAAAACATTATTATCAGTTGTTCCTTATAATAATCAGCAAGAGATTCTTCTGTGTGCAAAATTATTATATCACTGAGCATTTTCTTAATCTTTCATTAACATAATTTATGATGTGTTTACTTGGTGCCTCACTGATGGTAAATTTATTGGGAAAACAAAACAGAAAAACAAAGCATAAGAAAGTTCTGATACTAAAGGAAGCTACTAAAAATGGAATCAAAAGAAAAAAATTGAATTTTATATTAATAATGTCCAATATCTTAAAATGAAGGAAACGTTGGGCTCAAGGTTCATGACAATGAATTCATAGAACTATAATAACTAGAAAAATGGACTTTCAAGGCATACGGGTATTTTAACTATAAAAAGTAAAAATGGTTTTATTTAATTATAATCTACACAAATAGAAACAAATACTGTGGATAATACAGTTCACAAAAAGAAGTTATATATATTCAATGTTCCCTGCCCTACATACAACCAAGACACCACTTGTTATAATGTATAACTGTAATAAAACATTCAGAAATAAATGGTGAACCAATTTCCAAGCCGATGTTACGATTTGTGAATGTAAGATGACGAGTTGTGGGTCAGATTGCAGGTACGGGTAGGTATTTTCTTAATAGCTCGACATGTTGCGCGTCTGGGAAACGCTTCTTCAGGAGCTAAGGAAAGTTCATGTTATAGCCGGGCATGATGAAAAACATATAAATGTGGTATTTCAACTGGTAAGCTGGAAAATCACTTATTTGTATTAAAAATTCAATATTGGGACGTTGGAATACTACTATAGATGTACCTACAGTGTCGCCCTGTCTTTAGGTACACATTATTTGGGAATTCCTCAAATTCATGACAATGAATGCAGCTGACAGCTTTCAACTTACTGAATCTCCTTTCTTTTTTTTACCTTACTTTTAAATAATCTTTGCAGCATTTGATGCTTCTTTATTTGACCGATGAGTCAGCACTTTATTCTCTATCATTTAGCCTTTCTTGAAAATTAGTCTCATGAAGCGACCTTGGTTCTCCATACTTTGCATTATCATTTTGTTTTTCAAAAAAACATTAGGGTATCACCTCGACAACACGTTTACCTTTTACACCTGCTACGCTATGTACCATTACTTGCTTGTGTTTTCAAAACCCTATACCTGTGAAACAATCAGATCCTATGTTTCAACTAGCTTTTATAAATCAGTTCTTAGAAAGAGACCTAGGACAATATCTCTCTTTTTCATTATGGAGATATGGGTAAAGAAGACCTTTCTTGGCCACTGTTGCTGTCATATGCTACCTCCCAGTTATTCAGAGGCCATGTTTTGTACACATCATTTTATGAGTGTGATTTTTGCCTGTTGCATATTTTTACATTTTTGATTTAAAATTTCAGAAGAATTTTATTTTATGTTACCTAAGTTATCTAGTAATTTAATTTGTATAATGCATGTATTCATGCTGCCATACAATAAGTGCTATTAATTACAGTACATTTGATGTAAAGAAAATACATTAAACACCAAATATGTTATGTAATCTTTATGCTAAAATAAAAAAATTCTGACCACTTCTATAGCAGTCATCTGTTAAAGCAAAATGAGAGGCAAGACATCAGTTGACATATTAATAAATTATTCAAGAGCTTTCAGTGGCATCTAAAAAAATGCTGTGCAGAATACCAACTTAGTCAACACCCTCCACAGGAAACAATAATCTCTCTCAGTAGGTATAAAATATAATTGTCAAGAATATAGTTTACAATGTAGTTTCCATTTACCCACCAACATGGTTCCTCAGCTGAATAGAACTTAAATGTCAAATTATTTAAATCTCTATAATGCATTTTATACTGCAAATTAATTCAAAATATTTTATTTGTTTTTACAATTTCATTTTCTTTTAGTCAATAGAACCTAAATTGCATTTTCATATATAGATTCAGAAAAGAGTATTAAAAAACGTTTTTACATGTATTAGACATTTCTGAGTTGTTAAACCTCAAGTTATTATTTAAAATGAAAACATTGGACTGCCTATTTAAAGTGAAACTAGAGAAGACACCAGCACCGTTTTTTAGAGCCGACGGTCAGTTTTCTTATAATAGCAACCAGCCACTCAGTTGATACAACAAGCAGCGGGAGGGGACACCCCCCACCTTACATGGCTCACTCGGGCTCTCCCATCTCACCAGCCAGCATCAGATCCGATAGATGTTCTACTGAGTTGAGGTCAGGACTCTGTGCAGGCCAGTCAAGTTCCTCCAACCCAAACTCGCTCATCCATGTGTTTATTTACCTTGTTTGTGCACTGGTCCAAATCAGGAGGGGGGATATAGTGTGGGGTTGTTTTTCAGGGGTTGGGCTTGGCCCCTTAGTTCCAGTGAAGGGAAATCTTAAGGCTTCAGCATACCAAGACATATTGGACAATGTCATGCTCCCAACTTTGTGGGAACAGTTTGGGGATGGCCCCTTCCTGTTCCAAGATGACTGCACACCAGTGCACAAAGCAAGGTCCATAAAGACATGGATGAGAGAGTTTGGGGTGGAGGAACTTGACTGGCCTGCACAGAGTCCTGACCTTACCCCTATAGAACACATTTGGGATGAGTTAGAGCAGAGACTGTGAGCCAGGCCTTCTAGTCCACATCAGTGCCTGACCTCACACATACGCTTCTGGAAGAATGGTCAAATATTCTCATATACACATTCAGGGGCGGCCCGTCCATTAGGGGTGCCCGGGCACCGCCCCCCATCCTCGCCACCCCCTAAATGCATAATGGAAGGATTCATGCATAGCATGAATCTATCCATTGCCACCGCAACAACCCCCTAATCATTTATCCGGCCCCTTTCGGGTCACTGGGCATATGAATTACAGTGGCCAGGGTTTTTTTAAGCACTGATTAGAGCCATACGCTCTAATAGGCTTCAAAATAGGGTGAACTCAGGATGCAGAGCATTGCGTCTGGAGCCCACCCATCCTCCTCCCAGCCAATTGGGAAGCAGGTATGAAACCTGTTTCCCGATTGGTCAAAACGTTTGGTAATCCTATTGGACGCCTAGCGCCGGGAGGAGGAGAGAGGAGACACAGCGGAAGCTGCTCCAGGAAAGGACATCGGAGCAGCTTTCCCTGAGCCCGCCACGCTCTCACCGCCCGCACCCAAGGTAAGGACAGCGGGTGGTGGTGGGGGAGTGTGTTAGTGCTGAGGGGGTAGGGGGAGTATTCCCACCCCCCCAAAAAAATACCCCACCAGTCACCACTGGACACACTCCTAAACTTTGTGGACAGCCTTCCCAAAACTTGAGTTAAAGCTGTTATAGCTGCAAAAGGTGGGCCACCTCAATATTGAAACCTACGGACTAAGACTGGGATGCCATTAAAGTTCATGTGCATGTAAAGGCAGGCATCCCAATACTTTAGGTAATATAGTGTGTGTGTGTGTGTGTATATGTTTATATGTGTATGTCTATATAAAATGTATACAATCCCGGAGGTATCAATACTAGTTAATAAGTCTATTGCTAACACAGCTGGCTAGGGAGACCTTTTATATTTTGACTATGACAAAGTGGTGGTGAGAGTGGTGGGGAGCTCTTACTGTCAAATTAGGATTCTGAGTATGAACTCGTGGAGAGCGACAGTTCAGTAACATAATCCCTACAAAAGGGATCAGGAGTACTGAACGGCAGCATGTGATCACCAGTAGGGATGAGCTTTATGTTCGGGTCGAACATGAGTTCAACTCGAACATGAGTTCGACTCGAACGTTGGCTGTTCGTTCATTCATCAAAATACGAACATTATGGGGCGTTCACACCAAGTTCGAGTGGCGCGTCACGCCCCATAATGCACTGCGACATCGCAGTGCATTGCTGTCTGATGATTGGCCAAGCATGCACTATGACCCGCATGCTTTGGCCAATCACAGCGCCGTCAGCAAAGAGAGCCATAATTGGCCAAAGGCATGGTGCCTTTGGCCAATTATGGCTCAGGGGGTTAAGTCCATGCCCCACACTATTTAAGGCCGCCTGCACGTCGGCCCTGTGTAGTGTGTTGACTGAGAGAGATTGTCATTTAAGATTTAGATTGAGCAGGCAGGTGATTCAGTTAGCTGCGGTGTATTTAATATGTATATACAGTCAGTCTCATTCATATATATATATATATATATATATATATATATATATATATATATATATCCACTGTATCCAGTTTAGATAGATCAGACTGCTGTCCGTTCCTAGTGTACTGTTTCTAATATACTTCAGCAGGTGATTCAGTTAGCTGCAGTGTATTTAATATATATATATATATATATATATATATATACAGTCAGTCTCATGTATATATATATATATATATATATATATATATATATATATATGCACTGTATCCAGTTTAGCTAGATCTGACTGCAGTCCATTCCTGGTGTACTTTTTCAAATATACTTTCAGGCCGGCAGGTCATTCAGTGAGCTGCAGTGCATAAAATATATATACAGTCTCCTACATATATATATCCACTGCATTCCAGTCTAGCCAAGCCTATATCTGACTGCAGGCCATTCCTGGTGTACATTTTCAAATACACTTTCAGGCAGGCAGGCAGATGATTCAGTGATCTGCAGTGCATAAAATATATATATACAGTCTCCTACATATATATCCACTGCATTCTAGTCTAGCCAAGCCTATATCTGACTGCAGGCCATTCCTGGTGTACGTTTTCAAATATACTTTCAGGCAGGCAGGTGATTCAGTGATCTGCAGTGCATAAAATATCTATACAGTCTCCTACATATATACCCACTGCATTCTAGTCTAGCCAAGCCTATATCTGACGGTAGGCAATTCATGGAGTACGTTTTCAAATACACTTTCAGGCAGGCAGGTGATTCAGTGATCTGCAGTGCATTAAATATATATACAGTCTCCTACATATACAGTATCTCACAAAAGTGAGTACACCCCTCACATTTTTGTAAATATTTTAGTATATCTTTTCATGTGACAACACTGAAGAAATGTCACTTTTCTACAAGTAAAAAGTAGTGAGTGTACAGCTTGTATAACAGTGTAAATTTGCTGTCCCCTCAAAATAACTCAACACACAGCCATTAATGTCTAAACCACTGGCAACAAAAGTAAGTACACCCCTAAGTAAAAATGTCCAAATTTGGCACATTTAGCCATTTTCCTCCCTGGTGTCATGTGACTCATTAGAGTTACAAGGTCTCAGGTGTGAATGGGGAGCAGGTGTGTTAAATTTGGTGTTATTGCTCTCATTCTCTCATACTGGTCACTGGAAGTTCAACATGGCACCTCATGGCAAATAACTCTCTGAGGATCTGAAAAAAAGAATTGTTGCTCTACATAAAGATGGCCTAGGCTATAAGAAGATTGCCAAGACCCTGAAACTGAGCTGTAGCACGATGGCCAAGACCATACAGTGGTTTAACAGGACAGGCCTCGCAATGGTCGATCAAAGAAGTTGAGTTCACATGCTCAGCATCATATCCAGAGGTTGTCTTTGGGAAATAGATGTATGAGTGCTGCCAGCATTGCTGCAGAAGTTGAAGGGGTGGGGGGTCAGCCTGCCAGTGCTCAGACCATATGCCACACAGTGCATCCAATTTGTCTGCGTGACTGTCATCCCAGAAGGAAGCCTCTTCTAAAGATGATGCACAAGAATGCCTGCAGTTTGCTGAAGACAAGTAGACTAGTACTGAAACCATGTCCTGTGGTCTGATGAGACCAAGATAAATTTATTTGGTTCAAATGGTGTCAAGCGTGTGTGGCAGCAACCAGGTGAGGAGTACAAAGACAAGTGTGTCTTGCCTACAGTCAAGCATGGTGGTGGGAGTGTCATGGTCTGGGGCTGCATGAGTGCTGCTGGCACTGGGCACTGGGGAGCTACAGTTCATTTAGGGAACCATGAATGCCAATATGTACTGTTACATACTGAAGCAGAGCATGATCCCCTCCCTTCCGAAACTGGGCCGCTGAACAGTATTCCAACATGATAACGACCCCAAACACGCCTCCTAGATGACCACTGCTTTGCTAAAGAAGCTGAGGGTAAAGGTGATGGACTGGCCGAGCATGTCTCCAGACCTAAACCCTATCGAGCATCTGTGGGGCATACTCAAATGGAAGGTGGAGGAGCGCAAGGTCTCTAACATCCAACAGCATCGTGATGTCATCATGGAGGAGTGGAAGATGACTCCAGTGGCAACCTGTGAAGCTCTGGTGAACTCCATGCCCAAGAAGGTTAAGGCAGTGCTGGAAAATAATGGTGGCCAAACAAAATATTAACACTTTGGGTCCAATTTGGACATTTTCACTTAGGGGTGTACTCACTTTTGTTGCCAGCGGTTTAGACATTAATTGCTGTGTGTTGAGTTAGTTTGAAGGGACAGCAAATTTACACTGTTATACAAACTGTACACTCACTACTTTACATTGTAGCAAAGTGTTATTTCTTCAGTGTTGTCACATGAAAAGATATAATAAAATATTTACAAAATGTGAGGGGTGTATGCACTTTTGTGAGATACTGTATATATCCACTGCATTCCAGTCTAGCCAAGCCTATATCTGACTGCAGGCCATTCCTGGTGTACATTTTCAAGTATACTTTCAGGCAAGCAGGCAGGTGATTCAGTGATCTGCAGTGCATAAAATATATATACAGTCTCCTACATATATATCCGCTGCATTCTAGTCTAGCCAAGCCTATATCTGACTGCAGGTCATTCCTGGTGTACGTTTTCAAATAAACTTTCAGGCAGACAGGTGATTCAGTGAGCTGCAGTGCATAAAATATATATATACAGTCTCCTACATATAAATATCCACTGCATTCTAGTTCAGCCAAGCCTATATCTGACTGCAGGCCATTACTGGTGTACGTTTTCAAATATACTTTCAGGCTGGCAGGTGATTCAGTGAGCTGCAGTGCATAAAATATATATACAGTCTCCTACATATATATCCACTGCATTCTAGTCTAGCCAAGCCTATATCTGACTGCAGGCCATTCCTGGTGTACTTTTTCTAGTAAACTTCAGGCGGTGTTTTGCTAATAAAATTTATCAACATGTCTGGAAGGCCACCAAGGAGAGGCAGATGCTCACAGGCCACTAAAAGAGGGCAAGCAGGCCCTGTGTCTACAGCCAACAGTGCTGGTCATGGCACGATGCATCCTCAGCACGTGGCCGTGGGGCACGCTTGTCCTTTTTTTCGACAGCTGGCCATGTTGATCCACAACATGCAGAAGAGTTGGTAGAGTGGATAACTAAGCTGTCCTCATCCTCCTCATCCTCTGTCACCCAGGTCAGAGTAGTTTGCCTGCCAATGCAGCTGCCAAAGTGGCCTATTCCATCGGCTCAATGTCATCAGTCACTCCTTCCCTAGCCCCACCATCATGCACAGAGGAGTCCCCCAAACTGTTCGACCACAGTGTTGGGTATATGCTGCAGGAGGATGCGCAGCGTTTTGAAGGCTCCGATGATGGTACCCAGGTTGAGGAAGGCAGTAATGTGAGCCCAGAGAGAGGGGGTGCCCAAGAAGGACAAGAAACTGGCAGTCATGTTCTCCCAGCTGCAGCATACTGCCAGGTTTGCTCCAGTGACAAGGAGGGAGGGGATGATGAGGTCACTGACTCTACGTGGGTGCCTGATAGAAGAGAGGAAGAGGAGGAGGCACATCTCCAACGAGGCAAGATGCCCTCCAGGGGCCAGCTTAAGGGCAGACACCAGACTGCATCACACCGCAGAGCTCCACATGTGCAGGGCGCTGCTGACTCCCCACGTATTTTGAAAAGTTCTTTGGCGTGGGCCTTTTTTGATACGTATGCAGCAGATCGCACTGTTGCTGTTTGCAACATATGTCTGTAGCATATCAAGCGTGGCCAAAACAGCAGCCGCTTGGGCACCACATGCTTGACCAGACATATGTCGACCTCCCATGCAGTCCGTTGGCAACAGTACTTAAAAGACCCACACCAAAGCTTGTTCCACCACCACACCTCCAAAATGCTAGTAGTGGTGATTCTGCCACACCTCTCTCCTCCACCCCCTCCTCTTCTTCTTCCTCTATGGCCTCTTCCTCTGCAGATTTGTCCTCGGAACCAGCGGTGCTCCGTAGGCATTCAAGGGGCTACGCAAGCACTCGGGCAAAAAGATGCCATGCGGTGCTTGAGTTGGTCTGCTTAGGGGACTAGAGCCATACTGGGGCAGAGATTCTGTCAGCTCTGCAGGGGCAGACTTAGAGGTGGCTGACGCCACGCCAGCTTCAGCCAAGAATGGTGGTTTGTGACAATGGCACCAACCTCCTCTCCGCCCTCCGACAGGGACACCATGTTCCCTGTTTGGCTCACATCCTTAATTTGGTGGTGCAGCGGTTCTTGTGCAGGTACCTGGGCTTACAGGATCTCCAGAGGCAGGTGAGGAAAGTCTGTGGGTATTTCCGCTGGTCATATAATGCCAGTGCTTGGCTGGCTGACCTTCAAAAGGAATGCAACCTGCCTAAGAACTGCTTCATTTGTGACATGCCCACAAGGTGAAACTCAACGTTGGCAATGCTGCAGCAGCAGCACATGCAGCAGGGGGCAATCAATGAGTACCTGTGTGAGTATGGCACCAGGACAGTGTCAGGGGAGCTTGGCTTTTTTTCACCACGCCAGTGGGTACTGATCAAGGA
The DNA here is from genome assembly GCF_042186555.1 of Aquarana catesbeiana. NCBI lineage: Eukaryota > Metazoa > Chordata > Amphibia > Anura > Ranidae > Aquarana > Aquarana catesbeiana. The sequence goes on along the minus strand of NC_133328.1, from coordinate 300,306,892 downwards.
TGCATGCACTGTTCTGTCACCATTTGATGAGGCCACGAGGATGGTGAGCAGTGACAGTGCATGCATCAGTGATACTGTCTCACTTTTCTTCCTGTTGGAGCACACGCTTCATGGAATAATGGACAGGGCACTTGAGGCAGAACAGAGGGAGGAAGAGGAGGACTTTCTTACTTCTCAAGGCCCCCTTTATCAAGACAGTATTCCTGCGGGCCTGCACAGGAAGAGGAGGAGGAGGAGGATTGTGTCAGCATGGAGGTGGAGCCTAGCACTCAGCATTAGCAGCAGTCTTCAAGGGATTGTTTTCAGTCCCCAGAAACCCATGGACTTGTACGTGGCTGAGAGGAGGTGGCTCTGGATCATGTCATCCTCAGTGACCCAGAGGACTTCAGATCGTATGCCTCAGCAAACCTTCGCTGCATGGCCTCCCTGATCCTGCAAAGCCTGCAAAAGGAAAGTAAAGGGATCATTACTGCCTGGCAATCCTTCTTGATCCACGTTACAAGGGTAAGGTTGTGGAACTTAACCAGCCTTCGCAGAGGGAGCAAAGGATGAAACATCTTCAGGAGGCCTTGCAGATAGGTTTGTGCAATGCGTTTCCCGAGCCTGGGGGTTACAATTTCCTGGTCCTCCTCGAAAACGTGTTGCTGAGGCTTCGGTCAGTCACAGAAGGAGCGGTGGAGAAGGTGGCCGTCTTACCGATGCGTTAAGACAATTCTTTAGTATGCAACCCCAAGGTCTGATCGGTTCCAGCAACCATCGCCAGCGTCTGATTTACATGGTGCAGGAATAACTAAGGGCAAGATCAGACTTGAAGACCTTTCCAACCGAAAATCCACTGGGTTACTGGGTCTTGAGGATGGATCACTGGCTAGAACTTGCACAATATGCAATTGAGCTACTGGCCTGTCCTGCATCCAGCGTTCTTTCTGAACGCACATTCAGGGCTTTGTAACTCACAGAGTGCGCCTGTCCACAGACTCAGTTGATCGGCTCACCTTCATAAAAATGAATCAGTCTTGGATCACCAGCTACCAAGCACCTGATGCTGATGTAACTGATTAATTTTTCTATGAATGTGAGATCCCTTGAAGACTGCCTATGCTGAGTGACTATCCTGTTATACTGAGTGTCTATCCTATTCCTCCTCAATGTTCATGTTGATAGCTTCTAAGAACATTTTTGTTTCAGGGCACCACCACCAGTGCCTAAGGCCCAATTTTTCTGCCCCTGTTTAACAGTGTAATTACAATTTTTGATCAAATATTTAACAGCAGGGCTCGTTTCTGCACTCAACTAGAGTATCTGTGAGGGTTTGCAGTGATGTGGCACCACCACCAGTGCCTAAGGCCCAATTTTTCTGCCCCTGTTTAACAGGGGCGTGTAATTACAATTTTTGATCTAATATTTCACAGCAGGGCCCGTTCCTGCGCCCACCAAGAGTAACTGTGAGGGCTTACAGTGTTCTGGTACCACCAACACCTAAGGCCCAATTTTCTGCAGAGTATATAGGACAGGCCGTATAGTATATACAGGCAGTCCCCTACTTTCAAACATCCGACTTACAAACGACTCCTACTTACAAACGGTGGGAGACAACAGGAAGTGAGAGGAAATCTACCCCTAGGAAGAGAAATTCTCTCCTGTAAGAGTTAATATGGGAAAAAGGTGTCTCCACTGATGCTTTATCACCAATCTTTGTTTCCCTAATAACCCCAAATTTTCAAAATCCAATTGTTATTGGGACAGAAAGTGAGGTGAAAGCTTCTGAACAGGGGCACAGACAGCAAAACAAATGTTACAGGGGTGATAACCCTTCCCTATGTTAACCAGAAAGCTTAAAAATTGATTTTTTGGCTGGAGCTACACTTACAAAATATATCTGTTCCAAAGTACAAACAGATTCAGCTTAAGAACAAACCTACAGTCCCTGTCTTGTTTGGAACACCTGTATACTGCTGTTCAGAGTATATAGGGCCTGGGGGCCCCACGCCTTTTCTTTTTTTAATTTGGGTGCGGGGTTCCTCTTAATATCCATACAAGACCCAAAGGGCCTGGTAATGGGCGGGGGGGGGGTACCCATGCCGTTTTTCTAAATAATTTTCATCCATATTGCCGGGACCCAACATTACATTACAGCCGCAAGCAGTTTTAAGTGACTTTTATTCCTTTAGAAATGTCATTTTGTGCAGGGACTGTTCTAAACACGGGAAACACATGCCACTTTACAGGCATACTATAGTCACCCTCCCAGGTACGATATTTAAAGGAATATTTAACTTTTATTTTTTCACTTTAAGCATTATTAAAATCACTGTTCCCGAAAAAATGGCAGTTTTTAAAACTTTTTTTTGCATTGATACATGTCCCCTGGTGCAGGACCCAAGTCCCCAAACACTTTTTAGGACAATAACTTGCATATTAGCCTTTAAAATTCACACTTTTGATTTTTCATGTTTGGGTCCCATTGACTTTAACGGTGTTCGAATGATCGCGCAAACTTTCTGTCCGTTCACATGTTCTGCCACGAACCGAACCGGGGGGTGTTTGACTCATCCCTAATCACCAGCAGTGCTGTACATCCTGATGAAGTGGCGAGCACTAGCAGTGCAGTACACCTGACTGAAAGGCCAAGTTCAAGTAGTGGGCACACATCAAAAATGTTACACCAATTCAATTTTTTTTTATTACCAATGATTTATCCAACACAATCTTTATTTCCAGCAGTACATCGCCAATAATTCAAATTCATTTTATTCACCCATCCATTTGAATGAAAGCCTGCCACATTTGAAGAATTCAAAATCTTTTGGGCCTTACACGAAATATGGGAATCACAAAAAAAATGAAGTACACGTTTACTGGTCCACACACACCATTCACCATTTCACAATATGCCAATGTATTCCACTGTTGTGTCAAGGAAACGCTATGCATTTCCTGTGTCTTTCCTGAAATCATCCTGGATATGACAAGCTTAAGACCCCTTTCACACTGGGGCGCTTTGCGGGCGCTACAGCGCTAAAAATAGCGCCTGCAAAGCGCCCTGAAAGTGCCGCTGCTTTGTCTCCAGTGTGAAAAATCCGCAATGGAGCGGTGCGCTAGCAGGACAGGAAAAAAAGTCCTGCTAGCAGCATCTTTGGAGCGGTGAAGGAGCCGTGTATACACGGCTCCTTCACCGCTCCTGCCCATCAATGAAATCAATGGGGCACTGCGGCTATACCGCCAGCAAAGCGCCTCTGCAGAGGCGCTTCTCGGTGGTTTTTAACCCTTTCTCGGCCGCTAGTGGGGGTAAAACCGCCCCCCGCTAGCGGCCAAATACTGCCGCTAAAACGACAGTAAATCGCCGCTAAAAATAGCGGCGCTTTACCGCCGACGCACCTCCTGCCCCAGTGTGAACGGGGCCTTACAAAATTAAAGCACTTATTCATTTTTTTCCAAAAAATGTCCTTAGATGTATACTCTTGACAAACATATTTGCATTGATGAGTCCTTCATCCATTTTACTGGCAATGATGAGCATCAAAACCTTATATCCCAAGTAAACATGCAAGGCACAGAGTGAAGTTACACAAACATTGTGAGAGGGCTACTAGGTAGCTCCCTGGGAAGGATAAGGGGGATGTGAATGTCCCAAAAACCTGTTTGCATACATGACTACAATCAATACATGGGACGTGTAGATTGTAATGACCTAATGATACAGCTGTGTAAGTCCATAGAAAGACCTGGCTACTTCCTAAATGATTAAAAGGAGCTTGTAACAGCCCTTATCTACCAGGAAGGCTCTCCACCTGAAAACATTTGCTCTAATGCAGTTAGCAGGCTGCATGAGAGACACTTCCCAGATATTATCCCTCCTACTGAAACAGGCCAAAACGCCACCAAAAATGTTGTGTATGCACTAGAGATGGAATAAGGCATAACACCCATTACCATTATCCCCAGTGACCCTTACAACTAGGTCTATGCATAGGATAGTATTTTCGTTGTTACCAAACCTCATTAAGATATTAGTGATGGTATGGTGACTACTTGCAACTTGTGTGTGTGTGTCCTGTGCGCTGACCATTTGCCAGTTTTCTCAACCACATTTCTGCCTGCTGCCTGGACCGACGATATGTCTGCATACTTAAAATATCAAACTGCTGCACTAATCACTGAATTAATGAATGTTTTTTACAAACACAACTAAAAACAAAAAGTGTTGCTGTTTTATATAATTACGTCAAATAACCTTAGCGCAGATATGAAAAATATTTTATGATATGCCTGCATACTGTCCATGCCTCTGCTTACCACCTGAACTGACATTGGCCTGATAAACGACCATGTTTTTTTGCCTGCCGCCTGGACTGATCTTTTGCCTGCAGTGACAGTACAAGGCCCTGCCACTAGACATGTTCACAACAAAAAAATTAGTTTAGTTTTGTTTCGTTTCTTTATGTTTCCATTGATTCGTAACGTTTCGTAATTTCGTACGACTCAAGTTTTTATATTCAGACTCGTTCGTGTTTTCGTAACAGTGCCACAGTGCCATCTTACCCCCATACAAAAGCACAAGGGTGCTGTGAGGTAGCCCGTGGATTTGAGTTTGAGGCTTGAGCATTGGCACTGTGACAAGAGCCAGGAGGCTAATTATCATTTGATTTTGCCTGCATACTAACCATGCCTCTGCCTGCTGCCTGAACTGACCCTGACCTGTTAATTGACCATTTTTCTGCCTGTTGCCTGGACCAATCCTTTGGCTGTTGCTGACCTTGTGACTGCCTGCTGCCTGTACTGACCCTGGCCTGTTAATCAACCTTATTTCATCCTTCTGCCTGGACCAATTATTTGCTTGTTTGCTGACCATGTCTCTGTCTGGCACCATTAGTGACCCATCTGCATGTTCCACTGGCTTTGCTTCCGCAAGACACCAGTCCAACCCATCCTCTGCAGACAACTACATTACTGAAATAACAGGTACTCTTGGGGTGTACTTCTAAGTATGTCCATAGAAATGTCTTATTAATTGACAACTTTGGAAAACATAATAATGACATTTTCAAAACACTCATTATGCCTCTTAGAAAATATGCTGGGTTTTTTTTTTTACTTTAATTAATTTCCCAAAAAATGTGGTAAAGAATTACAACATTCAAAAATTCACCATGCCTCTTAGAAAAAACCTTGGATGGTCCAAAAAGTGGTAATTTTTGGGGTACTTGTACTGTCCTGGCATTTTAGGGCCTCTAGAAATGAAATAGACAGTCAAGATTATCAATTTTTCCAATATATATATACCATAGCTTATAGACTTTTTTTGAATGAATGTATGTTGTATATGCCCGTCCCAAAAAAACAACAATGCTCTGCGCTTAGTACAATATTCTAACGGTGTATGTGCGGCACATAAATGATTATATGACTAGTAGCAGCTGCTTAAATAGTAAAACATGTATATAGGCAATAATGAATCAATTAAATTAGATAAATATATAAATACACAATTATAAATATATAAAGTGTCTCTTCAGTATTGCAGCAGCGCTGTGCACCCCAATTGAACAGGGTCTCTTTCTTAATCTAATTCAGAAAGTTCAAACACGGATATGATAGCCAGAGTCCCACCAATAAATAATCAAGATGTATTTTGGGAGGGTAGTAATCCTTTCACCAATCGATACACCACATGTATCCAGATCTGCTGTGGAGGTGCAGAAGGCTCTTGTATAGATTGGTCTCCTGCCTCCTTTCTACAAGGCACTTGTTGCCACGAGTAAATGGAATTCTTTTTGAAGTCCACCAAATCCCTATGGTATTTCTTCAGTTTCTTTTTTTGTGTCTCTCTATCAACTTTTTCCAATTTCTTTTGTATTCTGGCATTAAACTCTATAATTTGTTGACTATCTTTTATTGGGTCTAATTGCTGTTGTAGATCATTAATTCTTGACTCCAAATTGGCCATTTTGCGTTTTTTTCTTTGTAGGACTATTGCCCCGTACACACGGCCGGACTTTGTTCGGATATTCCGACAACAAAATCCTAGGATTTTTTCCGACGGATGTTGGCTCAAACTTGTCTTGCATACACACAGTCACACAAAGTTGTCGGAAAATCCAATCGTTCTAAACGCGGTGACGTAAAACACGTATGTCTGGACTATAAACGGGGCAGTGGCCAATAGCTTTCATTTCTTTATTTATTCTGAGCATGCGTGGCACTTTGTCCATCGGATTTGTGTACACACGATCGGAATTTCCGACAACGGATTTTGTTGTCGGAAAATTTTATATCCTGCTCTCAAACTTTGTGTGTCGGAAAATCCGATGGAAAATGTGTGATGGAGCCTACACACGGTCAGAATTACCGACAACAAGGTCCTATCACGCATTTTCCGTCGGAAAATCCGACCGTGTGTACAGGGCATAACTGTTGTAGCTTGAAACCCACACCGTTAAAAAAGTCCAACCATTCTTGCATGGAACCTTGGTCATCCAACCCATCCTGTGGGGTGACATCCCATCTAAGGCTCCTAATGATGACTTTTTCCTTTATGTATTGTTCAAGACTACATATGTCCCACCAAGTCCGTACTTGTTTTTCTAACACATGGCCCAGAGCTGACATTGCTCCATTGTAATTGGTTTGTGTGGTGGTCGGTTTATAACTAGTGAACAAAGCGTCCACATCAATGTGCCTATTACTTAAATACCGTAGGACATCCATAGCAGCAGAGAACTAAATATGTGCCTTGAATGAATGTATGTTGTATATGCCCGTCCCAAAAAAACAACAATGCTCTGCGCTTAGTACAATATTCTAACGGTGTATGTGCGGCACATAAATGATTATATGACTAGTAGCAGCTGCTTAAATAGTAAAACATGTATATAAGCAATAATGAATCAATTAAATTAGATAAATATATAAATACACAATTATAAATATATAAATATATATCTATATATATATAGATATATATAAAGATATATATAAACATCTTTATTTGAACCATCCAAACATCCCCTTAAAACCATGCGTACCAAAATTTAGGGACGTGTCGCACAGGAAGTGACGCATGCGCTCCACCAACCGAGGAACCAGGAAGTGTGTGACTGTGGCTACACACAGGGAGCGCTCCTGACAGGTTTTCACGACTGGAGGACGCAATCAGGCACAGTGCACTTTGTTATCTTTGCTCAATGTTTATTAAATTTTGGTACGCATGGTTTTAAGGGGATGTTTGGATGGTTTAAATAAAGATGTTTCACACAGTCACACAGCGGGAGCCTCCCATCATGGATGCAGGGTCCCGAGTAGAAGAAGGGAAGAAGACACCACGGAGGAAGATGCCGGACGAGAACACCGGAGAAAGCTACGAGGCCGGAAACCACAGAAAAATTGAATGTAGTCAACTTGTCAGCACGGTCTTTGTCTGAATCTGACATCTCTCTTCTTTCGAAAGGTTTGAATTTTTGCCCATCCCACAACTTTGATTTGTTTGGCACTATCTTAGATGTTAATAAATTAGCACGTACACTTACATTACGGAAACATTATCTTTCTGAACAAAAGGATGAAGTTGCATCTCCACCAGAGGTGGCATCAAGTGGTGAGTCTACGTTTTCTCCTTTACTGTTTTCTGACGTCTGTGCTTTAATAGATCTCACTGATCTGGCGTATGAATCCAGTAGGCATACAGCTGATGGCTCCTCTGTCCCTAACCCAGTGTCACTCAAGATTAGATCAGACTTCTATCCTATTAACTCAAAGGGGTAATGGTATGGATTTATACCAAAAATTGGTGGAGAGAGATCTCACCATTTTGGCCAGAAAGACTCCCTAAAATTCAACCTCAAATCTTAGTGCACAAGAAATAACATCTTTATGCGATTTACAGAAAGACACGTTCATAGTGATTAAAAACGCTGACAAGGGTGGAGCTGTGGTTGTTATGCAAGCCTCGGCATATAAGGAAGAAACTTTGAGGCAACTTTCAGACAGGGATACCTATAGTGTGCTCAAAGGGGATCCCACAGACTTTTTTAAGAAAGAACTTTCATCCCTTTTAGATAAAGGTGTTTCTGCAGGTATACTGTCTGTTAGGGATAAAGAAATGTTGATTCCTGAGTTCCCCATCATGCCTATCTTCCATCACCTTCCAAAGGTGCACAAGGGACTTACTCCATTGACTGGGAGACCCATTGTCGCAGGAATTGGGTCGCTCAACGAGCGCCTGGGACAGTGGGTCGACCAACAGTTGCAGCCTTTGGTAATGGATCTCCCCAGTTATCTCCGGGACACTAAAGAGTTATTGGCCAAGCTTGATACTGTTAAATGGGATGACAATTTCTGCTGGATCTCGTGCGACGTTTCCAGTCTTTATTCTTCAATTCCCCATACATCTGGATCTACAGAGATCAGGACTTTTTTCTTCTTTTTTACAGGAATTCATTTTGATGTGTCTGGAATTTTTGTTAACTCATAATTTTTTCATGTTTGACGGGGGCCACTACCTCCAAAGATGCGGTACAACCATAGATTTTCTGGACGTTAATTTAACAGGTGAGAATGGTAGTATAGTCTCCAGTCTTTTTTAGAAAACCCAGTGCAGGCAACGTTTTACTACGAGCGGATTCGGGCCATCCCAGTCATACGATTAACAGCATCCCAGTAGGTCAGTTTCTGAGGTTAAAAAGACTGTGCAGTAAACAATCTGATTTTGATCAGGAATCCATACTTATGTCAGCAAGGTTTGAGTCCAGGGGATATTCAAAATCTATCATCAATAGAGGCCTTAAAATAGCCAATCAGGTCTCTAGAGACAAACTGTTAACCGATAAACCCTCCAACAAACTTTCCAACTCTAAAAAATGTAATTTGATTCCTACCTTTTCTACCCCGTACAGTGTAGAATTTGATAAAATTAAAAAGATAGTTACAAAGTATCTCCCAATTTTACATCACGATCCAGCATATTCTCACATTCTTCAGAAAGGGATTCGCACTGTCTCTAGAAGACCCTCATCTTTAGGCAGTTTATTATCACCCAGTCTTTTTTCCAGTGCAAGTTTATCCAGTACTTGGCTATCCCTCCAGGGCACTTTTGGATGTGGAGGCCGTGGATGCTCATATTGTCCTTACATCCATAAAGGAAACACCGTTACATCAGCCTCCACTGGCAATACCCACAGGATACGTTCTTTTATAAATTGCAATACACGGTACGTTGTATATGTTATCACTTGTACAGTGTGCAAAGTACAGTATGTTGGTAGAACCACTCGTAGGTTGAGAGACAGGCTCTAGGATCACCTTTATGACAATACAAAAAATCATTCTACCAATGTATCACGACACTGGAATGTCCATCACCAGAAGGATACAAGAAGTCTTGTCATTCAGGGGATCGAGAAAATCAATAAATCACCAAGAGGGGGGGACAAATTCAATATTTTGTGTAGATAAGTAAAATGGATTTTTCTTTTAAACACTAGACAGCCCTCCGGTTTAAACTATGAATGGGATGTGTCACATTTCTATTGAAATTACAGAAGTACCATATCAGTACGTGTGAATATTTTAATTTTAATAATAATTTTCATTAGAAAATATATTGGGATAGTCCTTAATTCACCCAGGTGCTGTATTTCTATATATGGGGCTATATGTATCGTTTTTTGGTGTGGTTAAAGCAACATCCTTATTTTGAGAATATTTTTCATGTTATTTTTAAAGGATAGGTTAGAGTTTATCACTGAAACCATGGTTTATAGCCCATTTTATATTTCATCTCCTCATCTCTACTGTTCTTTACGGCTTTATTGCTTACCCTTCATTGGTTTTGAGTTCATACGATACAGTTTTAGGATTTATTTTAACTTTTTTAGGACTTGTATGATGCAGCTTGTGGAGTGAGACTCTTGCCTTCACAGTGTAGCTCACTTTACACGCTGAGGATGTGATCTTTTTGAACCTTGACCACCCCTGGTTTTCTTTTCCTTGTTCTTTTTTGTTTCTTTTTCTTATTCTTTTTGATTTATTTGTCCAGAATGTGTTCATTCTTACAAATGTTTTTCACAGATGGATACTTTTGGGACACATGCGGGCTGCGTTAGTAACACATTTTTTGTTTTTTGCCATATATCAATAGAGTCGTTTTTGACATATACCAATATTACGGTTGCCAGTTTATTTTGACGGGTTATCTCTCTATCTATGTTACTCATCCAACAGTACATATAAATAAGTGTGTGGTTCTGATCCAGATAATTTAGTATTGGGACGCATTTGGATGGTTTCCGGGCTTTGTGCGCTGCAGCGTGTGGAGCGAGACTCTTTGCCTTGAGCACAGCTCACTCTTCAGGCTGGCAGCGCGATTTTTTACTAGGGATTGTTTTCCCTGTTTTTCCTTTTTTCCTTCCCTTCATGTTCAAGTTTGTTTCCATATTTGTCTGTCACAGACCGATTACCTCCGATATTCTATTTCATATTAAGGTTTCACTCTAGGTTAGTGAGAAGGTAGAAATTGTGATTCTGTTTTCAAGTGGGCTAGATTTTGAGTATATAGTTTTATATGCCCATTATGTTACTTCGGATGTCTTTAACGGTTATAACTGTCAAAAGTTCGAGCTTTTATTGTACACATTTGCATTGTCGCATGTCTTGTTTGGATGGCCATACAGTGTGATATACTATAAGGGCAGCTTTATATTTTTTTTCCCGTTCTGTTTTAATTTAACTAGTCTAACAATGCGGACACTGTTTTGGCATCTCCCAAATGCACCTTGGTTATCATGCTTCTATAGGATAAATATTTTATTGCATTTTATGATCGAGAGTGCAGGAACATGAAGGGGAATCTCATATTTATGTACAGGTTTATATATTTCTGTTATATCGATGTTATGCTTAATATTTTTTGCTTTCCCCCTTCTTTAGACATTTGTCCACGGGTTAACTCTGCGGCACATTACAATGTATTTGTGGATCGCATGTATTTAGTAGGATTTATTAGAATATTTGATACAAATTATTGCGATCATAAAACCAGAATTTTATTGAAATGTTAGAGTTCTTTTAACTATACACGTTTTCTTACTAGCAATTCACGCTTTCTGGGTCTCCGTAAGGGTAAACATGTAATAGGGGTGAAGCTCTTTTTTCTTTCCTTTTTTTCTTTTTTGCCTTTTACTCTCTGTCAGGTGTTACAGGTGTTTGTAATTGCTTACCTGCTATATACTCATGTTTAACAACCTTCAACTTAGCTATGAATAAGCATCAGTGGATGTGAAACGCGTTAGCAGCTATCCCACATTTTCTACTTGTGATGTGACCTGTTTTACATTCATTTTTTATTACAATAAATGTGCTCTTTTCTAAACGGAAGTGTAGCCATCCAGATTTTTCTTCCTTGTTTTCCAACACCGGAGGGAGAACCAGAAGAACCAGTAGAACCAGAACAAGAAGAAGATGGAGGAAGAAACCGAAGGAAGATAGAAGAATGAATATAGAAGAAAGAAGATGGAAAAAAGAAGACTTTAAATAAAGGAATTGTCAAAAATGGTCTCTTGTCATTTTTAAAATTTTTTACAGTTTTTTTGTAAAATGGTAGGGGTACACCCTTACCATTTCACACAGGGGGGCCAGGATCTAGGGGTCCCCTTGTTAAAGGGGGCTTCCAGATTCCGATAAGCCCCCCGCCCGCAGACTCCCACAACCACTGGGCAAGGGTTGTGGGGATGAGGCCCTTGTCCCTATCAACATGGGGACAAGGTGGTTTGGGGGGCTACCCCAAAGCACCCTCCCAATGTTGAGGGCATGTGGCCTGGTACGGTTCAGGAGGGGGGGCGCTCTCTCGTCCCCCTTTCTTTTCCTGTGGCCTGCCAGGTTGCGTGCTCGGATAAGGGTCTAGTATGGATTTTTGGGGGGACCCCACCCAATTATTTTTTAAATTTTGTCGCGGGGTTCCCCTTAAAATCCATACCAGACCTGAAGGGTCTGGTATAGATTTTGAGGGGGACCCCCACGCCATTTTTTTTTTTAATTTTGGCCGGGGTTCCCCTTAATATCCATACCAGACCTGAAGGGCCTGGTATGGAATTTAGGGGGACCCCCCACGCCATTTTTTTTTTAATTTTGGTTCGGGGTTCCCCTGTGGGGAATTCCCATGCTGTTTTTATCAATGAACTTTTATGTGTATTATGTGTTATTAAAATCACTGCGAAAAAACGTCTATTTTTAAAATTTTTTTGCATTGATCCATGTCCCCTGGGGCAGGACCCAGGTCCTCAAACACTTTTTATGACAATAACTTGCATATAAGCCTTTAAAATTAGCACTTTTGATTATTCATGTTCGAGTCCCATAGACTTAAAGGTGTTCGCGTGTTCAAACAAATTTTTTGCCTGTTCGCATGTTCTGGTGCGAACCGAACAGGGGGGTGTTCGGCTCATCCCTAGTCCCCATCATGGATGAGTAGCCTACACATAAATACAGTATCACAAAAGTGAGTACACCCCTCTTATTTTTGTAAATATTTTATTATATCTTTTCATGTGACAACACTGAAGAAATTACACTTTGCTACAATGTAAAGTAGTGAGTGTACAGCGTGTATAACAGTGTAAATTTGCTGTCCCCTCAAAATAACTCAACATATAGCTATTAGTGACTAACCCGTTGGCAACAAAAGTGAGTACACCCCTTGGTGAAAATGTCCAAATTGGGCCCAATTAGCCATGTTTCCTCCCTGGTGTCATGTGACTCGTTAGTGTTACAAGGTTTCAGGTGTGAATGGGGAGCAGGTGTGTTAAATTTGGTGTTATCGCTCTCACTCTCTCATACTGGTAACTGGAAGTTCAACATGGTACCACAAGGAACTTTCTGAGGATCAGAAAAAAAGAATGGTTGCTCTACATAAAGAAGGCCTAGGCTAGGGATATGCAATTAGTGGACCTTCAGCTGTTGCAGAACTACAAGTCCCATGAGGCATAGCAAGACTCTGACAGCCACAAGCATGACATCCAGAGGCAGAGGCATGATGGGACTTGTAGTTTTGCAACAGCTGGAGGTCCGCTAATTGCATATCCCTGGCCTAGGCTATAAGAAGATTGCCAAGACCCTGAAACTGAGCTGCAGCATGGTTCCCAAGGCCATCAAGCGGTTTTACAGGACAGGTTCCACTCAGAACAGGCCTCGCCATGGTCGACCAAAAGAAGTTGAGTGCACATGCTCAGCGTCATATCCAGAGGTTGTCTTTGAGAAATAGATGTATGAGTGCTGTCAGCATTGCTGCAGAGATTGAAGGGGTGGGGGGTCAGCCTGTCATTGCTCAGGCACACTGCATCAAATTGGTCTGCATGGCTGTCGTTCCCGAAGGAACCCTTTTCTAAAGATGATGTACAAGCAAGCCTGCAAACAGTTTGCTGAAGACAAGCAGACTAAGGACATGGATTACTGGAACCATGTCCTGTGGTCTGATGAGACCAAGATAAATTTATTTTGGTCAGATGGTGTCAAGCGTGTGTGGTGGGAACCAGGTGAGGAGTACAAAGACAAGTGTGTCTTGCCTACAGTCAAGCATGGTGGTGGGAGTGTCATGGTCTTGGGCTGCATGAGTACTGCCGATACTGGGAAGCTACAGTTCATTGAGGAAACCGTGAATGCCAACATGTACTGTGACATACTGAAGCAGAGCAGGGTCCCCTCCCTTCAGAGACTGGGCCACAGGGCAGTATTCAAACATGATAAGGAAACACCCCAAACACACACCTCCATGACGACCACTGCCTTGCTTAAGAAGCTGAGGATAAAGGTAATGGTCTGGCCAAGCATGTCTCCAGACCTAAACCCTATTGAGCATCTGTGGGGCATCCTCAAACGGAAGGTGGAAGAGCGCAAGGTCTCTAACATCCACCAGCTCTGTGATGTCATCATGGAGGAGTGGAAAAGGATTCCAGTGGCAACCTGTGAAGCTCTGGTGAACTCCATGCCCAAGAAAATGTAAAATAAAGGTGGCCACATAAAATATTGACACTTTGGGCTCAATTTGGACATTTTCACCTAGGGGTGTACTCACTTTTGTTGCCAGCGGTTTAGACATTAATGGCTGTGTGTTGAGTTATTTTGAGGGGACGGCAAATTTACACTGTTATACAAGCTGTACACTCACTACTTTACATTGTAGCAAGGTGTCATTTCTTTAGTGTTGTCACATGAAAAGATGTGAAAAGATGAAAAAAATGTGAGGGGTGTACTCACTTTTAATATTTTTTTTTCTTTTTTGGTAGCTTTTGTTTTTCTTTCTTAGATATTTTGGGCCCTAGAGTTTCCCCACTGGCTGGAGGACATGTCATATACTCTGTCAGTGCTACACTCTTTTACGTGGCTAGTGTTGGCAAGCATGGTGTATGTGGTGTTTTTTTTTTTTTGTGTTTTTCCCTATAATGAATGTGCCCCAGTGTTATCGACTGTGATCTTTCTTCATTATTTCATTATTTGATTTTTTTCTTGTATATTTCTGATACATGTCTTTCTGTTTTGCTATATATATCTTTTACGGAAATGTATCCTTTTTGTCCCTTGTACTTTGGTCAGGTAACACATTTGTTCATTTTTAAAGAGAATGTTATTGGATATTGAAGATCTGTACAGTGTGTTTGAGGTTCTGAGGAAGCGGCTAGGTCCATGAAACATGCAGACTGATTTGACATTCAAATGTCAGGAAGCAACATTGCAAATACTGTATCTTGTTGTTTTATGGAAAGTATTTTCCTTTTGCAACTTCAATATAACTTCGTAATACCAAATGATTGGACTAGCATTACCATGAGCAGACAGTATTTGGTGGGTAATATTGGAGGCAAATGCAGATGTTATAGAAGTGCAATTTTATTGTAACAGTAATTTGTTATTTAATAATGTGATATTTTTTAGCTATAAGAGGTGAAAATACATGTGATGACACCCACGTCTAAGTCCTCCAGAAGCTGTAGTTTAAATAATATTTCCTTTTTTGGGGGGGGGGGGGGGGGTTGGTGTATGGCTAGCTAGTAGGTGGGCCTTACATTTTTATGCAAGAATTGCTTTAATTACCTTAGAAAAATGTTTTAACTCTCCTTTTCTATTTGCATCCATCCATGATTTTTTAGCAACTGCCATAGTAAGAATACCATTTCTCTATATTGCAAAATTTCAACATGACAGAAGAGTTCACATGGTCTAGATCTGGGGTCTCCAAACTTTTCAAACAAAGGGCCAGTATACTGTTCTTTAGAATTTAGGATGGCCGGATTTTGGCCCGTGGACACAGAAAATGTCCAGGGCCCAGCATCAGTGAGAATAAATATGGCCTCAGGGTTAGTGGTCAGTAGGAGGAGGAGTAAAGCCCCTATCAGTAGGAGGAATAGTATCCCATCATTGGTATCAGTTGAAGAAATAGTGCCCCTTGTTGGTGTCAGTGGGAGGAATAGTGCCTCATATCAGTGGGAGGAATAGTGACCCAAGGCTAGCAAAGGGCCACAACTGGCCCTCGGGCTGCAGTTTGGAGACCCCTGGTCTAGATTTTAAAATAATGTATTAATTACATGATATTTTGTAATCTCTGTTTTCGGTAGATCCACTATGGGTTTGTCATAGCCAAAATTGAATAATTAACAGGAATATGATAGAAAGTATAAATGCTTATGATTTCAGGAATAGTTGACAGCTGAATTTGCACATGAACCTTTGTGTTTTGCCTTTTTATCATATAGTACACATCATCATTAGAAGTTCCTAGTCTGATTCAAATTGAAATTTCCTCTTTGACAGCTGAGGACAGCTTATCCTTTCCTGTCACTGTGGTAAATACAGTATCTCTTCTACAAAAAGAGTCATGGCAGGATTGGAGAAAATGTCAAGAGCAGATCAATCTGAATGCAGTAACTTCCAAGGAGATACATAATAATCAGATTGCTTGGATGAGAACAAAATAACAGATCCTGGTATATTCAGTTAACATTTAGTCATGCATAAGATGTCTTAAATATGTACAGTATCTCACAAAAGTGAATACACCCCTCACATTTTTGTAAATATTTTATTATATCTTTTCATGTGACAACACTGAAGAAATGACACTTTGCTACAATGTAAAGTAGTGAGTGTACAGCTTGTATAACAGTGTAAATTTGCTGTCCCCTCAAAATAACTCAACATACAGCCATTAATGTCTAAACCACTGGAAACAAAAGTGAGTACACCCCTAAGTGAAAATCTCCAAACTGAGCCCAATTACCCATTTTCCCTCCCCGGTGTCATGTGACTCGTTAGTGTTACAAGGTCTCAGGTGTGAATGGGGAGCAGGTGTGTTAAATTTGGTGTTATCGCTCTCAGTCTCTCATACTGGTCACTGGAAGTTCAACATGGCACCTCATGGCAAAGAACTCTCTGAGGACCTGAAAAAAAGAATTGTTGCTCTACATAAAGATGGCCTAGGCTATAAGAGGATTGCCAAGACCATGAAACTGAGCTGCACGGTGGCCAAGACCATACAGCGGTTTAAAAGGACAGGTTCCAGTCAGAACAGGCCTTGCCATTGTCAACCAAAGAAGTTGAGTGCACGTGCTCAGCGTCATATCCAGAGGTTGTCTTTGGGAAAAAGATGTATGAGTGCTGTCAGGTAGGGATGAGCTTCGAGTTCGAGTCGAACGTAAGTTCGATTCGCACATCGGCCTTCGACCGTTCATCGAATTACGAACATTATGGGCCGTTTGTGCCAAATTCGAGTGGCGTGTCAGGCATTACTGGCTGATGATTGGCCAAGCATGCACTATGACCCACATGCTTTGGCCAATCACAGCTCTGTAAGAACGGAGAGCCATACTTGGCCAAAGGCAGGGTGGCTTTGGCCAATTATGCCTGGGGGGATTTAGTACACGCCCCACACTATATAAGGCCACCGTTGACCCTGTGTAGTGTGTTCCGGCGTTGAGAGAGAGATAGAGAGAGAGAGAGACAGTGTCATTTAATTTGAGTTAGATATATTATAGTATATTATATATATTTATATATATATAGTATATATTATAGTATTTTCAGTCAGTGTACTGTATCCTGTGCAGTGTGCAACTAAAGCTAACTGCAGACAATTGCTGGTGTTCTCTTTCTAATAATACCTCAGGCAGGCAGCTGCAGTATTTTCAGTCAGTGTACTGTATCCTGTGCAGTGTGCAACTAAAGCTAACTGCAGACAATTGCTGCTGTTCTCTTTCTAATAATACCACAGGCAGGCAACTGCAGTATTTTCAGTCAGTGTACTGTATCCTGTGCAGTGTGCAACTAAAGCTAACTGCAGACAATTGCTGGTGTTCTCTTTCTAATAATACCTCAGGCAGGCAACTGCAGTATTTTCAGTCAGTGTACTGTATCCTGTGCAGTGTGCAACTAAAGCTAACTGCAGACAATTGCTGGTGTTCTCTTCCTATTAATACCTCAGGCAGCTGCAGTATTTTCAGTCAGTGTACTGTATCCTGTGCACAGTGTGCAACTAAAGCTAACTGCAGACAATTGCTGGTGTTCTCTTTCTAATAATACCTCAGGCAGGCAGCTGCAGTATTTTCAGTCAGTGTACTGTATCCTGTGCAGTGTGCAACTAAAGCTAACTGCAGACAATTGCTGGTGTTCTCTTTCTAATAATACCTCAGGCAGACAGCTGCAGAATTTTCAGTCTGTGTACTGAATCCTGTGCAGTGTGCAACTAAAGCTAACTGCAGACAATTGCTGGTGTTGTCTTTCTATTAATACCTCAGGCAGGCAGCTGCAGTATTTTCAGTCAATGTACTGTATCCTGTGCGCAGTGTGCAACTAAAGCTAACTGCAAACAATTGCTGGTGTTCTCTTTCTAATAATACCTCAGACAGGCAGCTGCAGAATTTTCAGTCTGTGTACTGGATCCTGTGCAGTGTGCAACTAAAGCTAACTGCAGACAATTACTGGTGTTCTCTTTCTAATAATACCTCAGGCAGGAAGCTGCAGTATTTTTAGTCAGTGTACTGTATCCTGTGTGCAGTGTGCAACTAAAGCTAACTGCAGACAATTGCTGGTGCTCTCTTTCTAATAATACTACAGGCAGGCAGGCGATTCAGCTAGCTGTAGTATAATCAGTATATATATATATATATATACATCCCAGCTTTGTGCAGCTACATCACACTGCAGGCCATTCCTTGTGTACCTATTCCAATACATCAAAGAAAGTATGTCTGGAAGGCCAATAAGGAGAGGCAGACAGTCACAGGCCAATAAAAAAGGGCAAGCAGGCTCTGTGTCTAGAGGCAACAGCGCCGGTCATGGATCCTCATCAGCACGTGGCCATGAGGCATGCTTGTCCTTTTTCTCAGCAGCTGACCGTGTTGAGCCACAACATCTTGAAGAGTTGGTAAAGTGGATGACCAAGCCGTCCTCATTCTCCTCAGCCTCTGTCACCCAGGCTACCTTGGTTGCCAATGCAGGTGCCAAAGCAGCCTATTCCTTGGACTCGAGGTCATCATCAGTTACTCCTTCCTAATGTGAGCCCAGAGAGAGGGGTTGCCCAAGAAGGACAACAAACTGGCAGTCATGTTCCCCCAGCTGCAACATGCTGCCAGGTTTGCTCCAGTGACGAGGAGGGAGGGGTTGATGAGCTCACTGACTCTACGTGGGTGCCTGATAGGAGAGAGGAGGAGGAGGCGGAGGAGGAGGAGGCACATCTCCAATGAGGCAGGATGCCCTCCAGGGGCCAGCTTAAGAGCAGCCAACCGACTGCATCACACCGCAGAGCTCCGCAAGTGCAGGGCTCTGGTGACTCCGCGCGTTATTCCAAAAGTTCTTTGGTGTGGGCCTTTTTTGAGACGTTTGCAGCAGATCTCACCGTTGCTATTTGCAACATATGTCTGAAGCGTATCAAGACTAGACAGCAAGCGCTTGAGCACCACATGCTTAATCAGACATATGTCGATCTCCCATGCAGCCCGTTGGCAACACTACCTAAAAGACCCACACCAAAGAACAAAGCAGACCTCTCCTTGCTCCTCCTCATCAGCTGGGATCTCCAACCCCACTATACCTTCAGTCCTCTAAGAAACCTGCACTGAGAGGAATGAAGGTGTAGATTTAGGTGTGGCACTGCCAAGTACTTGCGGGCAATCTGCTATTGGTACACCAACGTCTGATTCTAGCAGGCAGATTTCCCTACGCCAGTTGCTCCACCGGCGAAAGAAGTTCACTCCCAGCCATCAACATGCCCAGCAGTTGAATGCTAGCTTGGCTAAATTGCTAGCACTTCAACTGCTGCCTTTTCAGTTGGTAGACTCTGCCCCCTTCCGTGAGTTTGTGGAATGTGCGGTACCTCTGTGGCAGGTTCCCAAACGCCACTTTTTTTCACGGAAGGCGATTCCGGCTCTCTACCGGCATGTGGAAGGCAATGTCCATGCCTCACTGGACAGGGTGGTCAGTGGTAAGGTGCATATTACCGCTGACTCATGGTCCAGCAGGCATGGACAGGGATGATACCTATCTTTCACCACTCACTGGGGGACTCTGCTGGCAGCTGGGAAGGATGCAGGGCAGGGTGCAGTAGTGTTGGAGGTTGTTCCGCCACCACGCCTCCAAAATTCTACTAGTGGTGATTCTGCCACACCTCTCTCCTCCACCCCCTCCTCTTCTTCTTCCTCCATGGCCTCTTCCTGTGCTGATTTGTCCTTGGAACCAGCGGTGCACCATAGGCGTTCAAGGGGCTACACAAGTACGCAGGTAAAAAGATGCCATGTGGTGCTTGAGCTGGTGTGCTTGGGGGGCAGGAGCCACTCTGGGGCAGAGATTCTGTCAGCTCTGCAGGGGCAGGCTCACAGGTGGTTGATGCCACGCCAGCTTAAGGCAGGAATGGTGGTTTGCGACAATGGCACCAACCTCCTCTCCGCCCTCTAACAGGGACAACTGACCCATGTGCCCTGTTTGGCTCACATCCTTAACTTGGTGGTGCAGCGGTTCTTAGGAAGGTACCCGGGCTTACAGGATGTCCTGAGGCAGGCCAGGAAAGTCTGTGTGCATTTGTGCCGGTCATATAATGCCAGTGCTCGGCTGGCTGACCTCCAAAAGGAATTTAACCTGCCCAAAAACCGCCTCATCTGTGACATGCCCACCAGGTGGGACTCAACGTTGGCCGTGCTGCAGTGGCTGCACACGCAGCAGAGGGCCATCAATGAGTACCTGTGCAACTATGGCACCAGGACAGGGTCAGGGGAGCTTGTTTTTTTTCCCCATGCCAGTGGGCCATGATCAGGGATGCATGCACTGTCCTGTCACCATTTGAGGAGGCCACAAGGATGGTGAGCAGTGACAGTGCATGGATCAGTGACACTGTCCCTCTTGTCCACCTGTTGGAGCACATGCTGCTTGGAATAATGGAAAGGACACTTGAGGCAGAACAGAGGCAGCAAGAGGAGGACTTCCTTACCTCTAAAGGCCCCCTTTATCCAGACAGTGTTCCTGCATGCCCGCCGATCACACAGGAAGAGGAGGAGGAGGAGGAGGATTGTGTCAGCATGGAGGTGGAGCCTGGCACTCAGCATCAGCAGCAGTCTTTAAGGGATCATTTACAGTCCCAAGAAACCCATGGACTTGTACGTGGCTAGGAGGAGGTGACTGCGGATCATGTCGTCCTTAGTGACCCAGAGGACTCTGGACCGAATGCCTCAGCAAACCTACGCTGCATGGCCTCCCTGATCCTGTAAAGCCTACGGAAGGATACTCGTATTCGTGGTATCAAGGAGAGGGATCATTACTGGCTGGCAACCCTCCTTGATCCACGTTACAAGGGTAAGGTTACAAACCTTATCTTGCCGTCGCAGAGGGAGCAGAGGATGAAACAACTTCGGGAGGCCTTGCAGAAAGGTTTGTGCAATGCGTTTCCAGAGCCTGGGAGGTTACAATTTCCTGGTCCTCCTGGACAACGTGTTGCTGAGGCTTCAGCCAGTCACAGAAGGAGTGGTGGATAAGGTGGCCGTCTGACTGATGCATTCAGACAATTTTTTTAGTCTGCAGACCCAAGGTATGATCGGTCCCAGGAACCATCACCAGCATCTGATTCACATGGTGCAGGAATACCTAGGGGCAAGATCAGACTTGGACACCTTTCCTACCGAAAATCCTCTGGGTTACTGGGTCTTGAGGATGGATCACCGGCCAGAACTTGCACAGTATGCAATTGAGCTACTGGCCTGTCCTGCATCCAGCCTTCTTTCGAAACGCACATTCATTGCTGCTGGAGGCTTTGTAACTGATCACGGGGTGCGCCTGTCCACAGAATTGTTTGATCGGCTGACCTTCATAAAAATGAATCAGTCTTGAATCAATACCAGCTACCAAGCACCTGATTCTGATGTAACATTTTTTTTAAATGTGAGATCCCTTCAAGACTGCCTATCCTGTTATGCTGAGTGAAAATCCTCTTCCTTCTCAATGTTTATGCTGATAGCTTGTAAGAACATTTTTGGTTCTGGGCACTGCCACCAGTGGCTAAGGCCCAATTTTTCTGCCCCGTTTAACAGGGGAGTGTAATTACAATTTTTGATGCAATACTTTGCAGCAGGGCTCGTTCCTGCACTCCAACTAGAGTATCTGTGAGGGGTTGCAGTGTTGTGGCACCAGCACTAGTGCCTAATTGTCATAAACCAGATGTGACCAGAACTGTGTGACTGCGACAGAGTGAACCATACATAAATAAGTGAAAGTAAGTTTATTAAGGAAAATGCATGTGTGAACACACCACCAATACAGAGTGAACAACCAAACAATCAGTGATATAAAACCAACCAGCATATGTAGCAAGAGGGAGTACCAGAATCATAGTCAAGCCAGGCCGGGGTCATAAACAGGCAATCAGTAGCTGGGAAGGGAGATAAACAGGACAAGAGAGGATGGATGGATCACAGGAGGGACGGGTCAGGTACAAGGCTCAGAGTCCAGAGTCCAGGGTTCAGGGTTCAGGGTTCAGGTAACGGACAGGAAACAGGATCAACAGGTTCCAGGTTCCAGGTTCCAGGAATCAGGAATCAGGCTTCAGGTTCAGGCTACAGGATCAGGTAACAGGATGCAGATCAGGGCTCAAGGACAATACCAGGGCAACATAAGTGTGCAATTGCCGGGTATTTATACTGCAGCTCTGCTAATTAACGTCAGGTGACACCTGTCTGCAGAGGGGAATACCTGCTCCATACTGCCAGGATCCATCCGCTGGTGGACGTCAGTACTGTGGCCCAAAGATGACATAACATTAACAGGGAAAAGCTCTCCTGACAGTTCCAAACTGCCAGGAGACACCTGCTGGTGGACCTCAGTACTGCATGCCAAATAACAGATATTACCAGCGGATGGAACATTTCCTGACAGCACCCCCCCTCAAAGGAGCGGCCTCTGGACGCTCCAACTGGTTGTAGTTGTCCATAGTCTATGGCATCAAGCAGAACAACAGATGGGGGTATGTCAGGCTGGGCCACAGGCACTTCAGGCTGGGCATCAGGCACCTCAGGGCAGACAGCGGGCACATCAGGGCAGACAGCGGGCTCTGGGTCCTCGAGCTGGGCAGCAGGCTCATCGGACTGGACAGCGGGTACCGAGACATCAGACCAGGCAGCAGGTACTGGACCTTCAGACTGGGCAGCAGACACAAGCGCTGGCACATCAGGCAGAACAACAGGTGGTAGCACAACAGGCTGAACAACGGGTGCATCAGACTGGGCAGTAGTCACTGGAGCGTCAGACTGGAACATGGACACTGGGATGTCAGGCTGAGCAGCAAGCACTGGGACCTCAAACTGGACAGCGGGCACAGGCATTGGTACAACAGGCTGAGTAGCAGACACTTGCAACTCAGGCTGGGCAGTGGACAGGAACACCTCAGGCTGGGCAGCGGAAAGGAGCACCTCAGGCTGGGCAGCTGACAGTGGCACATCAGGCTGGGCAGCAGATGGTGGCACATCAGGCTGGGCAGCAGACGGTGGCACATCAGGCTGGTCAGAAGGTGGCACATCAGGCTGGGCAGAAGGTGGCACATCAGGCTGAGCAGCAGACGGTGGCACATCAGGCTGGGCAGAAGGTGGCACATCAGGCTGGGCAGCAGGCATGGGCACTTCAAGCTGGACAGCAGGCATGGGCACTTCAAGCTGGGCAGCAGGCATGGGCACTTCAAGCTGGGCAGCAGGCTCATCAGGCTGGGCAGTGGGCTCATCAGGCTGGGCAGCGGGCTCATCAGGCTGGAGAGCGGGCACATCAGGCTGGAGAGCGGGCACATCAGGCTGGAGAGTGGGCACATCAGGCTGGAGAGAACGCACTGGCACTTCCGGCTGGAACACTGGCACCTCAGGCTGGAACACTGGCACCTCAGGCTGGAAGGCAGACACCGAGACATCAGGCTGGAAGGCAGACACCGAGACGTCAGGCTGGAAGGCAGGCACCGAGACGTCAGGCTGGAAGGCAGGCACCGAGATGTCAGGCTGGAAGGCAGGCACCGAGACGTCAGGCTGGAAGGCAGGCACCGAGACGTCAGGCTGGAAGGCAGGCACCGAGATGTCAGGCTGGAAGGCAGGCACCGAGACATCAGGCTGGAAGGCAGGCACCGAGACATCAGGCTGGAAGGCAGGCACCGATACATCAGGCTGGAAGGCGGACACATCTGACTGGAAGGTAGGCATGTCAGGCTGGAAGGCAGGCACGGAGACATCAGACTGGAAAGTGGAGACATCAAGCTGGAAGGCAGGCACCGAGACATCAGGCTGGAAGGCAGGCACCGAGACATCAGGCTGGAAGGCAGGCACAGAGACATCAGGCTGGAAGGCAGGCACAGAGACATCAGGCTGAAAGGCAGGCACAGAGACATCAGGCTGGAAGGTAGGCACCGAGACATCAGGCTGGAAGGCAGGCACAGAGACATCAGGCTGGAAGGCAGGCA
The DNA here is from genome assembly GCF_042186555.1 of Aquarana catesbeiana. Classification (NCBI taxonomy): domain Eukaryota; kingdom Metazoa; phylum Chordata; class Amphibia; order Anura; family Ranidae; genus Aquarana; species Aquarana catesbeiana. The sequence goes on along the minus strand of NC_133328.1, from coordinate 300,282,942 downwards.
CAGGGACATCAGGCTGGAAGGCAGGCACAGAGACATCAGGTTGGAAGGCAGGCACCGAGACATCAGGCTGGAAGGCAGGCACCGAGACATCAGGCTGGAAGGCAGGCACCAAGACATCAGGCTGGAAGGCAGGCACTGGGATGTCAGATTGGGTTGGATTAGCTGGTGCGGAGGCAGGTTGGGTTACTGGCAGGATCATCTTGGTTGGAAAAAACTTTCGTTTTTTCTTTGGCTTAGCCAATGAAGCTCTGTAGGTGAGGGGTGCAGCAGACTGGAAAGGAGGATTGGGATATATTGGGATAGAGAAGAGGTAACAGTAGCTGGAGGAAGTTCCTGTGGGTTTGTGGGCAGCTGAGAAGAGGCAGGTGGGTTGAATGCAGGATAGGTACAGGGAGCAGAGACTGGATATGAGTATTTGGTTGGCAGCAGCGTATACTGAGCTGCAACTGCGGTTCACATGGGTGATGGGGAAACATACATTTGGGTAGGCTGGTGTTTGGTGGCAGAGGTGGTTTGTTTGGCTGGAGCTGCTTGCATCATGTCAGACCATGCTGAAAGTATAGGTTGTACAAACTGTAGTTTTAAATCTCCCTGTCTAACAAAAGACTGAGCAGACACAATGCACCCATCAATCACCTGTGGGGAACAGGCTGAGTAGTCCTGTTTAACAGGGGCGTGTAATTACAATTTTTGATGCAATATTTTGCAGCAGGGCTCATTCCTGCGCTCCAACTAGAGTATCTGTGAGGGGTTGCAGTGTTGTGGCACCAGCACCAGTGCCCAAGGCCCAATTTGTCTGCCCCTGTTTAACAGGGGTGTGTAATTACTATTCTTGTTCTAATATTTCACAGCAGGGCACGTTCCTGCGCCCACCTGTGAGGCCTTACAGTGTTGTGGCAACACCACCACACCGTCCACCACCAAAGCCCCAATTTTTCTGACCCTGTTCAACAGGGGCATGTAATTACTATTCTTGATCTAATATTTAACAGCAGGGCCCGTTCCTGCGCCCACCAAGAGTAACTGTGAGGGCTTACAGTGTTGTGACAACACCAACACCTAAGGCAGAGTATGTAGGGCAGGCCCCTACTTTCAAACATCCAACTTACAAACTACTCCTACTTGCAAACGGAAGGAGACAACAGGAAGTGAGAGGAAATCTACCCCTAGGAAGGGAAATTCTCTTCTGTAAGAGTTCCTTGTTTCACTAAAAACTCCACATTTTCAAAGTCCAATTGTCATTGGGACAGAAAGTGAGGTGAAATCTTCTGAACAGGTGCACAGACAGCAAAACAAATGTTACAGGGGTGGTAATCCTTCCCCATGTTTTCCAAAAAGCTTAAAAATAGATTTTTTGGCTGGAGCTACACGTAAAGAATGTACCAGTTCAAAATTACAAACAGATTCTACTTAAGAACAAACCTACAGTCCCTGTCTTGTTTGCACCACCTGTATACTGCTGTTCAGAGTATATAGGGCCTGGGTGCCCAACGCCTTTCCTTTTTTTAATTTGGGTGCGGGGTTCCCCTTAATATCCATACAAGACCCAAAGGGGCTGGTAATGGGCTGGGGGGGTTCTCAATGATTTTCATCCATATTGCCGGGACCAGACATGACATTAGAGCCGCAAGCAGTTTTAAATGACTTTTTTTCCTTTAGAAATGTCATTTTGAGCAGGGACTGTTCTAAACACGGGAAACACGCGCCACTTTACAGGCATACTAAGAGACACCCCCCAGGCACGATATTTAAAGGAATATTTCACTATTATTTTTTCACTTTAAGCATCATTAAAATCACTGCTCCTAAAAAACGGCCGTTTTTAAAACTTTTTTTGCATTGATACATATCCCCTGGGGCAGGACCTGGGTCCCCAAACCCTTTTTCGGACAATAACTTGCATATTGGCCTTTAAAATTTCTCACGTTCGAGTCCCATAGACTTTAACGGGGTTCTAAACTTCGCGTGAACTTTCGGTCCGTTCAAATGTTCTGATGCGAACCGAACCGGGGGGTGTTTGGCTCATCCCTACTGTCAGCATTGCTGCAGAGATTGAAGGGGTGGGGGGTCAGCCTGTCAGTGCTTAGACCATACGCCGCACACTGCATCAAATTGATCTGCATGGCTGTTGTCCCAGAAGGAAGCCTCTTCTAAAGATGATGCACAAGAAAGACCACAAACAGTTTGCTGAAGACAAGCAGACTAAGGACATGGATTACTGGAACCATGTCCTGTGGTCTGATGAGACCAAAATAAACGTATTTGGTTCAGATGGTGTCAAGCATGCGTGGTGTCAACCAGGTGAGGAGTACAAAGACAAGTGTGTCTTTCCTACAGTTATGAATGGTGGTGGGAGTGTCATGGTCTGGGGTTGCATGAGTGCTGCTGGCACTGGGGAGCTACAGTTCACTGAGGGAACCATGAATGCCAAAATGTACTGTGACATACTGAAGCAGAGCATGATCCCCTCCCTTCGGAGACTGGGCTGCAGGGCAGTATTCCAACATGAGAACGACTCCAAACACACCTCCAAGATGACCACTGCCTTGCTAAAGAAGCTGAGAGAAAAGGTGATGGACTGGCCAAGCATGTCTCCAGACCTAAACCCTATTGAGCATCTGCGGGGCATCCTCAAATGGAAGGTGGAGGAGCGCAAGGTCTCTAACATCCATCAGCTCCGTGATGTCGTCATGGAGGAGTGGAAGAGTGGAAACCTGTGAAGCTCTGGTGAACTCCATGCCCAAGAGGGTTAAGGCAGTGCTGGAAAATAATGGTGGCCACACAAAATATTGACACTTTGGGCCCAGTTTGGACATTTTTCCTTAGGGGTGTACTCACTTTTGTTGCCAGCGGTTTGGACATTAATGGCTGTGTGTTGAGTTATTTTGAGGGGACAGCAAATTTACACTGTTATACAAGCTGTACACTCACTATTTTACATTGTAGCAAAGTGTAATTTCTTCAGTGCTGTCACATGAAAAGTATAATAACATATTTACAAAAATGCGAGAGGTGTACTTTTATGAGATACTGTATATGCCTTTTTATCTCCTGAAGTTAATAATAAACAAAAAACCTCAGTGTAACCACTTACTCTACACCAAACCTCCTGTGTACTATAAACGTGGTTACTGCTGCCTACTTGTGATCAAGAATGATATATATTTAAATAGTGTGTTCCATGCAGTATTATGCCAAAAATATGTGATAAATAATACTGTGACAAAACAGTGATGTGCTCAATATACAATAACACTCAAAACGATTTCATATAAAGGGGAGATTTACTAAAACTAGTGTACACAGAATCTGGTGCAGCTGTGCATAGTAACTAGATTCTAGGTTTTATTGGCATATCTTAATTGATCGAGCGGACTGGTTACTATGCACAGCTGCACCAGATTCTGAGTGCACCAGTTTTAGTGAATCTCCCCCAAAGTGTCCATTATTCACTCATTATTACATATTCACATATCCACGTGTTATCATTAATGAAAACATCAGAAAATTCAAATAAAGTTTACATGCTGTACAGTCACAATCCTGTGTCTTTATTTTTCTTGTGTATTGAAAAAATGTCCCACACAACGTGCTCACACTTCTTAAATATTGTTCTGATGATCCAGTATTGAATCCACCATACACAGGGCAATGCCCACCACCTTTACTCTGATTCTCTCACCTGATCTTTTGATCTAACAAAAATTAGGTCTCATGTGCTTTCCCTTTTAAGCAGGGTGCCCTAGCCTGGAATAGTGATCCCCGCACAGACTAGAAGTAGGCAGGCTGTTGTTTTGTGTGAGACTATAGTATAATAAGTATACACTGTAGTGCACCAAGACAAGTGCACTTTTTAAGTTGAGTAATTGTAATTGATAGGATATGGATCTAGAGAGCATTAAGGATATTCTTTTTTGCACTTCGTATATGCATTTACCTATAGATGTGCCTGGATGGAGGTAGACTGGGAACCATTAGTATTCCATAGAAGGCCATAGAGGGCAACACCATTCCTGGCTAAGGCACCCTGATTAAAAAGGAAAGCATGTGAGGCCTGATTTCTGTTAGGTCAAAAAATTAGGTGAGAGCATTAGACTGAAGGTGGTGGCCATTGCACTGTATATGATGGATTTATTATTGGCCCATGAAAACAATATTTAAAGAAATGTGAGCATGTTGTGTGGGACATTTTTTCACTACCCAAGAAAATGCAAGATACGGACACAGGATTGCTATTGGACAGCAAATAAACTTTATTTGTATTTTGTGGTGTTTCATTTATGATAACACATGGATGTGAATATGTTATAATGAGTGAATAAAGGACACATTATATGAGATCATTTTGGGTATTATTGTATATTGAGCACATAATTGTGATTATTTTGTCACAGTATTATTTCATATTTTTGGCATAATACTGTGTGGCATTATTTAAGTATAGTATTTAAGTACAGTATTTAAGTACAGTATATATCAGTATATATCATCTCCTCAAGTTAACTTGACTATGTTGTCATTTTTTTATGTATTATTCCAAATCAAAATGTTGCTATGTTTTGATTTAAAGTAAACCTGTAGTGTGGCCATACACAATTAATTAATTAATTAATTAAATGCCACAACATACTTTCACTGTATCAGCCTGGTTGCAAGGCTAATAAATGGGGACCTACAGTAGGTACCGAATACTTCCTTGTTAGGTAAAGGTGTATACCTATTTCCTCCATAATTGGAAATTCATTTTTTTTCTGAGGAACTTACAGTAACTGTATGCTGTAGCCCCGGGACCTGCTAGTCAATTGCATTCTTAGTTTTTTTGGGGGGTTTGTGCACATCCACATTTTATGTTTACTTCAAGTATAAATATGACTATAATCTGACTTACCTGAGTAGAATGTTATAAAAATAACTTAAGATATGTTACGTTTTTGGGTTAAGATTAGATATTAGCAAGCATTTTAGGTGCTAAGTTAAGGGTAAAATAATCAAGCCATCTAAAAGTGATATTTTAGTCATAGGTGGAACATCGGTGGCTGAGTTAATCCCTTATGTCACTCCAACAGCAAAATCATTGCGCCATAACCACCTGAACCTCTTCTTGTCTATTTGGGGATTTTGGGCGTTCCTCCTACCTTTGTATGTTCGACCACCTACAGTTACATTCCTCATATTATAAAATAAATAAAAAAATCCAGCTGAGGGAATGGAACCCCAGCATGATAGACATTGTCATAATCAGGGGTCAGGCTGGAAGACCAGTTGCTATAGTAGTAGCAGAACAACCCTGGTGAATGATGCGGACTCACCTGAGGTGCAGAGTCTAAGTACTACTGGAGTTCACCAAAGCTCCTGATAGTGGAGATGGATTTTGTTAGTACCAGGTCACTGTCCTCAGGATCGTCCCACCAGGGGTGTGTAAGCCAGGGTCCAGTATCAGATAAGCAGGACATCACTCTTGTTTAGGCACTGCAGGTAAAAGCTGTCGTGTAACTTTTAATTTTAAGTGATATCAAAGGCTTTCTTTAAAAAACAAACAAACAAAAAATGTTGTACTTACCTGCTCTGTGCAGTGGTTTTGCACAGAGCAGCTCCAATCCTCCTCTTCTCGGGTCCCTCGCCAGAGCTCTTTGCCCCTCTCTATTGTCAAGTGCTCCCAGAGCAAGCAGCTTTCAATGGGGGCACCCAAGCAGGCTCATTTACGAGCTGAAACTCTGCCTGTCCATTCACTCACACAGAACTCGGCCCCACTCACCTTCTCTCCTCATTGGTTCTCTAGCTGTGCCAATGGTTCTCGCTGCTGTCTCAGCCATGGAAGGAGAGTTCCCAGAGGGCTGAGGATCTTGTACACATCCCTGGATCATGATGGGACTCGGCTGAGTATTGGGGTGGCTTGGGGGGGGTGCTGCACAGAGGAGGTTTTTTACCTTCGTGCATAGAATACATAAAGGTAGAAAACCTTGGGCCTTTAGAACCACTTTATGTTTAACTCTGTTAATTTAATGGGGTAGGTTTCCTAAAGCTAGCCTTGAATTTTTGGTAAGCTCTGCTTTGATGTGCATGTAAGGGTTATAGGTTAGAGTTAGGTTAAGAGTAAACTTTAAGGTTTAGGTTCAGATTCAGGATTAAGTGTTAGGCAGTGCTTAGTGGTTCTTTCAGCCAATCTAAATGTCATCAGTCTGTCTTGTACTGACATATAGGTTGGCAAGAGAAACCACTAAGTAGCAGACTGACACTTCCAGAAGAGATGGTTTCATAAAACCCTTATAAAGGTTTTCTCTACAGGCAGCAGTAGAGGTAGAGCATTATTTTGGTGGTATTTAATCACCGCTGGGTTTTTAAATTTTTTTCTTTAAAAAATTTAAAAAGACCAAAAATGTAAAAAATGTTTTAAAAATGTGTCCTTCACTGATGTGAGCTGATGAGGCTGCATTGATGGGTACTGACAGGTTGCACTGATGAGCACTGATGAGGAGGCACTAATATGCCGCACTGATGGGCAAAGATATGTGGCACTGATGAACACTGATAGGTGTCACTGATGGGCACTGATAGGTGGCACTAATGGGCATTGATGGATGGCACTGAAAGGCAGCACTTACTTGAAGCACTAATGGGCACAGATTGGCATCACTAATGGGCACAAATTGGTATCACTTCTGGGCACAGATTGGCATCATTGCTGGGCACTGACTGGCATCACTGCTGGGTACTGTTGGCGCTTCACTAATAATTAGGGCACTGATGATCAGTGCCCTGATTATCTGTACAGTCTCCCCTGTGTGGAGATGCTGTTGGTTGGCTCTCCTCTCCACACACTCTGTCAGTGTGAGGTGAGACAATTACCGGAACTTCCTTGTTTACATGTGATCAGCTGTGATTGGACATAGCTGATCACATGGGTAAAAAGCTGCATCATTGGCTCTTAACCGAGATTGGAGTAGCACTGTGTCCCAGGGACACAGCTTGCCCACTATCGCTGCGTGAGCACGGTAAGACTGGGGCAACGTCATATGATGTCATCCCAGAACGAGAGAGGATCCCACCCGTGCGGGAGGTAGTTAAGGACCTTTTCATATAGCAACACAGTTGCTTTAATACCTTCTAAAACACTTACCCACACTAATTATGCAACAAATAAACTCAGAGCAAAATCTTTTTTGTGCAACTGATATCAACCCTATACAAAAAATCCAAGAGCTTTGAACAAGAAAGTATGAAAAAATGTGCCCTCACCCTCCCCACATTACCAGCAGACTAATTGTATGGTTGGAGAGTTAGAATGTAGGGTTTTAAGAACTCTATACCATCTTGTCAATAATTTGTAATTTGCTTCTTGATAAAGCTACTAAGAGAGGTGGAATGTGTGAAATATAATATACAGTTTTCCTGGTCGCATATGAAGGTTATCTGTAGGTCCTCTGCCCAACTTTGGAGATATGATGGTGGTTGGCTTGAGCCCCCTCTATGGACATTGCATACAGTGAACAGTGTGTCTAACAAGGCTTTTCCCAGTGCACAGTAATTAAAAGGGAGTCAATAGACATGAAAAACTCAGTGGTGGAGGTTATGTAGACCAGAAGTGGTGTATTTGTACAAGTAAATGCTCCAAAACCCCAGAGAGGAGTATATCAGGTTTTGCTGCACCTCAGTTATTGAGGGCCAATTAGGAATATTCTCAAAATATCTCATACTGGTTATATTTGTTTAGCCTAGGGTTACGGGTATAAGGTAAATTACTATCCCTATCAATCGGTGCTCTCTTTTGCCCAAAGCTCTGGGTTGTGCATTGCACATGGAGGGGGACAGCATGCAACCGTAGCTCAGAAGCTTTGGAGAGGCAGCCAGCTTGATCAGTTGCATGGATTGAGAGAGCCTGCCAGAGACAAGAATAGGATAAATATTACACCTTATCCCTGGACCCCTAGACTAAATGAGCATTTAATCCTTTCAGTGTAGGGGGCCTCACTGCAAGAGTAAATGTCTAATTCCCAAGGTTCAGCTTTAAACAAAGTTAAATATTAATTTTTATTAAACATTGTTTTTGAATACATTTAGCTTGTAGTATTTGTTTTGTTACATTTTCTATTTCATTCAGCGGTGAAAATTTTATCTAAAAGGATTTTATTTTATTTTTTTTACTGTAATATCAGTTAAATAATTAGATACTTAAAAGGATTGTAAAGCTTAATTTTTTTATTTATTAAATTAAAAAAAAGCTCAATAGTTTTGCACAGATCAGCCCCGATCCTTCTATTCTGGGGTCTCCTGCCAGTGCTCATGGCTCCACCTCTCCCACGAGCCACTTGCTGTGGGGGCACTGTACATGCTTGCTCCCAAGCCTTGCTCTGTGTGTCCATAAAACAAACAGGGGGCCCAAGCCCACCCGCGTCTCCCTCATCACTGGCTCTGATTGACAACAGCAGAGGCCAGTGGCTCCTGCTGCTGTATCTGAGCCTCAGCTCTCATGCACATCACTGGATTGAGATCATGCTCAGGTATATATTTGGGGAGGAGGCTGTAGGGGAAGTTGCACACAGAAGGTTTTTTTTTTTTTTTTTTTTTACTGCATAGAATGCAGTAAAGTAAAAAACACTTATGCCTTTACAACCACTTTAAAAGTCCATAGAAGCTCCTGAACTTAATAGTGTTTTGAAGTGTTACAAGCTGTGACATGAACAAGAACAAAACATATTTCTAGTATCTTAGCATACCTGAAATGAAAGAACAGTCATGCTGTGTTGGAAACTTTGACTTGTAACTAAAAGCTGAAGATGAAGCTGAAAGCTGAAGGGTATATTGGGGATTGTCATGTGATACACATACACAGCATTAGCAACAATGAAGCAACCTGAATTTATAAGTATCAATTAAAAAATGCATACAAAGCATTTAACTATAACAGAGCTTTGTTATGTGGGGAAAAAAAATCTAATCTAGGATATATATATATATATAAACTTCTACACTATGGGGGTTATTTACGAGAGGCAAATCCACTTTGCACTACAAGTGCACTTGTAAGTGCACTTGGTAGTCCAGTCACTGTAGATCTAAGGAGGACATGCAAGGAAAATAAAAAACAGCATTTTAGCTTGCAAATGATTGGATGATAAAATCAGCAGAGCTTCCCCTCGTTTCAGATCTTCCCCTCAGATCTACAGTGACTGCACCTACAAGTGCACTTGCAGTGCACTTGTAGTGCAAAGTGGATTTGCCTTTCGTAAATAACCCCCTATATGTATTTACCTGAATAGTGCTACATTATATAGAATTGTTCAAAATAGGTATTCTGAGACACTATACAAGTCTTATAAAATGAACTTGAAGTCCCTCAAACACCTTAGAATAGAGCTGTCCTTTCAAATATTAAAGTGGTTGTGAAGGCTGAAGGATTTTTTTATCTTAATGCATTTGTTCTATGCATTAAGATAAAAAACCTTCTGTGTGAAGCAACCCTCCTCATACTTACCTGAGTCTGATCTCAATCCAGCGATGTTGCATAAGAGACTCGGCTGTCTGGCGCTCTCCCTCCTCATTGGCTGAGACAGTAGCGAAGCACCATTGGCTTTCGCTGCTGTTAATCAAAGTCAGTGAGCCAATAAGGAGAGAGTGGGGTTGGGGGCAGGCCACGCCGTGGCTCTGTGTCTGAATGGACACACAGAGCTGTGGCTTGGCACAGGTGCCCCCATAGCAAGTTGCTTGCTGTGGGGGCACTCACCAGGAGGGAGGGGCCAGGATCGCAGAAAAGGGACCCGAGAAGAGGAAGATTTGGGCTGCTCTGTGCAAAACCACTGCACAGGGCATGTAAGTATATCATGTTTGTTATTTTTAAACAAAAAAAAAAACAAGACTTTAGTATCCCTTTAACTCTTGGGCCCCAAACCTTGGAAATATAGGCATCATAAAAAGTATGACCTTATATGTGACTATTGATAAATGTCTCTGGTACCACCATATTCAATGCTGTGAAAATAAATGCTGATAATGGCTATGGGCTATGTCACTAGATGGGGATATTTTACAGAATTTGCTGTTCTGTGTAGACTATATTTATAATCCATCCATCCCTGATATGGTTTTATTTACAGATACACCATCAGTATAGACCTTGGCTAAACTTTTGTCTGACAGCATATACAGTAGCATGCACTCACAGAAAACCTTTATTAGCATGGAAATCCTCAATGGCACACATTAGGAACATGGTCAAATAAATCCAACAGTAGATGAATGTCCATAAACTGAAAATGTTCAGTGTTCAACTAAACAGTAATAATGCATAATCATAGCAGTATTATTTCATTATTAATTTATATTTGTATTGCATAGATGGTGCATACCAAATACAGTAGATATCAATCTAGAGTAACAGAAAATACCATAGGCTGAGCAATTTTAAAATCTGTACCTATAGACACATGAGTACTTTCAAAGATCTTTTCCAGGTCTTTCATACTCCCTATTCTTTCTCAACTGCTGTATCCTTTGTTGTTAATAATTGATCCATAGACACAGAATCTGTTATCTATGTCTTCACCATCAACTATGAAATTAGACCTGCTCTAGTTAACAGTGCTGCTCATGAAGCGTTGTTGATTGTAGCAGTATTTTATTCGCAGGGGGAGTGGCTGGGAGTATCAGACCACTGGAGAGCTGGGCTGCTGCTTTTTTGGAGAGAGCCATGACTCTATATGTTGGCAGAAGTGTATTTAATCTTTGCAGCAGCACTTAGTGTAAAAAAAAAGTTGAAGAGCCTAATATGCATTACTGTGTATGCAGTCAGAATCTCTTACAGTAATACATAATAAGGGCAAATAATATAAATATTAAAAAACAATCCTTACACAGTTTATCCATGCAGCTTGAATGTATTGGCAGTAAATTCAGCTTTACGTGTTTCGCCAAAACCTTGGCTTCCTCAGGAGACCTAGGAATACTACATATAATAATATTAGAAATGAAGCATAACATTTGTAAGTGAACCAACATTTGAATACAACCATATCATCCTAGCAGTTTTCTATAAGATACAACAATAACAGAAAACATGTTCATAGGTCATCTGGGGGGGGGGGGGGGGCGGTCTCATCCTACCAAGGACGCCCACGATTATTGGGTGTTTGAACAGGTAAAAGAAGAAAAAATCATGCAATAAATGAGGTCGCCCACAAGGACATTAGTGGCCATGGGAGGGATAAAGCCCAATTCTGTCTGTGGCCTTATATGGGTTGTAATCTTTCTACGTTCATTATTATAAGTAGACAGAATTGGGCTTTATCCCTCCTACGGACACCAATGTCCTTGCAGTATTCTAAGTCTCCTGAGGAAGCCAAGGTTTTGACAAAGCATGTAGAGCTTAATTTACTGCCAACACATTCAGACCGCATGGAAAAAACTATAATGGTTTTATGATAAATATTGTGATTTTTTTGATATAATATAACATTCATATTATAATAAAATGTATGGATATTTTATCATATCTTCTTTAAGTATTTGAGTCTAGCACCTTAAAAATCAATTTCTGCTGTTTCTAAACTGATGTATGTGTCTACATAGTTGGTAATTAGAAACTCATATTGTACACATCGATTCTACACATAAATACAATTTATACAATATTTATTGCATTTAATTAATAATTTAAAAAAATCAAACTTCAGTGGTTGGCAATATTTATCCTGATGTTGCATATATAAGCAATATTCTCAGTTCAAGCATCACTTGACATCTGGGTGAGGATCAGGCCATGCAGCCAATCCTTATGGGAAACATTTGTTAAATTGCTGGAAAACCCTTGTGCAAGAAAGCACTGGTCATTCCGAAAATGGAACAAAAGAATCACCTTTTATGCAATGCAAACAAACCTAGGTGGAGACAGAAAGAAGATTATGATGACAATCATATGTCATTGATATATTTACTTGTTTATTGACAAAGTAAGTTTTTTTGTAAAGACATATATCATAAGATATTTCTCAATATGAAAGGAAGAATGTCAGCTCCACACTGGGAAGTCCTTGCAATAGCCCCAAACTGGCTCCTCTCTCTGTGGTGTTTTATTTCAAAAGGGGCTTAAAGTATAGCTGAAATGATTCCTTTTCTATTTGAGACCAGTGGACACGCTGAGCCATGCTGTGTATACCCAAGGCAGAAGATTGCATATTTTGATTATTTTTGGCATCCCTAAAATCCTTTGCAAAAATGTGATATTCCTCATCTAGTAGTGGTTAGTCTCATTCATTTGAACACACTCTATAGTAATAAAGAACCTTCCAAACAGTTAACACAGTCACCTTACTATACCATGACCTAGATTATGTAAAAAACATTCACAAACGTGAAGATATTTTTCAGTTCTATAATCACTATATTGCCCTCTGTATTAGACATGTAAAATATATTTTACAGAAGAAGGTTATAGCAAAGTTTCAGATTTTGAATTTCCCAGATGTCTATATGGTATGCAAGCCTATTCTATATTCAAGGTGATGAAAAGTGGATTTGTGCAGACTGTGATAGGGAGCTGTCTATTCACCAACGTCAGGACTAGTGAAGCAGAAACCCTTTCTTTGTCATGGAAATTTGGCATTAATGAGTTTGTCAGGGTAGGAAAACTACAGATTTCAAAGATCCTAATATGCAAAATAGTTCATCCAAACATTACAAGTCTGTTTGAACTTAGCAGCTAAAACAGGTTAGACCCCAGAGAAACACTGTTTATTTATTTTTTTATTCTTCAATTTCTACAGTTTGTAAACGCTAAATATATGTGAAATGCAGCAAGTGAAGAAAAGCAAAAATGAAAACTTGTGTTAAAAGAAGATGCATATTGTACAACTAAAGAATCAAGATGGTATATTGACACAAATGTAAATTCCTAAGGAGCAGCTAGTATCAATTGCATCTTTTATGGGTATAGGATTGGGTATATGGGATTGTATGATATTTTTTATTTTATTTATTTATTTTTATGGTTGAACTAGATGGACTTGTGTCTTTTTTAACCTGACTAACTATGTAACTATGTTATTTTATCATAAATATCTTGACGACTTACAACATACTTGACGATGTACACATGAACCAGAGCATCAGGTTATAACAATGCATGTTCTTTGGACACAGAGAGGACAAAGGCAAGGTGATTTCATTATTGTAAACTCCTCCACATTGACACGGTCACACGGTCAGAGCCATGAATGTTCGCATCAATGTGCATGTGGCCAACATAAAGAGAGGCTTTCCAAAACACAGTGTCTCAAGTTATTATTTGTAATGTCATGACAAAAATCCAGCTGGTACCACATTCATCGCCATAGACAGGTTTATCACCCATTGGAGGGGTAGTTTTATCAGACGAGAAATTTCTAGGTTAGAAACACGCTGGATTCATGAATTAAAGAGCTATGTTCCCTATGGACTCAATGTTGATTGGGACGGTAATTGTTTCATCAACAATTGTTAATGATTTGTTCAGTTTAGTAGTTTTATCTCGTATTTGTATTTTTATTTTATTTCCAGTGAATAAATATATTTTTATGTATTTATTTTATTTTTCATTGTTCTTTGTAATGAGAGATGATATTATTGTTTTTGTCCCCTAGATGGCGGCACCTTTACTGGCATGACGTAGAACAATTGTTCATGTTATGTTTGTTCTTTATCAAGATGTCAGTTGTCTGGCAGTGTAAAGGTGCATCCTCTTTTATTGATATTATTGTGCTGTTTATTTCCTTCCTGGATATTATAGCATTTGTTTATATATTTTGTACATCTGGCCTTTAGCACACACTGATTTTCTTTTTTCCTTGGAGTTGTGGCCGCTTTAGTATTCGGCCAACGCAAGTTCCGGCCGCCACATATCCGGGAATGAAAGTTCTGGCTCAATGTGTATTTAAATGCGTGCCTGTGTCAATCGACCACACCTCTGACAACGGCCTATTGATCGAAATGCATCAGATGTTCTGTTAATGATACAAGCCCTTTATGATCGACTCTCTGGTAAGAAGATTTTATATAGCACGGTGGTGTTGTGTGTGGCTTCACACACTGAAGTTGGTGCGAGTTTTCTGCCTTTCCATTTTTCATTGTTTCACCACTGCTTCTTCTGGGTTTCACCCGCTCATACCCTAGCACTGCATATGAACTTTATACATTACAATACTGTACCTGGCCTTTCAAAACCTCATGTTCTGTATACATAAAAGTTATTATCCTATCTTAAATTTGTAGTTTTCAATTCAATTTTGTAAAAAGGGAACTTAAAGCTGTACTTAAGACAGGCTTAAAAATGTCAGTTAATGTAGTTAGGTATACATTATAAATAGTTAAATATACTTTAAATGTCAGACGTGCACTGTAAGTGGTTTCAACTTGATATCAACCCCCTGAATTATTCTGTACAGTTACACTAATACAGAAAGAAGAATGGGGCAATGTTAAAAGCCAAACAGGTGGGCTGTGGGTTTACTGACAAAGAACATGCTGACAGAAAGATAAATCTGAGCGTGAAGATAAACATAAAGATAAGATCATAATTCTTCTGCTGCTTCTTTACTGCCCAATCAGGTTGAGGGCAAGGGAGTGGCCAAGTACTTACCTTTAGTAGACAGAAGTAAGCCTTAATTTACTGTCTTGCAGTGCTATACAAATCTCAAGGCTAGATAGAAACAAAAAGACTTTGGCACATAAATCATCTCCCATATGCAGCATGTATTTCAACTGTGTGATTAGCTGTTTGCCTGGAGTTAAGCTTTAACACTGAGCACAATTGGCACAATTTCAGAAGATACAAGCCTGCTTCATTGAGTTGAATATAGTGTATGCACCTGCACTCTTTGGTAAACAACTAATATTCAGCTGCTGCCTATAGATGAACACCCAATACATCCAACTATAAAAAATAGGATAGGATAAAACTAGGATAAAAGTACAACTCAAACTAAAGTATAATAGTAAATGCAACTATAAATCCTTAACAATACACGCTAATGTCACCTTATGCATACAAACATATACATATCAATATATATATATATATGAACCAATAAATGATATAAAGTACAAATATGTGATAAGGTATATAAGATTATATGAACCTCAACCCACCCAGTTATATAAAGTGCAACAGTATTATATGATACCTTATATGAAGCACATATTCTAAATAATATCCCCAGATGAAGTTGCGAGGTGCAACGTAACGTGTAGGGATTGGCCGGGATAGCCGCAAGCGGAAGTAACGTGAGAAGGCGAGGAACAACACCAAATTTGTTCCCTGTGTTGTTTTTTTTGTTACTGTGTAAGAGTCCACTTTACTCTGTTTTAATAAATACGTTTTTAGCCCCGACATATTGCACTATTGGAGGTTTCTCTATTTTGTCCCTCATCTCACACTGAGGTACCCCCTCATACTATTGCGATCTTGTAGCGAATCGTTGCGCCCATAGGAGGAGCACTGTAGCATCTGCCCATCCATGGAGGCCAGTGGAGATCTCAGCTGGTGATTGCTTGTTTTCCATAGCATTGAGGTGAGGATTACAGCAGGATTACTTATGGACAACCGTCTCTATCAATCCTGAGAGCAACAGAATTATATCCACTTATTTATTCACTTAAAGAGGACTTGAACATTTATTAACACTTTTGCATTTTTTATTTTATATTATTCATCATTATTTATTCATTTTATTTTTGATTTTCTGAATATTCATTTTGATTTTACAGCGTTGTCTTTCCCTCACGGAAGGTGTCACACACTTTTCTTCACATAATTTTATATAAGGACACTTTTGAAGTATACACTGCACGATTTAGGATTATTAGGTATATGGTTCATATACGTAATATTACATATTGTACATTGTCACTTTATTTAGATGTTTTAGAACACGTTTGTATTCATTTATATACCCTATCTGACACAATATTTATTCAGTGTATTTATTACAACAATTTGCGCAAAATCACTTTATTCACAAATGCAACTATAAATCCTTAACAATACATGCTAATGTCACCTTATGCATACAAACATATAAATATCAATATATATATATATATATATATATATATGAACCAATAAATAATATAAAGTACAAATATGTGATAAGGTATATAAGAATATATGAACCTCAATCTACCCAGTTATATAAAGTGCAACAGTATTATATGATACCTTATATGAAGCACATATTCTACATAATATAGCATATAGTGCTTACCACAAAGTGCCAATGTGACACGAAGGGCTTAGTAGATGATTGTTAAAAATATAAAAATCCATAGCATCATTAGCCAAAATAAAGTGCTACAGTCCATGGTGAATATATAAGTAAAAATAAAAAATCCAAAGCGCCAAAAGAATCTAACTATTGGTATGAATAAGTAATACCATATAAATTAACAGCTGCAGTGAATAAGACCTTGCAAGTGCAAAATGTTACTAATAATAAAAATAAACATACCGCGCTAAGTGCCACAAATGTTAAATAAATATCACAATTGAAAACTGATGCGACTTTGAATAATTGCTAAAAAGTCCCATGCAGATAATTTATGCTGAGTGCCACATAGAATAAATAGATATCGTATTTGAAACCTGGTGCGTTTTTAAAAAATCGCTAGAAAGTCCCATACAGAAGATTTGTTGCAAACATCAGTAAACTTGAAGCAATAAAAAGTTCCAAATCACAATTAAAGTGTTTGTGCTCTACAAAGTGGATATGAATCCGTGCTTGATAAGTGCTTGATATGTGCTCACAGGACAGTGCCCCCACATGGATGTGAACTCACCCCTCCAAATAGACCAACTACATCTAGTTTGGTCACGCATGTGGGGCAGTCCCTGTGGATTTTCTGTGAACTGATGTGGTTTGGATCGATACTTCCTCATATGACTGAATATGATAAAGAGGGCCTCATTCCTCTATATACTAGTGTTGTTTGAGGTAGGTGTTCCTCATGCAAATGACAGAAAAAGCCTCATTGCGCAGCACCGCTTTTAAAACATTTATTCCATATAAAAAACATAGTAATTAAACTCAAATGTAAGGGTGCCTGTAAACCTGGCACCCGGTGTGAACAGCAGGTAAGTTCCCAGGAAATCTGCCTAAATGCAGTGACTTGATATGATAAAGAGGGCCTCATTCCTCTATATACAGTACTAGTGTTGTTTGGGTATAGATGTTCCTCATACAAATGACAGAAAAAGCCTCATTGCACAGCAACGTTTTTAAAACACAACGGGACAGGAAGTGTGTTACGATGACACGACGCTGCGGACCAGAAGTCAACCAGTATTCCGCGGCAGCGGCTTACTACTGCATTTGGGCAGATTTCATACGAACTTACCTGCTGTTCTCACCGGGTGCCAGGTTTAAACGCACCCTTACATGTGAGTTTAATTACTATGTTTTTTATATGGAATAAATATTTTAAAAACGTTGCTGCGCAATGAAGAACAAATGACAGAACATTTATGTCATTTGCATGAGGAACACCTACCCCAAACAACACTAGTATATAGAGGAATAAGGCCCTTTTTATCCTATCCAGTCATATGAGGAAGTATCGATCCCGAACCACATCAGTCCACAGAAAATCCACGGGGACTGCCCCACATGCGTGTTTGATCAAACTAGAAATAGTTGGTCCATTTGAGGGGTGAGTTCACATCCATGTGGGGGCACTGTCCTGTGAGCACATATAAAGCACGGATTCATATCCAATTTGTAGAGCACGAGCACCTTAATTGGGTTTTGGAACTTTTTATTGCTTCAAGTTTACTGATGTTTGCAAAAAATCTTCTGTATGGGACTTTCTAGCGATTTTTAAAAAACGCACCAGGTTTCAAATGTGATATCTGTGACAGACCTAGCCGTGAAAGAGACTTTTGGAGGGGACTGTATGTTAGCCTCTTGCCGATCGATCGGGGGCCCTTGCATTTGGGGGAACGGTGCTCTTTGCGAGCTGTATGTCTGGGGACCCTGGATTTGCCATATTGGAATAGTAGCTGATTCATAATGCTGGGACAGATACTGTTAGGAGATGCTGATGTAAATTCCAACACCTGTCTGTCTATTGTCTGCTAAAAATGTGTATTGTAAATAAGTCTACTATGGGATCTCAGAGTCATTAGATCCCCATTGTTATTTGTGTTAATTAACTCTGCTATTGTGTGAAGAAGAGTCTATGTTGATTGTGATAATGTTGATTGGACTTTCTGAACTACAAGACGGCCAGTCTGGCCTAACGGTCATGTCTGAGTCATCTAGGCTGTCTAAAGGGATTAGTTAATTAGCTCATGTTAATTAGGTTAATTAGGTTACAGCTGTATTGTTAGAGTAATATGAGCAGGAGGTCTGCACCTACACTTTGAGTGTATAAAAGCCTGTATTTTGTCAATAAAGATAGATTCCTGGTTGAACCTACATGCAGCCTGCCTGGTGTTTGTTCTGAGCTATCACAACTGGGTTAGAACGGCACAGAGCTGTAGTTCTAATCCCGGAACATTGGATGACCGAACCATCAGACTTTGCAATCTGATTCAATAGCTGCAGAGGAGTGTCGGGAGAGTGGAACCGAGCGAGCAAGGGGCTCGTTACATTGGTTGGCAGCCATGGGATTTGCTCTCCAGTTACTGGGACACTCCAAACCAGCCTGCAGGAGAGCCACGCTGAAAGACTTACTTGAGAGCCATGGAGGGAATGGTGGGATTGTGCTTCCTTGCTGTGAACACATCCAAACCATCACCTGGATCCAAGGTAGCAGGATAGCAGGAGAGGAGAGATACCAGCCACCATGGAAGAGGAATTCAGAAGGAGGTTGCGAGAGAAGGAGATACAGCATAGAGGACCAGTATCAGAGCAGGTCCTGCTAGGATGGTTTGATTCTATCCGCTGTGAACTCTGGAAGGAAGTGCTAGCCCGTGAGCAGCGACACCAGGGAAAAGTTCTCCCCTCCATCCATGTAAGGTACTGGTTGCAGTATGAAGTGCGAATGCTGTTTTTGGGGGAACAGCCGAACCAGGAGTGCACAGCCGAGTTAAGCAGGCTTATCCGGGCAGAAATGCGGTTGGACGAGAGCTACAGAGCCCTCCAGTGGTATGTAGCCCAAGTGTGCCCATGGACAGCAGATGACAGCCCCACGGAAGGCTTTGACTATGATGGCCTGGGATTGTTATACTGGAGGCTGTCCAGGGACCCTGACTTTGGAAGTGATCGGGAGTGGCGTTTGGAGGAAATAATGGAGCACAGAGAGCAGAGACTGAATGTCTCAGAGGTGCACTGGGCACTGGAAGATTTGGAGTTTCTGACCGTTCAGGAATGGGAGTTGAAGATCACCTACAAACAGCTGTTAGACTCTGCTCAGCAGCAGGGTGGTGCTCACTTTGCCTGGGACTATCATGAAATACCAGTTGACAACTCTGAAATCCTGGCTGAAGAGTTGACAATGTGGCAGAGTAACGATGTACTTTGCCAACCTGGCCCCGCAGCTATGGAGGCGGAGGTCTTATGGCGGATGCAGCAAGTGCTGACTGACCTTGATGAACCTGTTTCTGCATTGGATGATCTTGGATGGAGGAATGTGCCTGTCCAGCAGAATGCCAGAGAATCGGCAGTGGAAAATCTGAAGATTGCCGTCCCCAAACCTGAAGTGCTGACAACAGGGCAGAGCTCTGCTAACCTCTGCCCAGCACTGATAGCATCTTCTGGGTTCCACGGAGAGGAGATGGTGAAGCTTTATACCCAGACACCAGTTGCAGAGACAAGGGATTTGATAGACTTTTCTGCTGAGGAAGAACAACCTGGTGAGCCTCCAGCAGAAGAGGAGCTGTTATTAGGGCCAAACTTTACTGTGCTCTGCCCAGCACTGATAGCATCTTCTGGGTTCCAGGGACAGGAGATGGCGAACCTTTATCCCCAGACACCAGTTGCAGAGACAGGGGATTTGATAGACTTTTCTGCTGAGGAAGAACAACCTGGTGAGCCTCCAGCAGAAGAGGAGCTGTTATTAGGGCCAAACTTCACTATGCTCTGCCCAGCACCAACAGAAGTATCTGTGAAGTTACAAGGAACTTCCCCAGCTGAAGCGCTGGCAACCGGACAGAGGGTCCAAGATCTCTGCCCTACACCTGTGTCGGTTCCGGAGGCTCAGGGTGAGAAGTAGGTGGTCACTTCCCAGCAACAGATCAGGATACAGGGGGAGAAGGGAGAGGAGGTGTTCGTCGTCCCTCCCCAACAGTTAGCCGGAGCAGATGGTGTGGGGTTTCCAGCAGAGGGGCTGGCAACAAGGCCGAGTACTGCTGGACTTTGCCCTCAACTAACAGAGCATGGATGTCCTGTGAAGGTGGATGGGACTTCAGTCTCCACCTGTATATCCCAGGGATGCTGGGCAGTCGGCCCAGATCCCCAACAGCATGACGAAGTGAGCCCAGACACCCTGTCTTCTCTCCAGCGGCAGAAAGGACTCCAGGGAGAAGGGCCAGTCCAGGCCTCTCCCCAGCGGCAGATATGTTCTCTGAGAGAGGCAGAGGTTGGCTGGGTGAGTAATGCTTTGTTTGGAACAATTTGTTTGGGGTACTGTGTGGGTACAGGCATTAGAGGACTGGAACTACTGACTAACTTCGGAGTCAACCCGTCTGGGGTCTCCTCCTGTGTTAGTCTCCTGCCAAAAGGGGAGAAATGTGACAGACCTAGCCGGGAAAGAGACTTTTGGAGGGGACTGTATGCTAGCCTCTTGCCGATCGATCGGGGGCCCTTGCATTTGGGGGAACGGTGCTCTTTGCGAGCTGTATGTCTGGGGACCCTGGATTTGCCATATTGGAATAGTAGCTGATTCATAATGCTGGGACAGATACTGTTAGGAGATGCTGATGTAAATTCCAACACCTGTCTGTTTATTGTCTGCTAAAAATGTGTATTGTAAATAAGTCTACTATGGAATCTCAGAGTCATTAGATCCCCATTGTTATTTGTGTTAATTAACTCTGCTATTGTGTGAAGAAGAGTCTATGTTGATTGTGATAATGTTGATTGGACTTTCTGAACTACAAGACGGCCAGTCTGGCCTAACGGTCATGTCTGAGTCATCTAGGCTGTCTAAAGGGATTAGTTAATTAGCTCATGTTAATTAGGTTAATTAGGTTACAGCTGTATTGTTAGAGTAATATGAGCAGGAGGTTTGTACCTACACTTTGAGTGTATAAAAGCCTGTATTTTGTCAATAAAGATAGATTCCTGGTTGAACTTACATGCAGCCTGCCTGGTGTTTGTTCTGAGCTATCACAACTGGGTTAGAACGGCACAGAGCTGTAGTTCTAATCCCGGAACATTGGATGACCGAACCATCATACTTTGCAATCTGATTCAATAGCTGCAGAGGAGTGTCGGGAGAGTGGAACCGAGCGAGCAAGGGGCTCGTTACAATATCAATCTAATCTTTGTGGCACTCTGCATGGGACTTTTTAGCAATTTTTCAAAGTTGCATCAGTTTTCAAATGTGATATTTATTTAACATTTGTGGCACTCAGCGCGGTATATTTATTTTTATTTTTATTTTTTCATGGTGAATATATGTTCAACTTAAAAATGTATGTTCCACTACTGGTAGTAGTAGGGTATCCCCTTCCTGCTAACATTACGCAGATATGCGGCCTCACAGAAGTGAGTTTTTATCTATGATGCCGCATATCTGTATACCTGACTTTGTGCTAGGAGCGTGCCACACAACACGCTTCCAGCACAGAGAACGGATTCTCACTGAGAGCCCCCCGGGTCTTGTACTAATGTTCTGGACCTGGGACTCCCAGTTCCAGGTTACCTGATTGCTGTGATAGGCTCTCATTGGCTATCACAGTGATCAGTCAGTGCTTACTTTCTCTTCGGAATGGAGAGAAAGATGCATTATATTTTCCTCTCGTTGCAGAAGAGGGTGCATTAATTATAGTGGGGTAAATAACATTAGTAAATCTGGGGATCTTTGAAGTGTGTTTCTTGTATATATGTGATATGCGCTTGATGTTTGAAGATTTCCCTTAGAAACATAAACCTTTTCTCTGGGATGTTAAGTCCTTTAGTGTTAAGTGAAAAAAGTTTCAGGCCATTTGAGGGGTGCACACTGTAATGTGACGACACGACAATATCCAATAGTATGTGCCTTCAAGTTGCAATGTTTAGGGCAGAGAAGGTTTATGGGTTTATGTGAAAAAACATGAAAAAAAGATAAATTTTGCCCTGGTGGTAAATTGGTGAGATATGTATGCTGAACCCAGAGTATTAAGATGCGAATAAAAGGGGGAAGGGTTAGGGGTATGGGGTAAACGGGGAAAAAAAGGGGGGGTCAGAGGAAAGAGAAGAAAAACAGGGGAGAGTAAAGTATGAATTAAAGGAGAGTAGAGAGATGAGGAAATGGAAATTAAATTTGGGTGGGTTGAGGTCTGAGGGTCCCAACCCAAACATGGTTGGTTCAGATAAGGGTCAGCCAGGCTTTCAGGCTGTGTGGGGGAAAAACAAAAAAAATGGTGCTACAATGTGAAACATTCTGCTCAGGCAGAGGGGCCTAGGTGCTAGTAAAATCCTAGGTACTTAACATTCCAAACAAGCTAGACTGAGAGAGAGCTCTGTTCAACCAGATAAACAAGGGGTAATAGCACACTAGAAAAAAAAAAAGCACAATATAAGATGAAATTGTTAAGGAAGGCAAGACAGAGATGGCATGAGAATTTGCATTCCTAAACAAAAGTACAGACAGCAGAGTGCAATTACATGGAAACAGGGGTGTTGTAATTGTAATTGACCTGAGGTAGGTACTTAATAGATTAACCATACATGCGATAACAGTATAATTAACATTAAACATCAGTAGTAAATAAGGCGGCTGTAAGGGCACTTAAAGTCCCAATTATGATTAGAGAATATGGCAGTTGTTTATTTGGTTTCTTTCTCATGGTGGCCAGTTAAGGTAAAAAAAAGGTAAAAAAAGGGGGGGGGGATTAAAGCAAAAGGGATATAAGGTTTAGATCCAATACCATATTATCCATGGTTTTAGAGCCAATATATGTATAAATACTCAGGCGTCACAGGAGCACAGACATGGTCAACAGGCGGACGTATCTGAAGATGCTGACAGGAGATTGAACACATTCATAGTGAGTTATATGGAGATCTTTTTGATCTCCTTTTTATTGCTATTGCAGTTTAAATATTTCCTCTTTAGGGGCGGCTATTGACGCTCATTATATTTTTGTTTCTTTGCTTCCTTTTTCTAATTTGGGACCTTGAACATTCCTTCAATGCAACAGCGATTGGATCACTTTACAGCATCTTCTGATCTTTCTGTCCTTCCAAACCTGTCTACCGGTGTTTGATGTGACCTCACATTTATGTACCTTTGACCATAGGATTACCTTTTTGGGACTATGGATGTATATTCACATCCCTTTTCTTTTCCTTTTATTTATATATTTTTTTTCATTACATTTTTTTACAGGATTCTCTTTCTGTTGGCCCCAGTACACGTGGCTTTGCCACGATTAGGGAAAAGCCCCTCTCCATTCACTTGGGGCATAGTCCCTATACATATATTTTGATTATATGCTCTGGGCTGGAGATATTACCTCAAGCAGTGATAATGTAAGCAGGATGGTTGGATGACTCCATGTGACAGTGTCTCTCTTTTAAAATAAATATGGACGATCTCAAGTATGTGCAATAAGATGTAAGTCACCAGCACTTTAGGCCCTTCTTAGCTATGCATTTTGGGATGAATATACTAACTTACTGTTGATTATTTGTGTTTGAATTTTATAGATTATATATTTCCTGTTAACCCTGATGAAGGAGACAACATTCATCTCTGAAACACGTTGGATATAGGAGATCTCTGTATCATCAATTTACATATCTTGATTTTTCAATGTTCATGACTTTGTTTAATATTCTATATATTCTATGTATTTTTCTACAATATTATTAAAATTATTATTCTTACTTTTCATTGTCTGTTGGTAGTGCCTAAAAAATCCCACCCCAGCGGTTCTCTTTCTTTCTATTTTTCATGGGATGTGGCACACTTTTAAAATCTTGTATATCAGAATTTATTTTTCGTGGTTTTAGGGAAGAGGTGAACCCTCAGATCAGATAAGTAATTCTAAGGGTTTGTTGACCCACCCAAGGAGGTAAAATCTGTGGGAAAATCCCTCAGTCCCTCTACTAAGGAGTAAGTAAATGGCAGGTGAGGCTAGCAACATATTTTGAACTGAGAGCAGTTGCCAACATCTGATGCACCATCCCCCAAAGAAACTGGTTATGAAAGTCAACATCTTTTCCTAGGGTAGACAAGTAGAAGGATATCAATGTCTTAATCATACTTAACGGTCTCCAAACTCCAGCAGCTCCAGATGATAGGTACTCAAATCATCTAATGCAGTACAGAAGTTTTGGATAACTAAGGTATATGCTTAAACTGTAAAGGCTCAAACTAGACCAGACCAAGCGAGGAGGTATGGTACAATCTGTATAAAGTCAGTTGCACCGCATCCTATTATACCTCCTGCCAACTCCAATCCTGATGGTGCTACCAGTGGTGGGAGTATTGAAGATAAAAAGGAAGAAAAATATGATATATTTAAATCATCTTTCTGAGTGAAACATGTAAGTATACATATAAAATATAGAAACACAAAATAAGAGTTACGCTAAGTTATCCCAGTGTACGGTGGAAATCCATGTGCGTCAGATAATGCCACATACAGTCTGGTGAGCTAACTAGATAAGTGGGTTGGGTCCCTAAAGGGAGACCAATCTGCGATAGCTCAGAAATAATACCTTATTGCAGTATAGCAAAATGCTGAGACAGACAGGTTTTGGGGGATCTTCAGAGAAACTGGGCTGCACATTCTCAGAAAAGGCATGCCTTTAATGTGGTTGTCATGACCTTGCAGTAATACATTCATGACCTGTCTGTCTCTTACCTGGTGTGTGTGTATCAGCCTTGAGGCTTGTACTCTCACACCTGCTTGCTTAAGTAATCTTCCCACTGTGTGGCTCCACCCTAGCCTCAACAGGAACCACTATTTAACACCGTATTCTCCAAGCCTGCCTCGCCGTGCAATATTGTGTGTTTGGCTTCCTGTTTGCCGTGTGCTCTAAGTTTGTCTCTGTCTCTGTTACCGATCTTGGCGTGTTCCCGACTATCCCTGTCTGCTTGTGACCCTGACCTTTGGTGCGTTCTTGACTATCCCTATTTGCCTGTGACCCTGACTTTTGGCGTGTTCTCTGTTTTCCTTGTCTGCTAGTCGCCACGACATTTGGCTACCTCCTTACTATCCCTTGCTGTCCTGGGCTACTGTTTCCTCTCCATCCTCCTGTAGCCTACTGTGCGCGTGAGCTGGGAGACCCTGGGGGCCGCAACCTGGAGCCAGTTGCAGCCCAGTCCATTCTCACCACTAGAGGCTCTGGTGAACACCTGCTGGCTCTTAGACTCTGTGCCCTGGGGAATCTATGCTCTAACTCACTGTGGGATCCGTGTTGGGCTCCAGGGGACCTGCCTTCCTGAACCACCCCGAGTTCCATCCGCAGCAGTCAGCCTTAGGGTCCACTATCATAGCGGTGCACTCCTGACCCCAACGGGGTGCATTTGTTACCTGGATACAAGTGACCTGACAGTGATATTTGGCAGTGATAGGAAAAGGGAAACCCATAAATCAAATTTTTAAAATCAACAGCGAACCAGAGAAAAGACAGAATACTTTGCTATGCCAGCCCCAGGCTATAGAAGCCTGAATCTAGCATTAGAGGAACCACTTGCAAATCTAAATAGAGAGTGTAAACAAAAGGAACATACAGTCACCAATATCTCTCAGTAACAGTCTATATTAACAGGGAGTGTCAAATTGCTTGTGGTTCTTCCCCAGGGTCCACTGAGGTTTGTGGAATATCCTTAGTTCTTCACCAGCATTCGGGTGTTCAGAGGCCCCTGCGTCTAGGATTGTGCTGTTCTTACGGGTCTGGAGTAGGATCTTTAAAATTCAGGAACCTGGAACTCTTGATACCACTATGGGACCTGAACAGGAGGTTTGTTAAGGCTTTCAAAGAACTGTGGCAGATCTCCCAGGACCTACAGCAAAGATGACCTGTCAAGGTGAGTAGCGGTTAAACTGAATGGGAAGTGCCATCTGTAGAATATGTTTCTCTCCTGTAGCTGTTGTACAATAGGTCAAAGGGCTCTTCTGTTTCATAAGGTGATCAGAGAGAGGTCTTAAAAAATGTTTTCTTCTGAGCCATTAAAAGTGAACTAATCCCGTTCCCTTGCTCTCTAAACCACCTCCTCCTTTAGGTAATAATTCATAAAAAAAGATGACATCTCTGGGAGGATCACCCTTCCTGCCCCAGGGTCTGAGTGCTCTGTGGACGAGCTCAAATTCTACAGGGGACTCCTGTGGCCTCTCCAAACAGCTGTTAAATAGAGTTTGGAGGGTTTAGATGATGTTTGATCACCTCTGGAATACTGTACCTCTGATTAAGAGGTTTTTGCCACGCCCTCGGTTGTCTAAGTCCTTCAGTTTTCACTGCATGTCAATGGGGTAGTTAGAGTTTAGGGCAGCATGCGGTTGCAGTTCTTCTATGTCTGCAATTGGAGCCCTGCTACTTGCTCAACCTCCATCAGGCATTCCGCTACTCTGCCATCAGTGTGTTCTTTATATCCGAAGCGATAGACTGAAGATCTGACATTTTGGGCATTTGATGTATGAGTCTCAGTACCCAGTCAGAATCCATCCCTTTAGTACTGTGTATGAATGCAGATTTCTCCGGGGGGGGGGGGGGGGGCTGACAGCTGAGTCCAGAATATCTCTGGGAGATTTTGCCCCAGTTGGGAATGCAGGGTTTTAGTGTAATGCCCCGTACACACAATCAGACTTTCCGCCAACAAAACCGTTCAAAGGATGTTGGCTCAAACTTGTCTTGCATACACATGGTCATACAAATGTTGGCCAATAATTACGAACGTGGGAAGGTGGTGACGTACAAGATGTACGATGAGCCTAGAAAAAGGAAGTTCAATAGCCAGTGCGGCTCCTTCTGCTTGATTCCGAGCATGCGTGAACTTTTGTGCGTCGGACTTGTGTACACGCGATCGGAAAAGTTTTGTTGGCGGAAAATTTGAGAACCTGCTAGCCAACATTTGTTGGCAGAAAGTCCAACAACAAATGCTCGATGGAGCATACACACGGTCGGACTTTCAGCCAACAAGCTCATATCCAACATTTCTTGTCAGAAAATCCGATTGTGTGTACGGGGCATTAGACAAAGGATGCCCAGGAAGAAATACCAATAAAAGAGGGATCCATAGGGCAAACAAACTGCTTAAGTAGAATCATACCTAATATAAATAAATATGGAGGCCACGACCCATGTTATCCCACATGGGCGTGAGTGTCACGTCAGCACACTCACACACGTAGAACATGTGTCCTAGATTATATTGTTATTGTTAGAAAAACATATGTATTTAATTTCACAAATTTACCAGCCAACAGTAGGGTAACAGATCAGGATTGCCCACTTAGATTCATAGAAAGCCATATTATTTTGGAAGATTTTGTATTCACAACAGCAAGACATTCCACAATGCACCATAGAAAACAGAGTGAAATAATAAAAGCATACAAATACTGTAGCTGCTGACTATTAAAATAAGGACACTAACCTGTCCAAATGTCCAGCGATGTCCTGACAGGAGCAATTCTTCAGTCAGCTTCGGGGGCAGGTGCCAGCATCTCAAGTAAAGGAAACAGACAGTGAAGCCTGGCAGCTTCACAGCCGGTTTCCTACTGCACATGTGCAGGCCGCACTGCATCTTGTAAATTGTCCTGTAGTCTTATGGGACCTTTGCTGTTTCTCAGAAGACTGAGATGGAAGAGGGGGCTAAACTTCTGGTTCAGATCACTGCGGCGCATCTGACCAGAAGTGGAAGCAGGCACCTGTCAAAACCAAATACCTGCTCCCCCCAAAAAGTGCCAAATGTGGCAATGGAGGGCGGTGGATGCAAACAAGTGGAACTTCCCCTTTTTGACATTTGATTTATAAAATGATTAATTAGGACATGTAGGAGGCAAAGAAAAGAAAAGCAATGGAAATAGTAACAGGAAGAGTGAGGGAAAGGAACCACAGTGAGAAGAACTAAGGTGAAGCTATGGCTAGATGGGTAGGAACTTTGCAACGACTGTTCTTATGAGGTAAGATGTAAAGATTTGTGGTCAAAATCTAGAGAGGGACCAGACCTTTTCCCTTTATTATGCAAAATAGCTGTAATGTTATCATTAGTCATCATCTAAGGCCTCTTTCACACAGGGCTTCAGCTTAAATAAGAGCAGTGTGAACAGCAAGCTTTGACAAGGCATTTGCAGAGCTTCAGAAATTTTTGAAGCTTGTTGAAAGCCTGATTAAAGTGATTTAAAGGTTTTTTACCCCCATGCACCCCCCAGCCCCCCTAATAACCACCTTCCCTCTTGATCCAGTGTTGTGGAAGAGAGCTGAGCTTCTCCCCATGTCTCTCATTCCTCATTGACTGAGACAGCAGTGGCTCCGAATTGGCTCCTGCTACTGTCAATCACAGCCAGTGAGCCAATGAGGAAAGAGCAAGGCGGGTCTGAGCACACACCAGTGGCCCCAGAGCAAGTGGCTTGCTATTGGGGGCATTGGCTGAAGAGGAAGAGCCAGGAGGGCCGACGGGGGACTCGCAAAGAGGAGGATCAGGTTTGCTCTGTGCAAAACCACTGCACAGAGCAGATAAGTATAACATGTTTGTTATTATTATTTTTTTTTAAATTAACCTTTAACCACTTTAGCGCGGGAGGGTTTTACCCCCTTCTTGACCAGGCCATTTTTTCCGATACGGCACTGTGTTAACTTAAATGACAATTGCGCAGTTGTGCGACAATATACCCAAATAATATTTTTGTCCTTTTTTCCCAACAAATAGAGCTTTCTTTTGGTGGTATTTGATCACACTATGGTTTTTATTTTTTGTGCTATAAACAAAAAATGACAGACAATTTTGAAAAAAAATATTTTTTTTTACATCCTGCCATAAAACATACCCAATAAAAAAATTTTAAAAATCAAATTTCTTCATCAATTTAGGCCAATATGTATTCTGTTACATAATTTTGTTAAAAAAAATCCCAATAAGCGTATATTGATTGGTTTGCGCAAAAGTGATAGCATCTACAAACTATGGGATTGTTCTTTTTTACTAGTAATGGCAGACATTCAGTGACTTATAGCGGGACTACGATATTGCGGTGGGCAAATCGGACACCTAACTGATGATTTTGACACTTTTTGGGGACCAGTGACTCTAATACAGTGATCAGTGCTAAAAATATGTACTGTCACTGTACTAATTACACTGGCAGGTAAGGGGTTAACATCAGGAGCAATCAAAGGGTTAAATGTTTGCCTAAGTTGTGCTTACTAACTGTGGGGGAGGTACTTTGACTAGAGGAAGACAGAGATCCGTGTTCCTGTTTAGCAGAAACACAGGATCAAAGCCTTCCCCGCTCACAGAACGACAATCTGCCTTGTTTACAGACTGCCATTCTGCTTGTGTCCCAAACGATCGGTGAGTCCTGGCGAACATCAAGTTCGGCGAACCCGATGATACGCTTCCGCTGTGTCCAATTACAGCGAGAGCGGGTCACCAGCAGCACAAACGCGTGCCCCAGACCGGAAGGTGTCTAGTACCTAGTATGTGATCTGGCACAGAGCGGCCTCCCTGCCACAGTAAATGTACGTGAGATGGTCGCTAAGCGGTTAATGTTACTTTAAGGCAGCTAGCAGCTTGCTTAAAGTGGCAATCAACACTCCCCATAGCTTCTGTGTTCAACATTTACAAACTGGAGTTGAATGGTACTTTAAAAGCTTCAACAAAGCTTGCTGAAAGCTCTGCAAATGCTTTGTCAAAGCATGGTCTTATACAAGCTGAAGCCCATGTGAAACAGGCCTAAGAGACTCAAGCCGAGCCTTGATTTGGAACACCTCCCCAATGGAACACAGTGGACAAAAATGGTTTTTAGCCATTCCATATTCTATTCTAAATTTACAATAAATGAAGCACTGCTGGGCATAGCCAAGTAGTATCCCTTCCCTAACCGAGTTACTTCTAGCTTGCTAAAGCACTGTGTATCAGAAATAATTGTAATTTTCTTAAATAAAATACCATTTTCACTTTTTTCAACCTTAGTTGTATTTCAGTGTTTCTGATCTCCTGCAGCTTTATTACAACTACTTCCTGTTAACATGCATGCACTACAACAATAGCTGCAAGGCAGCTTTCCTGATTGTGACAACAGTGCCTGTGAATGTGACATCAATGCCTGTTTAATATCAGTTGAAACCATATTTGTAGTTTCTATCAGAAGCCCTTCTGACAGAATGACAATATTGGCACAATTGGGAGACGGAAAGAGAGAGTTGTCGCCAGTGGCGGCTGGTGGGTTTTTCTTTTGGGGGGTCAACCATACAACCACCCCCACCTCCGGGGGGCACTAACACCCACCCATCCCCCCGGGCGGCCAGCCGCGCTGCACTTACCTGATCTAGGTGGCGGACTGTGGTGTCCTCCAGCACGGTCATGCATGCGGCGGAGTGCGGGCAGCGGCTCTAGTGTCCGCTCCTCCAGCAGCTTCCTCAGTTAAATGTCTCCTCTCTCTCTCTTCTAAGTGCTAGGCATCCAATAGGTTCACCTGACACTTTAGCCAATCATAAAAGAAGTCTCACGACCTGCCTCCTGATTGGCAGGGAGGAACTTTAGTGTGATAATAGCGAAAATTCATTCGCTATCGTTACACAACTGGGTGGGCTCAGAGCACCTCTATGGACGGGCCACCACTGGTTGTGGCCTCACTGTATCTGAATAACTCTGTCATTTTAGAATTGCCCAGTATTATTTTAAAATGAAATGAATGAGATTTAAAAAGATTGAAAAGTATCTTTGAAATTACATCAATATGTTAAAGCTTATATGAGTGCTGCCACAGCAGCCTTTTTATTTTTGTGCTCTCAGTATGTCCACCTGTTGTGCCCTTAGTATGTCCCCCTCTTGTTTGGTGCTAGTCTGTACGATCTTTAGGTACATGCACCTTGCAACCCTCCCTAGGTTGCTATTTTGCAGGGACAGGGTACAGGGAAATAAAAAATAAAAGAAAGAAAAAGAGTTCTGGTACATAAAACATGTCATAATATTTTTTGCTTTTTGAGCTTTGTGCATAAAAGTAGAAAAAGAATGCTCTATGATGCTGAAATAAAAGATGTAAGCAAATTTGTATTCCATATCAAGTAAACTGAAAAAAAATTCATTGATATGATTTATATAGTCACCATAGACTGCAAAGAAAATAAGTGGAAATATACACTTCAAGTGCATCACTAAAAGTTTAAATTTGGGTGGCAGCAGAAAATATATTACCAATATGTAGTTCATGTTTCAGCATAAACACACAGAGGCAATATGCCAAAATACTAGGCTTGATATGCTCACGTAAGTTACTGAGACTATGTTCAATCACTGTACTATGTTCACTGCTGATTAATGTTTCTAGTTTCCAAAGGAATTATCATACATGATAGATGCCATTGTGCTTAGCAAATGCTGGTGATAATACACAGGTTAAAGCTATATAAAGGGTTTCTAAAAAATATGAATTTATCAATGACGATGACCTTTTATCCATACTTTGTTTTTTTTACCTGCATTTGTGTGTTTCGATATCTAGCAGCTTGTTATTTGATTAGCAAGGTGCAAGGTGTTTCCTTGTTATATGTGGAAGTCAGGTATTGGTCTACAACTGTTCCTGCTGCTGGTAAGTTTCATACAGCATCTCCAATTTTATTACAGTGGGGTGCTTTAGTATTCTGTCTGAGCCAAACTGGATTCTGCTCTCCCAGTGATGCTAAAGCACATATCAGATACAATTGTCATTTTCTAAAATAAAATAAAATTTTCACTTTGTTATAGCACAATACCTAAAGAATAAAAGCACCATGACATGGCACGTGCTGAATATAGGGGGAGTAGGCTCAGGATTTATTGTCCCTTTAAGCCCCTCCCATGGCAAAAATATCAGCCCTGGGTGACAGATGTGCTGGGTATGCCACCGCATACTATATTTTGGGTGATTCTTTGCTTTCTATGTGTAGGCAAGTGCGGTTTAGTCTTCACTCTGTAGGTGGTGCTGTTCTAGCAGCTACTATGCAGAGGGAATAGAGGTTGAGAGAAGCTTTTTTTTTCTTATTTGTTAGTAGGGGTCAACAGGCAGCAGCAATTTCATTGGACACTGCTGCACTGAATGACACACAGCCATCTTTAGTGAGGACAATACTGC
Source organism: Aquarana catesbeiana (assembly GCF_042186555.1). Classification (NCBI taxonomy): domain Eukaryota; kingdom Metazoa; phylum Chordata; class Amphibia; order Anura; family Ranidae; genus Aquarana; species Aquarana catesbeiana. The sequence goes on along the minus strand of NC_133328.1, from coordinate 300,250,550 downwards.
CCCACTGCAGTTAGTGTGCATTGCGAAGTGGCTACGTTAGGGACAGTAACCCATTGGTTTTGACAGTGTGTAGAGTTGGGAAAGGTTCCTGTGGAGGAGGGACAGCGTAGGGACCGCACGCATGACTGCACTAACTTGTGAACTCTGTGGGAACTTCTATCAGTCACCTCCTTCATCAGATGTTGCCTGGTATCATAAGCTTACCCACGTGTCTTCTCCAGCATAGAGACTCTGTTCCAATAATCCTAGTTATGAAGAGCCGCTGTGCTTGAGTTGGCCATGATATTTAGTCCCCGTTGCCACATTGTCGGAACTGGTCTAATAATTGGGACTTTCTTTCAATTGTTCATCAATTTTTTATGCAATTTTTTTTCCCTCTGGACTTTATGTAAGAGCGTTCTTTGCTGCTAACTACAAGTGTTGTTTGTTGCTTATCTTTGTTTGAATGTATCGTGCCACATTCCTTGGTCTCTATTTGCAGTTACTTCACCTTGGGTACCAAATATTTGGCTTTGCCCACATGAATGCAATCATTTTACCATTTCCATTACGACTATCTCTATTAATATATATTCACAGTTGTACAAAAATTCATGTTCACTATTTTTTCTACATTCTCTGATGCAGTTGCAATTGTGGTCAGTTGCGGTTGCAGAGAATTCCTGCAGTAGAATTCCTGACACAGTGCTAAATGACTGCAGTGTCTGTGAGCTCATTTAATTCTGTTTGTATTTACCCGTTTAATCCAATGTGTGCTCTGGATTGCAATAAAACTGAGCATGTTGTGTGTGTAATTAACATGTGCTCGGTTTCAAAGGGATGAGGTGGCAACCCTACGTACTAATACATTGAGTTCCTTTACCACTAAATGGTCTTGTGACTATTTCCTGGCGCTAACTCACAGCTGAGTTAAAGTCTGACGGTCCCTTTGGTCCCACGCTGTGAACGCCATATAGCGTCCATCATTCAAGTGATTATTTTGGGTTCAGCTGACATCTTGCCTTTCCAAAGGAGACATCTTTTTTTCCAGCATCTGGTAAGGAGGCCATCCGTGTGGTGATGGGACACTTTTAGTTGCTCTTTTCACAAGGTGGCGTTTGTCCTTTCCTGGCTTGGTCACGATGTTAGATGTTTTGTATCTATTGTGCACAATTCATCATTTTTACAGTATCACGCTATGATGAATTCTTATTGTTTAACATATACCAATATTTGTGGAACCTATGCATATCTGCTTTGAGAGGATCCCAAACGTCTTTGTTCATCTCACAAGTTCTACAACCCAGGCTGGGGTTACAGCCATCTGCACGTTTTGGCTTACAATTTGGTAAGCATGCATTTCATATGGTGATAATTTTACGTGACCCACTGACTGGCGATTAATTATTTGCATCATTGGTCTAATAATTGGGACTTTCTTTCAATTGTTCATCAGTTTTTTATGCAATTTTTTTTCACTCTGGACTTTATTTAGCGCAATTTTTTTCTTTTATTTATGTTTATCCCATATTAATTGCAGCTTTTTGGGATTTGTCCACCCTTATTGTTTACTGGACTAGCACAGTTTTTTCCTCCTCACTTATTTCTGTTTGTATTTACCCGTTTAATCCAATGTGTGTTCTGGATTGCAATAAAACTGAGCATGTTGTGTGTGACAGTGAAGGATTACTTTTAAGAATTGGTTTCTAATTACTCTGGAGACTCTTTCCTGGACTATATATTTATATATTTCCTATTCAGATCAATGAATTTAGGAATTTAGTGAAGTTCAGCCACTAGTAAAATATTGCTTTACCCAGATGCACAGCTACTGATAGTTTTTCCCTTCCTTTCCTTTTGATGCTGATCAAGTGGAAGATTTAACATGTCTGCTAGAGGAAGAAAAGGCTTTTTTTAGTCAAATGTTATCTAGGCACTCTAGGCAACTGAATGTATTTACTGTGTCTACTCTCCAGTAGGTTGCAGCATTTGTCAGACATAATCAGCTCCTAGGAAACCTTGGGTCTGAGAACATGTTACCTAGTCCTAAAGCCAGCACTCCCAGAGTCACACCACTGCTCTTAATGCTCAAAACATTTAGGCCAAACTCAGTTCCCAGAAATTACAATGCCAGCAAACCAACATTCTAACCTGTTTGCCATTGCCTCCCCATATACTATATTCCCAGCCATCTTCCTATCACCCAATAAAGTCCTCTGCAATTTATTTTCATATATATTCTATTTTTTTAGCCCAGCACTTCAAGTATCCAATTAATGCTTTCTACCAAGCTTAGCCACACACTGATCCTGTTCAGCTGTTTAGGTTTCTAGTCACAGTTCCATTACAAATAGCAGTGACTTCTCCAGATAAGTTCTTTAAATCAACTGGGTCATCTATCCTGAACACTTCCAGAACTACTAGGCTTCCACTGCAACAGTCCTTCATGCTTTGTCTCAAGGTACTGTGGTTTTGCCTATAGCAGTGTACTGTAGAGAGCGGAATGTAGTTTTTAACTGCAGTGACTAGAGGCTCAAAGTATCAGGCGGTAGCAGTTTTGAGCCTCTAGTCAATGCAGTTTCTAACTTCAAATCTCTTTTCTCTACAGTACAGTGCTATAAGACTGACTACTGCTGACCAACACTCTAAAACTGCATTTACCACAATACCATTGCCTTTGACATCAACCTTCAATCTACCTGTATTCATATTTAAACACAATATTTGAGCCCACTATTCTACCAGAAGTTGGAGATAACTACTTGCAAGACTGAATCCAGTAGAATCTTTTGTGATGCGCTCTGTAATAAAAATGAACCATGTCATTAACGTCTGAGAGCTGAACATTTATTCACCCTATCATGCCTGCAATAATCTGCTTCCTGTCAGTTATACAATGATTTTCTCCTAACTCTATTCATTATAAAAAATAAATAAAAAAACACTAGACATCTGAAGTACATATTGCTATGAACTTATTATACATACAAAAAAAACAGTCATATCAGCAGTGCAGGTGTCAAAAGTAGAAATGTTCTGCTGTAAGGCCTGTGTCACAGTGGTAATCCACTCAAATAAATAGTAAATCGCAGGTATGCTGCCCTCTTCTGGCTGACTGGGAAATCTCTAGCGTGAACTATAAATAACAAAAAAGATAGTGCAAGACCTTGTGCATTATCTTTAAAACTGTTTAATAAATTAGGAAGATGTCAAAAACATTCTCACAAAAACCATACAGCTATAGACAACAAGGGATACATAAATCCCAATAGCTGACACTGGACACAAGATACAAATTGACATAACTCAATAACAAGCAAACAACTGATATATTTCAAAGACAAAATCCTCTTTCTCAGAAATTAGGTACCTGTCAGTGTGATCCATGTTTAAAGTGATTGTAAAGGCACAATTTTGTTTATTAAAATAGCAAACATGTCATACTTACTTGCTATGTACAACGGATTTGCACAGAGCAGCCCCACCCTTGCTCTGGGCTCCTCCCCCCACCAAATGACCCCGTAGCAAGCTGCTTGCTACAGGGGCACTGATCCATGCTCGCTCTTAAGCAAGCTCTGTGTGTCTATAAGACACACAGGGCACTACTCGGCCCTGCCTCGCACTCCCTCCTTACTGGCTGTGATTGACAGCAGCAGCAGCCATTGTGTCTCAGCCAGTGAGGATATTGAGAACACAGATATCCTTGGCTCTCGTGCACATGCTGGATCAAGATCTGCCTCAGGTAAATGAAAGGGGGGGGGGGGGGTCTGGGGGGGAAGCTGCTTGCAGAAGGTTTTTTACCCTAATGCATAGAATGCATTAAGGTAAAAAAAAACTTCTGCCTTTAGAACCACCTTAAATAAACTTACAAATGACCATGATCTAACTGTGTGCCACTCCTTTTGTACACATAAAGGAGGAGCTAACATAGGTGTTTTTTAACTATTAGATGTCCATCATCTACACTTGAACCTCCCCATTTGGGGACACTTGGTCCTCTATGTCTACTATATTGATGATATTCTTATCATCGGGGGGGATTGTCAAAATGACCCCTGAAATATTGAATTTAGTGAACAAAGACCGCTTGTTCTTTCTTGATCTCAAATTAGGTTTTGACTTTGATCTGAACACATTTCAAACCAACTGTAGGTAATTCCTATCTGCATGATAAAAGTCACAATCACCCCAGATGGGTTAGACATTTCTATTTCAGATAATTTTTCAGACTGAAAGTCACCTGCACTTGGCTGGAAGATTATGATGAACAAAGCCTTATTCTAAAGAAAAAAGGTTTTTGTGAGTATGTTTTTGACATCCTCCTAATTTAAAGCTGATTTCCAGGAATTCAGCCACTTTGTAATATGTGCATGCATACTTTCAGCTAAGTCTATCAAGGTGCATGCCACCTGCTGGACTTATTACTAACATCTGACAGGTTTATGGCACTCCCAGAGTATATACTCAGACTCTAAGAGGAGAGAAGCACACAGAGCAGCTATGCTGCCCCTCCCCTCCTTTCTGCTGCCATTTCACAGAAGCCTTTGCAATAAGTTTACATAATACAAAGCCTTCTGTGATTAGGCAAGAGGAGGGAAGGTGAGGTCAGGCATAGCACCTGCATTGACGCTACACTTGAAGAAACTGAGACTTGAACATCCAACATTGGAAATCCTGATGATGTCTTTCTAGAGCACAATAAATCTGCCAGATGTAAATTAAAGAGCTAAGGTTAGGATGCAGCATGCACCTCATTAGATTTAACACATGGTATAACTGTGTTTTTTTGTTTTTTTTTTAAGTAGCTGAATTCCTGGAATTCAGCTTTAATAAACAGTTTTAAAGGTAATGCCTGAGGTCTTGCACCCTCTTTTTTGGTATTTATCATGAACCTATTATAGTTTAATGTTATGCGGAGACTGATTGGAACAATCAGAACATGGTCCTTAAGAGAAGGCAGGCAATGTTAGGAAACTATCCCTATTTCACCTGCTGGTTGCACTCTGCTTCTGCATACTGCAGAATGCTTCTGAACTTGTCGCCATCTGGCAACTCCTTGTAAGTAAACATCTATGCTAGCACTAGTTCAATAATGTAAAATCTGTTCTTAAAGAAGTATGGGTCATATAAGGAAAAAATCACCATGCTTTGCACCTACTAGATGTAAACTGTGCTACAGTTGATGGCAGACTGTTATTTCAGTGTCCGCTAGCAATCTCCTTCCTCCAAACAGTAGACCTCTGGATTTAGTTTACACCTTTGACTGGCTGCTGGGAAACTTTATATCTACCTATCCTCTAGTTGTGTACTCTAGTATTCACATAATTTATCTGCTGTATCCTGTGTTTTTTTAATTAACTGATTTTGGTAGTCCAGTTAACTGTTTTTTGTAGTCTAGCCCCAATCCCACAGAGTACAAGTTACAGAATCTGTATTTAAAACAGGCTTGGTATTATGTGTTTCCATAAGCAACTATTGTATTCTCTATAAAAAAATATTATATTTTTTCATTGGCATGTGAATGTGTACAAAATGTGACATTTTTCCTGCTATATAATGTCAGGGATTTTTTACTTAGTAAATGTGGCAGAGAATGTGCATTAAAATGTATAATAACTAGGAAAATGGATCCTTGAAAAGGTTTATTGGGGGTCATTTACTAAAGGCAAATCCACTTTGCACTACAAGTGCAAACTACAAGTTCAAAGTGCACTTGAAATTGCACTGAAATTGCACTTGAAAGTGCAGTTGCTTTAGATCTGAGGGGGACATGCAAGGAAGATAAAAACAGCATTTTAGCTTGCACATGAATGGATGATAAAATCAGCAGAGCTTCCCCTCATTTCAGATCTACCCCTCAGCTTTACAGCGACTGCACTTCCAAGTGCACTTTCAGTGCAGTTGTAGTTTACACTTGTAGTGCAAAGTGGATTTGCCTTTCGAAAATAACCCCCTATGAGTTTAAAAATGCCACAAAGTCACCATGTTGCATTATTAGATAGACCTTTCAGTTGGTCTTGTTTTGCCTAAATTGCAGTTTTCTTTATTCAAACAATTTACCAATCATAGGATGCATTTTTTAAATAATTTTATTTAGCTGCTGTGTAGAGACCTCCTGTTCAAATATTCAACCATAAGGCATGTATAGAGAAATAAATGAATACTTTACTTTTTCTCTTAAACACGTACAAACAGCAAAGGAAGTAGGCACAAATGGCAAACCATTCCTAAATACATTCCTATGAGAACAGCTCTCCCGTTCTGAACATTTTCCTGATTTGATTAAAATGATTTAAAGGAAACCTGTACTGTGGAAATATTGAGGCTGTCTGTAATACCATTTCCTTTTAAAAATTATAGCTTCCATTGTCCATTGAGGAAAGATCTAGATTTACTTTGGAGTTAAATAACCATATAAATGTTTGAGCTTGAGGCTGCAGGCCACATATGTAAAGGACATAAAAATGAGTTGAATTCTAATATGCCTAAAAATTTATTGTAGAGAGTATTTTATCTTTTCTAATGCATCAAAATGGAAACTTGACAGACGTTATAGACACAAATTGTTTTGAATACTTTGACAGACACTGGTAAATATACTTGTATAAAACTGCATATACAGTATGTATTCCCTATTCCTATACATACCATTTTCCCTAAAGTCCTCCTCCAGATCTGATGATAATAATAATAATAACATTTTTTATTTATAGGCACCTTTCATAACAACCAAGGTCACCTTACAAGAATAGCAACAGAGCAATTAAAAAATAAATGAATTAATTAAATATATATTACATAAACATTAAATTACAAAAACAAGTCAGACAGAGTATGCTTGTTTAAAGAGATAAGTTTTGCAACGTGATTTGAAGATGGGTAGGAAGTCAATATTGCGGATGTCAGGAGGCAGGGCTTCCAAAGTCGGCTTCCAAAGTCGGCTTCCAAAGTCGAACAGTAGAAATGTTCTGCTGAGAGTGGCTAAAGACTCTCAGTCCCATAGTGGTCAGAGAGGTGGATGGAACATTGAGATAAGTAGAAGAAGATGATCTGAGAATGTGGAAGGGTCTGTTAATATGGGGGAGTTCAGAAAGATATGGAGTAGCGAGGTTAGCAATGAACTTAAAAGTAACAGATTCCTGAAATCAATATGATATTTGAACAGAAAATAGTGGAGCTGCTGAAGGACAGGAGTGATGTGATTAAAGGAAGTAGATTTGGTGATGATAAGGGCAGCAGAATTTTGAACCAGTTGTAGTTGATGGAGAGACTTGAGAGAAAGACCAAAAAGAAGGGAGTTACAATAATATTTGCAGGAAGTGACCAGATTGTGAACAAGAACATCAGTGCCGTTGGGTGTAAGGAATGAACAGAGGTGATTAATCTTTCATAGATGGAAATATACTGACCAAGTAACATTACTGATATGAGCTTGGAAAGATAGTGTACTGTCGAGGATGAGAATGAGACCCAGAATCTTTACCTAAGGGGAGGGAAAGACTGTGGAGTTAATAATGACTGAAAAACTATTGAGCTTTGTCAGGGTGGATTGCATGCCAATGAAGAGAACCTCGGTTTTATCACTATTTATTTGAGAAAGTTAGAAAAAAGCCTAGATTTGATTTCCTGTAAACAGTCGGTGAGGGATTTAGGTGGAAGGGTGGTAGTAGGTTTAGTGGACAAGTAGAGCTGTAAACAATATAACAGAATATGTAAAAAGGAAATAAAGGACGCAAAAATTCAAAATGAACGACAGATTGCAAAAGATAGTAGGACAAAGCCCCCAAAAATTCTTCAAATATATTAATAGTAAAAAGGTCAGGTCTGAGTATCTATAGTGGGTGACTGGGGACAAAGAGAAGGCAAATTTATTAAATATTTTCTTCAGCTCTGTGTATACAAAGGAGCATGGGGGTGCTCATGTCCATAGTGACACAGCCCCAAATGATCCACCATCGTTTAAAAGTGATATGGTCCAGAAATATTTAGACAGAATAAAGATGGATAAAGCACCTGGACCAGATGGCATCCACCCACGGTTCCTAAAAGAATTGAGCTCTGTCATTTCAAAGACATTGTTCTCAATATTTAGGGACTTAATGACTAGAAAGGTACCACTGGATTGGAGCAGGGCCAATGTTGTGCCCATATTTAAAAAGGGATCAAAGTATTTACCAAGTAACTATGGACTTGTTAGTTTAAGGTCTATAGTCAGGAAGATACTGGAGAGTTTACTAAAAGAACACATAGACGAGTTCTTGCTGGAAAAAAATATTTTAGGCAACAGACAGCATGGATTCATGAAAGACAGAAGTTGTCAAACAAACCTGATTTCTTTTTGAGGAGGTAAGTAAAACCTTGGACAGAGGGGTGGCTGTGGACGTGGTATTTTGGATTTTGCAAAAGCTTTTGACACAGTTCTCCAACAGGGCTCATGTGTAAGGTAAAGTCTACAGGCTTGGAAAGATCAATTTTTAAATGCATAGAAAACTGGCTAAAAGACATAATTCAGAGAGTAGTGGTTAATGACTCTTACGCTGAATGGTTTATGGTTATCAATGGTGTACCCCAAGGTTCAGTGCTGAGACCCTTACTTTTTAATATCTTTATATATGATATAGGGTCTGGGATTAAAAGTACCAGTTCTGTCTTTGCAGATGACACCAAGCTATGCAGTGGAATAATGTCCTTACATGATGTCTCCACTTTACAAGCCAACCTTAATGCACTGTCTAATTAGGCAACTAAGTGGCAAATGAGGTTTAATGTTGATAAATGTAAAGTTATGCACTTTGGGGCTAAGAATATGCATGCATCATACATACTAGGGGGAGTACAACTGGGGGAATCAATGGTGGAGAAGGATCTGGGGCTTTTGGTAGATCATAAGCTCAATAATAGCATGCAATGCCAAGCTGCGGTTTCTAAAGCGAGCAAAGTCCTTTCTAGTATTAAGAGAGCTATGGAATCTAGAGAGAGAGATATTATTTTGCCCCTGTATAAATCATTAGTAATACCTCATCTGGAATATAAAGTTCAGTTTTGGGCATCAGTTCTCAAAAAGGATATCGGGGAAATGGAGAAAGTGCAAAGAAGAGCAACCAAACTGATAAGAGGAGATTAGGGGGGATATGATCAACATGTACAAATACATAAGTGATCCATATAGAGAACTGCAAATTGAGTTATTCACTTTAAGGTCATCACAGAGGACAAGGGGGCACTGTACATCTAGAGGAAAAATGATTTCATCTCCAAATATGGAAAGGTTTCTTCACAGTAAGAGCTGTGAAAATGTGGAATAGACTCCCTCCAGAGGTGGATTGTTCCTCAGTAGAGCTCAGTAGATTGCTCAGTAGATTGCTTTTTAAAAGGCCTGGATTCTTCCTAATATAACTGGGTACTAACATTTATAGGTAAAGTTGATCTAGTTAAAATCTGACTGCTTCTCGGGGGATCAGGAAAGAATTCTTTCCCCTGCTGTAGCAAATTGGAGCATGCTTTGCTGGGGTTTTTCGCCTTCCTCTGGATCAACTGTGGGTGAAGGATATGGGATTGTTTTTTTTTTTTTTTTTTGGCTGAGCTAGATGTGTCTTTTTTCAACCTGACTAACTATGTAACTATGTAGAGCTGGGTGTCATTCACATAGCAAAGGAAGTGAATATTAAATTTACAAAATATGAGACCAAGAGAAAGAAGATATATTTTGAACAGAAGGGGACCCTGGACAGAACCCTGGGGCACACCAGTAGAGATGGTTGAGATTTGAAAGAATTGAGTTGGATGAACCGAGTCTATCCAGAAAGATACGATTTAAACCAGTTCTGAGGTGTGTCAGTGAATACAATGGAGGCTAGTCAGTCAAGATGGTCACAGCAGCTTTCTCCCTTAATTCTGGCAATGACAGGGGGTAGGCATTCTTAGAGGATTGAGTGGCTGTTATGTAATAATGTGTGTCTGCCACTCTGTCCTGGAGTATTGTGAGCCCAGTCTATGTGATGATGCACCTCCTAGGGGAGCATGTAAATGAGAGGCTGGGCTCACAGATAATGGGCAGAATGACAATGTGCTGTTCTGCTCTAAAAAGTATCTCCAGTGCTGATTTGAGAAGGAAGAAAGGGACAGCGCTGGAGCATGGAGAGAATAGGGAATAGTTTTTTTATTAGAGAGCAGTGGATCCATAGAAAAAAAAACATTAAGTAGAGTTCTACTTTAATTCCCACTGACTTGCTTCTTTTAGGTCAGAGAGGAGGCTAGGGATTTTCAGGAGGTTGTCAAGAACAACAAACAAGTGCTTCAAAGAAGGTCCAACTAGCAGAACTGCAGATCACTCATTATCCACTAATTTTGGTGCAAAGCACACCAAAAAGATTTGCTTATCCCTAGCAGCCTTTGCACCTTTTAAAGAAACATCATAATGTCAATACCAGAAATAAACTGTATTTGAACTGTATAGACATGCACAGAGGATGTGCCAGGTGTGCCTGAACACACCCTAATCACTATGTGCGGTGCCGATACCCCCTACCGCCAGGGCTTCCCCCCTCTTGTTGGCCCCCCACCCTGCAATGCTGCTGGCTCCTCTCTTCTCCCCCCCAGCTGCTGCAGGGGATATTTCAGGATGGAGAACGGGGGAAGGGACTAGTAAATATGTAATTTTGTGAATAAACAGGAAGCCACTCAGCATAGAGCACTTTCCATTCATTTACTGCCCCGTGCAGCTGAGGCTGAAGAAAAAGACATGTGTGTTTGAGCTTTCAGATGCGCACTCTAATGCAATAGGCTGCGCACACCTATGACAATATGTAAGGGGTGCACAGTTATGTTGTTTATGTACGAAAATAGGCCAATAGGTTCCCCTCACCATGATCTAGATGTGCTAGAGATCTGAAATTTTGCAGTTTTATAGGTGGATATCTTAGTAATATGCATGACAATTTTTGTTTTTGTAGATCATGGTGAATTATAGTTAGAGCCAAGAGAAACAGACTAGGTGTCATGCCGGACAAAGTTGAATACCGAGCCGTGATTAGGTTCCTCCATCTTCAAGGGAAGTTGGCCCAAATAATCCATGAAGAGATGTCAGCTGTATATGGAGAGGATTGCCCATCATTTGAGACTGTCAAACTATGAAATAGAGAATTCAAGTGTGGTTGCACAAATATACAGGATGACCCAAGGGAAGGTCGTTCGTAAACTGCCACAGAATTAGGTGTGGTGGTGAAAGTTGAGCAGCTAGTGCTTGAGGAAAGACGTGTGACTATTCATTTCTTAGCTAGGGAGGTGAGCATTAGTGAGGGGTCAGTTTACAACATATTACATGTTGGTAGCTGGTTTTCCTTCAAATCTACTTCTAAGCAGATGGTATTAAAGGTCTGTTCCACAGATGTGAGAAGTGTGTAACCATAAAAGGTGTATATGTAGAGAAGGAAAAGTCAGTGGACCAAATTTCAGATCCCTAGCACATCTGGATCTTGGTGAGGGTAAGAACTTATTGGCCTCCCCTCCTAAAAACATACGAAATAAACATAAAAAACACTGGATCTCCACC